>NC_141705.1:61439194-62166050 GCF_971803275.1 Cyanistes caeruleus
AATATACACAACAACGATTCTTGCTTTCCTAATATAATATACCAAAACCCCTCTGTCTTACAAGCCATGTGTCTGACTTCTTCTCAGCTTCACACAATTAATTAATTTCCTTTTTGGTTGAGAACTATGAGCTTAGTCCTGTGTTTGTAGCTTGTGTATATCAGCTGTGATGGGCTAAGTTTCTTGTGTCTTCTGTTATGAAAAGGACCTAACTATTTGCACTCACAGAACTGGAAAGTGCCCTTTGTGCTACTCTGGTTGCACTTAAGCTATGATTTTTTTCAAGAATGTGAAGCCTTCCCACCAACAGGAGTAACTGAGTACAAGTAACAATTTTTCATGCCAGCCAGAATGTGGGATGTATCCTTTCTCTTTACCTGAAATTTCTCTCATCTGCTTTTTCCCAAGTAACTTCCTGAAAATCAGAGGAAAATGGGTTACTACTTTTGGTTTTTTATAAAATTGAAGCTACAGGGATAATTTTTCTGTGCAGATACAGACTTTTGGACTGTGTGGGGCTAATTGGTATGCAGGAAATCTTAGGAGACGCTCGCTTATCCTGAAGTAGCAGAGCCTTGGCAGGACCATGATCTTTTCTGGCTCAAGTTGCAGCATCAGATGAAGAAGGGGAAGGATGCAGGACAGTACCAGATAACATAGGAGTGACCAGATGAAAAGATTCCATTCTGTATGCTCCACTAGTAGTCTCAGTGGATATCTGAGTGCACACTCTTCCATCTGTTTTGTCACCAGAAATTCACCTAATGCTGATAGATGATGATCCCGTTATTAGATCATATAATTTTAAAAGTAGGACCTACTTCTCTCATTTTTATAGATTATATATAACAACAAAGATAATTTGGATGACTACCAGAAGAAACTATTTTTGACAATTGAGGTAATAGGAATAATTTGAAATTTTGTTATCTGAAAGTAAAATGGATTGGGTGAATAATGAGAAGAACATCTCATAAGTTTGGTACCTTTAGTCCCAGTATGAAATTGTGAAGCCTTCCTTTTTATCTGCCTGAAAATAGGGCTGAAAATAGCTGAAGGAGGAGGGGTGTGCTGGGCAATAGCGCTCTGGTTGTTGTGCAAAGGGGGTGCCTATTACCTTTGACAGATAGGCAGGGAAGGCTCAGGAATGCGGCTGTGTGGCACCAATGAGGGTCCTGTGCTAAGTGGGCTGACTCACACCAGACACCATTACTCCGTAGCTCTCCCTGTGCTCACTTTATCTGTCTGGGAAGCTGGCACAGCACAGCTGCATCACTCCTGTTAACTTGTGAAGGCAGGCAAAGCTATCTTTGCTCCATAGTCTTTACCACAGAGAGTTGTCCTCATAAATTCTGTCTATTAAAACCCAAGGTGAGCATTCATCTGTGTCCTTATCCCTCTGCAGTGGTATCCCTGCACTATGCAGGAATGTGGCAGGGTGAAAATTATGAGAAAGTTACCCCCTAAGCCAACTGTCCCAGACAGAATGACAATGTGAAAATCCTTTCTGTGCTTCCCTGTGCAGCTGGAGCAGGACAAAAGCATTAAAACCCAGACACATTAATTCTCTACACTTCCAACCCTGTCCTTAAAGAGGCTTAGTTCCTTCTATTTATTCTGTGTTTTCTCTTGGTTCTATAGAAATTTCCATTTCAATACATTTTTCTTCACAAACTCTTGGGTCACTAGTTTTTCATCCAATATTTATTTTAAATATTATTTGTAATTCTATGTTTTCTTTACAGCAAAATTCATCTTACGACAGTGCCTCTTCCCAGTATATCTTTCATGTTGCAACACTGTTTTTTCTTAACATACAGTAATAGAGAAAATGTGTCTCTCCAGTAGACTCTGTGAGAAGTCATAGAAAAATTTAGCTTGGAAAAGGCCTTTTGTTGCATTGCAATTTTGTTGCAATATTGTCATGTCTAGGGAGGATTCAGCTGCTGGTGACTGATATGAGAAATCAACCAGACAGGTCTCCGTTTGGTTAAACTCGAGAATCCATTTATTGTGGCATCAACAACACAGGAATTAACCCAGCATCATTCAGAGACGGAGAGCCCTGAACAGGGGCAGGGTGGTGGGTTTTATGGGGTTGATCCAGGATAGAGTTTAGGGTCTGGGTCAAACCGGGACACACCAAGGGAGAAGCCTCAGGAGCATAAACCAATAGGGGTACAATAGGAGGGGTTAATGCAGCAGAATATAATGAATAGCAGAACACCTCAGGCTGACAGCCCATGAGGGCCTTGCGGGTGCAGCAATTCTTCCTAGGCTTATAGGGCACATCCCCCAAGGCAGAGGGGCAGAATCCACTCTTTCCAGCTCTTAAAGCCACACCTCTCACTTTAACAGTGCTTATCTAAAGTCAAATCCCCGCCTCTTTGGGCGGGGGCACTCCACAACCTTTAGATCACTAGCTGCCAGAGGGAGAAAATTTCAGGAAAAGCTGTCTAGCAAAGGTTCACGAGGAACAACTTTGTGACTGCAATAGTTTTTCGTTGTACTTGTAGGTGATGTTGGTATCTTGCACAACTGAGTGCCTTCAGTGGCAGATGGGATTGCAGAAGCCTTTCCGGGCATCAGGAGAGAAGAATGTGCTTTTAGGCACGCTGAAGTGAAAATTAGCTGTGAAAGTTAAAGGCAGATAGAAACTAAGATAAGGATTAAATAATTCTCAGTGCAACTCAGAAGAAAATGAAAAGGACATTTCAGGATTACAAATGAGAGAAAGGAATGAAGGTGAATTGAGAGTTGTAAAAAAGCAGGCAGGGAAGAAAATCCTACATTATGATGTCAGTTTGATATATACCTATCTGTTAAATTTGCCTGAACTCAATAGCAAGAAATAGAATAGTTTGAACAATGCTAGTTTTACAAAAAAAGTTTTATTGCTGTAAACTTCAAGATCAAAATGTGAAGATGGATGACTAATTCTATCTTGTGTATATTGCAAGAATACTTTTTTTTTCTCCACCCCAAAAAAACTTCTGGCATTTCTTACCCAGCCTTCAGAATAATTTTTCAGATAGTTTTTTTTTCTTCTATTTCTAAGAAGATATGAGAATGTGCATGAAGCATAGCTTTACAGTTAAAGGACAGAGTCAGAGGTCTTGTCAGCATTTGCAGCAAAAATTTGAATATTATCTAGTTGGAGTTCAGTCCAAAGAACACTGGAGTGTAAAACAGCTGCAGCCAGGGGATGCAAGTGGACAGAGAATTGGACAGTATATGTTTCATGTGGGAAATCCTCCCTGAAGTCTTGGGGTGACTTTACTTTTAAGATACCTTTAGGAACTGGGGAAGTTGAAGCTGCTACAAGCTGATGGGAGATTTTCTTCTGACCAATTACTAGCCATTTCTGCGAACTATCAGTGATTCTGACCATTGAAAAGTGGGATCAGCTTGTGAATACTTACCTTAAGACTTAAGACTGGGAATTTCTTGTTCTCTTTTGGTTTCTGGCTTTTGGAAAGGCAACAGGGCTCCGGCTTGGTCCCCCTCTTCCTCCTCCCAGCCCCCCCTCCCCAGGCCGGACAAGGCCGCAGAGGGTGGGGGGGAGAAAAGAAAGGAGGTGGCCGGCCTGACTTAGTTTGCAGTTTCTGCCTTTGAAATGAAACCTGACACCATGAACATCTGCAGCTTTCCAAGACTTTAACTCTTTTACTACCTGAATGAGACTTACAGATTACTCCTTTTTCCCAGAGAGAGGGGAAGAGAGAGAGAGGGATAATCAACATGAAGAAGACACCATAAAACCATTGAAAACAGTGAAGAAAAGAATTAACGTTAGAGGGGAAAGAGAAATAAGGAGATGCTTTAATAAGCTGAAATATTTTTCTGTTAATACTATGGAGATAGACAATAGTGTTCTGAAAAAATACTCCTTTAATTCATTACAGAGTATATTGGGAGGAATAGAGTATTTCAAAATGTGGATTTTGAGCAAATGGTGAAGTGGTTGTGATACAGTGAGATGCTGGAACAGAGGGGGAGAAGTAATAGTTGAAGATTTGTGGCCTTTTGAGAAGCAAAGAGAAAACTTTTGTTTCCAGGGAGGCTCACAGAGACAGATGAAGAGAACTTTTGCTTTTGAATAACTCATCCTTAAAAATGACATCCCTAGATTCATGGCCCATAACACACCCCAGAGTGATGTGAAATGAGAGGAGACCACTGATGGCAGATTTTTTCCGGGCAGCTGAGATCAGAGAAATAGAAAGCTATGAAGAAATAGTTTTCTTGTGAGAAACTCCATAGATTAGCAGAAAAAGACTTCTGTTTCTCTACAAAGACTGATGAAAAGACTATGGCAAGAATTGGGACTGTTGTAAACACCAAAGTTTTTTTGTCTCTGTGTTGTCATGTGAACAAGGGAATGGTTGAGTAGTTGGGGGGGAAAAGGGTTTTCTGGAAGTTTTATTCTGGTTTTCTTATTCTTGTAGTTTTTGTTTATAAACTTTCTTTATTCCTTTTAAGTTTTAGGCCTGTTTTGCTCTTGTTCTAATCCATATCTCATAACAAAAAATAAGTAAGTTTTCTAGTGATTTTTTTAGTTACTGCTTTAAAACCACAACATTTATTTAGCGCATTGGCCGAGAAATGAAATTGGCAAATCTAAACCACTACATATGGCTTTTTGAAATTTATTGCAGTGTCCTATCTCTTTCTGTTTCTTAATGTGGAGTGTGTCCAGAAGCAGCATTATTTAATAGAATATTTAACTGGGGTTTTTAGAGTGTACTTCTGAGGTGACACATGTGTGTAGTGTTTCAGACAGACCCATTAAGATAATTGACACAATGAAAAACAGGTATTTTAAGGTGTTAGGTACTCTAAATTCCAAATAATGATGTGACAGCCAAGAACAGTGAGGACCATTCAATGCAGCATAATTATGCAGTGAACCTGACAGACGTTATAACAAACTAGGAAACTAAAAGTAGAATTCTTTGCATCTCTGTCTCTCATGGGGAAACTCCTTGAACACCAAAAGAAATACTGAGGACATGGAAATATCTTAAATCTAGGATTTATAAATGAACATAAGACAGGCCTACCTCAACCCTTTCCTGTTGAAAGCTGTATGGACAGCTTGTATGTGGCCTCACCTGTTCTCTCTTCTGGATGAATGTTGTCCTAGAGAAATGCCACTGACCATGAACATGTTTTCTGTAAAAAATTCACTGTCACTACTACAAAAGCAGCTCTTTCAACACAAGCTAGAGAAGCTTTTTCTGCTCCTTTTGACTTCTAATATAAATAGCAGAATAAAGGATCAGAAGCATTCATCTCCAAAACCTTGTTAACTGTGATTTTGCTAGGTGTCCAAGACTTTTCTAACTTTCAGCTGAATGGTTCAAAGAAATTGTGTGAAAGCATTTGGTTACCCTGTGACTGAGGCATCATTTCTTCTGAACTCTGCTTCTTTTGGGAGCACAGAGCAAGAGTGCTCAAAGATCTGATGCTGTTTAGTAGTAACAAGTGTACCTAATTTCTGTGCAGATATTGAGTCTTATTCAATTTCAGCTAATAATTTCTCTTTGATTCTTTAAGTATAAAAAAGGCTGCCCATGTTTGTATAACCTCAGAAAATGGAGGGGGTTTTCGTATCTATTTCTTACTGGTTTTGGTTTCTTGGGCATGAACATATGAGGTACTAACTAGGAATTTTAATATTCCATCCTTCTCAACATCTCTCTCTGTTCAGATCCACAGCCTAGAATCCTTCAAAGTTCAATTATATCCTTCTTTTCAATAAAAAGCACAGCATCCAATAAAACCAACTCCCTATTAAAAGTCAGTTGTTTGTCCTTCCTGTTAATACTGTAGTCCCAGATGCAGAGTACAGTGTGAGCCCTCAGTTGAATTTCTGGGCCTCAGAGCTATTGTGCCTAATGCCTGGGCTTTGATCTGCTTTGGGATCAAAGTGACCCTTTTCCTTGTAAGACTGTTGTCACTAGATTGTACACTTTCTAAAAGGCACTGTGCATAACCAGAAACAGGCATAATAGCCCAACTGCAATATTTTAATGAGTAAATGAGGTCCAGCATTGTTTGTCCGAAATACAGCAGGCTACTTCTGATTCCACTCCCTTGCTGCCTACTACTTGGCACAGACTGAGGGAAGAGTGTTTGCTTAAATAAACTGTTTGCTAATGGCTAGGGGGAACACAGCAAAAAACCTGAGCTTCTCAGAGCTGGGAGGCTCAAATGTACAATTTCAAAAGAATGATATTAACATAACACCTTGCAGAGGCCTGGATTTTTGTGGTGTAAGAATGTTGTGGGAGAACATCTACCAGATGGAGATTTTCCATCTTACTTTTGAAATCCAGCCTGACTCAGAGAGTGAATTAGGAATGGCAATTTGGTGTGCATCTGGAAATCTAATTGCAGATGCCTGGAGAAATGTAAAGTTGAGTCTAGTCAAGACAAGAAGGAGGTGTGAGGTTTAGTTGTTTAACATACTGGATAGCAGCAGCATGCCTGCAGGGGGAAAGAGGTGGGTGAAGGAAGTATTAACTACAGCTTTCATTAACATTTACATTGCAGTATCATTCTTGTTCATCTTGGCCTTTTCTTGAATCTGGCTTCATAAATACAGGAGCAGTAGGGAGAAAATTTAGTCAGATTGTTTAGGATGTTATTGCACCGACAACTAAGCTCAAGGAAAGATGCTGACAATTCATAGGTGAGAGGAAAAACTTAAGAGAAAAGAGTTACAAGAAGATGCCAAGATCTGTAAGATCTTTTAAAATACAGGTTGGCTTGTTTAGACTTTTCAAAAAAAAAAAAAAAAGAAAAAATTACAGCTCAAATCCAATAATTTTGTGACTTTCCAGTGCAGAAATAGTAACATAATTTTCAGATTCAGCAGAAGAACTTGTACAGTAACACTGACTGCAGTGCTTTCATCACTGCATTTACTGCTGTTATTGTTTGATGTGTAAGGGAACCTTTAAAAATTAACTTCCTTTTCTATTCCATTAATTATTTGAGGTTTTTCTGAACACCTATTTCTGCTACCTTTCAAACTGTTGTAAAGCCATATGCTACATAGTCAGAGCAATAATATATATGGAGACAACTTTGGGCAATGTACAGACAGCTGACTGAAAAGATTTTAGGAAATTCATCTTCATACTTGAAAGAGAAAGAAAAAAACCCCAAAATGGCAAAAAAAATAAAAAAGAAAAAGCTTAGTTGCAAGTATATTTGAAAGCTTTGAAAACATCTCTGTATAGAAAAAAAAAAAATTGTTGTTTATCACACAGTGAAGAGAATGGTTTATTTTAAAGGTCATGCCCATCCCCCTCGCCTTGGGCAGGGATCTGATTACCCACTGTGAATCACAGCTCAGAACTTGCACAATTTTTACTCAATTCAGCAATAAAAGTTGTGGGTTTGTTTGAATTTTTTTAAGATAAATCAGCTTTTTATTGCTCATAAATCCTTTTTTTTTAGGATTGTAGCAATATCTTCATGCACTTTTTGATAACATGTAAAATTAGTAGAAGTCTTCTGTCTAAATACTGACACAGAAACTGTCCATCACTGAAAAATTTTTATTATCTTCTACCTACAACAAACAGTGCCTTAATTTTTTCCCCCCCTAGTCTTTACAGATGATTTGTTTTAAAGTTCTATACAATGAAATTCCATTATCAGCTGCTAGACCACTGGTTTGAGAGAGGATACTGGTAGCACAAATTTCTCAACAAATTTTGACTTCCTTTCCCGCTGTCACCCATACTTAGCTCAATAACATCTGTGCTTTTAGATATTTATACTCTTTAGCAAGTATAGAACTGCTAATGTTTCAGATAAATTCCACAAGCACTCTTTTGCAATGCCACCTTCAACTAGGAGTCTCTGGATGGGGTTTTAACAATGCAAATGAAATATATTATTGCTTCAGAATAAGCTTCCTATAGGACATGTTCCTCCTGCTTTCTCAAAGTGGATGCTCATTTAATGGTTTTGAATGATTGCTGTCAGACACCCAAATCTTGACGATATTTTTCTCTTTCATGATTTCTATGCAATTGCAACTTGCCTTGTGCTGTCCTCTTTATACAGAGCAATTGTTCTACAAGTTTTTCAGAAAATCAGATTTTCAGAAAAGTATGAATACTGACACACTTAGTTCTTCTCTTAGAAAACTATAGAAGATTTTTGCAATTTGTGCTGTTTCACAGGAAATATTTAGTCACTTAAAAACATTTCTCCTGTTTTTCATCTTGACAGTAAAGCTACAGGTACAAAGTGAAAATGTATTTAACAGTCTCACAACTCTTGGAAATACTTTCTGAAATCACTACAGAAAAAATGGATATATAAACATGGATGCTAGTCAATACTAGATGCAAGTCTAGAGTTTTGATTTATTTTTGACATATTTTTCTAGACAAAATACTGTTTTCCTGTATTTAGGAAGTTTGGTGGTTTTTTTTAATTTACTTGGTTAGATAGAAATTGCCACTGATTTTGTTGTCATGACCTGTTCAAATAGAATATAATTAGAAACTATGTAATGGGTCTGCTTTCTTAATTGACTAATAGCAGCCTTTTATTTTATTGCATAAATTATACCAAAAGATCTCTTTAAAAAGTCTCCATCTAAGTTTGCACATATTAATACTAATGTTAAATATGCAATTTATAATAATTTGCTGGGGATACTGTAGAGCATGTCTTGTCTGAACTGTTTCCCTAGGAGTTCCTTTTTGAAACTCTTATCACAGAATAACAGAGGGAAGGTTTGCGTGGAGGAGCAATATCTTCTCTTAGATCAGCTGGCAAAAGGGCTGGGCAAGCTTCCAGGCACTTTCTTCTGAAGCAGAGGCAGCAAGTGCAATCTAGCATTTGAGAGATCAGGAGCAAGTCCTGGGAGCCAAACAGCTCTATTGGGTTGCCAGAGGAAGTGATTTATGAGAAAAGTGAACTTTGACTTGCAGAGAACAGTGAAATAATATAAAGGAGAAAAGGAAGGCAGTGTTAGGCCACCTTGGCTGAGGCAACTCTACTCTTGCTGGTTTTCATGAGTAAAGGAGTCCTGATCCTAAAGGACTTCCATTACTTTCTCATAAGCAATGAGAGCCAGCGCACCAGAACAGAGGAATTACTGCATTAAAAATAACACTAAAACACTGCTCTTATCATCAGGTTTCCATTGTGCACCAAGAAGCCATCCATTGTATCATCTTTGTTCTTTGTGTTGGCCAGAAGAGGCTTTTCTGGAAGATTTGATGTCACCAAAGTACTCGAAATTACAAAAGCACAGCAGTGAATGGCCTGGCAGCTCTGTGGTGGCACATTAGAGTACTGGTGCGACATTTACGTTGTCCTGCTGATAGATTTTCATGATTGCATTAAGGTGACAAATCATTAAGATCTGACAAGGCTGAGCAGTGTCTTACAATCAAGTGACATTTATGGGAATAGGCTTTGGAATGACTGAAGTGACATAATATGGCTCTGGCTATTTTATGTTGATCTTGTGAAAAACGAGATTCACTTAATAAATTCTTAAAAGTTTAATATACACAAAAAGACAATCAGGAGACAAAGGAAATAAAGCAAAGGGTTAAAACAGCTGGGTGCCCTGGAGCGTTGCCAGGAACACACCTGGTATCTTGGGAAAATCCTTTTTATCCCGTCCTGCTGTGAGGGTTTAATGCATATTCAAACTTTTTCAAGAGGTATTTAGCATGTCCCCTCCCTGGTTCCGCCTATTTAGAACATGCTCTGTATGGTTTTTATTTCTGCTGATCATCAGTATTTTTGCTGGTCATCATTATTTTTGAGTTTGGTTTCCTTTCTTCTGCAAGTGGTCAGTGTTGATAACAGTCCGGGCCCCTCATCCTGCCCTGGTGATAGCTGGGCTTCACAGCACATCCTTCCGCTAGTGCCACCAACCTGGTCCTGGCTGCTAATAACAGCCTGGTCTCCATTGTTCTTCCCCTGATAACAGCTTGGGCCCCACTGTCTTTGCCCTCTGGGGTTTCCTTGCTTTGTACTAGGAGATTCCTTTAAGCTTTAAAGTTGTTAGCAAGAAAAAAAGTACATATATAGCCAAAAAGTATTTAACATATAATATTCATCTTAATACTTGTGAAAGCCAATATCACAATACAGATTTATAACAATCTCAACAAATGAAATTGAATCCTTTTTGGAACTTATTTCACTCTTTCACTCTCTCACCGTTCATATATCTTAAGAAATCTAAGAGATAATTAGCCCTAGATGGCGTTCCATTGGCAAGACTGAAGATGTGATAAAATACTGAGCTGATGCAGCCTGTATAGTGCTACTGATTGCAAAGTCTGAGTCTCAGAATTCTAAGCTTTAGTAGTAATCCAAGTGTCAGGGAGAGGACAGATAGAAACGTTTTCTTAACTGCTTTTCAATCAATTTTGAGCAATTTCATGCTGCATGTTTACTACTGCTTTCCTCAGCCCAGTGTCTTGAGAGATGATGAATCTGCAGTATCATGGCAAGTGTTTCAGGGTATAGGTGGCCCTGCCCTTCTGTACCTGCTTACCCTGAAGAACTGAAAAAATTAAATACTTTACAGTATTAGCTGCAGGCCTAAGTGGGTCATGCTATGCAAATGTCGCTGATTAAAAGGACAATAAATGCTGCTGTATTTGAGGAAAAAGCACTTTAATACAAATACCAGAAATGTGATAGAGTATAATAAGCGCTTTTGTACTTGAGTGCAACTGCTGAGCAAATGCTCACAAGGAAAGGGTTAGCAGAGTAAATTAGATTAGATGCCTGTGCTTTCAAAACAGGGCTGAAATTGAATATGTTGGGTTCTTCCATTTTTTAATGGAAAAGCTATTTCCATAAGTTTCAACGTAAATGATCTGAATGAAATCAATAAATAAAACTTGGAAACTTGGCTGATGTGATCACCAGCAGCAAAGATCTAAAGCAAATTTGCTACTGGTGACCAGGTCAGCCAAGTTTCTGAGCTTCAAATAAAGTCTAGGAAAGATGTTTTTATGGGCAAACTTATTTTACCATGTATTGCTTTATCTAGCATAGATTGGAGTTCCTTAATAATTGTTTATTAAAATTTCAGTTTAGGGTGGAATATGACAATCAGAGATAAAATTTAGTGTCAGTTTATCCCTTTGCCTCATATTTTCCCTATAGTACACATGTGTTCAAAGGCTCACACATCCCTCAGACTGGAGTTTTCTCTGAGCTTTCCTCAGATGGATGGCCTAAGCTTTATGAGTGTTTTTCTCATTGCTTGTGAGAAAAAAATGGTGACTTGAGGTATCTGGTGCTAATTCCCTGATATTTTTGTGTACTTTTGATGTTAAATGTTATTGTGGAGCTAGGTGGATTTTTCCATAGATTTCCTCTTCAGGGGTGGCATCTATAATTTTTTTTTGTATACCCAGCCATTGCAGGATGCCAGTAGCACAGTTACTGTGGTGTTTTATTTACTGCAATTGCCCAACATATTTTCCTGTATGCGCTGGAATTCAGTTAAAATGTGTTTTCACTTCAATTAAGTAATTGTTGAAAGCAGCTATTTTCCTAAGTGTGTTACATCTCGTGCTGGTCAGTCTGAATATAAGAATGTCCCAAGACTCAGGCAATAGACAAATCTAATGGGTTAAATTAATGCCTATTGTAGGCTGAACAGCTTCAGCTAGAATTATCTCAGGAATTAACTTGACCCAATATGTGAACACAACAGTTACTATCAAGAGTACTGATGATATTTTCCCTTTTACTTCTATTATTAGAACTATAATACAAACTTTAGTCCTTGTGAGAATGAATAAAGAGACATCTGCCGTCACTGAAGTCCAAGTCAGATCTATTCTTCGTACATACACCCAGACCCTTGGCTGGTGTTATCAGCATAGCTGATTCCAATGCATCTGCAAAATCAAAAACCATTCTCTAACTTCCCCCAAGAAGCAAACATTACAGCAGGTTTGCATAATGCTCTTGGCTCATAATTATGCAATTTGATATGTATGCTGTTAGTTTATTCTGTACAGGCCAGAATGGAGATCCAACCAACCTTGCAGACAGTAAAAGCTCAGACTACTTGTGACAATATGTCCCTGAAATCAGTTAAAGTAGCAAAATTGTTCGACAACTGGTTAATAGTTAGATGCTTTCACTCTGTCTGATTGATCAAATGCCTTCCCCTTGTCACTCCCACCCTTTCTTTCTTGTTTTAATGGGTTTGAGGCAAATTCATTTTAGTAAAGGGGAATTTATTATTATGGCATGAGAGCTTTTACTCTTGTAAATCAAACAGTTATGCAACACATGCATAGCATGGTGTCCACTACCAGGCTCTTAAAAAATAAATTTAAAAATAAATAAATAAAGAACAAACAAACAACAAACAAACCAAAAAAAAAAGCCAACAACTTTTTGGTAGACTGAAGCAAATGAACTTACCTTTCTGATGTTTCCTCAACTGTGGATTACCATCTTGAAACCCTTTCTGTGTTGCATTTTCTTGGCAAACTCTAACACAGGATGAAGTTTGAGGAATTAAGTAAAGTAACAACACGCTCTTTTGGCTTCCATTTCTTCCGGGTGCAAAAATGGAATATTTGGATTTCTTCTTTTCCAATTACTGCAATGTAGCTTGTTTGCTTCCTGTCTGAAGAAAAAGCTAGAGAAGAAAAATTGTGATATTTTGAGATAAAGTTTTCATTTCTAGAGAAAATTTACTGCATTCTAAAGATGTTAGTTTAGTACCAATACTTTAATGTTCCCCAAAGATGAATAAAGTAACCACTAATGCTGTCTCAAGGACCATGGAAACAGTCTAAGATGTTTTTGCTCCTTTTTTACTGCTTAGCAAAATAGCTCTTTCACTTTCCTAGTCAGCCTACTGTGTCCTCAACCATTTTACAGTTTGATAATAATATAGGGGTTGATGTCTCAGTGAGAAGTGATCCCTAAAAAGGGAAAACTGTCAAATGAAAAAACAATAGAGAAAAAACCCTTGTAGCATTCAGTGACTCATAACAGCTTTTGAGCCCTGTGAATCTTAATCTCATTCCAGGCAAAACTTGGTATGGGACCTGGCTTTCAAAATGGCTGTTCAAAGTCTTATACATTAAGACAGCTTTTATATTGCTATTCAGTGGGGAAAAGGGCAATGGACTAAATGCTGTATAATTTTCTGGAACTGGGTCATTCTCAGTCAATTGTGTTGCGTATTGAAATGTTTTAATAACCTCCTTTACAACGGCATCTCTACTTTCAGGTAGTAGTGTCCACTCCAAGGGAGGCCTTGCCATATATTTGCTTAAAGCTCTGAAGTATTGGAAGGCTTTCCCCCAGAAAGGAATCTTCATTTTAAGATAACCTTCAAAAACCATAATGAGATGTAAAAGAGGAAAAGAGGCACTGAAGATAATAAATTCTGTCAGTCCCTGAGTCTCTTCTTTGTGAGGAATTTCAAGGAATTTGCTCGAAAAGAAGAGCTTCTTCCCTGAGGCATTTCCTTAATGTTTTCCAAATGTTGCTTCATCAGAGACAAATGATCAGAGCTACTGAAGAATCCTATTTCAGATGCAGGGATTTTTTTGTTTTTAAATATGTTTCCATGTTTAGCTGCATTCCTGAAGCTATAACTGAGATAAAGCATATGTAAAAGCTTTGCTTGTAGAGTTCTCCATAGCTCAAACTCAAACAATTTTCTTTCAAGAAGCATTAGAAGCAAGATGCTTTCAAGTATTACAATGGCTGCTTTACATCATAAGCATATAATCTGGTACATGTAAAATATTCCTTCATTGGCAAGGAAACATGCTTCCAGCATTCCCTTGCATGAAATTCAGCAGGAGTTCAACGAACTGCAGTTCAGCTGCCGAAGCACAGTCAGCTTGGACTGCTTTGGGTATCTGAGTTTCTCTTATTCCACTATCTATTATTTCCTACACTCAACTAAAGCTAAAAAGAAAATGAGGAGAACGGAAGGAAGGGGGAAGTCAATGGCCAATGAAGGACTAGAAGTGGTAGGCAGGACTATGTATAATAAAAATTGAAATTATATATATTTGAAGCCTATGTGTGTATGTTTTACACAGGCCAAGCTTCCCATCTGATGGTCATGATATCTATAGATGAGCTGACTGAAGGTATGAAGTCATGGTGTACTACAGGCCTATTTACAAAGGTGTTTCAGACACAATTTTTAGACACAACTGAGTAGTGTATAATTTCTTGATTCTTTTTTTCTGAACCCTTCCCTTTTCTTTCTCTATTTTCCCTGTCTTTAGAGACTCTTTGTTAAGATGTTTGCCTCTCTACAGCATCCTGACTTTTGTTGCCAGACTATTGAAGCTTACATAGAATCATTTTTACATTGGGAAACACACTTCTATTCTTGCTGCCAATTATATAGTTAAGAAAAACTGCTCTTCCATGACTAGACTGGCAACAACAGGGACCAGCGGAAAATTTAAATGAGCCATAACTGAAACACAATTTGAGAAATGCAGAAAATAAATTTAAGCTTTCTGGTCATAATGATCTGATTCTCTTTTTTTACAGCAACAGATCAGTTGGCAATAGCAGGTGATACCATATTAAAGAGTGAAAGAAAAATGAGTTGAAACTCCTCCAACCATAAGCTTTGTAATATGAAACCAAATTTCCAAGTGTGCAATATGTTAATGTTTCCAGCATGCAAACAGGAGTCAGTTGGCTCAATAATCTTGCTAATCAAAACAAAAAAAATAACAAAGGAGATGACTGGGATAAATAAATGCTTAATTTATGAAATGTAGTTCCTTTTTCCTGTTTTGGAGAAACCCACATAAGCAGCTGTACTATCCATACACCCCTCTCCAAGTCTATTGTACATGTAGTCAATGTGTATTTAATCATTAGAGTATGCAGAGTGTAATGTCTTTCCCACTTGAAATATTTTAACCACCAGTTCAACAACTTCAGGCTTTTTGAAGAGGTACTAATATTGCAGCACGTTTTTCCAGGGACTCGTCAAATATAAGTCTACAGTTTGGCCACAGGTGGTTTGCTGTGATTTAAACTGAAGGACTGCCAAAACCATATAAGCAAAAGAAATTGTCTCTCCTTAACATTTCATTGGGCCCTTTCATTCATCTCTCCTCAACAACACTGCAAAGCTCTCTGTAAAGAAGGGGGGGAGCTCCACTCCAGATCTCTCAAGAGTAAAGAGCTTTCCCTTCCTTTTTGGTCTCAGGCACTGATCTCAAATAAGCCTACTATTACCAGACAGTGGTGGAGTGTAATATCAAACACAAAACTTCCCAGAGAGGCTATTAAATCAGTGTTGACCTGATTTTAATAACACATAATATTTCCATGGATTGCAAGCAAGTAAACAAGCTTTGACAAACACCTTGCATAAATGGACTTTGAAATGTAAAATATTGTTAAAAAGTCAGAAAAGATACAGAGACTATTTTCTTAAGGGGTAAAAAAAGGGAAATTTTTTAGAACAGCGCTTCACTAATTTGGAAACTTATTGTATCACTAATGTGGAGTTTCTTGTCTTGGACAGCTCTGCCATGAAACACTATTGGGAAAGCATCTTAAAAACATTAGTGTATCTTTCTGGGATCCAGTGGGAAAAATGTACTTCAAAAATCACGTAAGGAACCATAAAGAACAGAGGAAGGTTTGTCTGGGATTTAGTCCTCTTTTGGAGTATACAAGTGCCAACAGCTGCTAAAATTGAGATATTCTGTTAATCTTTCAATGATTCTTCATGATCAGTACAGGAGGGAAATGGATTGCCTCTTCAGATAAATTGTATTTGGTATAAGGTGAACTTCAAAGCAACTATGCTGAAGAACTGTCAAGTTCTTCAAGTATATACATTATAAGTAAATATCTTGCTCCTTTTAGAAGAATCAGTAGTTAGTCTTCAGTCCAGTATTGTGGTGGCGTGCCTAGAAATTGCTGATGTGCCAAGGGGAAAGGAACCAGACTGTAATTCTCTAGATTATACTTTATACCTTCAATGGAAATTTGACCTTGCTTAGACTAGAGACTAGAGACTGCTTAGACTAGAGAGCAGTCTGTGTGGCAATTACTCCTGACCACATGGCCAACCTGGGGTGTGATTGTCTGCCTGAGCTTTAGCAAGGCTTTCAGCATTGTCTTTCATAGCATTCATGTAGGTAAAATCAAGGAATGTGGGTTAGATGAGTGGACAGTGGATTGAGAACTGGCTGAATGACAGATCCCAGAGGGACATGATCAGGGTCTTCCTGGAGGCCTGTCACCAGTGATGTCCCCCACAGCTCAACACTGGGTCCAGTACTGTTTAACCTGCTCACCAATAACTTGGATGAAGGGGCAGAGGCCTCCTCAACAAATTCACTGATAACACAAAGCTGGGAGGAGTGACTGATACCTCAGAGGGCAGTGCAGCCCTTCAGAAGTCCCTCAACAGGTTGGAGAGGTAGGCAGAGAAGAACCATCTGAAATTCACCCCACTGTGGTCACTTCCAACCTTAAGTTATGATTCCTGGTAGTGTTTTAGCTCAGTGAAAGCCCAGTGGAGAAATAGTGTTGCAGGACCACCAGCAGTGCACCTGGATGCAGTGCTTGTCCCTGGAGATGTGCCTGCCATGTGTGTCTGCTGCAGTCAGAGATCTGCCCAGCTGCCACTGTGCTCTGTACAGTGCTCTGATGTGAACAATCTCTGCCAGGTGCACTTATGATTCTTTGTTGTGAGCAGGCTGTTTCCACTTTAGGCGGCAAACGACTTGCTACATGCCTAAGAGCATAGATTATATCTGCATTTCTACCCATGTGTGTGTCTGGCCATTGGTGTATGAGCATTCATTTTAAAACAGAGCTGCTGTCCCTCAGACTCCTGTTGGGACACAGAACTGTTGCTGTTCATGTTGCAAAGTACGTAGTGTTTCAAAATCAGTGTCTTGCTTGTAGTACATCTTTTAACTTTTTTTTACAAATTCCAGGTCTTGAGTCTGTCCTCACCTTACAGCATCCTTTTTAGAACCAATTGTTCTAAATCTTTACAAGTTGTGAGAGCCTTATGCAGTAGCTGGCCTTGTAGGTATATAAATAATGGTTCTTATTTCTTCAGTGGGTGTTGCCTTTTAAGCAAGGCAAACACCCTGGTTCAAGGAACAGCACGGTGACCAACACCCAGGCCACTCGGTCCATTGCACACAGCATCCATGTGATGGATGGCAAATGGCGTTTATTGCTGGAGAATTTGACATTTTATAACCTAGGGTCACTGTGTTACTCCCATCTGCTTTCATCACAGCTAGGTGCTATTGGCTAATTGCAGAAGGCATTACCATAGTAAAGAGGGGGGGGAGGTTACTATCTTTCTGTTACATTCCGATATCTTCCGAGCGCTAGACCCTGCTTCAACAAATGGGTATCTAATGTTTAGGGGATTTAACTTCTTCATAGATGCAGCCTGTGATCATCCAGTCTAATATTCCATTCTCAGCACATTTAATAGTCATGACACTTTAGCATCTTTTTTTTTTACCTCTTTTCAGGTGGGAGTGTTGTGATGTTTGAGACGAATGAGTCTCTCTGGATCTGGTTCAGTTCACATGGGTCCCTCGGCAGGCAGCCGAGATTCTGTCTCCCATTAATAATTGTACCTGTCAATGTGGCAAAGGTTGTATCTTCTGTTACTGTAGAAATTCTGCCTGACATCACAGAAGCTGCAGGTTTTTTAAGTAAGAGGGTTTTTTAGCCAGGTTAAGTGATCTCAGTTATTTATAGTACACAGCTCAGTGGCTTTGGGTTGACACCAGCTTTGGAGAAGCTTATGGTTTTGGTGAAATTTGCAGCTCTGCCTGGTTTCAGCCAGCTTCCATGTCATGAATCCAGTGCTTGCGCAGGCTGGAATGGACTGGTTGACAAGCACAGAGGGGACTGCTTCTACACTCAATCTACTGTCCTGGAAACTTTCTCCTTAAAATTATAGAGGCACTTTAGAGAGACCCTTTTGGGAGAAAATGGAGACTTCCTGATTATTAGTCTCTTTCCCTCTGTATTTCAAATGAAATCTGGTACTTAATTCATTATTCAAGCCTGTGGCTTGTCCTGCCGTGCTGGTCAGCCACAATGGATATTCTGTACATCAGCCATAATATGTTCTCAGTGACACATGACTTGCTTTTCTTAGTTCTTTTATTGGCAACTAGACTTGCTGTTTAGCCTCAAAATGAGGTTAATTCTTCCATGTACTTATCAAGCCTAATCCTGCTGTTTTCCCAGTGAATTTTGCAGTCTCCTGAGACAGTGTCAGCTGCAATCAGCTGCCCATTGTTTTTCCACCCCACCTGCAGGAACAGCAGAAGACTTCTGCATCCCAGCTGCTTGTGAGCCAACTGTCTCTGCAAGCATTACTCACACCAGCAGCAACCTCCCCTTCCTATTATTGCTTCATAACATGAAGCATCCTTTTCTTTTCCTGAGCAGTTGTGGTAACAGGCCCCAGAATTGTTGTTTCCCATAACTTTTATGAAATTGCCTCTCAGCTGCATATTTATGTTCCTATGAGGCATGATGTTTCCAATAGAGTATTTTCTGGCCCTTAACACATGCATCCTCAGTTTGAGTTCCTCTTTTCCCCTGGACCTCTTTTAGCTTTAGTCTGTATACAAATTCCATATCAGAAGTCCTTGCTGGGAAAAAAAGTAGGTGCATCACAAATTGCATTTAAACAAGGCCAAGGATAGAAGTTAAATACTATAAGAACAGCAGCAATAGATTTATCCATTTGCTCATCCTTTTTCACTCTACTGGGATTCTGTCTAATGTTGAAGCAGGAGGGAGAGGGGCTAGGGAAATTCCAGCTGTCATTGAAACATACTTCTCTACTGGTGTAGTTAATAGAAGTGTACCAGGTGGCGTGCAGTATACTGAGCAGATTAATTTTTAAGAGTTCAGCTGAGGCCATCTATTGATTATATTGTAAATCCAACTTTCAAACTTCTAAATTGGGATTGAAGAGTTTCTGCTTGCATGAAACACAGCAGTGATCCAGTGTAAACTCACCCTAAAGATTCAGATTTGTTCAAAAGCAGTATGTTTACCTTGTATTGTAACTTATAGTACTGTTACATTAACTTCTAATACTGCTGTATTACACTCTTGTATTAGCATTCTATCAAATCAAGCAATGTTTATTCACACAAAACCAGCATAAAAACCACTCTGGGCTGTGTACTCTGGTTGGCCTGATCCAGACCAAAGCAGTACTTCTGAGTGATCATGTGCAGCTCTGGTGTTCTTTGCTAGGGACCTGCAGTGACAAGCACACCATGGTAAGTGATCTCAAGCTCTTGTCAGAGATCAGGCTCTAGGTGTTATTATTCAGTCTGCCTGAGCCATGGCTAATGTCATGAAGGAAAACTGGGCATCCACAAAAGTCTTTGACTCTACACAAACATCTTTATTCTTCAGGATTTGCCAGCAAACTGTTTGGTTCTAGTCTCTATGGGACGGTCTTACTTGTTCCTTCCTTTTTCTGTAGCTTTAACTGTTTTTCTTGAAGACCAATTCAGGAGCAAGAATGGCTTCTGTTGCTGAGCTTTTCCCAGGCATCACTTGTGAACATGTGATGGAACATGTGAGGAGCAGACCAAAGTTAAGATGAGATTCTTACATTATCCATAGGTGCTGTGTACGGTGAAGAGAATCTCAAGACAAGACACAAGGAGGTAACATTGCCTAGGCATCCCCATTTCTCACCCTCACATCACAGATTTCCATTTTGATTCACTGTGTGATGCTGAATCTTTTCCCAAAAAAAACCCTTCCAAACTGTATTTTCCCATGGTAAAATCCCCTGAGTACATCCTTTAAGGAAAAAGAGTTGGTTTTTTTTTATTTGTTTATTTTTTGTTTATTAGAACCAAACCTCAGAGCAGCTCAGTACTCTGGGCAAATTTTTAACAACAACAACAACAAACAGAACAAACCAAAACCCTACAACCTATTACATGTTCAAAGTCTCCATTTTCATTATTTCGAAGTCGTTATCAAACGTTAATGACAGGTGTAATCTGAGTGCCACTGCAGAATGAAACTATAAGCAGTATCTCTACTTTGGCTAGTCCTCTGTTTTATGTGCTGAGAAGAGATATTTGAATCCACAGGATGTAGCAAACCTGTTTTGTCAGTCCTACAAACCCCACAGTTTTGGGTATGCATTGTAAAGTATTGTATCTTTACACACTTGCTGCTAATTTTCAGGGGTATTTAAACTGATTTGGGCTTTTTCCTAAAATGAGAGCACTTTTGGTGGTGTTTCATGCAGTTCAAATGCAGTGAGGCAGTGTCAGAGGCATCTGCTGGGTGAGTCCCATTGTCTGTAGGAGAAAGGGAGCAACCAGAGGTCAGTAATGGAAAGCTGATTTAGATTATAGCTGCACATGCAGCAGAGATCTGTAATAGAGCCATGTCCTTCTTTTTCTCAAGGCACTCCAAGGAACAGAAGCCTATCCAGTGGCTCTCAGCATACATGGCTCAGGGTTTATAACAAATGGCCTTTAAGTTTGAAAGCTGTGTTTACAGTAAGAAAACAATTGTGTCAGCATTAAGTATGATTAATCTCATTTAGGGTGAACTTGTTTCACTTTTCTCCAGCTTTATTTTACTTTTAATCCATAATATCTGTGCCCACTGTGAAGCACAGATTGGATCCACTAATAGAAACTGCTATGAAGAACCAGTCTGGGATGCAAGTGCCTTGTCTAGCAGAAAGAATCCCTGTAAAACGGGTAAAACCTAAATCCCAAGCACAGTGAAGAGGCTGTTCAATTCTCTCCTGACCTACTTGCTGGTGCTTCATCCTTGCTGCATTCCATGCTGCTGAAAACAGGGCAGACCTGGACTACCCAGGTTTCTTCTGGCAACCTCTAAGCCAGAGCAATTAATTCAGTTTTTTCCAATTTTGCTTCAGCCATTGAATTTCCACATATATGTATAAAGGAGTCAGAAGGTTTGTTTACCAGACCTGACCAGAAGCTAAGGTGGTGAGTGAAAAATAGGTAGAAATGATTCAACTAAAAGGACCAAAATAATGGAGGAATTTATTTGTGAGATTCTTTAGTTTCCCCTCTCCACCCACCTACTTTGTGCTTTTTGAGTCAGGGAGGATGTTCAGACACTCCCCAAGCCTTTGTACTCCCCAGCATTCTGTCTTGTATGAGACTGTCATGCACTTTCAATGATCATATCACTTAATAACCTCCTGGATAGCTCCAGGGGACAATTTGGAGGACATGGATTATATCATATTAAAGTACTTGGATCTGTACTATTAAGATGCCTGTCTTGGGTAACAGGCAAAATCAGAGAGCATAAAAAAATTAGTGGTCAGAAGGGCTCCACTAATGCAACTTGTGTCACTACTGGGTTTGTGCAGCTTGATTTTCTTTTACTGCTGTTTGCCTTTTGGCCTTTTGAAGAATTACACAATATACAGGGGTACATTGCAGAGGTGTGTTATATCCTCCTAGACTGAAACACTGCCCCAGTGGTATCTCTGTTTTAAAATGTCTTCCTGTCTCCAGCTCATCTAGTTAAAAAAAAGAACTCTAGAAAGAATTTCTAGCAAAAGGAATATTAGTTGATGCAGTAGTCTTTAAAGGAAGTAGATAAAAGTGGGATTAATTGTCACTCTTGCTGAAGTCCTCAGTCTGCATCATGCAGCAGAGGGAATTCTGGAGGTCTTTTCTATGTGGCCTGAAAAAATGACAAAAGGTGGTCTTGACATCAGTGACTCCTGAATTCTGTCCCATGTATGGTGCCTTATTTTATGTGGAACACTTAAGCAGCACATCTACAGACTGTTCTAGTGGGACACAGAGGAGTAAATGTACCTGCTCAGTGGAGCCCAGCACACAAAGCCTGCCTGGGAGCTGAGGGGTGCACCCAAGTGCTGCCTTGGGAAACATAACTGGCTCTGGAAGGTGAATGCACTGACTGCAGCCCAGGTTCAGCCATGCCTTGCCAGTGCCCAGTGCTTACAGGCATAAGGCTTTTGATAAAGCCTTTTGAAAAATTATATGCAGTATTTCCTTGGTATTTTGAAAGAAAGGGAAATGAGGGATCTTCAGAATTTTAACTAAACATGAAAATTAAAACTGATTGGAAAAAATGGATGGAGGAAAAGAGATTTTCATAACAAAATCTTTTTCCAAATACTGTGTATTTGTGGTATTTGCACCATTTTCAGGAAATAACCCAATACTGTTTTGATTAGTATTTAGATCACTGAAAGCAATTGATTTGTGTGAAATGGCAGCTACTGCATAGATGCTGGTAGAGGGAAATTCTTTAGTGGATTAATATAGATTTTACCAAATTCACTGCTATAGAGGTATGCTTGGAATCCAAATTTTCTAAGCATGTCACATCATAAGGTCCCTGTGCTTCCTCAGTATTTACACATATAGCCTTGCAATTTTTTTCCTTATCAGTTTTCTCATAGTTACTTTCTCTGTGACTATTTTCTATTAAACCTTTATTTGTATTATTTACAGGCACTCCTGTGTTATTCCCAAAGAGTTTTTCATGATGACTTCTTTATTTGTAGTAGTTTATATTTTTCTTTCATGGCTGGATATAGGCCATATAATGTCAGTGTTAAAATGTTTCTATAAGAAATACACTGTGATAATTTAAGAAAAGGAAGAGGAGGCTGTTGTAAAGGAAGAGGCTTCTCTGAGGTCAGGCAGGATTCAGCATAGCAAGAGTTTGCTTCTGCCACCTTAAGTCACCTTGAGCAGCCTGTGATTTCTGAGGGGCCACACTCTTTCAGATCACTTGGGCTCCTTGCCCAGTGAAAATCTCTCCAGCAAGGACTAGGGGAGATGAATAAGTGTTTCCTGCTTAGAAGCTTTCTGAAAAGATTAATTACTTTGTGAAAGAGTTAAGTAATGAGAAATGACATTGCTTTTGTCATAGGCCATTGGGTCCCTGGATGGTTGTTCCCATTTTCCAGGGATAATCTCTAAAGTAAATTGTTTTCTTTTTGTTGACTGTCAGTGTTGTGTCACTGTGCAGTGACCTGCAAGTGCAAGTGTTCTGGACTAAGATCTTGTGGCCTCTGTCAATTCTCTACAGGGTGTTATCTCCTGCTCCCCAATGCCCCCTGCCATCAGTTCCTTTCAGTCTGAAAAGAAGGAGATTGAGCAATTTGTCACTGCTTGTTGAGAAGTGGCCTTTGCTGCTTTGATGCCCAAATCCTTTCTTGCTGGCCTTTCTTCTCTTGCTTTTGAACCTCTATTTCATTTCTGAAGCAATGCTTTGCTGCATCCCTCCTCCTGCCTTTTTCTGCTGTTTTTTGTTCTCTGCTTAACTCCTTCCTTCTTTACAGGTTATGGCTTTACATGTCCATGTGTGCACACACACACAGAGAATTTAAGCAAATAGAAAAATCTACTTCCAACAGACATTTATAGACCTACTTTTTTCTCTATGATTTCACAGTGTTGTGTTGTCTACTCTTGGTCCCAGACTAATTAAAATTGTTATGACAACAACGCAACATGCACAGACTCATCCAATCATTCTTTGTTTGTTGTATATATTTGTATTTGTTGTATATTTGTCTTTATACGTTGTACATATTTGTTATTTCCAAGGGATTGCTTCTTTGAAAACTGTTGATGTGAGTAGTGGTTTGCTGTGCAGCTGCACTGAGTCTTCCACAAATAACAGTGAAAGTACTTAAATTAAAAACCTTTACTTTTATTAGGATATTTGCCTTGGTCACATAAGAACTTTCACCTGGTGGCAAATTTGGTATTTATATCTATCTAGATATAGATATAGATATAGATATAGATATAGATATAGATATAGATATAGATATAGATATAGATATAGATATAGATATATAGATAAAGATATAGAGATAGATATATAGAGATAGAGATAGATATAGGTATAGGTATAGATATATGTATAGAGATACATATAGATATAGATATAGATATAGATATATAGATATAGATATAGATATAGATAGATAGATATCTACTGGCAGTCTTTAATATGCACTCCAAAAGATTTAAAACACCACAAAAGAAAAAGGTGAAGCTACCCAGAAATCTAGTCCTCTGTATCCAACAAAAGTAATTTCTTTGTTTCTGCTGTCACACTCTGCAGCACAACTGTCTTCCTTGTTTTTGAGGACTATAGTTTGGCTTTGAGAAGAAAACCAGATGCACACACCTGTATCCTGTGTACAGCTATGCAACCATTTATTTTCCAGGTGGTTGCCCTGTGATGATTCTTCATGATTAAAAAGGTGCAATGAAGAGATTCTCACTGTGATGAACCCTGCAGTGCTGTAGCTGATGACAGAAGACAGAAAGGAGCCGAACCTTAGACATATCAACCTAATCAAGTGGATTGTAATGCAGCACTGTCACTTTTTGTCCCTGGTCTTTTAAGTACTCTGTTTTTTTCTCATAGAATGAGCCAAAGTATATTAAAGAGTGACTGCCTTCATGCAGAAGGCATCAAAGGGATCTGTTCCCATATCCCCCAGGCAGCTGGCCAGGAAGCATACCACTTTATCTCAACTGGAGGGGAAAACCAGGGATGTTTTCAAAACTAAGAATAGGTTCAGCAGTCTCTGGGACACATGAGGAAGCTGGATTCCAGCCATGTATGTCCCAGGCTTTACATAAGCTGAGATGTTGTGCGCACACCTCTGAAGGGCTCTGAAAGGCAACAGTGACACTGCAGGAAACAAAGCCCTGCATTCACCTCACAGATCTTGTAACCTCAGTAGGTGATAAGAAAATGAGCAAAGGTAGCATCCAACTGAGCTTGAGAGTCTGGAGTAAGTGTAAGGGGAGTAACACAGGGGCAATGAGTCACTGTCAGCTGCTAGGTTAACCAGAAGGCATCAGTAAGTCTTAAGCAGAAATTTGAAGTGACTCTAGATTCTCTTTACAGGAAGTTTCTCATTTCCAAAAGAAATGCGATAAAAAAGGAAGAAGCAGTAGTGCAGTATTGGAGAGCACCAGCAGCTGGAGTCACCTCGTATCTTCTTGGTCAGCTGCAAGCAAGCACTGAGCAGTGTGTGCTTTGATAGAAGGGAGTAATAGCATGGAAAAGATTTGATCCGGTAGAGGCAGATGAAGGTTGCAGACTATGAAAATAATATAGAGGTCATAAGTCAGCAAGATACATTTTTCTGCAATGTGTTAAACAGTTTTCTAGGGAGAGAAAGTAGATGAGTTGAAATCAGAAAGAGGAAGCTCCAGAAGTAGAGGCGAGACAGTGAAAACTTAAACCAGAACTTTACCAAAGGAAAAGGGGCTGGATTTTTAAGGAAGTCTGCAGGTAGAATGAACATGATTTGTGTTGAACAGGTTGCCTGTTCTCTTTCCAGCTGTGTGCATTAAAGAGAAGACTGCTTTTGGCATTCACAGGTTACTCCTCTTACAAAATTACTGAAAATTTTCATGCCTGTCATTATTTAGAAACAGCTGCAATTAAGGAAATCAAATTATTTCAGTTCCCTCTGTTTTGGTTCCTCTTATTGTTTAAATTGGTTTGTCTGCTAGAATCTGAAAGCTTTTGCAACTTCTGTTTTCCTCGTTATTCCTGATATAACCATTATGTCAACATAAAAATCCTTCCAGCTTGCACAGTGCTTTTCTATAGTTCTGAAATCCTGTGAGAAGATTTTTGGTCATAAACCTAAAACTTTAAGTCTATCCAAACTGTGTTACTTCTTTTTTATGTCACTACTGAAAGCAAATCTCATACAACTCTAGGGCGTTCTTTAATTAACCTTCATCGAATCCCCACTCATGTTCACAGAAATACTTCCTTTCATGCCAGCAAACCTGACCTCAGTAAAGTTAAAGCCTTGATAATACCAATCTTACTACAGGAATATTAAGGATTGTTTTAATATCCTGATGATGCAAAACTGGGGGGAGTCGCTGATACACCTGAAAGCTCTGCTGCCATTCCATAGGACTTTAATAAGCCAGAGAGTTGCATGGAGAGAAACTTAATGAGGTTTAACAAAGGCAAATGCAGGGTCCTGCATGTGGGGAGGAATAACCCCAAGTCCCAGCACAGTTTGATGGGTGACCTTCTGGAGGGCAGTTCTGTGGAGAAGCACCTGAGAGTCTTGGTGGGTGACAAGTTACCATGAGCTGGCAGCGTGTCCTTGTGGCCAGGAGGGACAATGGTACTCTGTGAAGCATCAGGAAGAGTGTGGTCTTCCCCTCTACTCAGACCTATTGAGGCCCCACCTGCAGGACTCTGTTCAGTTCTGAGCTCCTTAGGACAAAAATGACAAAGAGCTACTGAAGAAGGTCCAGTGAAGGAGCACACAGATGATGAGGAATCTGGAGCATCTCTCTTATGAGGAGATACTGCAGGAGCTGGGCCTGGTTAGTCTGGAGAAGACTGAGAGAGGATCTCATCAATGCACATTAAGTATCACAAAACTGGTGCCAAGAGGAGAGACTCTTTCCATCTGTCCCCAGCAAGCTGGACTGGATGATCTCCAGGAGACTCTTCCAACCCTACCTATTCTGTGAATGCCTATTTCAATATACTGCACAGAAGTAATGCTTCCTGTACAGCAGACATTACTGAGGATTTTCCAGTATATTTTTCCATTCTCTATTTACCATAAACTTTACATGTGTTAGATTCATGCTTGTGATATGTAACCTACAATGAAAAAAACAACCCCTCTGGTTTGAAAGGACAGGGGAGGTAATAGCACATGCCATGCCAGAGGGAGACGATTAGCCAGAGGAATTGTATGCACCTGGAGCCAGTTATGTCTTCTGGAGGAGGCAGTGGCCAAGAGGAGTTAGCACTTAAGTTGTCCTAGGGAAGGGAGGTAAGATGTCTTTGGCTTTTGTTCGGTTTAGTGGTTTGTTTGCCTAACAAGATGAGAACAGAAGTCAACATTGAGCATGAATTAAAAAAAAAAAAAAAAGAATATTTTGTATTTGTCCTAGGCAGAAAGGAAATTGTTCAGATTCTGCTGATATTTTTATTTTTGTTGGTGGAAAGCATAGTTGTGGAACCCCAGTGGCTACCAGGCTTACCTAGGAAAGGGGCAAGATAGTACATGACAACCTTGTTGTTCCTATTGTTACAGGCTCTTGATATTGAGGATCCAAATTATGATGTTATGATAATATTTATAAAAATATTCAATATTTCCCATCAATCTGACTCATGGGACTATGGAGACAAAGGTGATGTAGGAGGGCATGCCCTCAAGCCAAGGGCTGAAGTTTCTCTTTTTTTCTTCACCAACAATGAAATGGGGAAGGTGAGTAAAGCTGAGGCTGTGATTCTGCAGCCTCTTTGCACTGACACAAACACAGGCTGCTGTCAAAGACACAGTGCAGCACATTTTGACAACAGGCTGCCCTTTTGTTTAGAGTACTGAAATTACAGAATAGCTGAATTGGAAGGGACACACAATGATCATCAAAGTCCATCTCCTGGCCAGTGCCTGAGAGTGTTGTCCACTCCTTGACCTCTGTCAGGTTGGTGCTGTGACCACTTCCCTGGGGAGCCTGTTTCTGTGCCCCAGGATGAAGAACCTTTTCCTGATATCCAAACAAAACCTCTCCAAGCAGGACTTCAGGCCATTCTCTCAGACCCTGTTCCTCCTCTTCCCCTCATGAGAAAGTTGAAGACTGCAATGAGGTCTTCCCCCTCCATAGTTAATTCTGTTAGTTCAGACCTACTTGTTGATAGGAAAAGGGGTATTACTCTGGCTTGCATGTGAAAAGCAGCAAGACCCACAAAGGTAACGTATAACTCCCTAAGTTCAGTTTCTCTTCTAGGTTTATTTTTTTTCAAAAGCACTAGGGTGTTTGAGGCAATCTTATCTTACCTGCTGCAGCCAACTTTGGCATAAATTTGATGATGAACATCAGCTGTCATAACACCAGAGAGGGTGTTTTGGAGACCATTGAGTGCCTGGACATGGTGGTGGTACCACATGCCTCCATTACTGCTGTGCTCTGGCAGGGGGACCCAGTCAAGTGGCAAGTTCCAGCCTTTCTCCCTTTCTTAATATGAATGCTCTGTCTGCAGGAAACAGGGATGAAGAACTTCAACCCTGATCAGTGTTGATGCTTCTAAATCCTCTTGTCGCTGTGCTAACTCCAAAGATCACATCTGCATGAGCATGATGCCCCCAGTTCAGACAGATGCACAGACTTCAGGAGAGGTACAGAAACTAATTATTCTATAATTAGCAGAGGAGAGGTGTTGCAATCCTACTCCCCGATGGGACCCCTCTGTCCCACCCCCCATGGAGCCTGCTCCTCTCTGGGCACAGGCGGCGGAGGGGGTCCTGGAGTGGATACAACATGGACTCAAAGTATCCAGACACAGGAGGCTCAAACTTGCTGGAATAATCCCAGGTTTATTGTCTGTCGTCCATCCGGGGCAAGAGAGAGAGCGAAATGCTCTGGGTCTTATCTCTTATACCAGGGGGCAGGGGTGATTAGGGGATGCAGGGAGGTCACAGCCAATGGGAAGGGGGGGGAGGGAAAGAAGGTTTTCAGGTAGGAACTAACATTACACAAACCAAAGGTGAGTTTTACCCTTGGGAGGTACCAAGATTTTAGATGCACTACAACAGAGAGGTACAAATCCAGAGAAACAAAATCATTCCAAACTGCTTTTATATACTGCCTTGCATGAGTTTTTAATTCACTTGTAGGTAATTCAGTAAATTTCAATCAAACTGAGGAAACCAATTGTTCTTCTGATCCCTGCTTGCAGTTTCTTCTCTTTCTTGGAACACAGTCACTTTCAGAGTGTTTTAGACAACCAGTTTCCTTCTAACCATCTACATACCCTGCATCTGCCCTTTCATTTGGCATGTTGGTGTACAGAGCTCTCTGGTGGTGGTCACTTGACCAGCTTCTTCAGGCAATGCCTGAAGTGATGTCTCCAGTTGATGTGCTCTTTTGGAAACAGCCTCTCAAAATACAAAACATCCAGAGACTGCAAAGGACAGGTGTAAGTGTGCACCTGATTGCTAAACATCCAAAACTTTTTCCATTTATAAAACAGAATAAAATTGTTTTGACCCCCTTTAAACATTTTCTTTAGTGATGATGCCTGAAGGAGCACTGATAGCAGGCCGCATCCCATGGTACTGCCCACCTCACTGACTTCTGCTGCCTCTTGTTCTCACCCTCTCTTCTGTTGATCTGTGATTTATAAAATATGCAAGGCATAGATTAAATGTGTTCAGAACCCAGCAGAGTACAGCTTTGATCTCTGACCAGCTCTTATTATCAAACTCACCAATAATAACGGAATTTTTTGTTCAATACTGTCCACAGGGAGAATTAACGCACAGTTTCTCCAGTGTCTGAAGAAAGATGATGCTCAGCTGGTGCACAGATAGCATTCCTCTCTTCTTACCTACTTCCATGAACATGCAGAAAGATAACATACAAGAGACCTTGTGTGTGTCTTGCACTGGCTGGAGGTTCAGAATAATGAAGGCAGGAACTGCACAATACCAGAGTCATGACTTATCTTTTACTTCCAGATCTTCTAAGCTAAAAATGGGCTGCATTATTTCTAGTTGAGGAAAAACAAAACTGGGACAATACCATTGAAAGTGGTGTGCAAAGTGTAAAACAGGCCACAGAGCAAAAGTAAGTCTTCCTTACTAGGCTGTAGACAGTAATACATCATTCTGATCACAGATGGCAATGTAGAAAAGTAAATGTGTGTACAAAGCTTGTTCTTCCTTAAGTATGAGTTAAAGACATTTTTACTTTGCTTCTTTATGTTAAGTCAGATTTCTTCAGTTTCTGGAATACAGTGCTTCATATAAAATCTGAAAGTACATATAGCCAAGACTGTTATGAGAACACCCCAAATAACCATCCTCATGAAAACCTACTTCAGTCCATAATAAGTTACTCTCCTCCTCATCCTGAGCTTTCTTGGAAGAAAAATCTAGAGGAAGTAAAGTGGGATCTTGCTGACTCCTCTTTTTCCCCATCTTCTCAGAAATAGTCCCATTAGAAGGAAATCATTGCAGCAATTTAAAACCTACATCTCGAGGATGCTGAAGGATTTGTTTTTCTCTTCTGAGAATGTGCTTCAGGTTTCACATGAGGAAATGGGATGAAAAGGTCACTCTGGCTCATAGTCTGCAATGCTAATTGAGCAAATGCTGGGGTGATAAGCCAGTGTTTTGTGGTTTCTGCCTGTTTAACTGCCAAGGGAACAATCAGTCAAGTAAATAAGAATAGAATATTTTTATCTTTCTTAGATAGATTTGGTTTTGGTAGGGACTATACAGGAAACATCTGAGCATAACCTTTTCTTGAGCGTGTGACAGCCATTGATGTACACACTCTGTTCTGTGGGTGGGAGAAAATTCCCCATTTGTTATCACCACTGCAGCACTTCCGTGGATAGAGCAGCTGCACCTCTTGCCCCCACTGTGTGCAAAAACAGCAGCCAGCAGCACTGTAACATAAATGTGTCCAAAATCATACTTCAATTTCATTACCTAAAAATAAACCTAAATTACCTAAAAATACCTAAAATAAAACTATATTCTATAAAAGAGGAGAAATAAAATGCCATTACTTTCCTTAAATAGATCAAATTTCAGTAATAATCCTGAAAATTCCTTTATGTTTGATTTAACAAATGCAGGATGGGCCTGGGTAGTCACTAAATCAGTTGTGCACTGGTAGAAGCAATTTGGTACAGCAGCAGAGATTCAGTGATCTAATTAAAAAGTCTCAGCCTATTGGAATTTTCCATTATGAGAACAGAATGTTTGTCTGCCTCACAATTATGATGCTATCTTGACTTGTCTCATATATCACAGACATGTGGAAATTAATTCTGGGGGGAATTTAGAATGTGTTTTTTATGGCACGCTCTTTAAGGGAGATGGGAAAAAATGTGCTGTCCATTTAAAGGTCCTAAAATTTGTTTCCAATGTTTTTATACTGCATTCTGATACCTGACCTTTCCTTTTTATTATTTTCCCATCAGGAAAAAAAAAAAAAAAAAAAAAATAAAAATGTTTTTTTCATCTTCTTAGTGGTGCAATTCTATAGAAGCTTTTAAAATATTTGAATGTTCAATTAAATGTTTAAAATATTTAAACAAATACTTCCAGTTTTCTGGGTGTAGGGCATTGTACCACTGTCTGTAATTTTCTGAGCAACATATCCCAGGTTAGCTTCCATTTCAAAAGGACCTGCTCCATTTGAAAGCACAGTTTCTTTTGCTCCTTTCTAAATATTTCATGGAGGTCATGTTTCTAAAGTATGCAGGAAAGACTCAAAAAAAAAAAAAAAAAAAAAAAGTTTGTTCTATCAGCAATCAAAGCCATAGAAATGGTATTGTCTGCTAAGTGGTATCTGGGTACGTTCCTATTTAATATAAAGGCAAAAAGGTCATGCAGTCCCAAGTATTTAGGAAATCCTGTGGAGAACAACAGCAGAACTGAAGAATAGAGAACATATTTGATGATTGTGTTTTCAGCTGCAAACACAGCACAAAACTCTCTTGCTGCATATCTTCTTTTCAAGGTCTATTATAGATATAAAGGGTGTACATAGAAATACGCAGGGTATTGGTCTAGGCTGTAATTGGTACGTGGTGATTGGCAATAATGAACAGTGTACATGTTGAAACAAACTCTGAAAACAAACATTTCTGAAGCAGACATTGCTTTTTGTAAAGCTTATTTCACAGTTCACTTCAGCTGAAATCACCTTTTTCATACCTCCTGTGTGGCTGTTACAGAACAAGGCTGTACCTGAATGGCAGCATGTGGCAGTGGTCCTGTGCTCACAGGATGTGTGCATACCAGTCCCACTCCAGTGGCGCCTGTGTCTATATAGAGGATGTGGAGTTACAGTTTAGTTCCTGGTGCAGTGTGGAGGCAGACAAGTTTGCCATGGCTTTTCCCTGGAGGGATGTCTGTTGAGTGGGCTGTGATAAGCTTATCTCAACCCTCTCCTGGAGAGATACCCCTTATATTCGACCATCCTCCCTTGTCATGGTGAGGGCTCCAGCTACCCCACCATGCCTTGATGCCTGTGTTGATTATTTGTAACCCACTAGTTTTCCCCCTTAGTACCACCCTTGCTTTCCCCCATAAAAATCCCAGCTTCTGCCCAGTTTGGAAGGGAGCCGCTGTCCCTGGCACCCCTTTACAGGGCTGCTGGACAATAATGGCTACCTTTGTGGAATCGCCACACGATGCTCCTGTCTCTCTGTCTCTGAGTAAGCCTGGTATAACCTAGCAACCTGAGCTGAAATCATTGAGCTGGAAATCACTGCATTTGCAGCTACAGGCTGCCCCTTGTTGAAGTTACCTGGTGGCCAGGGATTGCCTGAGACCCCCCAAAGGCTGTCTCCTAGAAGACCTCTCTCTGGGAAGGTCGTGGGATCCTGGGTCAGACCAACTGACCTGCCTGGCCACCACAGTGCAGGATTTGTGGCAAGGTTACAATTTGAGAATAAATCTGCTAATATTTTTAGTCTGAAGTAACTTTATCTGCATTTGTAACTTCACAAGGAAATACTATCTTACTGTTAAACGTGAAGATTTAATAGTAGTGTTAATATTTCCCTGCGTTTTTTCTTTTTTTTCTTTTTTTGTTAAATACATGCAATTTCATTTTTATCTGTTCTGAATTTTCTGTTTGGAAGAAAGGATTTCCACTTACTGCCAAAGAATTGTCATTGGGCTCATTACCTCCAATGAGATGAGATGAGGCACGGAATAATTACACTTACTTTCTGCTGGTAAGCAGGGAGTATTTCCACCCTGTTCCTTTTGATTTGACCTCTGGCAGCTAAACATATTTCTCTTTGCTACATGGATGGTATTTCTTTCCCTAGATGTAGTGTGTTGCTTTATCCTGGATAAGACAGTGATTTCTATAGCATTGTTTTCAAAACTGTGTTTTCAAGAAAGAAAATGTGATCTTTTATACTGCTGAATGATGACAAATTTTTGTCTGCCAAAAATCCTTATTAGATGGCAATAAAATCTGATTTTTATGAAAATTAATTCCAGTAATTAAATTTCATTATTAATATTTTAAATGCTCTGTTTATATAATGTATTGTTTAATCACATAAGAATCTAAATCAGAGCTTTCTGGTGTAACACATTACATAAGAATAGCTCTTGAGAGAGTTCACAAAGAATCAGGAGTTATGTTTCATAATGTTATTAGTTATAGTTTCATAATGAAATGAAGAGGAATAATGCTTTTATTGTAAGTTTTTCCTCAGTTAATAGTAAAAACCATCCAAGATCATAAAAAAGAAAAAAAATCCAACTCCCAAAGTGAAAAATAAAAAAGCTGCCTGTCAAAGTGAAATGAGGCCTAGTTACACGTTATGTGTGACATTGATTTACTGGGGTCCGGACAATGTTCCAATAACTGTAATCTTTCTAAAGAAATTTTCTTCTGTTTTATTTTTAGGTCATTTGAATGCTTATGACTACGGACACCCTATTGACCAAAATGTGTGAAAAATGCTGCATGGGAGCCAGCAGCACAGGCTTACTCACACCATCCTTACAACATTGTCCATCTGGATTTGGTCAGAAGGAAAAACAAGGGAAATGTTGTTCCTTGTCCTGCAAGAGGTAGATTTCTGGGAACCTCTTGTTCCTTCTCCCTGTTTAATTTTTTCTATTAGTTTTATATTAGTAAAAACAGTCTTATTATAGTAACTGCCTGACTCTAGGCAATAAAGTAGTTTTTCTTTTCTTGATTTTTCACTCTCACCTCTTTCATTCTATTTAACTTTTCTTGTTTTTCAGTGGAAAAACTTGTCTGTTAGGGAAAACAGAACATGTGGGCTCAAGTCCCTTTGTAGCAGAGAAGGGAGCATTAAACAAGGGACTCCCTCGATTTTTGTTTTCCTCCCTGTCCTGTTGGTCTCACCAAGCACCATGCAGCTGACAATTTACAGGGTCTAGTTTTCTCATCTACTGGGAAATCACTGTCAGGCCACAATGACAAATGGGGTGTTTAATGTCAAGAAAATTAATTTTTGCAACTAGACTTTGTTACCAATTTCTTTCCCTATTACTGCAGGCCATCAAATGTGCTCAAACTTCTTGTCAGTATCTAGGGAATGACTGTGCGTATCTCTAGCTTCAGTGTAGGTGTGACAATAGCAAGACAATGTGACAATGTGCAAGAAAATAATCAAGGGTGGAACTTGAAAGTTCTAACTCAACCAGGAGGATATTATGTGCTTATTTATATCAGAGGGTGGGGCACATTTTAGTACTACAAAGTTTTACTTTGCTTAAAAGAAACCTTAAGTTTCTGCTTTTGCTACCTTCACTCTCCTTGAGCAGCACATGATATCTGAGAGATTGTGCTATTTAAGATGACTCAGGCTACTCATAATTTCTGTAAAAAATAGATTTTCATCTTGAAAATTGAATACTGGAAACCAATGTTTTCATTATTGGCTTTCTGTTCACAAAAAGGGACTGTACAGTCTTTAAATTGTTCTGTTACTTTTCTTAAGAGAAATGTAAGTAAACAAATAGGAAGACATCTTGTAGATGCTAAATGCAAAAAGCAAGCAGGGAACACAGCCTGTATGAAACTAAGTCACACAAGCTTCTCACTCTGGCCTGAGAAAGCTTAAAAAAGAATCCAAACAATCCTTGGCAAAGGACGACAATCCTTCCAGGTGGTGTTTAGGAAAACAGTCAAGGGGTGGTGGTCCGCTTAACCAATGATGGTGATGTGTTGCTTTAATGATCAATGAGAGTTTTACCTCTCAGATCTTCTCGGACCTATCTATAAAAGAAGATCTATATATCTATAAAAGAAGATCAGAATAATAAACTTAGCTCTCTTGGAGCACTCTTGGACAATACAGCTGAGAAAGTCAGTGTTGTACTTCTCACCATTTGTAATATAGTGCAACAGATATCTTCGTAAGAAGTGGTGTAAACAGCCACCTCTGGTTCCATTTTGTATAAAATCTATCTTATAAAATGACAGCTGCTACAGCTGATAAAAATGCAAAAGTTATGGTACAGAAAAAAGGTCATAAGTCACCTTATACCTAAACAGTAGTTAAGTACTGGCCAAGAACAACTGTCTGCCAACTGAGGGGTTTAAGAACATGACCAACGTGTCCCATTTGTGCCTTTGTCCAGTCAAAGCAAATAACTCCATTTAATTTCAGAGAAATAAGGTGTAAATTTATGACTGTTTTAAAATGAATTGTTTAATATTGAAATAAAATCAGAAAATCTATTGCTTCTCTGGATGCAACATTATTTTTCCTCTTAGTACAAGACAAATTCAAAGAAGTAAATGGGACATGTGAGCTGCTAATGCATCACTTAGTTTCCAACAATGCCTTAAATGATCAGGATTTAGTCTTGCAAGACACTGTAAAACTGGGTGAAAAGTTTCAGTGAAAAAGAGGGAATGAGAGAAAACTGACATAAATAATTCCTGTGTTTGGTCAAATTCATAATGTGAGCATTCCTTTCAGGCACAATAGGACCTAAAGTTACCACACAGGAAATTTTGATGTGTCAGGGCCTCATGAGAATAGAGTTAGAAACTCATTTCAAAACCCAAGTAAGGAAAGGCAGATCTACTGGGGTAAGAGAATCCTGCTTTGAATAATATCTCAATAACTCTGCTTACTGATGAGGTGTGCATTTATTGGCAATTACTGTTGTTCTGCTGCTTCTCCCCTTTCCCAATCTCCTCACACCACAGCGTCTTTGTACTTGCCATTTTTTTCTTTAATTAGTTCTCTTCTTTGATCCTAACACACAGCAGAACTAAACAAGGCTTTCCAGCCTGCAAGTAAGGTCAAAATCTGTAAATAGTTTTGGTGAAGATCGTGATAATGGGTCCTCAATTATCACAACAGTCTGGCCACAAAACTATGAAAAACTAGGGTGGGGGGTGGGGGAGGAAATCCACTCTAGCATCTCTCATTTTATTAAAGCCCTGTCATTTTGAAGTGCTGCCATAAATTTGACCACCAGCTTTCTGAAACCAGACTTTGTGCCCATGTCTAATTGTAGATCAGGAGGTGCTATGTCTATATAGGTTTTCATGGACTCACCTCAGAATAACTGATGTATGAAGGGTCTTTTTCCAAAGAAATACAAAGAAAGCCAATACAAAGAAACTAGCAGTAAAAGAAAGCAGCTGCAGAACAACAGTGCCAGTAAGCTTGGATTTTGTGTGCTACAATTAAACTTTTTCACTTTAATTCACTTTCTTTAGTGTGTCTGTGGTCATGTTTAGTTGATAGATAAGAGGAGGTGTGGAAATATGAGCAATTGGTGAAGCCCACTGGACCTGGGACATGTTAGAAGCTCATGAGCTCCTCTGCCCGGAGCCCAGGAAAGGCTATTTGTATTATAGATCAGGCAATATTAGGTAAAATATGCAGTAAAAAATTGATGTAAGTTATCCTGTTGTGATTTCTTCTTTTATTGAGAAGTTTTGAATTTGGAAAGAGAAAAGTTGTCCCCAGGACAGTAAAACTGTTGAAGTCATTCCTTCAAGTGTTTATGGTGCCTTCTGAGAGAAACACATTATATTGGTTTGTATATATCCTGTTTGTAACTCATTGAGTCTCCACAGCCCACAGAAAGACTGAGCTGTAGAAAGTCACATTTGACCACCTCTGGACTTCACTGGGATGCTCAGATAATCTCTCTGTATTCCTACCAGGCTATTTATCCTTGTTTCAATGACCACACCTTTCTTTGCAATCCTGCTATGGCTAGCTATTATTTACAAGAGGATTTTAGAGAGTCTTTTTATTGGAGGGATTTTTTAATTAAAATCATTGTAAATTGAAGATCAGTAATCCTTGCTTCAATATAAAGGAAGTTAGATAAAATGATAATGAAATTTACTTTTAAATAATGTAGACCTGAGCTAGAATGGGTTTGTTAATGGTAAATAAAATAAAAGGAAGGTCAAAGGGTCAGGAGTTAAAATATAAGAGAAAATAATCATACAAGGATCACAAAACACACAATTGACATTCAGTATTCAGAAAGATATGGATTACCTTAATTCACAAAACACTTAAAAGATGTATAAATCCTCAAATTTCAGAGTTAAGTCAAATTTCAAATGAATGGAACAAAGAAAAGCAAGTTTCTCTATATAAAGCCATCATTTCTTCATTGTCCACAAGGTAATATCTTGGGATTTTTCTCCAATGCTAACTTCTGTCAGGAGCAGGTTGCTGAGGCTGATTCTCCCTGGTGGTTCAAGCTACATTTCTGCAGTGCAAGTGACCACAAGGCGAAGCAGACTTGGAGTGACTTCCCCCTTCAAGAAACTGTTTATAGCACCAGCATGTCTTTTAGGAAAACTTAGGATCCCTGCTGTCCTCCTAAGATGCCCTACTTCAGCTGCTGGAAATAAGACACATCCCAGGTGACCCATTAGCAAAAAGCGCAATTGGGAAGCACAAGCAGAAGAAAATAGGATCTCACAGGCCCTTTTATGCTTTATTGTGCTTTGTGCAGGATTCTTATCAAAGGCAGTTTTGCTTTTAAGATGAGTTTCCTGTTTCAATTCAGTCATCTTTGTGAGAATGATAATAATCTTTCCATAGCAAGAAAATGGGGTTTTTTTAAGCTTTGGCCAATGATCCAATTTCTTTCCAGATCCATTCCAACAAAGTCTTTTGAAGTCCCCAAATGCACAAACAAGATAGATTGTAGTAAATTCTCTAACAGCAGATTGTCATTTGAGTGGAGTCAAAAGCAATACATTTTTGTCCCTATACAGCAGCAAAAGGCTCTGATGTGGTGATTTTCATTTCCTTTACTTCTTTTTCTCCTCCTTCCTTTGTATTCACCTCAATGTATTTAAATCTAGAGACACATGGCTGTGTATCTGCATTCATAATCCAGAGCTGAAAGGCCCTGTGCTACACCCACCAGAGAAAATCAGAGTCTAGGGCTGGCTTGGGATATTCTGAGGCTGGTCTGTTTTATCAGGAACAGCAGCTGGGACAGGAACTGGTGCAGAGAGGAGCACACAGGCTGCTCCCAGCTGGATGTTTTGCTGAGCTGGGTTTGCTGTTACTGATGTGTTTTTAGTTGCCTACCTGCTCTATAAAAGGCACTCATAGCTATGATGGACGCCTTGTAGTCAGTTGAATAAGTGCAGGTTCTAACGTGGTTCCTTTCACAGCTTCCAGTTTTCCTGTCAACTCAGATTTGATCTTTTGCTAATGCTTTCACATACTCTCTTCCAGGGGCTCATACACATTAAATTTTTTCAAAGGATGCTGAGTCATAGAATTCTGTTAAAACTTTGTTTCCCAGATACCCAAGTTGCTCTTGAAAAGCTTTTGAAGCTTTTAAAGCTGTAATTTGTTACATTACAAAAAAACCCCACCAACCAACCAACCAACCAACCAACCAAAAAAACACAGTAAATTTTTTATGTGCAATTTTAACAAAAAAAAAGGTACTGAAAATTTTTATATTTATCCTGCTCATAGAAGCATGATTAAAACACAAGTGGGCCTAATGTCTGTGTAAGCATTGCAATCAGAACAGGGAGCTCTTTGTAATTCAACCACACCTACAGTGCAGAAAATTTCATCACAAGTAAGAAATATTGAAAAATGTGGTTTAGTTTTCTAATATCTCCTGTAATACAGATGCAGCCCTGGAATGCACATTCAAGACTGCATAATCTAGGAATTAGTTAAAGAGACAATGGCAGTAAAGAGTCTTTAATTCAAAAAACTGAGTGCTCAAGTGACAGAAAACCCATGAAAAAAGCGCTACAAAAGATGATGCAAACAAACTGCTGGCCACATCATTATTCTCCCAGCAGACTCATCAGACAATTCCCCAGCATGCCCTTCTGCCTCTTCTGGGAATGTTTTGACTAAGTCTAACAAAATAATGGCTGCAGTCATCTCCTTTTATAGTCACTTGGGATACAAATTGGCTGCAGTGTCAAGTCCTCAAAATTCTCACCGTCAGTATTTGACTGCCAGATGCAAAACACTTGGCAGACATGCAAGCATGTTGAAAGCCACTGGATAAAACATCCTTTTTTTCTATAGACTGAAAAATCCTCAAGGAGGAAGCATACTGAAATATGCACTTTGGATATGCTTCTTTTTAAGAGAAGAGAGGAGTTTTTTCTATCACTTTAGGTTATTTTAGGGAAAACTACACCTGCTTTTAGAAACTTCACAAGCAAACCATTCTGTTTGTTCTTCCTTAGCATAGGCACTATCTGTGCCCTCATTAGGAAGAAGCAACTTGAGCAAAACTAACTTCAGAAGCTGTTTCATAGCACTTGTCCATTCATTACAACTTTAATTCCTAGTCATAAATATTTGTTTAAAGAATTTGCTTCCAAAAATTGAACTAGATCTCAAAGCTTAGTATGTTACGAGCCTGTCCATCTTGGGAGGTTCTACTAACATTGGATAGGCACCAAAATGCATTTCTCCCTCTACTGATGTAGAGCTGGGGGTATAAATCAATATGTTCTGTTTAAATCAGCTTCCTCTGGGAATAAAAACCCTCATTTGAGTACTGCTGTGTGAGCTAATACAATTTTGTGGGGGAGAAAAGTTAAGAATCTTATTGTGTTTCTGATTGCTTCACAAATTCCTCTCCTTTAATGTGAGAAACGGCCATTTTCCTCTCTCTCTCCTGGGTGTTTCACACGGGTCACAGCATCTCTTCACCAGTGCAGCAAGGCATGTAACTTTTGAGTTAGGAATAAGGATGAAATAAATCAGACAGAATTAATGCCCTGAGGTGTTCCTTCTGCTGCATCCTCAGGGGACAGTTGGAGTTTTGTGATTGCCTGTCCAGCATTGGCAATGAGCTCACTCCTCTTCCAGCTCAGGCTTGGCTCCCCCATTTTAGGCAGTCCTAGGAAGGGAGAGAGCACTGCACCTAGAAATTTTTGCTTGTGAAAAGATTATAAATCTTATAAAATTGAAAATTCTTTATATCTCTGAATCCTCATAAGTTATTTTAATTTTGCTCTGTATTTTTTTTACTTGACTCTACATGGTTTCCAAGCTTTGGAGAGCTAAAAGATCTTTTCTGCCTTTGGAGAAAGCTGTCCTCAATGGTGACAATTCAAAATATTAGACTTACCCAAAACATGTTATTTTTATGTCTAAGTGGATAGATCAGTTTCAGTGTGTGAGTGAGAAAGTTTTTTCTCATCTGTCATTGAGCTAATGGAAGTGCATATTCTTGGACCAGGCTCTATTTTTTTTTAAGGTACGTACCCACAAACTTCACCATCTCAAGTTACAGAATCAAAACTGTGTTGAAACAGCTTGTCATGGGTTTTACAGTCTTTAAGGGTAATATGTTGGATAATCACAAAATCACCAAATTACAGAATATTCTCAGTTGGAAGGAATTCACAAGGACGATCAAGTCAAACTCTTCAGTGAATGGCCAAACAGGGATTATAATGGATTATTTTCTCCAGATTTCATTGTAAATAAAGTTAACATCATAATCCAGAATATTCTTCCTTTACAATACCTCAAGAACAGCAAATAGAAATATGATCCCCAGTCTTTGTGAAGCTAAACTTCATGTGAGACAGCAGGCAATATCCTACCTCTTCCAGACAGGCAATCTCCTTCAGCCTTCAAGAGATCAGTTTCTCCTTTGTCTGGCCTGCTCCCCTACTTTTTCCTGGTCACATTTCCTGTGTAAAGGTTGCTTCTGTTGTCTCTCATTCTGGATGTCACAGAGCCAGCCCTGAAAACAAATTAACTTGAACATATGGCTGCAATTCTTCCCAGATACCTTGTCTTCTGCCCACAGGAGCACAGGTCCTGCAGGACTTGCCTGGATGTCATGGTCAGAGCTACAACAACTGCACCACAGTCCCAGCTTTTTGCTGTCCCCAAAGAAGGACATTTTATTATTCCTGCTGAATTCAGTGGATCTGGGATTTGGCAGCTGCTCAGTCCCCAGAACCTTGTGTCTGTAGGTATGGGTTCATTCATCATGGGTTCAGGCTGGACAGTCTCTTCTGCCAGATGGCCAGGAGCACAGGTTACACTGGTGATAAAGCGTGGGAGAGGACGAGTCCTCACCACCTTCCTCTTACTTGCAGGGACCCAGCCCCACTCCATCTCTGCTCTCTGCTGCTGAAGGCAGAGCCAATCCCTCCATCTTCCCAGTCTAACAATCATTCCCTCAGGTCCTGACAGCACTGACCCACTGTTTTATCTGAGAACTTCTAGTTGAAGATGTGGTCTGAGAAAAAAGAGCATTCCTTTCCTTAGGGGTATATATTTCCCCCTGCATATCTCATCAGAGCCTGATCTCTTTAAACATCAAAAGTACTTCTGTAAATATATACAACGAGGCTAAGTGATTAGAATAATCTAATGCAAATTTCAAAGACTCTAAAGAGATCTGAGAAATCAACAGTGTCATAAGTTTCATTTCCACAGCATGAATGGAAATAATATTAGTAAAATACAGTTTGTACTTCAAAGAAAAGTAATGTTGAAATGCTAATAAGTGAGAGGATTGCTGGAAGGTGGGGAGGGGAACATGGCAGGTAAGCTCTTTCTCCAGTTGAAGATGCATTTTATTTGTTCATAAGTGCCTTAGAAATATAAAAACCTCTCTCTGAGCAATGAGGTATTATTTTCCATTAACTTTTGCCATATACTTTTTCATGCATCCTCATTCATCTTCTGAGCCTCTCTTTCACTCCACAGGCTGGCACAGCCCAGGGCATGGCCCTGGCCTCTCTTGGCAGCACCAGTGACAGCCACCACAAGGGCTGAAAATAAGAGCCATATAAGACACCCCAGGGAAGGGAAGCCTTCTCAAAGGCAGCACCCAGGCTCAGCCACCCTCTTTCCAGAGGCAAGGATGCCTCCCTCTTGGATAAAAGGGAACCTAGCAGGAAAGCAAAACATGGTGCACAGATGACTCAGGCAAGAAAAAGCAGTGGAGGTGCAGCCTCTACAGGTGCCACCAGTCAAATACCTGCTGTTCTTGTTCACAGTCTGAGCATCTGCTCTGTTCCCATCACATCCCAGAACAGCACTGTGTCAGCCCCGCTAAAGGGCAGCATAGGAGGGAGTCAAGGTGTGGGGGCATTGTGTCTCCTGTCTGATGGGGACATGAGAGAGCCTCATTTCTCATCTACTCATCAAACATCCACTTCAGGCTCAAACTCTATGAAGGCTGCTCAGCTTTGCCTGTCAGCAGCCAGATCATAAAAAGCTCCTGGGCTCTGGAGCTGACAGAGCAGAAGCAGCCCCCTTCCTGTTAAAGGAAGTAGCCCATCTGGTCCCTGAGCCAGGGCTGAGTCTTCCATCTCCTTTTCCTCCACTTTATCCAGAATCCTAGTGCAGCTCCACTATGCAAAGTGCTCAATTCCTCCATCACTATCACTTCCACTGAAAGTGCAATGGGAAGCTCCTCAGGGAGAGGAGCACTCCTGATGGAGAGGTGGCACATCAGGGCTAGAAATATGTCTTATTTTTAAAATTCTGAGGACAGGAATTTTCATGAGGAAAAAAAAAGTACATTTTTAGATCAATAAGAGGTGAACAGTTCAGAAATAAAAGCCTTTCCTTCAGAAATGCAAATCATTTGGATTGCTGTAACATCTCCAGGTTTCTAATGATCTAAAGCACCGTCTTTTTTGCTGTCTGCAAAGCAGCCATAGCTTGACCTGTAAAAGATAATTTCATTTCAAGTGACCTGGGGAAGAGACCATTTTGTCTTTTCAATAAATATGAAAAGAAAAAATGGATAGAAAGATTTTTTTTGAACACTCATGGCACTATTTTTATTTGCATCATAGAGATAATCGATCGGTTCTGTGTGATGTTTCCATTCCAAATTTCAGTGTTCCACTATAGCAAATGCAGTGTTTAAGGTTAATCATAAAACAGCTATAAGTAAAATCTAAGCTTTTTCAATTACAGACAAAACAAAAGAAAAGACACTTTGTCCTCCATCTGGAATTTCACTTACTCTGTACACAGTGCAATTGTTATACAGCTGCAAATACAGCAGCAAATACAGCTGCAGCTTGGGCCAGTGGTAAGCAGTGGTAATCAAAAGTAATCAACATCAGAAGATGTTCTGTGGCCTGTATGACTTGTGTTTTGTTGGTCTTAGCTCAGTGCTAATGTAGGTTAGACAGACACCTACATTATAGGCAGAGCCATCATGCAATTGGCAAGGACCACTGTGACACATATTCTTACTGAAGCCCCCTTTTGGAAGTAGGACTGACCACTTTTGGACACTCTGGGGTCTCTTCTCCCCAGCACCACTCATGCTCATAAGCTCTGTGGTCCCTGAGGGTAGAATGTACCTGTGCAGGGCTTTTGGGTAAGAAATAAAATTCAAATAGGCGCCAACAGAGAAAGCTGTGACTGATGTAAAAGCAGCAAGAAAAACCTATCAGCTCTCTGTATTACATGGAGGGAGGTGATACTTCCTTCCCTTCTGAACATCCAGAGCCAGTGCCACGTATGACTACAGCCAAAGGCATTGCTGCAACCAGAGACTCTGTGTGCTGGCAAAACATCTTTCTGTGTGTATGACATGCAGCACAGACAACCAGGACTTTGTTGTCTAACAGATCACTGATCTATTAGAAGAAAAAACTGGTAATCACATGATTCTTCTCTGCCCTACAACATTTCCCTAACCTGCTTGTGCTTTTTCTCCTGTGAGACTGCTAAATTCAGAGCATAGTCCTGAGGCAGCACCTCCCATAACACCGTTTCTGGCTTGTCCTGCTCTCCCTAAACCAGCAATGCATTTGGCATGGGAGAGACATAATTTTCCATCCCTGTGTTGCAGGATCACCCTTTCTGAGGCACACAAGGACACCCTGCCAGCAGAGCATGCCGTAGCCCAGCTTTCAAGCCTCAGTGGATCCATATGCTTCCAATGATCAGGGTGATTTTTCCCCTGGTTTCTGCATGACTATAACTTGTACCTCTCTCATCCATACAACCATGGCCATATGCTCTTGGGTACCAGCAAGAGCAAGAAAGAAAAGATTACAATCTTTGGGGAACCGTGTCCACCATTATCCCAGCTGCCACCATAATAGGACAGGGCTGGTGACTTTACAGTTCTCCTGTTGAGACTCTACTCTTCTGTGACATGACATTTTGCCCTCAGATTTGTCACACACCTCCCAGGTTGGAAATCACATTTTGAGCCATTAAATCCCCCAGTCCTCCTTTCTGCAGTAATAGGTTTCATAGAAAAATGTCTAGAAGGCCTTTTTTGCTGTGAAAATACAGTAATAAATTTTCAGTTTAAAGCTGTAAGGATCTAGAAATATGTATTCATTCACTGAGATGCTTTAAAAAGAGTACAAAACTAAGCAAGGGAAAATAAAGTAGGTCTGATTTATACAGTAATACAGTAAAAAGGCTGTGCAAGAAAAAGAGCAATCATTTTATATATGTTTATGCACATTAACTTTCTAAGTGATTATACAGTCTCTAACATCTAGATTTTCATGGGGTTTTGTAATGTTTCAAAGGAATATAGCTGCAAATAAACAAGCATAAGTTTAATTTCCTTCATTTCAGTAACAGCAAATGCATATTTTTTCTTTCAGACACTGCCTCTTCTGTCAGTAGTACTTACATTTTTGTCTGCGTTTCTGCTGATAAAATTCAACTGATGTAAATTATAGCAAACTTTCATGCTTGCTAAATTTGTGAACAAGAAGGGAATAAGGACCACACTTAAGCAAACAAAAGTCAATCATCAAGGAATAAGTGGGGGTTTTAGCCTGCTCAAAGAAAAGGTAAGTGGAAGGACCTTTATGTAACTCTTCCTGCATGCTCAAAGGTAATATGTGGATGGTGTTATTTAAATAAAAGCTTATTTTTTGTCTTTTTTTTGTCTTTTTTTAAACTTGTGTGCTCTCAGAGGAAATTATGTAGAAAAGGCTAAAACCACTGACATTTTGATGTTGTGAAAGAGTGAGAATGTAAGCTAGAAATTAATGGGAGTGGATCCCCAAGTACATGATCCACTAAGTTGTGTTGCAACCCTGAGAAATGAAGCAGAGTATTTTCTTAAAATCAGTATCCCATAGGGGTGAAAGCAAGATTAGGATCTTTCAATGCAGTAAGTACCTAGGTATAAATACCTATGGTAAGGTACTGCCCTGAATAAATACCAGTGCAGCTGAGGACAACCCAGGGCCTCCAATCCCTGGGATGTCTCTAGGCTGGTGTTCCCAATGCTCTGCATCTGCCAGTGGGAGCTCACTGGAGGGTAGGAATAGGACCTCATGACCTCCCATGCCCAGCCTAAGATGGATCTGAACTGGTGTTTTCAGGGCTGGTCAGCTGCAGGAGTCTTTCTTTTCAAAAGGATGAAATAAAAAAAACTACTCTCCAGAGGAGTTCTTTACATTGTGTACCTGAACCTTAAATAAAGAGAGAAGCCAGGCATTAAAAGAGTGACAGCTTCAAAAAGTTGTTGGCACTGACAGATGTGGCTGATCAATGGTGTTTTGTTGCTACAAGGGGAGCTTCAACTGAAGCTGTTTCCCCTTGGTCTGCTGCCAGGGACAGCAGCAGAAGTCTCTGAGGAGCTAAGAAAGGAAGGAAAAGGAGTCTGGAGGAATTCCTTTGTGGCAGTTACTATAGACCCAGAGAAACCTCCCAGCCAAATATAGATATATCTTTTATAGCCAAAAGCTTTGCAAACATTAAAAACAGTCAGTATGCTGCTGAAAAGGAAGTGAGCTCAACCTTCAAACACTCTTTTCACTGTATTCTGTCTTCAGGTTCTGTGAGGGGCAGGTGAAATAAAACACATCTGTAAACAGGTGCTTCTCCATCCTTCCCTCTGTGTTTGGCACACTGGGATCTAACAAAACAGTGGAATTATGGAGCTACAATTGCCCAGCATAAGGGCTCTCTCTGCACTGTCAGTTCAAGCAAAGACAGAATCACAGAAACACAGAATGGGTCAGCAAGAGACCATGGTAGATCATCTAGTCCAACCTCCTTGCTCAAGCAGTCATGCCAGAGCACATGGCACAGGATTGTGTCCAGATGGTTGAGTATCTCCAGCGAGGGAGCAGCCTGCTCCAGTGCTCAGTGCAGAAGTTTTTCTAGTGTTCAGGTAGAACTTCCTGTGCCTCTGCCTTTCTCCCTGTTGCCTCTTATTACTTGGCACCACGAAGATAATTCCTGAACAGGGATTTTTCTGTGGTGAGGGGCCTTGTCCAAGCCCAGGAAGCAGTTTATGCAGGTTGGTGTGCCTCAGCCTGGGATTTCCATGGTGACACCTGTGCTAGAGCTGCAGCACCTCTGCTGCTTCCAATCCCTCTCCTGTGCAATGCCCTCCTGGAGCACATGCATGTGGGTCTTGCACAGCATGACTGGAGCTCCCAGGGTGCAGCAAACACACTCTCCCAAGCAGCGAGTGCATGAGTGCTATCTTGCTCAGACTGCTCTAGGGCAGGACTCAGCCTCTGCTGTAAACTGGCCAGGAAGACCCAGCATCAGACTTGCAACATCAGGCCAGATGTTAAAGATGATGCCATCCCCACTGCACACAACCCTGCTTTGGGGCAGTGGGCTCATTTCAGACACACCCAGAGGACCTTCAACCCATCTGGCTCAGGTGCTGCATCCTGCTGAGACACCTTGGCTCAGGAAGCTGGGACTCCTTCACTGCTTTGGGGTGGGTTTCATGCTTTCACAGTGACATCAGGCTCCTCAGCAGAAGTTAAATCCACACATGTGAACCATACACTGACAAAGTCCAGTTAGTACTTCTTGGGCAGTATAGGAGTTAAGTTGAAATTAGCAGGACTCTGGTGTGACTGGCAATTATATACAGGAAGGAGAAGGGTCAGGGTCCCTGTAATGTCACACACTTAAACTCTGAATTTCCAGCACTGTCATACCCTTTTTGAAGCAGTGAATTTTAATTTTTCTTCTGGAACTAAAACAGATACTTTTAATAAACAAGCAGAGCCCTTGGGTGCTGCATCATTTTAACCAGATGACAGTGACACCAGAAACCATCTCACAGTGTGATAACTTTTGCCTTATCTCTAAAGTAACACATTTTCTTGATCAATCAAACATAAAAAATACAATTTAAACCAGCTGCATTTTCGGTTTCTGAAATTCATTACATCTTTAGACTGTTACTCTTATCCCCTAAGCTGTGATTTAATTTTAGTTAGTAACTTCCTTCTTCACTTTACCTTCTCCTTCACTTTAAAGTCCCATTTCATCCTTTTCCTTTAAAACAAATTGATTTGATTTTTTGGCTGCTAGGGAGGTGGGGGATGTGGGACAGGACAGCAGTGAGGAGAAGGAAAAGTTGAGTTTGTAGAGCAAACAGGATTGCTTTCATGTCTTGTTTTTCTTTATGCACATATAAATTTTAGGCAACAAGTAAACCATCCCCATCTGTGACTATGCAAAAGTAGGTTATACTGCCTAAAGCAATTGCAATAACTCACTTGCCACTTTTATAGAACTCTCTGCTTTATTATTTTTATGCTGATAACTTTACTTTCCAGGCATATAAAAGGTAGGTAATTGAAATCACAAAGGCAGTTTAATACCTGAACTATCATATCCTCAGCTGGATGGATCTGAAGCCAGATTAATACTGTGTTAGGTTTTTCCACTGGGTAGTGACGTAGTTTATGTGTCACGTAACTGACTGTTCTCTGTGTAAAATGGACAAGTCACAGAAGCACCTTTTTTTCCTGACAGTGCAAGTTCTGTAATATTTAGAAGCACAAATCTATGGCCATCTGGTCAGAAGCTACTCTTCTATTGATAAAGGCACCATGGGATAAGCCTGGAATCCAAATATTTAGAGTAGTGGCATTAGTAAAAGAAGAGAATTTTACAAACTTTCTGGATCTTCAAAGTGTTAGAGAACTAGGGTTTATTCATATGAAAAACTAGTGCTTTTGTGGCTTACAGGCACAGAGAATCAGCTTTCACCATTTCAGCCATGATGCAATATTTCATGGTGGCTAACAAAATGCAAGAATGAAATTAAAGACTTCTCTTTCCATGGCAGAAATAAGAATGATAACCACAGATGTCTGGTGCAACCAGATCTCAGGATTGATCTGGACTGACTGATAGCGTGCAATTCCAACACCTCAGAATATATTGCATTATACAGTAGACCTGGGAATTTTACCTCCTGCACTTCTACTTCATCTTCCACACCTTTAAAAGGTATTCCTTCAGTCAATTAAGCATGATATTGGTTTTCTCTTCCCTGCAGAGTGTGGCTGTAGCAACAAACAGTTGATCTAGTGTGCCATACATTTCCAATTAAGATGACAACAGAGGTCTCAGTAAATGTGAAAGCTGAGTATGGAAAAACTGTTTTCAGATTGGGTTCTTAGGAGAAAGGTAAAGTGTTTGATTGCTCATATAGTTATAATTGGTCTACAGCCAGCTGTGCCCAGGTGGCCAAGAAGCCCAGTGGCACCCTGGCCTGGATCAGCAATAGTGTGGCCAGCAGGAGCAGGGCAGTGACTGTGCCCCTGTATTCAGCACTGGTGAGGCCACACCTCGAGTGCTGTGTCCAGTTCTGGGCCCCTCACTACAAGAAAGATATTGGGGTGCTACAGCATGTCCAGAGAAAGGCAATGGAGCTGGGAAGGGTCTGAGGGAGTACAAGTCCTGTGAGAGGCAGGTGGGTGGAGCTGGGGGTGTTTCTCTTGGAGAAAAGGGGGCCCAGAGGGGCCTTATCACTCTCTAGAACTCCATGACAGGAGGTTGGGGCCAGATGGGGATCAATATCTTCTCCCAGGCAACAAGCAGCAGGACAAGAGGAAATAGCCTCAAGCTGTGTCAGGAATGGTTCAAGATGGACATCAGGAAGAGTTTCTTCACAGAAGGTGTTGTTAAACACTGGAATGAGCAGCCCAGGGAGGTGGTGCAATCACCATCCCTTGAGGTGTTCATGAAACAGCTCACTCAGTGCCATAGTCTGCTTGACAAGGTCAAAGGTTGGATTCCATGATCCCAGAGGTCTTTTCCAACCTAATTAATTCTGTGATTGCAAGTGAATACTTGTTATATCAGCACATTTTTAACTTTCCCAAGATCAACTGCACAACTCTTGTCATTTAAATGATAGGAAATTATTGTTTGCTGATATCCTACACTTAACACAGGCAATTTGACCTGAGTCTTCAGTGAAAGTTTTTTAAACTACAGCCACTAATTCTATATGCATATTCCTTAATTTTGAATCTCAAAAATTGGGGAGTCATGTTGTCTGCAGAAAACCACACGAACAGCTTTCTGTGCTGGTCTTTTTGTTTAGCTTCAGAATGAAATGTTGTGTGCTGTTAGTTTGGGTTTGCAAGGCTCTGAGCAGAGGCATTACTCGAAGGAGCACAAACTCTGCAAGCAGCTGGAGATTGTGCTCTTTGCCTTGGTCCTTGATTAGACTTGATTCTTTAGGCAGCAATGGCTCCCTGGAAACCAGCAAGTGGTGCTGGGCTGAGACAAGAATTGCCTCCTGCTGTTCCCAGCTGCCAGTTCTGGGTAAATAGAAGTCAGTTATACTCAGGCTGTCCATCAATTACTGTACTGCAAAAGCAACTTCCAAGGCTTCAGAGGTTTGATCTCACACATCAAATGGTCAATATTAGTGACAGAAGCAACACTACTATTAGGGAAAGGGCAACACAGTGGTGCAGACCCTGCCACAGTTGCAAGTGTGTCTTAAAAGACCCAGGCAGTTCAACCTTAGGTACCGCAGGCTCAGAACAAGTGGGAGGTTATCCAAGGACAGTCCACAGTCTACAGGATGCATTTCATCAGCACCCATCCCATCCAACAGTCATGGCTTACTGGACTAGACATCAACCCCTGCAGCTGAGTTGAACCTAAAGGTGAGTGGGCAACAGTGGGGCTTTGGCAGGAGAGAGGAGGACTGAAATTATGCTGAGCAAAGGACCACAACCCACAAAGCATTTTTCAGGACCTGGGGAGCTGAAGGACTACAAGAGACAAGTATAGGAAAAACAACCCTCACATTTATTAGTATGTAGTTTGGTGATATCCCATGTATTGGAACAAAATGCAAATGCTAGACTTAGTCCAGTAAAGAACATCACAGGTAATTTGGCTTTTGTTCTCACCTTAGGGTACTTCACCAAAGGAACTGAGCTTAGCTGGAAACAAAACACTGTGTCCTGCAACTTCATGGGTCAAATCACTGCTTGGGCTGACGTTAATTCTCTGTCAGCTGCAGCAATGCCTGCCACCCCAGGGCACACTCTCCCACTGGGCTGCAGCTTATGAGAGCAGCCATGAAGCAAGGGGGAAGACCTCTTAACTTTCTCTATAAACCTGGAAGCAAGTTATTATCTGAGAAAAAAATATCTCCAAAAGGACAAAGACTTTCAGATATTTTAAAATGGTTCTTTAGGGACTGGCTCGTTTTCAATGTTAATAATCTGATATAGCTGTAATATATTTTTTTTTTACTACCCAAGAAAAAATTATAGCCCGTAAGACTATGAGGTTATATTTTAGTTTTCTAGAAGCTGAGATAGTCATATTCATATATTATGAAGGCATTGTAGTAAGAGTGCTAGGATTTTAATGATAAAACATTCAGGGTCAGCAGAAAATATATATCATCATCTGCAATTTCATTTTAAATATAATAAAATAGCATAGCATAGGAGATCTGTCACGTCTTAAATAGGATAAATGCTATTTATACTTTTTGCTGCAACATTTTATCTTCTGAAGAAGCAGGAAGGTACAGTAGTATTCAGTATTTGATCATATAGCATCTGCAAATGTGCAGAGTGTCCACAGCAGCTCATCCAACTGTCCAGGGCTGCAGGAATTGTCATGTGTGGGGAATTCTGGAGGCCAGCTGAGGAGACAAGCCATGCATAACTACCCCACACAGAGTCAGATGGGCCCTGCTGAAGAGGTGCAGGTGGGAGAGAGGTTGTAACAAGGGGAGCAGGCAGCGAGTGAGCTGTGAGGTGTCAAGGAGCTTTGGCCAGCCTGGAGTTGCTTGACCTGTAACAGCTTGGGTTTCTCTACAAGGGAAATGTGATGGTCAGGTGCAGCTAGTGGCAAGCAGAAGAGGGGGAAAGTTTGTGGTAGTGAGTGGTTTCCTTTGTGAGTGAGCTCTGGTGCTTGCAAAGGTGGCTACATAGGATGCAGCGGTTCTGACAGAACCCAGAGAATTGCAGAAATCCACGCTACAGCACCAACAGGATGTTGGGCACATGTTGACTAAAACATACTGACTTAAACCAAGGTCAGAAATGGTTTTTTGCAGGAAAGGCTTCTTAAGCTGTTAATTTGCGAGTGACTTTGTGAACTGTTGAACAAAAGAGCAGCGTTTTTTGGAAGGTGCAATACACTTAGACGGAACATGCTACGTTTTATGTTGGCCCTGTCTGCTCAGAAATGCTCTTGAGAGTAGATAACAGCAGTGTTCTTGTGCAGTACTAGCAAGTAAATGTCAGGAGAGAATCTTTGAAATGTATATAACATCAAGAAAGTGGGGAGAATGTGGAAGGAATGCAATTTATTATCTAACATCTGAATTATTCTTAAAGTTCCAAATCTGGCAGCAGTGGTTGTATGTGTTAAATGCCTGGTAAGGAATTGCACAGTGGTCCACAGGAACTGTGAATGCTTTGGCAAACAAAAGCCCGAAGGTTAAGCTCTTTATAATGCTTTCTTGGCCTGCACTGCCAGACTTAAAAGGAGGGTGCTTAAAAAGCCAACTGTGAGCATACAGTGTTGTCCTCTGCACATCATTCCTTCAAAGCACTCAGTACAATTTTGGTGTTCAGCTCAAGATAGGGAAACATCTTTATTGAACTTCCTACATCATTTCTTTGCTTAAATCTCGATAAATTATTTTTCTAATAAGATAAAAACAGTAATAATGAGTTCTGTACAAGCTTGTGGACATATTCTGTTATTCCTGAGGAAGAAAGCAGAGTGCAACTACCTTCACTGAATTCACAGAATGACTAGGTTGGAAGAGACCTTCAACATGAAGTCCAATGCATGCCCCACCACCATAACTAGACTGTGGCACCGAGTGTCACATCCAGTCTTTTTTAAAAAAACACATCAGGGAGGGTGACTCCACCACCTCCCTGGGCAGACCATTCCACTACTTTATTATTCTTTCCATGAAAAACTTCTTCCTAATATCCAACCTGTATTTCCCTTGGTGCAGATTGAGATTGTGTCTTCTCGTTCTGTCAGTTGCTGCCTGGTGAAAGAGTCCAACCCCCACCTGACTACATCCACCTTTCAGGAAGTTTTAGAGAGTGATCAGGTCACCTCTGAGTCTCCTTTTCTCCAGGCTAAACAACCCCAGCTCCCTCAGACATTACTCATAGGGCTTGTGTTCCAAACCCTTCACCAGCCTTGTTGCCCTCCTCTGGACCAACTCAAGCATCTCAACGTCCTTCCTAAACTGAGGGGCCCAGAACTGGACACAGCACTCAAGGTGCGGCCTCACCAGTGCCGAGTGCAGGGGAAGAATGAACTCCCTGCTCCTGCTGGCAGCACTACTCCAGATACAGGCCAGGATGCCATGGGTCTTCTTGGCCACCAGGACACACTGCTGGCTCGTGTTCAGCCTGTGGCTGTGGACCAGTACCTCCAGGTCCCTTTCCACCTGAGCACTGTCCAGCCACACGGTCCCCAGCCTGTAATGCTGCAGGGGGTTTTTGTGGACAAAATGCAGGACTCAGCACCTGGACCTATTAAGCTTCATCCCCACTGGACTCTGCCCATCCATCCAACCATTCCAGGTCTCTCTGCAGAGCCCTTCTCCCTTCCAACAGATCGACACACACTCCCAGCTTAGTGTCATTTGGAAATTTATTAATGAAATTTATTCATCCATGTCATCAATAAAAAGATTGAACAGAACTGGCCCCAGCACAGACCCCTGAGGAACACCACTGGTGACTGGCTGCCAGCTGGGTGCAGCACCATTCACCACCACTCTCTGGGCCTGGCCATCCAGCCAGTTCTTAATCCAGCAAAGAATGCTCCTGTCCAAGCAGGATTGGGCTGCCAGCTTTTCCAGGAGTATGATATGGGAGTATAGTACTTTACATTCGCCAATTTCATTTCCCAGCCAACGCACAAAATAATGTCGTGGTTTTAAAGTACTAGCTAAAAAATCACTAGAAAACTTTCTCATTTCTTGCTGTGAGATATGGATCAGGAGAAGGGCAAAACAAGCTTAAAAGGCATAAAGAAAGTTTATTAACAAAACTACAAGAAACCAGAATAAAACCTCCAGAAACCTTTTTTCCCCCGCCAGCCAACCCTTGTCCAACTGGTGGTTAAAATAGTCCCAACTATATAGTAGCTTTTCATCAATCTTTGTAGAGAAAAAGTAGTTCTCCTCTGTCAATTTATGAAGAGTTTTTCACAAGAAAACCATTTTCTCATGGTTTTCTATTTCTCTGATGCCAACTGCCCGGCAATCTCTGCCATCAGTCCTTTCCTCCCATTTCACACTACTCTGAGGTGTGTTTATGGGCCGTGATTCAAGGGGTGTCATTTTAAGGATGAGCTATTCAAAGGCAAAAATTCTCTTCATCTGTCTCTGTGGTCATCTCTGGAAACAGAAGTTTTCTCTTTTTCTCTTAAGGGCCACAAATCTTCATCAACTCTCACTTCTCCTTTTCTGTTCCAGCATCTCATAGGATCACAACTAGTTCACCATTTGCTCAGCTCTATCAATGAACTACCTTTGCTTAGATCTACATTTTGAAATATTTCATCCCCTCAAAATACTCTCATGACTTAAAGGAGTTTTTTCAGAACATTATTGTCCACCTCCATAGTTTTTACAAAAGACTATTTCAGCTTATTAGTGCATCTTACTCTCTTCACACCTGAGGCTTAACTGATTTCCTCACTGGCTTTGATAGTTCACGTTATCTCTTTACATGTTGATCACTCTCTCTCTTCCTCTCTCTCTGGAAAAAGGATTAAATCTGCAAGTCTCATCTGGGTAGTGAAAGGGTTAAAATCTTGCTCAAACTGCAGGTATTCAGGGTATCAGGTTTCAGCTCATCTGCTCAGAGCTGGGGACCCCCCTGGGAAAAGCTTCAGACACTCCAGAGGCTTCCCAGGAGGCTGCAGCAGAGCCCAGCCTGGCCTGGGCCCAGAAGAAGCCCAGCCCAGCCCCATCTCCTGCCCAGGAGCCACGGCAGGCCCAGCCCAGCCCCTGCCCAGGCCACATGTTCACAGGTTGATTCCACTTTTCAATGGTCAAAACTACTGTCAATTCTCAGAAATTTGCAGTTATTGGTCAGGAGAACTCCCAACAGCCTCCAGCAGCCTTAACTTCCATAGGTGTTTTTCACTTTTTTTCTTAAATGCCAATCTATCACAGGGAGACAGTGTCAAAGTCCTCGCTGAAGTCCATATAGACAACATCCACAGCTTTTCCTGCATCCACCATGTGGGTCACTTGGTCATAAAAGGAGATCAGGTTGGTCCAACACAACCTACCCCTCCTAAACCCATGCTGGCTGGATCTGATGCCCTGGCCATCCTGCACATGCTGCATGATGACACTCAGTATAAACTGTTCCATTACCTTACCAGGTACTGAGGTCAGGCTAACTGGCCTATACTTACCAGGGTCCTCCTTCCTACCCTTTTTGTGAATGGGCATCACATTGGCCAGCTTCCAGTCATCTGAACCTCACCAGTGAGCCAGGACTGCTGGTAAATGATGGAGAGCGGCTTCACAAACTCATCTGTCATCTCCCTCATCACCCTGGGATGGATCCCATCCGGTCCCATAGATTTATGAATATCCAAGTGTCTCAGCAGTTCTCTGACTGCCTCCTCCTGGATTCTGCTCCCTGACACCATCTACCAACCCAGCAGGACAGTTGTCCTGAGGACAAGCCATCTTCCCACTAAAGAGTGAGGCAAAGAAGGCATTGAGCACTTCCACCTTCTCCTCATCTGTGGTTACTAAGTTCCCTCTCTCATCCAATGAGGAACAAAGGCTGGTCTTACCCTTCCTTTTACCATTAATATATTTGTAAAAATATTTTTTATTACCCTTTACAAAAGTTGCCAATTTAAGTTCAAATTGAACTTAGGCCTTCCTAATTTTTTCCTACATGCCCTAGCAGCCCCCTTAAATATTTCCTGAGGGACCTGACCCTCCCTCCAAAGATGATACATCCTCTTTTTATTTCTAAGTTCTTCCAAAACCTCGTTGCCCATCCAGGCAGGACACTTGCCTCATTGATTCATCTTTCAGCACACAGGGACAGTCTGTTTGTGTGCCCTCAAGACCTCTGTTTTGAAGCATGCCCATCCTTCCTGAGCTCCTTTGTTTTTAAGGGCTGCTTCCCAAGTAACTCTCTGAATAAATCTCCTGAACAGGCCAAAGTTTGCCTTCCGGAAGTCCAGTGTAAAAGTCTTATTGGCGTTCCTCTTGATTTCACCAAATATCAAGAACGCTATAATTTCATCATTGCTGTGCCCCAAGCAGCCTCCTTGTGGGATGCAGCTTTGCAGCAGTTGTTTTTCCAAGCATTTAGGTTTCTGCAGGCTTCCAAAGTAGTCTAGTGAAAGGTCATATTTCAGTTGTTACTACCTTGAGCTGGCACACCCTGTGAATTCATGTTGACATCCAGAGTGAAGTCTTTGCACACCTCTCCTGATGGTGGGAAAATCTCAGAGGGGCTCATCCTTGTCTCTGCCATACTCATAAGGTGCTGACTTTAAATCAAATTGGAGGCATGCCAAGGGTATATATGCCTAACTAGCAGGGATTCACTTTCAAAATAATCAACCTCTTTCTCTATGCCAAAAATAAAACAGTAGGAACAGAAACAGGCAACTATAGCAGTGAAATACTTGTATTACCTGTTAAAGAAATTGTGGAGGGTTGGCATGTTTACATTCTAATAAATTCATTTTTTTAAATTAGTGGTTTTGTAATGTGAAAATCTACAACAGATGTGACGTATCATCAAGTTGAAGTAAAAACATTACTTAGGCCCTGAGGCACTCAGTATTTCTCATTTCAGAGGGAAACTAAAGTGAATCTCAAATTACAGGTAAGTTTGGGAAACACTTTGGGAGAATCACGTGTTGCGTAAGTGAGGTTTAAAAGAATGCTTTAGTGTTAGAAAATAGTAGGAGTTGAGATAGCTAAGATAGGCCTTCTCATGCTTTGCAATTGTTTCTCAGCAAACCTGCTTATCTGTAGTAGCTTAATTTGGTGAGAAAGAAACATAATTTAGTTTTTCCCCCTTCCATACAGAATACAGGCTTGTGAACCTACTGTATGTTTAGCAAAGGGAAACTTAGTGGCTTTTCTATGGATTATTCTTCACATCTTTGACATTGTCTTGCTGATTTTTGTCTATCTTGCTTATGGAAGCTAAAAACTAGGCCCTGCTTCAAATTTTCCATGTGTAGTAGCCAGTTACAGCACACATAATCTTAATAAAGGAGTGTCATAAAATATGTTTAGTCTGGACCTTCATGGGTAGGTGATGGAGAGTCCAAGCTGCAGAGGGCTGCTGCCAACTGGACTATTCAGGCTGTGATTTTTTCAACTACTGTTTTCTATCTATGTACCTACAAAAAAAGAGATGACGAAATTTGTCTGTGTCCTAAGTGCTTTGAGCTTTTAGCAACTATTTATTAATTACATGAAGACTTTCGGGAGATGACTAATTATATTTCTGCATCTTGTAGAATCTGATCTCTTCCTGCTTTAAGCAGCTTCATCTTTCAGTCTTGAGAGCACTGTCCAGTGGAACTGTTGAAATTTAGAACAAATATTTTCACGCTAATGGTTAACACATTAACCTCATGTTAAAAGATTTTCTTCATCTTCCCCACTTCTGCTTAGGCTCACATTGTGTTCCACAACACCTCCTAACATTTAAGATGAACTGTAGATACTGAAGATTACTGAGTTGTTTCCACTTGGATAAATGGGAACGTTGCCATTGGTTCTTCTGGAAATAGGATCAGGACCTGGACAGATGCATGTAATGTCTTGCGAGACAACTAATACTCTTCAGCCTGAACAAATAGGACTCTGAGCACATTTAAGTTTGTCCTCTAGCTCTCTTGTATCATGCTTGCTACTACTTTTTCAGCTGCTCAGTACACTATAATGATCTTCCCATTCATTTTCTGGAAAGAAAACTACCGGATTGATCAAAAGACTCACAGTCACGGGTGCTAAATTATACCTGAGTAAAAAGAAAAATGCATTAAATCTACAGGAGTATGCAATGAATTCATAATGAGCTGGTGCTGCCACCATAATAAACAAATGCAATTACAGAGGTGACCAGAGCTTTTTTTTTAGGCCTACAGGCACAATAAATGTTGCTGTGATTATAATTCAAGTCCTACTTAAGCTTTGCTTAAATGGTCATCACAGAAGTTAAAAAACCTGAAGTGTAAGATTTTATCAAGGTCTTAGATTCCTGGAGTACAACACATAACTCATGGGTATTAGTGGTTACATGTTAGAACTGTCCCTCTCTCAAATCAGAACTTCCTTTAACCAGAGACAGGATTTTCAAAGGAAACATAGAGCAATGAAGAAAAATGGAGCCAGTATAATTTTGTCCCAGACCTGTTCTTCAATGAAGTCAGAATACACGTTTATTTTCTGTTCCATCCTGTTCCTGCCATTTACCTTAATAAAACCAAAATTATGCACTTTCTTTGAAAGCAAGCTCTGAGGGCCTATCCCAAACAGAGCGCCTGCATTTACCTGTACTGAAAAAGCAGAGGAAACGCAACACATCACATCCTATCCAGCCTGTGCTGCCACAGATTGACATGTTTGTCTGCTCCAGCCTGAATGCACCAGATTACTTTAAAGCAGCTTAAACTCGCCTGTTTTGACCCCTGGGAGGCAGGCACTGCAGGGCTAATTCCTGGACCCAATTTCCAGACAAGCTGACAGCATAAGCATTTTCAGTGGTCTGAAGAGAAGCACAAAAGAAAAGCAAAAATAATGTCCACCGAGTAGTGACTTTGCTAAATTACAGCAGGTACGTTGAGCATCTGCTGCAGGCACTGCTGTGACCCTCACTTCCGATGTGCCATAGGAACTTGTTAGCTTTGGAGTATTGATCTAGCAAGGATCAGTGCAAGGGCACTTCAATGAGAAAATGAGTAATTCTTTACCCTGATTATGATGATTAATTCTGTTATGTCAGCAGCCTTTGGCACAGCCAGTGACAGCAGCAAATTTCAGAGGAGAAAAACCTAATTGAAGAGCCAAGAACATTAAAGAGGGGTTTTGTGTGGTTAAGTAATATTAATAAATGACACACAAGCAGTGATAATTTTACATATATGCAGAAACACATGTATTTTCCTCGGTTCTGTAGAGGACTTGGTACTGATAAGTGTTTTGCATTTGAAACACCAACCAAGATTTAAAAACTGACATTGCTGCTGGAATTGACCAGTCACAGATGAACTCAATGTGGAAGTTTTTGGAACATATGAAGCTGAACAGAAATTCTCTCACATGTGCCAATTTCAGAAATTAATCGGAGTTGAATTGGCAGGTGTCCCACTTCCATCACTTCATGTCTGGTTATGCAAAAGACTGATCAAGACATCTCTCAGGTACTTCATTTAAGACAGGCCTTTGCATATGATACTGGATGTTTCAATGTTTGAAGGGGATTTGGCTTTCAGACAGTGCATTCACTTGTTTCATCTCCAGTTCCAAAGGCATACACTCACCAGCTGTGCCCCCTTCTCCTACAGAGCTGCTCCCTCAGCTGCCATTACCAAGTTCTGCTCTTTAGCAGTTTGTTTTTGTCCTAGATGGATCTCTCTGGAGCTCTCATCTTTCACGTATTTGGTATGAGATGCATTTAGGAGGGAAGTATCAAGACCAGGTTTTCCAATCCTGTTTTGCTACGAAATGTTCATTTGGCAATCCTAACATCATTAAAAATTACTCTCAATAGGGTATGCTCTACCAACACATGACCTTTAGCTGTTACAAAAAAGTAGAGAAACACCACAAAAGCAGGTAATGATATAATCAGTTCAGGTATTTGACAGATAACAAAAAGGGCTCTCTTGCATTAAAGCATGGCACTTAGAAAGCTGAAGCAACACTTTCGGTGGTTGCCCTTGTATCACGACCTGTGTGCTGTAAAACATTCCCCTACATAGAGAAAATAAATGCCATCACTTAGATCTGTATATGGGCAATTAACATGTTTACTTTCAAACTAGAACCACTGCAAACACTTCTGCAGGTGTCACAGCTCAGAAGTGATCAATTGCCTTGTACAGGCAGGCTTGCACAGAATAGTATTTGAACCCAGCATTTTGAATCCCCATGTTTTCTCACCTTCTCAGCTCATATATGGCGTTGCTTCCTATCTAGTATTTTTTTTTCTTATCATATGCAAGGAAAAGAGTTGAAGGCTAGGTACAGATGAAACCAGTCTCCCTTTCATCTAATGGGAAATTGCCTTACAGATTTTTGTGGCAGAGAGGATACTAGCATTTTATTTCCATAGAAGTTTTGATTATCTGGAGTGGTCTTATAATGACTATATATAGCCCAAGCAATTAATAGCTAATAAGAAAAACACCGAAAAGATGATATGCAAATACATAGGGAACTACATTGATCTGCCATACTGACATAAACAAGCAAGTAATTTCAGTGTCAATTTACACTTTGTATACAACCTGCTTTCCAACTATTCAAGGGAGATCAATATTTATGACAGTTCATTAGAGAATACAGTTGACTTTTATTGTGCAGACCAAAAAAAATGCAGTCACCAACTCACCACTGCATAAATGTATGAAATCAGTTAACAAAATTATTGTAAAAAATAACTTAATTTCTGATGGGCAAATGGAAGCAAGTTCTATAGCCGTCCCACATTCCTGTGTTGATAGGAGAAAATGGCATTGAACCATTATACTCAAGGACAAAACTATTCTGTTGTTTAGGGGAATAAAATTACCCTGATTTTCTCCCCCATTCCCAAACAAAACATCAGTTCATCTACAGGAAAAATGTCCAACAGACTTACTGCAGAAGTCCCACACTCTTTATTCTCTAACTCTGATGTGTAAGTACCTGATAGAGCTATCCTACTGGCATGTACACAATTCAGTGAAGCATTGCTTGACTCCTTCAAAATGTTTTTAGCTTACCAGCATACTAAGCTTAATCCTCTGATTCCTCATAATGTGCATACCCACTAGCATAGGTCCTTCCTAAATTCAAATTGCTGAATACATCTGTGGCCTCAGAATCTGAATCCTTCCCTCGCTCATCATTGTCATCTTCATCATCATCTTCTGCTTCATACTCATATTCATCCTCACGGTCGCCTGCATCCCCAGTCTTGCTAGAGGAAAGGTTTTTCCAGTAGGCATCATAACCAGAAGCTCCATCTGCATCTTCTCCTCCAGTCTGTCGGCCAAACTTCAAAGAGCGTGCTGCAGGCAAAGAAAAATCATGTTCCCACCAATTCAACATTTCATTTCTATCTTTTTTTCACTGCTTGAGGATTAGTTTAAATGGCAATTATTTTTCATTTCTTTCACAACTAAAATCTCAAACTAAACAAAAACTTTCACTTTCTTAGAATCAATTAATGGTTAAGAATGAGACTGCTCAATTCCAGAGCTCAGAAACACAAAGTTTTTCTCAAAACAAATGAAGCGAAACTGTGTATAACAATTGAACGTGAAAGACTTAATTCAGTGCTCCTAGGCAGAAATTAGTCACTAATGGCACTTGTAAGGCTTGTTAGCTAGAGAAACTGGCTTACTTGACATGCTCAGATCCTTTGTCTGCTGAGTTTCATGGCCACATTTAGGGCAAGGAGGCTTTTTCCCTTTTTCCTGCTTGAAAACTTTACTTCGCACATGATCGTCACAAAAACAAGCCTGTGTGTTGAAGGGAGAATACAAAGGTCAAATAAATGTTTTAATCCTAGAAGCACAATCCTCAGCAAGAAGCAAACAAAAATGTATCTAATAGCAGCAGGGTTTTCTGGCTGGGATTAAAATTTAATGAGGTCTCTCCTGCAGTGGACACGGGGTCTGTGCACAGAGGAACCACTCTGTGTTCAATGTGGTTCCAGGGCTTCTGGGAAAGAGGCTGGATAAAAGTGCCAGTAAACAAGCATTGAAAGTAACATACTCCAGGGCTGGATTGCAGCACTGCGCACAAGGAGCCTGGCAAACTTGGGTTTGTGTTGACAAGCTTAAATAAACATAATGAGACGTATCCCAGAACAAAACTATGCAGGGGCCTGAAGGCAAGAATTCGAGATGGGAAATTCACATGCTGAGCACCAAGGTGCAGCTGCATACATGTAAAATACATGTAAAAAGGAACTATTTGGAATAAGCCATCAATGCCATGGGAGAGTGCAGAGAAAACATGGAGGGTAAGAAGGGTAAGAGGAGGCAATGAACCAGCACCTGGAGAAATCCAGGCAATGCTAATGATGAAGCAGGTGGAGCTTTTTATACAAAATTACTTCTGAGTGTTAAAACCATAAAACCAATGTCAACAAATCAGCCTATTCACATGGAAGCCTGAATTAACTGTGGAGAGTATTCCTTTGGATGCAGCAAATTCTGGTCAGATAATCACTTAACTGTTTAAAAGAACAACTTTTCTAATTGTTGCAGTTCCACACTGGATCAAAGCATATTCCAAAGCTTTGGATTCTATTTATAACCAAGGATTTATTTTGTTGTCTTGTTTTTTTTTTTAAGCCCCAACATGTTGCAGGCCCAACTTAAACTAAGAGGGCTGGGAAAAGATCACTTCACACAAAAGTGTGGTTAACAGGCAAGCAAAGATAAATGACCTTCTGTCCCCCAAAGTCTGACCCCAGGCTACAGAAACTAATACAAAAGTTTGAATTTCCTTTTAATCATGGAGAGGAAGACATGGCAAGGCCTGACACCAGCCTTGGAGGCCAAGGACAACGAGCCTAAAATCAGCTCCTCACAACTGTCTTTACCTTACAACGCAGGCAGGAATGCTGTCCCAGCCTGTTACAGGAGACACCTGTTGGAGAAAAGCAGTATGACAAATTCATACTTGAAAAATTCGTACTTGGAAACTGCAGTCCTGTCATGTTTCTAAAACTTGTAAAAGTATGCAATACCATAATTGAAACATTTATTTTTAATTCCCTGACAACTGCATTCTGGCAATGTGAATCAGTCATTTTACCCAACAGTACCATTTTAACTAGATTTTTTTAACTCTAAACCTCATTTTGACAAAAAAATGAAATTTCAAGAGCTGAAACATTTAACTATTTCTTGAGCTTCCAAACTTTTAAAACCTGTAGTTTCAGAACCACTTTGGTGTTCATGTTTCATCTTGCTTTTCCTTTTCTCATTAAAAAGGAGGAGAGCTAGAGATGCAAGAACACTTTAAGCTTGCAAATTTCTAAACCTAGAAAAGTTGTTCACATTCTGTATTTTCTGTCACATCCTCTGGATATGCCATGTATCCTCTGGATACTTGACTGCACAAACCTTCATAAGAGAGTCTGTGTTTAAGAACTGGAGCTGGCACACAAGCTGTAAAGAGCAGAACCAGTGCACAAAATTTAACTAGTCTTGAGCTTCAAATTGTTTTTATTATTCCACTAGAGGGAGTACAGTAAAGGGAAACACTCAAGAATTGGCAGCAACACAAGGTTTGGTGAATAGTTACTCCTTGAGAAGCAGTAACATATACTTAACCAGTTTCTGTGCAAGAACTCATTCTTTTCCTCCTTGTCTAACCCCTGTGATAGCAGTTTTTGAACCTGAGATAATAAATTTCATGAGTTCTCCACGTGAACAGGACAGATGCGGGATTTGGAGCTCTAACATGATTAGAGATAGAACTGGAAATGCTGATGCATATATATTCATCATTCTTGGAGTATCTGCACTTCGAAAAACCTCTCTCTGATAGTGATGGAAAGTAGCAATACCTTTCCCACTGCTAAAATAGATTTAATACTACAGTTGCATGACCACATTTGAAGTTCATGTATTCTGTAAAAGTACAGGTTTTATAATCTTGTTACCTCACTGACAAAAAACTTGTCTCCACAAAGTCTGCTTTGTGCCACAAAACACCAAATGCAGTGAAAACCATAAAAAACCTCTTTCTATTCAGGGTGTGATACCACATTGAGAATTGAGAGCTCCCAACAATCACTGAAAAAACATTCTTGCAGAACAGCTGTTGCTGCCTCTGTATCGCTACGCAGGAAGAAATTCTGGCAGAACACATCAAGGGAAGATAAGCAAGGCTTAAAAAATAGCTGTCTAGGAACAAAAGTAAGGGAGATGACAAGGAGATAAGAGATGTCTAAAGACACCAATTAAAACATTGAAATCACAAATATTCTGGACCAGGAGAAATCAATTAGGATAGGAAATTAGTTCAAAGGAAAACAGCATTATGATAAAGAGCACTTTGAATTTCTATAATAAGAATTGAAAATGTTATAATAGTCAAAATACATGCATACAAGATTTGGGAAGGACAAAAAATGCTTGTCTTGTGATGAACCAAATCATATTTCATGGTGGGTAGGCAAGAAATACTGCTAGAAAAATTTAGTTATTTCAAATATGCATCGCCTTGGCTTGTTTTGTTTTATTGTTGTTTTGTTTTTTTTAACTTCCCTTGGAGATTCCCTGTTTCAGCCAGAGAAGAGTAATGAGTGAGCAAAGTCAGGCATGGCTATCATGTCCTCTTACAAATACCAGTTTCACAATTAATCAAAGTTCAAAAAGAATTGTTCAGCTACCTGTTCTTAACTCCAAAAGAGTGAACATATATCAGCATTTGATACATTACTGACACACACTGGTCAGTGAGGAAACGAACACTGAAATCATGCTCTGGGACTATTTTTGTCACTTCCTTCTGTGCTCTCCCTGTCTCACTGACTCAGATGATGACTGCTGAGTCACAGCCCTCCTCAGGACTTGAGCAGCTGCTAACCCTTCACCAGCACACAGGCCTTCCACAGCAACCTGGGAAAGTTTAGCCAGACTAAGACAAGTGGCATTGTTTAGGGCAGCTGTCTTCTAGGAGAAACAGGTATCTAGAACTAGCTCATCACTGGGACAGAAGATTCCTTCTCACAGCTCCTTCTGCTGGCAGAGCTTTGTGGAGTGAAAAACCAGCATCAGCAGTTCCAGTTCAAAACAGGACTGTTTTGCTGCAGTCCTGCCACTGCCCACACTTCAACTTTGGAGAAGGCTGGCTCCTGCAAGAGCAGCTTCCCATGGGAGGCCTATAGCAGGCTGCCAGGAAAACAACTGCCATGTATGCCATGGAGGAAGGCCCATGAAGGAGAAAAAAGTTCTAGTCTGGACAACTGGATACCAAAAGCCAGCCCATAAGAAACAGGCCCTTCCCTTCAGTGGTGGAAAATCTACTTGGGAAAGGTGATGGTGAGTATTCTGGATCACAGAGGAAGCAAGTAGAGAGTCTGCTTGGCTGTGGTGAAAGAGACTATGAATAACTAACTTACATTTAAATGTCTCTGCTTCCAGAACTTGGCAGCTGGCTTGATGTTCAAACTGATCATCTTCACAGAGAAAATCATGGCAAAAAGAACAGGCAAATATTCTGCCTCCTGAAAGATTTATCAAGGCAAAATAATCAACAATGGGCACAGGTATCAAGTCCTGCTCTGCAAACAATTTAGGTGGTAGTTTTGACTGAAGACCAGTTCTCCTTTCTGTCACAAATGCTTAATGTCCTAAATCAGGCACTGCCATCCATTTTTACACTGAAAATTACCTTCTATCCTACAATATAAGACAGCATAACTATAAAGCAAGTATTACTTCTAGTACTTCATTTTAATTTGACTGTAGCATTAACTATTTTTCTTAGATCACAATTTCATCCAGTCTTCTCTGCTCAGCTCTGATACACACTTGAAATAAACACTTTAAAGGATTCCACAAATGGAGACCAGTAAGGTTTCCTAAGCAACTGTGAATCCAAATACCTGTACTAGTGCAGAAGAATGAAGTAAGAATGGCAGAAAACTGTGTTGGCAATTTTATGCAGTGCTTAATTATGTGAATAATTAATCTCATAGAACCATTATAATTTAGATTACATAATCATCCTTGAATTGAGCACTGTATGTTCTTGAGCAAGTAATTTACTTTCCCCACTGTATAATGACTATTTTTAAAACAGGAAGAATCCTTGCTTTGAACAAACATACTGCAAGGACTAATCAGTGAAGACTAAAAAGCATATGTGAAGAATATAGATGCACTAACTTAAGCAATGCAAGGGAAGTGTAGCATTTATTTTCTTATTTTTAAATATGAGCAACCTACCATGGTCCCAGACACTTCTTTCACACTCAACGCATTCTGCATCTGCCAGAGGGCACATACACGCATGGGTGCTGAGACATTTCCTCCCATGACACACCCAGGCTTCACAGAAATCACAGATTGCACCCTGCAATCACAGCAAGATATCATCTCAAAAGTTCTGCAATACCAATAGAAAGACTTATCCCATAATCCTCAGTGTATCACCTAGTATCCATTCTCTCAATGGGCTCACTTCGGTTGAGTGAGAATATTGAACCAAACCAATAACCTTGGTGTTCTGACCAAGCTGCTCCACAATCCATGTTTGTTTGGTATTAATTTCTGCAGGATTAAGTATGATGCAAAATAATTTGGTTATCTACCTCAATCCTGGTTTTTACATTTCTTATCACATATTTTGCACATAGAAAATTGAGTCCTCCAGTTGAAACCTGGGATCCATAAATTATAATAATGTTCAGGCAAAAATGAAATTTCAAAGACCTAAAAAATGCCTCTAGACTCTTACAGCTGAAATCACTCATTTGGATTTTAAACTCCACTATATTAGAGCACAAGCTCTCCAGAGAGCAAATGTCAAATAACTCATTAGAAATAAGTTAGACTCTAACTTTTATTTTGATTAAATTGTAAGATCTCCACTTCAGCTATCCTCAACTGTAGCATTTAAGAAGTCTTTTCAGATCATAGGTAACTAATTACTATATGCATTACATGCACACAAAGCTAAGAAAACAATTATGAATCCAAACTTAACTGTTGATGCATTCACTCTTGCATCAGTGAATGCATGGGATGAGTTTAGAAATGCCAGCATGTAAAGGCTGGTTGTGTTACAGAGAACAGTTGACAACCAGCTGCAGGCAGCAACAGGACAGAGGTTTAGTCCATTTAATCCAGAGGCTGTGACAGGTCACACCTTGCTTTCTAGAATGCAGACACTAACTTGTCCTTCTAAGAACAAAACTTCAAAGGCCTGAAGCTATGATAATCTCTAATTAAGAGCCCAAAATAGGGGTTTTGCTCACTAAAATTCCCCCCTAATGGAACAGATTCCTCTCTGTGATACTGATGATCTCTGCAGTACTAAGACAACAGCAACAAAAGTCTTCAGGCTTCTCCAGAATAATCCTACATTTTAATGAAGGCTGGGAATTGTCTATGGGGCATGTAAGGGTCCAGTGCTATTCATGCATGTGCATAGGGCCTGCCACCAACACAGATCTGTTAGCATTCAGGACATGTGCTGGAATTTGCAGGAGCTGAATCTAAAAATGAAAAATTTGGGAGTTTCAGTATAAGGGAAAAATCAGTTTGTTACAGAAAAGCAAGGAAAGAACTAAACTTAGCATTGTATATACACTATCATTCCATAAGTGTTTTATCATTTTTCTGGAAAGATTTGCACAAAATATCATCATAGTACAAAAAAGGCTGCAATTTTGTATACATACCACCATAGCTAGTCCAGTACTGTACACACCAGCATGTTTTATAACACAGTCTGAAGACTTCATCATGCATTTGGTTTTTCCTGTTTAAAATAAAAAGGCAAGCAACCATAAAAAAACTATGTAAAAATAAAATTTAAAAAACAATAGAATGCATCTTCCTTATGTAAGAACAGCACTTCAACTAAATGCCTGCGTTTAACTGTAAATCTAGGTAAAAATAATGCAAACAAAGATGTTTGCATTATTGCTGCATTTGGCAACCCACCCTCACATCTCCCTTAAGTTAAAGTAATTGTTGGCTGTTTTCAGTCAACCCTCTTGCCCCTGTACTGAGATAATAAGACAATGTGTTGGTCTTGCTCTATGTTTTGAGGCACTGGCAAAAATTTCAAATGTCAAAACAAAGAACAAAACTAAGGTCAAAGTCCAGCAATGAAACTTTATGTTTATATTATGTTTAAAACCACTGCTAGTTCTGTCCCACCATAAAAGCAGCTGAGCTGGGTGAGCCAGTGAGAGGTGGTGGGGGCATAACTGGGTGTGGAGTACTGGAACAGAACTATCTTGGTCCCATACCTCACTGGCTCCTCTAAGATGCTCTTGGTTTACAGTCCCCAATGCTTGATTATGCACCAAACAGCTCTAATAGTTTTTGTTTGGAAAACCCTAAGTCTCTCAATATAGTATAGTTGTTGACAGGAATGGTTTTCCTCTAGAAGCATACTCCAGATTACTCTAGACACACAGAACTGAACCGTAAGACTGAAAGCATGTTTTCAGTACTTCACTGCATGGTGACAGAAAGGAAACTTACAAAGGGTGACACACTGCCACTGCACTCTAACAGCCTGGCTTCCAGACTTGCTCAGTATCTGCAGGTCACAACAAAGGCACTGAAAGCTGCATGTCAGCAGCTCTGAGAGTCAAACTCCAAAACAGTCAAACTGCTTATTGACAAATTGAAAATCTGCAATGTGTTGAAACAGTGGAACAACAAAATTCACTTCAGTATGAAAGGAATATCAACATCTCCTGCAAGCAAGCAGCTGTTTAAAAGCAAAGGATGTTTTAGCCTGATTCAGAGCAGTTATGTCACGAGGAGTCCTTCCCTTCTAATTTCAAAGCATCAGGCCTCAAGCCCACATGAATAACAGGAGCTGAATATTACATTACAATCCCATGCAAGGTGAATAATATATTGTTGCTTTAATTTATATTGATCAGAAGTTATACAATCCCTAAAAATACAGTACTTATTGTGCCGTGCTAGCAGTCAGAACATTTTTAATTTTGTTGCTGTTATGAAACAATGCTTCATGTAATCAACCTATGAAAACAGTCAGATTTCTCAAACCTGAAAGAATGTGAGACTAATTTTTCCAAAGAAGACAAGCAACGATCCAGGCTTGCAAACCTTTGGGGCACATATACCAATCAAAGAAGATCACTTCTTAAGGAGGATATTCACAGCTGATTCAAAAGAGCCTGCTCCACATCACAGATGTACTTAAAAAAGCTACTGTAACACAGGTACTGAGAGTTTAACACCAGGAACAGGATTGAGGACAGCTTGTTTTCATTATTTCTACTCACCACATTGTGCACAAATGGGCAACTTCTGAACAGAATTACAGAAGTAACAAAAAGCTCTATTCTTCTGTCGTCTAGACACATGGAGGGGAAAAAACAAAAAGAATGTGTTAAGCTTTAAAAAAAAGCATTAAAAATTACCTGTAAAATGTCTGAAACAAATACTAATAGAAGTATTTGTACAAATACTAATTTAGAAGGGGAATAAATCTTACCTTTGGCACTTATCACATTCCTAAAGAGAAGAAATAAAACACTGGTTATTATTTTCATTCTAGGCAAAATATATAAAATTCACAGACCTCCTCAGGAAGTTAGTTAGGATCCAAACCTTTTAATCCATATTCTGTCTTGTGCAAACGTAACCTTAAATATAAAGGAATGAAAGTGGAAAGAATGACATTCTAGTGGCATTAAATGCAGTAAAGGTTTTATCACTGAGTTTACATAATTGAAAATTAGGTATTTTACTACAGAATACTTTAGGTTGATTTACCATTGAAGCATTACAAGGATGTTTGGCCAAGTCTATGTTGTCTCGTGAAGCCCTTATCTGCTTCTCACGTTCCCGACGGTTCTCAGCTTTCTTACGAGCACCAGTCTTTTTTTTAGGCATGTTTCACTATCTGTGGGGGAAAAATAGGTATGGAATGAATGCACACAAAACTATGTATGTAAATACAAGGACACACATGACACATGCAGCACTAAACCTGGATCTTGCAGTTTCTGCAGTAACTGTGCTTCATCTCCATTAATTTGCTTGTGTGAAATTTCCTTTTGAAATGTAGGATAAGGGGACAATCCTCAAGGAAGAGCCATGTGACGAACCATAAAGAATCTTGTGATCTGGAAGACTTTGCTGTCCTGAACTTTGTGTTTAACTATCTTTGAAGTGCTTTGCCTTAAAAAAAAATTTAAACCATTACTGTCTGTAAGTTTATTTGTAATGGACCTCTGGTTTTGGTTTGCCTTGCCTGTTCAATAAGCATCTGTATGGATAGTTGCAGCATCAACAGGCAGTCAATTCTAGCAGCTTCAACTTGGAAGAAAAATTAGTATCTTCATTCAAAAGGTCTTATAAACCAAAGAATCCTAACTTCCCTGAACACAGAAATATACTCTTGACCAGATACTAAAATTTGCTTTTGATAGAACACATAAATCAGTTTTCTCACCCTGTAGTATTTTGCACAATGTTTAAATCGTATTAGTGTTGTATTTTGTAGTCAAAATTGTATGGCTGTGCTGCCTGCTGGCAACTGTCATTATTCTAGAGTGTGACATTTCTGACACTGAGAGTACAATATCAGGTTCCACACTAATTTTCAAACCTTTCAAATGCTGTTTTAACAACAGAATCTAATGGTTAGTATTTAAACCTTGACTTCTTCACATCCCTTCATAATGGAAAGCACAAAATGACAAACTGTTTTCATTGAAAGCACTGCCCCAGCGCCTCCTGAGGACACAGAGTACAAGAAATTTTAGATGGCAGTTCTCAGAAAGTTGCACTGGGCTAAGTAACAACAGAACTGCAATGTCAGGTCCCTTTAGCAAAGCTGTTGACCGAATCCATGCTTTCAAACAGCATCCAATAATAACAAGAGCCTAGAGATCAATATTCTTATCACTCTTTCCCTCTGAGTTTTCATTTGTTTGTTGTCTTCATCATGGGCTCAAGTTTTTAAAGAAATTTACTGTCTTTGCAATTTTTGGACTAGAGCTTAACAATGTTGTGATTCCAGAAATTACAACAGCATAAACCCTGTCTATCTTTCAAAAGAGACTAACACCTCTTTTGAAACCCCTATTTAGTATTCAAATGTCTCTGCAGAGTGCTCTACCTCCACTTTTGGCACACTCACTTTCAGGAAGGAAAGATACAGTAGATTCTGTGTGCAGCCCACACCCCTGAGGGATGTGTGGGACAGAAAAGTACAACTGGAGGACCTAAAATAAGGGGTCCATGCCTGATTCCTACCTCAGCCCCAGAGGGTACAATTATGCTGCCCTACAGAGCACTGGAGCTCCTGCATGGGGAACACTCTTCAGGAGGGTTGTTTCTCCATTTAAAGTTTCCTACTCAGGAGTGAAATGCTGTGCCTGGGCCACAGGAGCAGCAGCGGGAGTGAGCGTAGCTCTCCAGCTTAATGGCTGATGCTGTGGCACAAGGAATCAGATCTCAGGTATCAGGAGGCTGTGTGGGAATGAGGTGAACACTTCAAAGGAAAACCCCTAAAACATGTTATGCAGGTATTGGGTCACAAGCACTGTGTTCCATTCTGTAAATGTTCAGCTCCTGCTGCATTATTTGCTAAGGCAACCATGGGCAAAGACCACAGTTTTCCCACCACAGCTCCAAAGACTCTGGTGGATTTTAACTGGGGGTTGTGCATTAATAGTGCTCGGCATCTAAATTCTGCTAAAGCCACGACTATTTGTCCTCAGTGAGGACTCAAAGACACACCCTGACTGCACCAGCAGGTTCCTGGATCTTCCGTGCTGAGCAGGACAGTGCCCTGCCTCATTATCCGGTGGTACACTGCCCACCCTGCTGTCACAGAAATGGCCAACAGCTGGAACAAGCTATTTACTGGGGGGCAGGGAACTGTGGGGCTACCCTTGTCAGGCCACAGACACCAACACCCAGAAGAGGCTTTCTGTACTTCGAGATTTCTTGTGCTTGACCATTAAACAGCTTCCACTCTAGGCGTATTCAAAATCTACTTCACCACTCATACAAAATTATAATTTAAAAAACTGCATTAACAGTACTTCATATTTAAAAGGGTCATGAACTTATCGCCCTAATAACGCAAAAATTACTTTCTAGGCTTACTCCATGTTACTCCAAATTACCATGACTTACTCCATCTTTTGGAAGCAAAGTGGCTAAAAACTGCACTGTGGACCCGCAGCACGTGGGGGCTGCGGTGCTGTAAGTGCCCAGGTGTGAGGGGCTTTCCTCAGGAGCCCCTCTGACCCATTCCCTCCTCAGCATGGGCACCTCGTCCCGCCGGGAGCCGGACGAGACCCGCCCCGCGGCCGTGGGGTGAGGCACCGACAGCAGGCCTGCTCTGAGCGTGTGCACACACACTGCCGGGCTTCAGCTTTTAGCGCTTTCTCTCATCTTCAGTATTTGGGGCCCCCAAACCGTGCCGCATCACGCTGCCAACCTGGATCGCCGTGCTCCGCGTTTCCCGGCACCTGGCCACGGGGGAGCCGGACACCGCTTCGCTTGTTCGAGCACTTAAGCAGCAAGAGCCCGGAACCGAGACCCTCAGCGCATCTAGCCCGGCCCCTTTGAGGCACCACCTTCAGCACTGCGGGCCCGCCCCTGACCCAGCCCCCGCCCCCATTCCCGGCCCCGCTCCCGCTCCCACCTGTCTCGGGCGGCCGCGCGGAAGCCGGAAGCGGCGGTGCGCCGCGGTGCGCTGTCCGCCTGGCTCGCGCCGCCCGGCGGGAACGTTCCGAGCACGATTCTGCCCCTTTCCCCTCACGGCGTGCGGCGCGGGCATCCAGAAAGAGCTTTTCCATCTGTTTGCGTGGATGTTGCTGCTCCGTGCATGGCCCAGCCTCACATCTTGTTTGCTTGAGAGGCAATTGTACCTCAGCTCTCACTTATCAAGAGACCGTATTTTGGGTATAGTAATTGTAACGATCAGTTGTGATTGTAATGGGCTCCTGAAAAGTTATCTCTGAAATCTTTCATCTGTGGCTTGAGCTATTTTTAAAGTGATGTATTGATTAATCTAAATGATAGGAATACAATGTAACTTAAAAAGGGAAATTATATCCATGCCATAAAAAATCCCTGCAAGCAGCTCTGTCTTAACTGAGGTTATGCAAGTTACTGTCACAGATGGATATTGCCTAGAAAACCCTTTGTGAAAATAGTTAGAAGATGTACTGTATAGATATTTAATGGAAGATAAGTGCATGGATCACATTCAAGTGTATTTTGTGGTCTTTCACCTAGAAAGGATTTGATACATATTTCATGTAAGTAAGATCTAGTATAGTGAAATCAGAAAGTACTTTGAACTTGACTAGCATAAGAGATCTGATAGCCAGGATGCCTTGGCAGGACCAAACAGAGCTTTGAAGATTGCAAGGAGATTGAATCAAGTCTGGCGACAGGGAGAAGATTGAATCAATGTTGAAATATGCATGTATGTTTGTATGATGCTTAATTCAACCACTGTAGTAAAAAATTACTAGCTTCCCTAGAATGGTATGTAAGCTTATGTAACCCAGTAAAATTGGCTTCTGATCGCTGAGTCAATTGTCCCCTTCCCTCTTCATCACCGATAATCGAGGACATTGCTTTGTGTGCTTTGATCATCGATTTGCTCAAGTGAGATGTTTATGTTGCTTCACATTGTATTTGGTCATGTAATTCTTCCTAAAAGTTGGCTGCTGATTATGAAATGTGATTTTCACTTACTGAGAGAGGTTTTCATGGGCCATCATTGCCTTTCCAGGAAGACACTCCTAACTTTTGTAAGGCCACTGTTGGTTCTCCTACAACAATTTGTTTGCATGTCATGCTTTTCCTTCAAGACGTGAGCTTCACAGCATGTTAGTGGGATGCACAGAAAACAGCATTATTGTTATAGCAACAAAAAAATCATGATGGTCACTAAACTGGACAGTTCTTCGTGAGAAAATGTGTGGAGAAGTAGTTTTTAATTATTGTTGGTCACCCTGGCCACACTGTTTAAATAAAAACCTAATTAGAAAATACCATCTTTTCTGAGATGTTAGAGGTGTTTTTGTGTAAGTCTCACTTTTCTTAATGAATGTCATTAATCACCAATATTCTTGTATTCTGCTTGTGACCACTGTAGTCTGTTTTAAGCAGCCATGAATGCAAGAACACAATGAGAATAAATGTTATTGCATTGGAAAAAAATACAAACAGAAAGTTTTAATCTATTTTGTAATCATTATCCTAGTCAGCTAATCTGCTCTCATGAATGAATGGAGCTCTTGAAGAAAGAACTATTATACATGCACAGATGTGACTGGGCATTTTTACATAAATTCATGAATGAAAAGAAGGAGAAATCTAGAAAACCCCAAAGAGATACGTAGACACTAAGCTTTTTATCTTCGCTTTATTTTACACTGTGACATGGTATCTGCCCCAAATATGTTCCAGAAACCACCCTCTAGATGGCAGGAGTTTGTCACTTCAGTCATGAACAGTAAAACAGTAAAACATCTTATTTTCAGAACCAATAGAGTGGCCTATGGCTGTAATAGAAGTGAATTTAAAATTTTAAAAAATAAATAAATACACGAGAATAGCCAATTTAGAGCTTACAGAATTTCCATTAGCAGTACTGGACTAGTCTCTGGAGAATTGTTGCAGACTTGTTTCAAAGAAAATGAGCCTCATTTTTAGAAGTGTTTTCAGTTACCTTTGTGCAAGAAGCAGTGGAAGGACAGTGAGTGTGTCTCTAAATGGTTATCATTTGTATTGCCTTACAGAGGATCAGAACTGTCACGTCTTTGCTTAATGCCTACTGTCTGGCTGGCCAAGATAAGAGGCGAGGGGTACCCTACACTGCCTGAAAAAGGTATTTGTCTAGGCAAGTACTTTCAAGACAGTACATGTATTGGTGACTGTCTTAACCCTATGCTGAGCTACCTGCAGAGGACACTGGAGAGAAAAGTGAAAGCCACTTCTATAAGCTAAATGATGCAATGAGAGCAGAGCTGTTGGACTTCCCACGCTAAAGGCATAGCCCTGCAGCATCATGTGCTGGTTTTCTCTTCTGTTCTGCTCTGCTGTGTCATCATGCATTTCATAAAGTCAGTTTTAACTATACAAAGGGCCAGAAGATGCTAATAAATAAGACTCTCTCAAAAATAAATGGATGTCTGGGATACAGAAAAATGAAATTTTGAGCAATATCTTTCCACCTTGATCTCTTTTTTGTTCACCTTTCAGAGTCACGTGGCAAAGCAGAGCAATGGCACTCTAAGTTACATACTGATTGCTAGTCAGATACATATTTTTAAGGCATTAAATTCACATTTCAAATGCGAATAATTCAGAAAAGGGTGTTATGAACAATCGTCTGAGGGAAGGTGGGCTTGCTTTTTCCAGTGGCAAAGCTGAGTAGTGCCATTGCAGCACCGTGTATGACCTCACATGGACATTGACCATCTTCAGAGTTCTTCCACTCACTTTTTCCTCTGCTCATATCATAAAAATTCTTCCTTTGCTGTGAGAGCATGTTTCAGGAATGGACGTTTATTTTTTCCTTAACTTACTCATGTAATAATAAAGGATTCAGGTCTTCTCACTTCTACTACTGAAAATTATGGAGAAAGGAAAATCAGGAAATTAGGTGTGTGCACAGCCTCTATTAGAATGGCAATATTCTGGGGCAGATACATATGCAGACCTTCATATGCAGTGGCACTGGATACTATGCTGGATGACAATGAAATATTTTTACTGCCTTTTGCTGTGATATTTCAGTCCCTTTAAAGATACAAGAAAGCATAATATCTCTCAACTTGAAATAAATACTGACCTGAGTTGTTATAATTCACTTCTAATCGAATGAAATGAAATTTCTTTTTCTGTTAATAATATGCTTGTTCTGATCTAATTAAGCCTCTATTACCTACCTGCCTATTACCATAATTATCTTCATTACTGCAATGTTTCCTTGCAGCATTCAATATGTTTACCTCCCTGGGGATTGTATTGTAAAATAGGTGCAGCATATACCTTTCTAAATGACCTTTGAAACAGCATACATCAAATTTAATTTGCTTTTAAATCCTGGCCTTGCAGCAATTGACCTTAAAAGTCATGTCAATATTTGTTTGATGTAAGATAATTTTGTCTGAAGACACTTATACTTGCTGGTTTAACTACATAAAGAAATGGGAAACAAAGAAAATAACTTGAGGCAAAAATCTTTACTGATGCCTACTGAATTAGACGTTGTAAAGATTTTGCGTGTGTGTGTTTTCTTTTCCCCCTGCCTCATGCTTGCATGCTTTAATCTTAGCCCTGGAAAGTCATTCCCCAAGAAATTTCTAGATGGTTATTTTATCTGGTCAATGTTTGTGGAAAGTATCAAGAGGGAAAAGAAGAAAGATCAGAGATAAAACAAAAAGAGAAATTTTGCTGTTAAGTGATTTGAGTCTTGATTCAGGGAGCTCACTTAGTTGTCAACTTCTTTATTAAAATCTATTAATATTTCCTATGATATTCAAGTTGCATTATTTCGCATTTCTTCCATGACTTCAACAAAATACTGAACAGAATTTTTATCATGGTATCTTCCTGGGGCTTTTTTATTTTATTTTTTTTGAGATTAAAGATATGCAGTAAAGCTAATACTAGGATTTTTGTGCACAATTAATGTGCCATCATATGTTAATTACCATATATTAATTAAGATTGCTGAGGTGAGGGGATAGTGAAAGACTAATCAGTTACTCATTTTGTAACATAGGGGGGAGGATATAGTTTTTTCTTATGGAGAAAGAACTTGTCTTCTGGCAAGTTATTAGTATTGTTCTTCCATTATGAAATTTCAATATCATAAATGACCTTGTTTCTCTTCCCTCTGATCCCATCAAAAGGCTGGCACATAGTGATATATTTGCTGCATATCTGGGAGGCTTTGTTTTTGCAGATGAGGGAGATGCCTGATAAATGGCAGCACCTGTGTGACAGAAATGAAAAAGGTAAAAAGAAAAAAAAATCAAGGTCAGACAGAGGATGACTGATGACAAGAATTTCTCTGTCGGTGCTGGAGGCTTGTCAGGTGGATGTGGCAGAAGAGAATGAAAAATGTGAATGTTTTAATTGGTCACAGGATATGAGAGTAATTCACACTCTCATTAGGAAGACTGAAGTTGATCAGGAAACTGAGAAGCCAGTCCCATAGGAGGAGGCCTAAAGGATCTGCTGTATCTGGAAAAATTAAAGGTTAGAATGGGAAAGTGGGGCTTCCATCCATATGCTGAGCTAGAGGGTGAGCAAAATGCCTATTCTGGCACAAGAGCAAATGGGAACAAAATTTTACAGCTTGGGGCCACATGGGGAGAGAGAGAACAACAGTGGGAGAATGTCAAGGTTCAGGGGACATAGTTTTATGATGTATGAAGAGAGCTGGCACAGTTTAACCTGGAGAAAGGAAGGCTGAGAAGATCTAATTGCTGTCTCTGAGGACCTAAAGAAAATTTATAGAGAAGACAGGGCCAGGCTCTTCTCAAGGGTACCCAGTGACAACATGACAGGCAATAGTCACAAACTGCAGCAAGAGGAATTACAACTGATATACAGAAAAAAATCCTTTGAAGCGAGAGTGGTTAAGCAATTGAAAACCTGTGCTGGAGCCCCAAGAACTGAGGTCAAGAAACTCTCTTGCATTTAGAATGGGTATTCTTGAAATAACACAATGAATTATCCAAAGGGGACCTCTAGAGGTCACCAGTCCAAGTCTTCTGATAAAAGGTTCTACATCAAGTAAGGCTGGTCAAGGCCTTGTCTAGCTAAATCTTAAGTGTTGCCATGAATGGGGATAGCACAACTGCTCTGGACACTCCTTTCCCAGGATTAGCAACCTTGCCTGCAAAGATCCTGAATAGGAGGATCCTACTGATTTCAAAGGCAGTTGGACTGTGTCATAGAATATTTGGTAGAATATTTGTTTGCCATATTTTTCTGAAATATCTGTTCTAAAAAAATTCAACATTTCAGCTGTTCTGTGTTTTTTTTGTTATTGAGCTGTGTGACATGTTTCTCTTTGGTGTCATTTCTTACCTAGATAGCAATTTTTCTCTTTAATTATGGCTTTTCCTTGTTCAGTTGAATTCATTTGTAGAACTCTCTTATGCAGATATGAACTGAATGGTTTTTCTGTCTAATTAGAGCTCCATTTAGATGGCTCTAATATCAGTGGCACTGAGCATTGGCTGAATTAAAAACTGAATTTATTCAGCTAATGAAAGCGGAAGGACAGATCATTTGTTTTATGGCATACAACATGGGTGGCTTAGCTGTTGATTCAGAGGACTGAAAGAGAAATTTTGTATCAAGTGTTCACTTCCCTGACATTGTAAGGAGCTCTCTCTTATCCTCTCTTCCACAAAATTAACAAGATTCCATCTTATTTGCCCTCACCATATTTTTGAAAAGCACTGTGGATAAAGAACAGGAATGCACCCAGTGTAGCATAGCATCATACAGAAATTCATCATTCACAGTGTAGGTGATTTAATACCTGTATTATAAATAAGATGTTTGAATGCAGGTAATCAAGTGTCAAATCAGATGCTTATGGCACTATGAAAAATGACACTTGGAACCATTTCTAGGCATGGATATCAGTCCTCATTATTCTGATTGATTTAGAAAACCCATTTGTTTATGTTCCACTACTGTTAGTTGATATTCTGAAAATTGTTTCTATTCATTCTCATTTGTGTTTTATTAGATTTCATTCATAAAGTTGTAATAACAGTTCTATTGCTTCTCAAGTACCTGTACATTTAGACTTACTGAAGTGTCAATATAAATAGTCATGTGCTCACCATGTTCACTGAACTCCTTATTTATATTTATTGTGGAGTGCTATTTTCCCTCTGCTCCCAGCCCCAGGAAGTCACCTGAGTAGCTGCAGTGCACCGGGGGTGGGAGGAGGTTTTAGCAAGGACAGAGATAAAAGACGAGGAGGCTCTGTCTTCTGGGACATCATCCCTGTTTTACTCTTGGAACTTTCCTGGGAAAAGAGAGAGCGAGAATCTCTCTCGCGGGGACTTTTGAACAGAGGGAAAGGGGGCAGGGGAAGCCCGGTTACACCAATGGGGAGAAACCAACAGAAAGGAGTGAGGGGGGAGGAACTAACACATCACAGATCCAGAGGGAGAGCAACAAGGAGAAACTCCTTATCTTAACATATTCAATATTGCAGTGGAGTAATGAATCTGTAGCCCTATTCTGAGCTAGAGCTAATCCACTGGTGATGTGTTGTGAAACATAATTACACTTTTGTAATAGGTGTTTGAAGCATAGGACTGTTTAAAAGCTGGGAAAAAGCCTTTTTGATGGAGTATGAGGGGGAATTGAAGAGTTTGCTCCAATTATTTCATTGCATTTACATATTATTGCAAACACTAGTGAAAACTGCAACACTGTCGTACCTAAAGACAAGACAAAAGCAAGCAGTTTCTGAAAACAGCATTCTGGGCTATAAGCAAGTTTCTTTTTTCATTTTTACTAGGTTATATCTCTTTTTGACAGTATAGAGTTCTGCAGTCTCTGCATTGAATATGTGCCTGATGGGCCACTGGAAGTATCAAGGTGTTTGAGGAGTAGCTTGTTTTACTATGTTTCTTGTTGGTGTCATGTCTCTGGGCAAACTGTTCCCATATGCAGCTAGGATGCAGATGCAAATATTTGTCTGCAAAGGCCTTGAGGCTATGAATTTGCAGTTTGCATGATGATGGGTGAAGTTAGAAAGGAATAACTTTTGGTCACTGCCTGCCTTGGTCTGACCCACTCTGAGCTTGAAGACCTTCCAGACATCTTACAAAAACTAGTTGTGTAACAGATTTGGGCTGGAAGATGGATGGGATGCCCCTGGCAGCCAGTATATTTTGAGAGCATTTCATTTGTGTCATTACCCAGCTGAAGTAAAATGTTGCTTGCATGGGTTTTTTCGCAAGTGGCTTCTTGGTGGAGTTTATTTGCATAGTGGTATTTTTGTCACTGGTCAGTTAATTTTAATTCTAATTTATTTCAGAGAGCTTAAATTAAATAAAAATGGGCTAAACCTTTTAAATGAGCTCACTGTTTTCCTATGTTAAATCCAGCTAAAACAGCCTAGAATGAACTGGATCACTGGCCTAGAAAGGAAAGACTTCACAGCCCATTACTGATCTCCTGAGCCATCTTATCCCATTTACTGTCATGTAATGTTTGTTTAATGTAAAATTTCCATATAAAGCCAAACAAAATAAAGCAGAATGCAGAACACCAGTGCTTTTCCATTCAGATATTAAAATGTGAAGGTAGCGAAAATGAGATTTCCTTTCATAAATGCAACAGTGACCTTAGGGGGACTCTCACCAGGGAAATGCCACAGTGGTGAGAAAAGGCTCAGCTCATAGGAGAAGGTGGATGAGCCTCTTTTGGCACCATGAGCTGGAGTCACTGGGGAGTTTTGTTTTCAGCTTCGAGGGAGAAGAGGCCCTTATGGAAATCTACAAGGATTTCTAAAATCAGTGCTCTGGGCCAGGCTGTCACTGTGCATGTTACCAAGTGTATCTGGGCAGGAGTGTGTCACTGTGTGACTGACTGAGAATTTCTGTGCATAAGGAAGCACATCATTCCATGAGTCACTGAAGATTTCTATGCATGAGTGACTGTTTCTCTCCTCAAATATGAATAAATAATATTCAAAGCCTCCAGTCATTCTAAAAAGGGTTAATCAAGGCTATCAAATAACTGGATTGTCAAAAAACATTCCTTGCTAAATTTTTATTCATGAGATTTCAGGGACTAAAGTAAATTCAGCATCCCAACAGCTTCTCCTGGGTCATTTAAAGTTCCCAGAAAGATCAAAGGAAGAGCTCTAATTAAGATCTTTGAAAATGTGAAGCCCAAATGGGATCACTTGTGTGAAAGGTGGAAATCATGTGTTCAGAGTCCTGTGCCCGTATGCCCTCTTGTGGGGTGCCTTCTAGTTCAACACGTGCCTCTGCAGTCACTGGTGGATCTGTCAAGTTTTACACAGTATCAGGTGTTGACTGCAGCATTCATCCACCAGTGAGTTGGGTATTGAAGGCAATGAGAAGAGAACATGTAAAATGGGAAAGACAGCCTGAAAATACTTGCTGAAGGTGCTGGGAGAAGGCAAGGGAGAGAATTTCAGTGTTCCCTTGCTGAGCATAAGGTACAGTTACATCTTTTCATGAGGATCTTCTGAGTCTGATACTTTGAGCACTTTTTGCCCCCACTGTCACCCTGGCCTCACCCTACCTCTGCCCCGTGCTGACACCCAGGGAACATTTGTGTCACAGCCTCCTGACTTGCAGGTCTGTCCTTTCATCTCAATCTTTCAGAAGCTGCCATGCCCCCACCACCATGGTGAGGCACAAATGAAGGCAAATGAGGTGAGTAGGCGGCTCTGTGGATGAATATAAAGACATTTCAGGAATGCTATGGAGTTACCAGAGCTTTTCTAAAAGGCTATTTTTTTTACCACCAAGTCAGTTAGTGAGTCTGAATCTGACCTTGAGAAGGTTTTGAAGAGACTGGGGCAATGGTCCCTGTTAGAGAGTGGTGCAATTTCTTAATTTCACAGTTGGACAGTCACAAACATGAGTCTCAGGGAATATCTGTGCCCTACATCTCTTAAAGAGCAGTGGAAGAACTGGAAAGGTGTTCTGAAGGAAAGCTAAAGAAATTACACATTCTTCCCTCTGATTTACCCAATCTGCCATTACATCACACTTCCTTGGATTCAGCTTCAACAGCTGCTCTTCAGCCTAGTGCTGATCTCATACAAATGGGTGGGTATCTAGCAGATAGCATTGTTTGCATCAGAGGTGAAATGGATGTAAAGTTTGGAGTGATTTTTTAATTGCTGATATTTTATCCTTGCCATGTAGCAATGCCCATGAGAGGCATACAACAAATGCAATGTGACACAGCCCATCTAAGAACAGAGCTGGAACCGAGGTGCTAAAAGAAAAGCAAATGTTGAAAGCTAGTCAAATATTATCCTCAGAGAGTTTGTTTCCCTATCTCTGTTGTGCAGCTACATCTCTTGTGGAGCAGTTGCAGCTCATAAATAGGAAGTGGGAGTACTACAGAAATCCACGGGAAAGAAGGATGCAGAGATAAATGCAGGCAAACATAAAATACAATTATCCAGCTTGGAAATAGGTTGCTACACAGTTCTCATTGCCTTTCCTTTGGGGAATTTTGCTGACACAGACTTTCCACTTTCATCCTGTGGTAGAAGATGGCACCTTCCATAGTCTCATACACATTAGTAGCCATCAAAAGCTTTTGTTCATTATGAACTGAAAGACAACATCCTTGCTGCCTACTCAATCACTGACAGGGAAGGTTGCAAGGTTTTCCCTGGTGGAGGCTTGTTGGCAATTGATGGATAAGCAAAGCCTCTTGGCCAGCGCTTGGTAATCCTGGAGTGCTCCCCCTTGTGTCTTGCTCTTACAGGGCAGGCTGTAGCAGTGTTCTGGCTGGGCAGCTGCTGGAGTTGGTGGTGGTTGTGACATCACTTGGCCCACATCCTGGATTCTGTCCTGAGCTTGTGGGAGTTGACTATTACCTTGTTTCTAGTCCTCAGAGATCCATCCTTGCTCCAGCCCTTGGCTTTAACAAGTGGACAAGGACCTTGAGATGAGCCGAGATTGTTTGCACAGCTTCAGGTCAGCACTTCAACTTCCTCTCAGCCCACATATCACAGGGTTGTAGTCCCTGGCCCCTTGGTCAGACTTGTTGGCCTGCACACCTAACCATTTTATGATGTTTTTGGCACTCGTCTTTCCTGTTGCAGTTTTTCATACCTTTCACACTGATTTCAGAGCTGCTTTCTACAAACTGGAGAAAAAGTAAAATTGCAGGTCTTATTATGCCAGAATTTCAAATTGCTACATATCTCAGTATTATTTCACTTTGAAACAGGATCTCATTCAACAAAAGAGAGCAAAATAAAATTGAGAGGAGAGAGAGTGGGAGGGAAGAGAAGGAAATCCCAAGAATATTGTAGGTGGTTTAGTGCAGTGTGGCTGTAACACATTCCCGGGTGTAGTTACGCCTGTAAAACCATATACAGCAGGGAAAGCTTGTATAGCTTAGACAGAGAACCTCAGCTATGCTTTTTGGCTCCTTATCTGGCCATCTGCAGGGAATCAGCAGTCAGAACAGATAAGCTGAGAGAAGATAACGCAAAGAATTACTACATACAGCTACAAGAAAGGCAGTGGCTTTGGGAAGGATATGTTTGGGCTTAAATGCTGAGTTGAAACAATGAGCAGAGAAATCGGGGGAAAGGAGATTCCCATGAACATAGATAGAATCATGGTTTTGTATGAAGTTTGTGAATAAAAAGATGTGAAAATTCTTTCATAAATTTTTCCTCATTCCATGAAATTTGCAGGGTGTGTTGAACTCTGAGCTTCCTAAAAGGGCCTGGATTTGCTACTGATTGCTTAGTTGTGCTGGATTCATCTGCCTAGCTACAAAATAACTGATTTAGCAGACTAATGAAAGCTGTCTACTGGTGTAACCTGTGGGAATTAATAAATAGAATATCTGGGCATACACATAATATTATTTAGAAGACAAAGTTCATTTGATGGAAGATATGAAATCCTACATTAAGGCTAATGTTTGGTATAAGAATTAAGAGAACTTTACCTGCATAAAGTATGTTGCAATTTTCATGGGAAATAGAATAGAGATGTAAAACAATCAGAGTTTATTTTTTACACAAAGTAGCCATAATAAGTTCTAAAATTTTTGCTGGTATATTTTTATTACTTTCCTCTAGATACAACATAAAAATGGATTTTGTCAGGCCTAGTAATAAATATAGTTTGAATATTCAGAGTAGTTGAACATTGGACTGTGATTCATGTAGCATAAAACAATAACTTTCTATATGAGCAGAAAGTCGTCTATTTGTTAGAGCTACTCAGTATATTGCAGCGTCCAAGTGTAAGCCACAGTACAGTGATTACCTTATATGGTATGTGTATGCAATTATTAAGAATATTTAATGTATTTTGTCTTTATTCCCCCAACATATTCTTTTTCTCAGTTTGACTGTCTGATTCTCTAATGTTAATTAACAGCAATGCTGGTAAGAAAAAGTGAGATGAGGATAGTAGTGGATAAAATGTGAAGTAAATATTAATTGTGGGATTCTTTAGTTAAAAATTAATTTAAGTACAGTGATAAATATACTCTATAGCTAGAAGACTGACATGTAATATATCCATGAAATCACTGAATTAGGTTTCTTTCCTTTCGCACTATTTGTCCTGCAAGCTTTTAGTATTTCAATAAACTGTAGCTTCTTATGAGGATAGCCTGCCACTGGTGCTAATTGAATGTTCTTGGATTGTTAGGTTAGATCTGTGATGAGGCTTTCATGGTAATACCCACAGATGACACTATGGCCACTACAACAATTTATTTGTGCTGATGTGTCTCTCAAATGCCTGTCTAGCTGAGGATGAAATCCTAGCTCAGATGAAAATCAGGAGGAGTTTGATGTTGACTTCAGTGAATTTGGTGTTGTCTCTATTATAACTGGGTCTAGAAACTGCTCTGGAATCATACATGTCCCAGGTGAAGGCGGTCTGTAGTCAAGATAATACTTCTGGTTTAAACTGTTTGCTGTGTTGCTTGAAACCAAGTGGAATTTATTGGCATTCAAACCCACTCTCAGGCTGACCATGCCTCAACATTAAATAAGTTATGCAAGCCATTTCCCTTGCAACTTAAGCCCTCCTCTGGGATAATTTGATTCTGCTGCATGGAAGCCTTTAGAATGGAGTGGGATGATATGGCATAAGAGATCATGAAAGTACAGAAGATGGTTCTCTTTCAAAGAGCTTGCATCTGGATATGGATGGGTTTATGAGAAAGACTGGGAAAGAAGAAGGAAAGGAGAATTGGCAGTGATTAAAGCAAATCAGTTGCCTGGCTACATTGAGACTGGTATGTTGTCAGCTGAATAACTGACACTGGTTTAAAGAAGGCTTTTGAAGGAAGACAAAAGGATTTGCTCTTCTATGTGAAGCAAGTAGAAGAAAGTGTGGTAGTGCTATTTGGGAATTGAGTGGGCAGAGGATGGCACTGTAGGCGAGGATACAGCAATGGCAGACTTGAGAGGGATTGCAGTGCCCATTTTAACGTAAAGTTGGAGGCAAAAGTATGGCATGAACATTAAGGAAGAGCTAGTGGATGAATAAAGAAAAGGGAGCAAAAGGGCCAAGATAAGAGGATGTCATTTTAACATTACTCTGAATTGCCCTAAAAATGGCAAGTGCCAGGACGAGACAAAAGGAAGCTAATGAGGTGGGTGGAGGAAGCTTGTCTTAGTTTAGGGAAAATTTGGGAGAAAACTTCTGAATAGGGTTTCTCCAGAAAACAAATTCAAGTGGCCCCTCCCTCAACTGGTTCAGGAAAAAGATTTCTTTGGAGAAAAGTGGAAAAAATCAGTTTATTTAACAGAAATTGAGTAATAGTAAAAAATAAAACCTCTCGCTGTTCAAAGAGATGGCAAATCCAGAAAAGTGTTTTTCATGTAGTGTAGCTCAGCTTGCTCAGGCTCTTATCAGTCCCTCCAGTGCTGGAAAGTGCGGAGGCCCAGGCCCCTGTGGGCCACAGGCGTGAGCTCCTGGGATTTTGTCTGGGTTTCCAGTCCAGAGCAGGTTTGAACAGATCCAAGAAATAGGGAAAAGAAAACCAAAGAGTCCGGGGAACTTCTCTGCTTCAGCTAGCTAAAAACTAATTAAAAGCAAAGGAGAGCTCTGTCCCGCTGTCTGTCTGTGCTGCAGAAAACACAATCCAGAAGAAGCCTGCGGGGGAGTGAGTGCTCTTCCTGAACACAAACTGCATGCTTGTTCTTCCCCCTCCTCACTCTCAAAAGTGTAGAACTCTTACTTTAAGAGTGTGTAATACTCTTAAAGGTGTAGAACTTCATGTGTAACATAAACAAGGGGATTAGGAATATAAGAATCATAAAAGTCACCCCAGGACAAAACTATGTGATATGAATGAAGTTCCTGTTACAACATGAGATGAGCTCCTAGATAAGACTTTTAATGTGCAAGTGTGGTTAAGTCTATCATTTTCAAGAGATTATGTGAAAAGAAATAGCAGGTTTTAGAAGTAATCAGGGTAAGAGAATCTTTGGAGTTTAGAGCAGTTTCCAAACTTTTCTACCTCCTTATTGCAGTGAGACAGTCTTAGGTCAGATAACAATAGAAAAGAAACATTTTTTTAATATTTCAACTGTATTTTTAAACTGAGAACAGGACAAGGGGCAAAATTGATTGTTGAAGGTCAAAAGATCTCTTAAGAAAGGATGTGAGCTTTGATTTTTACTATCTCTTCTTTTGGACTGATAAGTAGCTGTCTCTCCTAGCAAGAAAAATGTCACAGATAATATTCCCTTCCTTGATCCTTGTGTTGAAGTTGAACTATGAGCATGTGGAAAGGTTCAAGAAAGAAATTTAAGTGAGAAAAGATGTATTAAAGCTACATATTTTTAAGAATAATTTTGAATTTACTACAAAAGCTTTTCTTTTTTATTTTAATGAATAAAGCAAAACAATCTCAGTTGTGTCAGTTTTATGTTCAGTTCTGTAACTCCCGAAAATACTGTGTAGATCCAATACACTTGTGAAGACAGTTTTCCTCCTAGACTACTGAGAAAGGGTTCTCATGGCGCAAGGATGACCTCTTGTGGTTCCTTCTCTTGTAGAGATTCAGCCTTGGCCCATGTCTAAAAGAGTTCAGATATTTATTAAATGAAGGAGTCACAACATAGACTCACCATTCCTATAGCAATCCCTTATTTAAGTGGGGAGTATGAACATACTGTCAGAGAGGGTGATTTTGCCTCTTTGCTGGAAGTTCATTCATTGCAGGCTGAAATGACTTTTTTTTTTTTTAATCATCCATAAAAGTGAAACAAAAAACCAAATAAAGTTTGTGTAATTAAAGCCTTCCAGGTAAATGTTCCCAACAGACTAAATGGGTACAATCCAGAAGCTGTGGCACTGTGCTGCTATACAGGAAAATACCATATTTTCACTGTTCATGCTGACTGAGACACAGACTAAATATTCTGCATCAGCTGGAGAAAAATGTATTTCTCAAATACCTTGCTTGTACGTAATCTAATGTGCTTTCACACTGGCTGGTGTTTTTAATACTTTGTGCTGACAAAGTTCTTTTAAAGTTATCACTACCTCTAGTCAAGTAAAAACTTGTACTATTTAAGATTGCATTGTTATGATCAACCATGGTCTGGAAATTCAAAATCTATTAACCGACCTGCGTGTGCATTTGAGAGAGGAAACAATTTGTCTTTTGTAGAACACTGAAATTTTTGCTGTACCTCCTTTGTGCCAGCTAGGTAGTGCAGAATGCTGTGAAATGTGATGTGCAAGATGCCCTCAGTGCCTGTAGACAGACCTAGTTTGTAATGCTGTTCTCTTTGGGTATGCATTGTCAACATTTTTGTAAAATCTGTATCTTGAAGATTGAGAAGTTGTGGTAGTTTGGCATTTAGGAAAAAAAGTGGGAAATATTTACAGAATTGATTTCTCTGAGAGAGGCTGCTGGGAGTTTCTTCTCTGCTTGAGATCAAGCCAATAGCTAGCCACTTTTGAGAACTGGCAGCATTTTGGACCACTGAAAAGTAGGATCACCTTTGTGAATACCACTTTTTAAACCTAAGCCCGGGAGCTTCTGGCTCTCTTGGTTTCCGGCCTGGAAAGGTATTGGAGCTGTAGTGTGGCTGGCCCCTTTCCCCACGGCCTGTGAGGCCCAGCAAGGGCTGGGCTCGTCCTGCCGTGGCTCCCGGGCGGGGAGTGGAGACTGTGGGGATTCCTCTGGCCCCAGAACAGGGCCTGGCTCTGCTGTGGGGCCCGGGAAGCCTTCCGGGTCTGATTCCAGCGGGGTGGCTGAAGCTCTGCCCGGGGGGCCCCCCTGGCCCTAGGCTGGGCCGGGCCAGGGCTGCTGACATCTCACTGATACCATATCCCCCACCATGGCCCACACAGACAGCTCCCAGCCGAAAACCATCTGCTCCCTCCCTGCGGTTGCTGGTCTGAGAGAGACACCTGAAACCTGACACCATGAAAGCCTCCATGGCTTGGGCCAGATTTAGCCCAGTTCACTACACAGATGAGACCTGCAGACTTAATCCCCTCTCCAGACAGAGGAAAGTGGGAGCTCGACACATAAAACACAACATGAAACATCAAGGTCAGTAAAAGAAGAGTCAAGCTCCAGATGGAAAGAAAAGGAAGAGATGTTTTAATAAGCTGAACTATTCTTTTGGTAAGGCCATAGAGATGGACTATGATGTTCTGAAAAACTCCTTTAATTCATGAAAGAGTGTAATAAAGAATTGGATGAATAAAAATTCGGAAGAAAAGGTTTAAATAAAGTATGTGTAATTATAACTAATGAAAATATGGAATAAGGAATTCTCCTCAAGGTCGAGGTAGAATTCCTTTTCCAAAGTCACGGATTGCAAAAGAACCCCCCCAGATAACAAACCTCAGCAGGCACATCAACTCGGAGGAAAGGACAGGACAAAGACCATCATAGAAACAAAAGAACTAGCCTGAAAGTCTACCTCCGGACCTAGGCAACGCCCGGCCGATTTCGGCCGGAGACCATCAAGCAAGACAAAAGGGACGAACCTCAGGAAAATGGTCGTTGCCAGAATTGAACACCACACCCGCCAAACCTATGCTAGAGTAACTCAATCAAGAAGGACAAAGAAGAGACAACTCCTCCGAGATATCCATCGGCACTAGCCCGGTTCCCTTGACTCTGCTGTGATGAAATATGTTAAAATACATACAGACTCACTTTGCATTTGAGGAGACTCTGCCCGGACACTTACTAACTCAATCTTCTAGGCCAGGAAATCCATTCACCTGACAATCAGGGACACTTGGTGAATGGAAACTGATTAGAATTCTAGCCTGGGGACATAAAATCCCTATAAAAACCCAGGCCAAAGAACCCTCAGACGTGGATTTGGGAACACCTATACCTTGCGTATAGACCCTGTCCACCCAGCGCTGCGCTGTCCATTTATTGTGGTTTTTCCTCGCTGTTTTGCTGTTTTGTTAATTTATAATAAATTTATCTTTTTTATCTTTAATCTGCCGTTGCATTTATAACAGATTGGTGCCGTGACTCGGATCGGAAGAAACTGTGGGAGAATCTCGCTGTCCAGGGGGGTACCCCCGCTGATTTCAGCGGCCTGGGGAGCAGAGACCCTCCGCAGTTCGCTCCGATTGCCGAACCAAATTTAGGCAGAGGAAAAAACCATAATAAAGTGGAAACGGATCCAGAGAGCTCGGGAAGGCGAGGAGCCTTCGGGAAAGCCGCGGCTTGGTAGCTCATAAAAAGTCATACGTGCACGAAGACGCCCTCGCAGGAAAATTGCTGTAAGTACTGTGAGGTTGAGCGGGTGATCGGGCGAGTTTGTGAGAGACGTGACCTGGTCACGAAGCGAGTGTGGACTTCAAGGCCGCGTTTCCATCCTCCCGCGAGGGAATTGGCCGGCCGCGAAGGAAGCGATTCTGTGTGAAAGGGTCTCTCTTTCCTTACTCGTAAAGCCTGAGGCTAAAGGGAGTCTCAGGGGACCGATCAAAGAGGGGCTGAGAGAGGAAGGAACGTCCAGTCGAGCTCTGGAACTGGTAAACTCTCTCAGCCAAAAGATTTAGAAAGTCGGAACACTGAGAAAACCCCGGTACAGCTAACCGAGAGGTAAGTATTGGTGCGATCTAGGACTTTCGGAAGCGAAAAAGAAAGACGAACACAACGCAGAGCAGGTAAGAATCGTAAGAAAATGGGGCAGAGAAAAAGTAGAGTGCAAAAACTAGATAACGAGAAAAGCCCATCAGAGGAACCAAAACAAATGCTAGACATCTCACCGGAGAGTCCTTTAGGGTGGATGTTGAGAAATTGGGAAAGTTGTCCCGAAAAACGAGGGAAATCCAAAGCAAAAATGATTTATTACTGTGCCGAGATTTGGGGAGGACAGGAATTAAGGAACTGTCTCACTTGGCCAGTATTGGGAACATTTGATAGATGGACGTGCAGAGAACTACTCGCACACATAGAGAAAAAGGTCTCGTCAGACGCTGAGGAGAAAGAATATGCCAAACTCTGGTTAAATACCAGAGTACGGCTGTTTCCAGTGAAACAGAAAAACGAACATAAGACAGAGACCTGGGAACCCCTGGATCACTTACCCCCTCCGTACCGCGGGCCAGTAGAGCCTCCGGTGATGGATCAAGTAGTACCATCAGCACCCGAGGGTTCCATGGGGCAACTAGCAGAAGCACGCTCCCCTCAACCACCGGGAGTGGTGCCGGAAACCCTCACTACCCCCCCACCTGCAGAAAACCCAGCCACCGCACTCTCTCTGGAGTCGGTGTTGGCGCAAGGATGGGGCTTACCCCCTCCACAAATCCCGGTCTGGCCATCACAGCTGGGACCACCGAAAGTATCAGAAGAGAACCCTCTGAGTCACCTAGCTGCGGCAGACATTCTGCAAGCAATGAGGGGAAAACCTCCTGCAAACTCCAGTTCCCCTCCTGCAAGCAGGACTCGGTGGAAATCAAAAATAGGGAATGGAGAATGGGGGGAGACAGAAAATGGGCATCGAATGTTCCCTCTCAGGGAAGTGCCAACCGCCCCCGGAATAATTGGATTTGTAAACGTGCCCCTTAACTCAGGGGATGTACGAGCATTCAAGAAAGAAATGGGGCGACTGCTAGATGACCCATTTGGGGTGGCCGAAAAGTTAGACGATTTTCTAGGGAGTAGTATCTACACCTATGAAGATCTCATGGCCATCCTGAGATCCCTGTTTAGCCAGGAGGAGAGAGAGATGATTAAGCAGGCGGGCATCAGAGATTGGGAAAGGCGTCACCCGCAGGGAACACCCGGCGACCAAAAGTGGCCGAGTGTGAGCCCGAGTTGGAGTGCCCAGACCGAGGAAGGAAGAAGAAGCATGATAGATTTAAGGAATATCATCGTGCAGGGAATAAGAGAGGCGGTCCCCAGGGGACAGAACATTAGCAAAGTATTTGGGGAATGTCAAGGAAAGGAAGAATCCCCTACCGAATGGTTAGAAAGGTTGCGGAGAAGTCTGCAGATTTACTCCGGGACTGATCCCAGTTCCCCGGTGGGGGAGGTCCTGCTTAAAACGCAGTTTGTGGCTAAATCATGGGAGGACATTAGGAAGAAGCTTGAGAAAATTGATGGATGGCAGGAGAAGAGTCTCCAAGAGCTTCTAAGGGAAGCTCAAAATGTTTATATGAGGAGAGAAGACGAAAAACAGAAACTTCAAGCCAAAATATTAGTGGCTGCAGTAAAGGAAGTTCAAAAACAAGAACAGAAACAGGGTAAACCGATACCTAAGAAACAAAAGGGATCTCAGAAGGAGGAAACTCCTCCTCGAAAGGATCCTCCAGAGTGTTTCTACTGTAAGAAAGTAGGACACATAAAAAGGGATTGCAGGAAACGGATGAAAGATGAACAAATATTTAAAGAAGATTAGGGAAGTCTTGGGCTCTTTCAAATGGGGACAGTAACAGCAAAAGAGCCCTTGATAAAATTGAAGGTAGGTCCCCACCGCCAGGAAGTGAGTTTCCTGGTTGATACCGGGGCTGAGAGAAGCACCCTGCAGAAGTTACCTATAGGGTGTGAAACGAGTAAAGAAAAAGTAATTGTAATTGGCGCAAAGGGAGATCCATTTAAAGTCTCGGTAATCAAGGAGGTGGAAATCGAGTCGGAAAATAAGATATGTTTAGGGAATTTGTTGCTTGTGGAAGAAGCAGACTACAATCTATTAGGAAGAGATATGATCATAGCTTTAGGAATAAATATCGTTGTGAAAGATTCAGAATTAGTAGTAAAGGTGTTACATTTGACTTCAAAAGATGAAAAAGAAATCGACCCCCGAGTATGGCACTCAAAAGGGGAAGTGGGGAAATTAGATATTGCTCCCATCAAAATTGAAATTGAAAATCCAGAGAATCCGATAAGGATCCGACAATACCCCATCCCAGCCGAAGGGAGGAAGGGTTTGAAATTAATAATTGACGAGCTGCTCAAAGGAGGCACCCTCGAGCCCTGCATGTCCCCACATAACACCCCCATCCTGGCAGTGAAGAAAGCTGATGGGAACTTCCGATTGGTTCAGGACCTGAGAGCTGTAAATGCTAGAACCCGAACCAGGTTTCCGGTGGTAGCAAATCCTTACACTCTACTAAACAGACTCTCACCAGAGGATGTATGGTATAGTGTAATTGATTTAAAAGATGCATTCTGGACATGTCCTTTGGATGAAGGGAGTAGGAATTTTTTCGCTTTCCAGTGGGAGGACCCGGATACCAATCGAAATCAGCAATTGCGGTGGACTGTCCTCCCACAAGGATTCGTCGAATCTCCGAACTTGTTCGGACAAGCCCTAGAGCAATTACTCACTCAATTCACTCCAGAGGAGGGGACAAAACTATTACAATATGTAGACGATTTGCTAATCGCCGGAATCACGGAGGAGCAGGTGAAGAAATGCACCATTTCCCTGCTGAATTTTCTGGGACAAAAAGGGTTGAAAGTATCTAAATCCAAGCTGCAATTCACAGAACCCGAAGTAAAATATCTTAGACATTGGATATCGCAAGGGAAAAAGAAATTAGATCCCGAGAGGGTGGCAGGAATCCTTGAACTTCCTGCCCCACAAACCAAAAGACAAATTAGGCAATTTTTAGGGCTCATGGGATATTGCAGACAGTGGATTGAAGGATACAGCGAGAAGGTGAAATTTCTGTATGAAAGACTAAATACAGATCGATTAAAATGGACAGGGCAAGACGAAATTAAATTTCAGGAACTAAAGAATGCCCTCGTCACTGCTCCAGTTCTAACATTACCAGACATAAATAAAGAATTTCAACTGTTTGTTGATATAAGTGGACAAACAGCACAGGGAGTTTTGACCCAGGAATGGGCAGAAAAGAAGAAACCCATAGGGTTTTTGTCCAAAATCCTAGATCCAGTCAGTCGGGGCTGGCCTACGTGCCTACAAGCAATTGTGGCAGTAGCACTGTTGGTTGGGGAAGCCAAAAAGGTAACGTTTGGAGCTCCCCTGATAGTTTACACCCCACATGACATAAGAAACATCTTACAGCAAAAAGCAGAGAAATGGTTGACGGATTCAAGGCTTCTGAAATATGAAGCCATGTTAATCAGCTCGCCAGGACTGGAATTAAGGACGACCTCTGCACGAAACCCTGCACAATTTTTGTATGGGGAACCAACGGGAAAGCTACTACATAATTGTATTGAAGCAGTGGAATTACAGACTAAAGTAAGACCCGATCTGGAGGATCAGGAATTGGAAGGAGGAGAAAAATGGTTTATCGATGGTTCCTCGAGAATGATAGAAGGAAAACGTAAATCGGGATATGCCATCATAAACGGCATAACAGGACAGACTGTAGAATCGGGTCCCCTAAAGGCAAATTGGTCAGCACAGGCATGTGAACTCTGCTCTCCTAAAAGCCCTTAAAGGCTTGAAGGGAAAAAGGGGAACCATCTATACAGATTCGATGTATGCATTTGGGATAGTGCATACCTTCGGGAAAATTTGGGAAGAAAGGGGTCTGACCAACACCAAAGGAAAAGGATTGATACATGAGGAAATAATTAAACAAATTTTAGAAGCGGTCAGAGAGCCACAGGAGATATCTGTGGTTCATGTAAAAGGACACCAGACCGGACGACAATTCCATACAAGGGGAAACAATTTAGCGGATAAAGAGGCGAAAAGAGCGGCATTGTTAACCGTAAGTATTTCTGAGCTAGCCCCAAGGGAACCTCCAGAGGTTTCAGTGCTTCCTTCGGAAAAGGAGCAGGAAGACTTCAAAAAGGTAGGTGGACATTTCAAAGAGGGTAAATGGTGGTTACCTGACGGGAGGGAGTTGGTCCCGAAGGGGATAGCAAAAGGAATACTCAAAAGACTACATGCACAAACCCATTGGGGAACCAGGGCATTGGCGGAACAATTTCTAAAATTCTTCGGGTGTAAAGGAATCTTCGAGCTCGCAAAGCAAGAGGTACAAGGATGTGTGATATGCCAAAAGGTAAACAGAGCGAATTTTCGGCAAACCAATTGGGGAGGTCGGCCATTCTCATACCGACCATTTGAAAGAATCCAAGTGGATTTCACAGAATTACCAAAGATTGGTAGAAACAAATATTTGTTAGTTATAGTAGATAAATTGACACATTGGGTAGAGGCCTTTCCCAGAGCTAAGGCTACGGCCCAAACAGTGTCTAAAATTCTACTGGAAGAAATAATTCCTAGATATGGTATTGTAGACCATATTGATTCGGACCAGGGCACACATTTTACCTCAAAAATTATCAAACAGTTGTCCGATGCATTAGGGATCAGATGGCAATATCATACTCCCTGGCACCCTCAGAGCTCGGGGCAAGTGGAAAGAATGAATCAGACATTGAAGTCACAAATATCCAAATTGACAATCGAAACAAAAATGTCCTGGATCAAATGTCTCCCCTTGGCATTGCTGAATATAAGAACCATGCCGAACTCAGAAACAGGACTGTCCCCCTTTGAAATGCTGTATGGAATGCCATACAAGCATGGTATGCCGGTTGAACATCCTCAAATAGAGGATGTGCAACTCCAACCATATCTCATTTCTATAAATAAAAACTTACAGGAGTTAAGGAGAAGAGGATTGATTCCTCAGAGCAGCACGTTGGGATTTCCGATCCACCAAATTCAACCAGGGGACAAAGTATTGATCAAAGTGTGGAAAGAGCAACCCCTCAGTCCTCACTGGGAAGGTCCATTCCTCGTCCTCCTGACTACAGACACCGCGGTTCGCACGGCTGAAAAGGGCTGGACACACTCTTCCCGAGTGAAGAAAGTTTCGGTTCACGACTCCCCCGAGTGGAAAATTGTAACCCCTCCGGGAGATTTGAAAATCAGGCTTCAGCGGAACAACAAATGAACAGCGAAGACAGGATAAGTTGTACCAATTTTGAATGTTATTGTTTTCCTTTTGTACATTTTAAGTGTGCATATTGTAAACAAACGTGGGTGACTCATTGTTTAGGGGGGCAAAAACCAAGAGGGTTGTGTGCCGCGTGTTACAAAGAGGAATTAGAACAGACCAACCTTTTTCTAGCACTTGCTACCCGGGTGGGCATCTTGGAACTCGACTCTCCGGAGTGGTTCCGATTTTTTCAAAGGGGGCTACGAGGTCATTTGGACTGTAAGGCGGAACCTCTAATAATAGAGTGCCGCCGAAACGTAAAAGTACCGTGCAGGAGCAGCACGATCAAGGCATCTCGGTGGGCAACCTTTAAAAGGAGGTTTGCCATCAGGACGTCAAGGGCCCCTGAAGACAGTCCTTGCTGCCGAGAAGATGGTTATCCCCGCCGTATGTTCTTGTACGGGCGGAGGGAATGGCAGAGGGATGCGATTGTGGGGAATCCTGATGATCCTGAACCTAGCCATGTGCTGGGCCGAGAGGATGGGCCCCGAGGCGCCTCCAGGGACGACCTCCCTGGGGAAGTGTGAGCAGTGCCAAACTGCCACAAGAACCGAGCAATTGATCACTTGCCCTCCGGAATTGCACGCAGGGGAATGCTGGGCAAATGATACCCAAATGGACCTGTGTAAGCTGGAAAAGAAAATCTGGTGCTCCACCCCGGGGATAAGTACTGGAAAAAGGCAATCACACATCACAGGGGGAAGAGAGGTCCAAGCGACCCACCTACGAAGTAAAAGGGAAATAGGAGGGGTTTCCCCAATCTCGGTCTGCGGGCAGTGTAATAAAACTGTCTGGATTGGAGGAAAGAAACAGTCGACGTTCATTGCGTATCACAGAGTCAACCCCTTGTGTTACAATAAAGCAAACTTAAAATATTGTACCATGGGAGGGAAATTGTACTGGGAAGGGAGGAACCTGAAACACGAAACGAAAATGTCATTCAGTAATGAACCTATAGTTTTGGATTTACTGAAAAATGACGATGACAGAGTGTGTCTACAGTTTGATCAGGTGATCTGTTTTGCAAAAGACGAGGATGGTTCAGACCCTGAAAATAAAATAAAACAATTGACTCTTGAACTAAAAAGACAGGAAATGGAAAACAAGAGAAAAAGACTCGAACAAGAGAGGTTAAACTCTCTCAGTGAGCAATATGAGCAATTAGAAAAACAATACGATAATTGGAAGCTACCTAGCCCTAATCAGAATCTATTTATAGATCTGATGCAGGAAATAGCTACCGAATTAGGATTAACTAATTGTTGGATATGTGGCGGCCTGAAATCAGCCGAAAGATGGCCATGGAAGGGAGAAGGATTAACCCCGGAACAATTACTTAAGTGGACAGGATTGAAATTATCTAAAACAACCCGGCGACCAGAGGGGTGGGTGATTGACAAAAGAATCATTGGAACATTTTGCATCAGTCGGGAAGGAAGGGAATTCACCGAGCTAGTTGGTTACACCCCGTGTGTGAAAACTCTCTCGGTAAATTCAGATAAAAAGACAAAAATCTGGCAGCCAGAATCACCCGAGGGCTATTGGAGCCAATCTCGGGAAAATAATTGCGAATGGGTAGATTTAATTGGTTTATGTTGGAACAAACAGGACGGGGCAAATCCCTTCCATGCCTTTCTCGGCCTGAGGGAATATTGGGAGGACCCGGCAAAACTTAACAGAGATTGGAAGGCACCGGATGGGATTTACTGGATATGCGGAAAGAAAGCATACAGTGAATTGCCCAGAAATTGGAAAGGGTCATGCACACTCGGAATAATTCGGCCTTTCTTCTTTACATTACCTAAAGATGAAAGTAGGTCTTTAGGTGCTCCCCTCTTTGAAACTCTAGCCCGACAAAAGAGGGAATTAAAACGGGAGCTACCAATAGCCAGGGGTAACCACAAATGGAAGGGGGAGGAATGGCCCGCCGAAAGGATCATACAATATTATGGACCGGCAACATGGGCAAATGATGGCAGTTGGGGATACAGGACCCCAATCTACCTCCTCAATCGGCTCATTAGGTTACAGGCTGTGGTAGAAGTTGTTTCAAATCACACTTCAGAAGCCCTGGAACTCCTAGCAAAACAACATTCCCAGATGAGAGCTTTTGTATACCAAAACAGACTCGCTCTCGACTATTTGCTAGCTGAGGAGGGAGGAGTGTGTGGCAGATATAACGAGTCAGAGTGTTGCATGGAAATAGATGACTTCGGAGAAACTATAAAGGGTCTAGCTGCTGAAATAAAGAAAGTAGCCCATGTACCCGTCCAGAAATGGAACTCGATTTTACAAGCTTCTTGGTGGGATCAAATTTTTGGGCAAGGGGCATGGTGGAAAAAGCTAGTATTCTTTATAGGATGTTCAATTGCCGGAGTCATCTTCCTACCCTGCCTAATTCCTTGTCTGATCAGACTGATACATTCTGTCGTTCAAGGAATGCAGATTGCCTCTCTCCCAATAGACCCAGAAAAGGCACAAGGAAACGCTACCCTTCTTTCAAAAATCATGAAGTTAGAGGAAGAAAAAGAGAGTAGAAATGCGGTTAAAGCATTGAGAGAATTTGAAAACAAACATATGTTATCCCTAGAAAATGTAGAAGAGTCAGACAAAGAGGAAAGCGACATTATCTAAGCCGGTATTCCTCTGAAAAAGTATGCAGACACGAATTTTTAATGTGGTCAAATTATTAGGTGGGGGACTGTAATAAAGAATTGGATGAATAAAAATTCGGAAGAAAAGGTTTAAATAAAGTATGTGTAATTATAACTAATGAAAATATGGAATAAGGAATTCTCCTCAAGGTCGAGGTAGAATTCCTTTTCCAAAGTCACGGATTGCAAAAGAACCCCCCCCAGATAACAAACCTCAGCAGGCACATCAACTCGGAGGAAAGGACAGGACAAAGACCATCATAGAAACAAAAGAACTAGCCTGAAAGTCTACCTCCGGACCTAGGCAACGCCCGGCCGACTTCTGCCAGAGACAATCAAGCGAAACAAAAGGGACGAGCCTCAGGAAGATGGTTGTTGCCAGAATTGAACACCACACCCGCCAAACCTATGCTAGAGTAACTCAATCAAGAAGGACAAAGAAGAGACAACTCCTCCGAGATATCCATCGGCACTAGCCCGGATCCCTCGACTCTGCTGTGATGAAATATGTTAAAATACATACAGACTCACTTTGCATTTGAGGAGACTCTGCCCGGACACTTACTGACTCAATTTTCTAGGCCAGGAAATCCATTCACCCGACAATCAGGGACACTTGGTGAATGGAAACTGGTTGGAATTCTAGCCTGGGGACATAAAATCCCTATAAAAACCCAGGCCAAAGAACCCTCAGACGTGGATTTGGGAACACCTATACCTTGCGTATAGACCCTGTCCACCCAGCGCTGCGCTGTCCATTTATTGTGGTTTTTCCTCGCTGTTTTGCTGTTTTGTTAATTTATAATAAATTTATCTTTTTTATCTTTAATCTGCCGTTGCATTTATAACAAAGAGTATTGGGAGGAATGAAGTATTTCAAACTGTAGATCTGAGCAAAGGTATCCATTGATGAAGCTAAGCAGATGGTAGAGCAGTTGTGATCCCATGAGATGCTTGAACAGTGAAAGACAGAAGTGAGAGCTGATGAAGACCCTTTGCCCCAAGGGAGAGAAGAAGCAAGCCTCTGTTCCCAGAGATGATCACAGAAACAGATGAAGAGAACCTTTGCCTTTGAATAACTCATCCTTAAAACAATACCCCTTGAGTTCATGGCCCATGAACACACCTCTGAGTGGTGTGAAAATGAGAGAAAGGCATGATGGCAGACTTTTTTTTTCCAGGTGGCTGCCAGTCATGAAAATGAAAAGCCACGAGGAAACTGTTTTCTTGTAGAGAACTCTCCACAGAATGACAAGAGAAAACTCCTCTCACTACAGAAACTGATGAAAAGACTATTGTATAGTTAGTACTGCTTTAACATCCCAGGTTTTGTCTCTACGGTATCAACTGGGAAAAGAAAAAGGTTGGGTGGTGGGAGAAAAGGCTTCTAGAGGTTTTATTATGGTTTCTTATTCTTGTAGTTCCATTAATAAAACTTTCTTTGTTCCTTTTACGTTTTAAGCCCATTTTTCCCTTCTCCTAATCCATATCTCACACCAAGAAATGAGTAAGTACTCTGGTGATTTTAGCTAGAGCTAAAACCACCACATTATTTGGTGCATTGGCCGGGAAATCGAAAATTAGCAAATCTAAACTACTACATAAGTCTGTGGACCTGATTTTCTGAGTCTGAGAGAGTTTTCAGCCTGTCAGCGAAATTTCTTTTTCCCAAGGGAAAGTCTCTTGGGAACATTTCTCTCCCAAGGACCATTTTTGTAAATAGTTCATGGTTCTCAATACTGTACAGCTGTGTGTTGGGGGTTAGGTGTCCTTTTTTTGTTCTGGCTTGCCCGTGGAATTTTTACCCATTAGTTTCGGGGGGGGGGGGGGGGGGGGGGGGGGACGACGACGACAACCTAACTGTAGGTACTTAGTGGGTGCTCGACAAAGGACAAAGAGTGGCCGGGCCCAGGAGGGGGAAGGGGGCAGGAAAGGAGGGTGGGGACAGTTTGGGTGGGCTTTCTTCGGCTTCGGGGAAAAACATTCTTTTTTCTGGGTCACGGAGCTGCTGTGGGAGAGAGAAGGGAATTTTGCCATCACCCAGACAGAGCTGCTGCTTCTTCTCCTTCTTCCCTCTTCGTTGGTTGGCCTCGCACCCCCTGTCCTGCCGGGACGTGTGGCAGTGCCAGCCACCGCCGCGGAGCTGCTGATGCACCTCAGCCACCGGCCCAGGATCTCAGCTCATCCCTGCTGTTCCAGCCGAACTGTTCCTCAGAGCCCTGCAGGAGCACCGGGACTGCCCGCCCAAGGGGGTTTGTGAAACAAAGCCTCTCCTCCATCCCATCTCAGCCGAGAAGGCTGTCACGGAGTCCCTGGTTCTGTTTTCTTGCTAATGTTATTGTTGTTTGTTTGCCTGGTTATACTAGTAAAGAACTGTTATTCCTATCCCCAGATCTCTGCCTAAAGGCCCCTTGATTTCAAAATTATAATAATTCGGGGGGAGGGTGTCTACATTCTTTCATCCCAAGGGAGGCTCCTGCCCTCCCCAGCAGACACCTGTCTTCTAGAACCGAGACACTGTGTTAAGTGTGTTTTCTCTTGTTCCACCAATGGGACTAGAGAGGTGTTGTTCCCTTAACCAATCATGTTAAACCTTTTATAAGGAACACCTTATAAAAAGCCCTCTGAAAAGAAAAGCCCTTCTGAAGAGTCTACCTCTGCCAGCTGCATTGAAGCCATGCTTCATATTTCGTGTCCAACAGCGACATCTGGTGTCCCAACATGTGATTGCAACGGCAAAAAGAGGTTATTTTCCCCTGACCCTAGAAAAAGGTGGTTTTTTTGGTCCAAGTGTGCAGGTGGTTTTGCCTGGCATTTTTTCCTTCCTGGAAGACTTTTTTCTAGTGAGCAGCAAGCATGTCTTAGCTCTAGAGGATTCTCTAGTCCTGGACTTATGGACAGATGCTTTCCAGCTATATGGACTGGATATTTCTAGAGCTGATTTCCAAGCCCTGTATTTATGGGGGAAAGAACATGATTTATTTTTTTTTTTTTGTGCTGAAGCAGCTCTGTTGAAATATTATTGGCAAGCCCTAGTTTCAGCTTTGATGATGCCTTGTTTCAGCTGATGCTTTCAGGTAATGTGGATGCTGTGAAACTACTTCTGCCTTGGAAGAAATTTATGACCATGTTACAAAGCTTTGCAGAGAACTCTAGCTTCAAAGTCCCGACCAATGAGGTCTCGGAGTGTGGCTCTGAAAAAGGGGCACAGTCTGACCCAGAAGTTGCTCTGGTAGATCTTGAGTCAAGAGAGGCGGGATCGGACTTTGGACAAGGCAGTGTGGTAAATGTAACTTTGGAAAAGAATTCGTGAAGGAGGGAATAAGTATATAACTGTATTTATAACAGTATAAAACACATAAAAATATAGTGTGCACTAAAGATTCCTCCCCAAACCCAGCAGTAACTACTTATTCAGGTGATAACGATCCTAGAGACGCTTATCAGCCTGAGAGGAAGAGCAGAACACGGGCCATCAGGCTAGACAATGAGAGGAGCCCGGCCGAGATGCCCAACGGCTCCACACCAATCAGGATACCACACCCTATAAGCCACGACCGAAAAAGCAATCAAACTGAACAATGAGAGGAGCTCAGCCGAGATGCCCATCAGCTCCACACCGGACCTGGACACTTCTCCCTGAGAACTCAACCAAAGATACAATCAAGAGGCAATCAGAACTTTTCACATACGAAAAGACTCTGCCCAGTTGTCTATTGATTCAGTTCGATGGTTCCAGGAAATCCATTCAACCAACCATCTAGACTCTTGGTGGAACAGTGGCTGCTCGGAGTTTAGCCCCAGGACACAAAATCCCTATAAAAACCCTGGACGGTCTACCCTCCGTGTGGATCTGGGTAAATCTGTACCTCTGGGTATAGACCCCGGTCCACCCAGCGCTGCGCTGATCTATTTTATTGTGGTTTTTTTTCTCCCGTTTGTGATTGAAATTATTTTATAATAAATCGCTGTCTATATTAATCATATTTTGCCGTTGCATTTATAACAGCAGCATTAATGGGATTTTCTCTCCCACCCTGGCCACTGCAAGATATTCGGAAACCCCATTTCCTTGGGAGTCTAACCCAGGGATGGGGGTCCCCCTCCCGTGTCGCACAGCGCAGGCGACTGGCAGCAGTGGGGGTGAGGTTCGACTATCAGAAGCCCTCTTCCCCTTGCTCAGCTGGGGCCTCTCTGCCCTGCACTCAGGGAACCGCGGGTTGGGGAGGGATCATCCATCCCCCACGCATTTCCTGTGGTGGAGGGAGAGGGAAAACTGGCGGATCGCTTTCCATAGACAGCAGCAGCGGGACCTCAGAGGTCGCTCTCCATGATTTATATGAACTGTGGGATGGCCACGTGAGTTCCTTTTATGCAGCCAGACACTGGTGGCATAGGGGCTGCTGGAATTCTCCCCACTCCCATGACACGGTTTGTGAACAGTTCTGCCAGGCCTGCGCAGGCAGCAGGGAAGCCGGCAGCCACGGGCGCAGTCGGTCAGCTCTGGATATAGCCCCCGTAGGAGGTGGGGCTTCGCTTCGTCCTCTGCCGGCCGTGCCCCCAGTGCGCTCTGTGTGCCCCCTGTGTGCCCCCTTTCCGCACCTGCACCGCTGCGGGTGGCGCCGCAAGCGGCCCCACGGCCACTGCGGCTGGCACAGCCGGCCCCGCTCCCACCGCGGGTGGCACAGGCTCTCTGCCAGGACCACTGTCCCCCGTGCCCCCTCCCGCTATGAGGGGCTGGGGGCAAGCAGCGCACATGGCACCGCCACAACCAAAAGTAGCGGGGCGCCCACAGTCGCAGCCAGTGCAGATCCTTTGTTGGGACCGTTCTCTCCCACGGTCCCCCCGCCGACGCGGCAGCCACCACCGGTGGCGGGGGTGAAGACACACACACGGGCGGCACCGCGGCCCCTCAGGGCCTGCCTTCTTTCACCGCCCTGAGCCCTGCAGCGCCGGGCGGGGGTAATGGTGGACCTCTGTCGGCACCGCCCCACTCCATACGCCAGGTTTGGAAGCACTGTTTGGGTCTGCTGTGGGCTCTGGACCGCAGGCGGCTACAGACCCTGCCAGGATTGCCCTGGGTCTAGCGGCTAGTGCTACAGAGCTCCATCTCCCAGCCACAGCTGGTCCCAGGGCAGCTACATCTGCTGCCTCTCCTCTGTTCACCGTAGGGTCTCGCGGTAATGCAGCCGTTTTGGGGCGGGTGTCTGCTCGGAGTGGGGGACATCGAGTGGGTCCTTATTCCTTATCCATTGGACACTCCCTCCGTGTCAGGTCACAGTCTGTCCCAGGGACCCTAGACGTTTTTGGGACAGACTCAAAGATGAGAGACTGGGACCTTCTGGACTGTTTTATGGTGTCTGGAGGTGATCCTCCTGGCTTTGCAGATGCTGGGAAGAGCAAGCTATCTGGTACAGTGAACTCCAGCCAGATGCCTGTCTCTGCTCCTGTGACATCTATGGGGCAGGATCAAAAGGACGCTGTTATCTCACAAGGAGGTCTCCAGGCTTTCCCTGTGCTTAAGGTGAACCCTCAAACAGGACAGCCTAACACACATCATGTTATATCCTTGAAAGCTGTGATGGACATTAGAGACAAGGAGGCTAGATATGGTCTAGGTTCTGCAGAGGTGATGGACATGATTAGAATCAATTCTGACCTACTAGTACCATATGACATTAGGCACCTTGTGCAGGTGTTATTTCAGCCTGTCCTGTTTGAAGTCTTTGAAGCCAATTGGAAGCAGCTGTCTGTGAAAGTAGCTGCATGCAACAGTCAATTGTCTCAACAAGACTCCAGGTATGGGGTTGGATGTGATCTGTTGACAGGGGTAGGCAATTTTGCTAACTCTGATTTCCAAACTACCTTCCACCCGCAGATGGTGGACCAGTGCCAGAAGACAGGCATGGCAGCTCTGCTGAAACCATATTGTTAGAAGCTCCAAAACAGAGATTTACCACTAGAGTCCAAGGGACTAAAGAACCTTATTTGCAGTTTGTTGAAAAACTCTGCATCTTTGGAGAAGCAGGTGGATGATCCTGCCTTAAGAAAGTTAGCTGGTCGGACAGCTTGCAAGAAGCAATGCTAATGATGATTGCAGGAAGGTGATTGAGGCCAGGTTCTCCCAGGGGTTCCTTCCTTAGTGGACATGGTCCAGGCTTGTACTAATATCAGTGCCACAGATTATAGGATGGCTGCCTTGGCTACTGCTTTACCAGTGTCCTCAAAAGGGCCAAAGGATAAGCAGCAGAAGCAGGTGACTGTACAAGTCAACACGAAGCAGGGAAAACAGAAACAGAAAGGGAAAACTCCTTTGTGTCTGTGTGGTCAGTGTGGAAATCCAAACCACATTGCAGAGGCTTCCCAAGTGAAATTACATGCTAAGGGCCATCCTTTGCCAAATTCAGGAAGCGTTAAGCTGAGCGCTTTGGGGAAACGCGTGCAGACATAAACACTTCCCCAGGTCCCAATGCTGATGCAGGTCTGCTCAGCTGGCTTGTGGCCAGCACCCGTGGCTCAGCTGGACTTGATGTCTGCACAGCAGCAGCAGGCGTCTTGAACTCTTGCAAAGTGCACAAAGTTCCTTTGAATGCCTTTGGACACTTGGGGGAGGGCAAAAGTGCTCTCCTCATGGGGAGGTCAAGTACCACTCTCCAGAGTATCATTGTGCATCTGGGACTTATTGATGCAGATTATAGGGGACAGATTCATGCTATGGTTTCCACTCCCACCTCCCTGTCACTATCCCTGAGAAACACACATTGCTCAACTTGTACCTTTCAAGTCTTCAGTTTCCAGGGCTGCGAACCAGGGCTGCGAATCGGTGTTGAGGGGACGGCTGCTTTGGATCGAGCAAGCCACCTCAAGTGCACTGGACTGCAACCCTGACTGAAAAATGTCCCAAGATGTGGAGTACCCTGTGCCTCCCTGGTGCCACCAGAGATCCACCTACAAGGTCTGATCGACACAGGTGCTGACATAACCATCCTGTCCTCCTCTGCGTGGTCTCTGCAGTGGTCTCTGGATCCTGTGGAGTCCCATCACAGGATTGGGTGCAACAGCGCAATGCTTCATCAGCCAGCAGCCTGTGCTGATTATAAACTCAGAGGGACAGTCTGCTGTGGTTCAACCTTATGCCACCACTATTGCTAACCTCTGGGGGCAGGATGTACTGGCAGCTTGGGGGTATGGATTGGGATGGATTTTTGATGGGGGCCACTGTAATGAAGGGCGCACAGTGCCCCACAGCTCCTTTACAGGGGCTGGTGAACAAACTGATCAGGAAAAATCAGTGGCTCCTCCAGGAAGAAAATGTAGTCGCCCTTCAAAATTCAGTTCAAGAGCAAGTTACAAGTTGTACCAATGTGCCAGGTTTCATAGCAGAAGATAATGCCAGGGCTGACAAGCTGGCTAACCCTGCATGGGTATCACCTCAGCCTGATGTACTCGCACAAGCCAAAACATGGCATGAATTTTTTCATCAAAATGCACATATGTTACAAAAGCAGTTTCAGTTGACCCCAGCTGAGGCTGGTGTCATTGTCAGTTCCTGTGATGACTGCCATGTGTTTGCTCTGCCTTTACTGGTGGGGGTAGACCCCAGAGGTCTCAAAGCCTTGGAGATTTGGCAAACAGTTGTTACCCACATTGCTGAATTTGGCAGACTCAAGTATGTGCATGTGTCTCTTGACACATCCTCCTCAGCCATGTGGGCTTCTGCGCATACTGGAGAAAAAACTCGCAATATCATTGCCCATTGGAAGCAGGCTTTTGCCGTGCTAGGGATACCTTCTACTGTGAAGACCGATAATGGCCCTGCATACACCTCACAGAATGTGTGGCAGTTCATGCAGCTGTGGGGTGTTGCACACAAATTTGGCATTCCGCATTCTCCAACTGGTCAAGCCATTGTTGAACACGTTCATGGTACTCTGAAGCAGGTTCTTCAAAACCAAAAACGGGGAATGGAGGGTGAAACCCCGCACAGTTGATTGGCAAAAGCTTTGTATACGGTCAATCACCTTATAGTGCTACAGAATTCAAATAACCCTGTTATCTTGAGCCATCACATTTCTTTGCAGGCTTCACATGAGACGCATTAGCCCCGAACAAAAGTTTGGGTGCTAAATTTGACCACCAAGCAGTGGGAAGGCCCATTTGAACTTATCTCTTTGGGTCACGGGTATACATGTGTATCCACAGATACTGGGGTGCACTGGGTACCTACAAAGTGTGTCCATCCTGACCTGCAATTGCAAAGGCAGAACTGAGCTAACAGGCAAACCTCAGGCTGTGACCAGAATGAAGGTCATCAAGTAGAGGAACGTTTGGGTGATGACACAGATGCAGAAGATGTGAGTGATCACTCAAATGGTCCCTCTATGAGGAGGTGTTAAACATCTTGCTCATTTTCTCTTATTTTCTTTTTTTATTTATAGAAAAAAAGATTGAGATGTGGACATGATTTTCTGAACCTGAGAGTTTTAGGCTCTCAGTGGCTGATCTGTTCCCAAGGGAAAGTTTCTTGAGAACATGTTTCTCTCAAGAACTGTTTTTTGTAAATAGGGTTTTGTTTCTCAAAACAATGTACAGATGTTCTGAGTGTTTTCTCTTGTTCCACCAATGGGACCAGAGAGGTGTTGTTCCCTTTACCAATCATGTTAAAACTGTATCATAACACCTTATAAAAGGGGCTGAAAACCCCAAAATAAAGGCTTCTACTTTCTTGGGATGAAACCTGAGAAAGACCCACTCTGATTATAGATGGTCCTTCTGGTCCTGGTCCCACTGAAAGATCAACCCATCTTGAAGTGCGGCAATCTCCCTATTACAATAAATTTGAAAGGCAACTCTGGGTGACAACTATGTGCCTGTCTCATGTCAATCATACTTTTTACTTTCTCCAAAGCAGCCCTGGCCTCTGGAGTCAGAGTCTTTGGAGCATTCAGCTTTCTCCCCCTTTCAATAAATTGAAAAGAGGGGCTAGGTCATCAGTAGCAATGCCTAGCCAAGGCCTGACCCAATTTAGAGTCCCACACAGGTAGTGCAAATCTGCTAAGGTTTTGGGATCACTGTTAAATGCCAATTTTTGAGGAATAATAGTCCTTGCAATGATTTCCAGGCCCAAACACTTCCAAGGAGGCATCCTTTGCACTTTTTCCTCCTGGAGGGTGAGTCCTGCAGTTGTTAAACCTTGGATCACACCGTCAAGCATGAACTGCAATAATTTGTCATGGAGGGCACACACGAGCACATCATCCATATAATGCAGGATGATGGCTTCTCCCACTTTGGCACACACAGGTGAAAACAGCCAGGTAACATACCATTGGCAGATAGTAGGTGAATTTTTCATCCCTTGAGGGAGAGATTTCCAATGATACCTTCTCCTTGGTGTTTCCCAGTTGATGGTAGGTACCGGGAAAGCAAACCTATGGGCATCTGCAGGGTCTAGGGGAATTTTGAAAAAGCAATCTTTGATGAGCTGAAGAAAGCCTGCCGCTGCTGAGTTAGTTAATTTTGCAGTAAAACAAGATAAAAACGAGTTGTGCTAACACATTGTTAAAAGCAGAAATGGGATCCTAACTGTCTACACCCCAACCAAATTTAAAATCCAAATTGCAAGAATTTTTAAGTACCATAAATGTTAAAGTTTCTAGAAAAAAGTTAAAATATTTTATCTCATGGCTATCCTGTAACATTTCACAGCTTGATTTGTCAGAAGTAAATTCTATCTCTGCATGGAATAAAATTGGCAATTTTTTTAATCCTTAAAGAGGAAAATGGAGACAAAACTGCTTCAAAGTAGCTCTTGGTTTTTCTTATAATTTGAAAAGAATTGATTAACAGAGAAAAATAAATAAAAAAAACAGACACTGCAAACTCCCATTAGTTTCCCCTACTTCTTCTCCTAAACCCTCTGCCCCTGAGCTGAAAAAGACACATAGAACAGACTCAAAAACTCAATAAATGCTCTGTAACAATGTCACTCCTGGTTCCAAGTGTCTCATTCAGCCCCGCATCTCTGATAGTGTCACACAAGCTATCAGAGAGCTTTCCCTGCACCCTCATATTCCAACTATTAGATCCCCCTACGTCCACGTGCCTGGATGGAGCCGGCCATGTGCCAGATAGCCATGTGGAGAAACCTCGCTCGTATCTCCCTCCCCCTTCCCATGACTCTTTCCACCCACCTGTCTCCGCCCAGTTCCCCTACTCCTCCCATAACCCCTCCCCTCCCTCACACATTTCCCCTCACTGTAACACACCCCTGCCCCAGCATGACATCACCTTGCAATGCAGCCTCCAAGTGTTGCAACCTTGCTCCCCACGCCCCTGCCCCTTGTCCCCACGGGGAGGGGGGGAGTGAGAGGAGTGGCCCTGCCCTCTGCTCCCGTGGGGGGGCGGAGGGAAGAGGTGTCCTGCCCCTGTCCCCGGGGGAAGGGAAGATGTGTCCCTGGCCAAGCACTGTGGGGCTGTGGGTGGCACCCTCCAGCGACGGGGGGCTTTGGCAGGGCCCCCTGCGCCTGCTGGGGCTGTGGGTGGATCCCTCCACTTACTAACACTTGAAACCCAAGTCAGTTATGTTAATATTAAACAGTTTCCATCAGAAAGGTTTTTGCAGTTTGTTGATCGGCTTAGAATACATGTACAACAACAGGTACAAGAACCAGTAGCACAAACAGAACTGATTAAAGAAATGGCTCAAAGAAATGCCAATGAGGCCTGCTGCAAAGTGATTTTAAATCTGCCCATCCATCCTCCACCCACCATAGCAGATATGATCCAAGCGTGTGCCAAGAAAGCAGATCTGTACAGTGCACACGACAAGAAACCAGGACCATTCAACCCAAGCACTGTGGCAGCTGTAGCACCCAGGATGAACAAGCCACAGATGTCACCAGAACAGCTGCAGCACATCATCTGCTTCCAGTGCAAGCGGCCAGGACATTTCACAAAGAATTGTCCTCAAAACCAACAACAAGGGAAACACCAGAAGAAGCTGTAAAAAATCAACAAAAAAACTAGAAAAAAAGTGCTTTTCCATCAAGCGCCGAGACACAAAAGTGATGGACCTGAAACAGAAAAAAGACTCTATTTTAATAAAATGTTGGGAAAAGGGGGAGGGGGGTGGAAGGCTGCAGAAACATAATTGTGGGGAACGCATGCCTAATAAGATCTGGGAACCACAAAAGTGATCTAGACTTGTAACTGCTGAAGCTTTTCATTTCAGGACTAACCATTGGACAATCATTGGAGTGACCTGCAGGATAATTCACAAGACCTGGCTGGACTGGATAGTAGGTGTTTTGTTATTGGAGACACAGCACACACACCCCTAGAACTTGAAATAGCTTCCATAATAATTAAGGGAGAACTAACACATCTCACTCTTCTAGCAAGATGTCCTCAGCCACCATTCTATTTGATCAAGGGGCAAATAATAGCCCAAGTGATCCCTTTTCCAACAGAAGTCCCAGTAGATGATAAAGCACCAGGAGTATACTGGGCAGAAGTGGTGGGTGAAGACAAGCCCATTATGGGTTTGTTCTCCGTGTAGAAGGGTTGATTGACACTGCGGCAGATGTGACTATCATACCTGAAAAAGTGTAGCCTTCACATTGGGAACTGCAACCCGTGGCAGGCAAAATACAGAGTGTTGGAGGAATGAAACTGGCAAAAATCTCTAAGAGCATTGTTCCGATTGAGGGCCCGGATAGAAGATTGGCTAGTGTCCATCCGTTTGTCACTGACTACAAGTGACCCCTCTGGGGGAGAGACACCATGTTCCAGTGTGGAGTCAAACTAACAATTCCTGAGACCCCCAAGGATTTTTAGAGGGGACCACTGTAGAGCGTCCTACCCAAAAGTTAACATGGTTGGATGACAATCCAGTGTGGGTGAACCAGTGGCCTCTCAGTAAACAGAAACTCAGGGCACTTGAAAAATTGGTGGAAGAACAATTAGCCAAGGGACACATAGTAGAAACAACCAGCCCATGGAATTCCCCAGTATATGTAGTAAAAAAGCCAGGGAAAGATAAGTGGCACCTCCTTCAGGATTTGAGAGAAATAAACAAAAAGATTGAAGACATGGGGTCTCTCCAACCAGAGATGCCCTCTCCTACAATACTCCCAAAAAATTGGCAATTGGCAGTTCTGGACATTAAGGTCTGTTTTTTCCAAATTCCACTACACCCAGCAGATGCCTGTTGTGGTTTTAAACCAGTAACTAAAAAATTACTTATTTCTTGCTGTGAGATATGGATTAGAACAAGAGCAAAACAGGCTTAAAACTTAAAAGGAATAAAGGAAGTTTATTAACAAAACTACAAGAATAAAAACACCAGAATAAACTTCCAGAATACTCTTTTATCCCCCACTACCTGACCATTCTTTTGTACACATGACAACATAGAGACAGAAAAACTTCAGAACTTTAGTGGTTAAAACAGTCCCAATTCCTGCTACAGTCTTTTCATCAGTCTTTGTAGAGAAACAGAAGTCTCTTTCTGTTAATCTATGGAGTTTCTCACAAGAAAACTATTTCTGTTATAGTTTTCTATTTCCCTGATGTCAGCTGCCCAGAAATCTGTCATCAGAGCTCACTCCTCCCATTTCACATCACTCTGAGGTGTGTATGGGCCATGAGTCTAGGGATGTCATTTTAAGGATGAGTTATTCAAAGGCAAAAGTCCTTAGCTGTCTCTGTGAGCTCCACTAGAAAACAGTTTTCTCATTGCCCCCCCAAGGCTTCAAATCTTTGCTTCACTCTGTTCCAGCACTTCACTGTATTACAATTACTCTACTTTTTACTCAAAATCCATACTTTGAACATTCTATTCCTCCCTATATACTCTGTCATGAATTAAAGGAGTTTTTTCAAGACCTTATTGTCCATCTCCATAGCTTTAACAGAAAAATATTTCAGCTTATAAAGCATCTTCTTATTCTCTACCTTTTCTGAAGCTTCTTTACTGTCTCTGATAGTTTATAAAGTCTCTTTACATGCTGATTACTCTCTTTTCTCTCTCTGGATAAAAGGATTAATCTGCAAGTCTCATCTGGGTAATGAAAGGGTTAAAATCTTGCCCAGGCTTTGTAGATGATTCTGTGATCTCTGCCGGAGCAGCGGCTGGAGTTGTCTGCGACGGAAGATTCTTCATTGCCACTCTGGAAAGTGTGGTCACTGTCTCAGCCCCCAGCAGAAAAAAGCTTTTTTCTTTCTTTACTCGTCAGTCTCTGGTGAATTCAGTCACAGCAAAAACTGCAGCCAAGCCAGGGAGCGGCCTGGCCCGGCCTGGGCCCGGGAGAAGCCCCGCAGGCCCCATCTCCCGGCTGGGAGCCGCCGCAGGCCCAGCCCAGCCCCTGCCTGGGCCGCATGGGCTGGGCAGGGGAACGGGAGGCCAGCTGGAGCTCTGTTACCTTTCACAGCCAGGAAACAAAGAGAACAAGAGTGCTCTGACTTTACATCTTAAGGAGGTGTTCACAGGTTGACTTAACTTTTTAATGGTTAAAACTGCTGTCAGTTCTTAGAAATGACTGATAATTGGTCAGGAGGAAAGACTCCCATCAGCCACCAGCAACTTCAACTTTCCTTAGCTCCCAAAGCTATCTTAAAGGTAAAGCCACCCCATGACAATGCCCCACGGTTTTCTTTTTCAATTCTCACAGTTAACTGAGAAGCCCCAATGAAACGATAGCATGGGAGAGTATTACCTCAGGGGATGAAAGCGAGTCCCTTCATCTGCCAGTGGTATATGGGGTCATTGCTGTCCCCTATTCATGCTGAAAAAAGAGATGCCATCATCCTACACTACATGGATGACATGTTAGTGTGCTGTCCCAATAACAGCATGCTGCAAGACACACTTGACCTAGTGGTTAAAGTTTTAACCTCTGCTTGATTCCAACTGCAGGAGGACAAAGTTCAAAGGATGCCGCCTTGGAAGTACCTGGGCCTGGAGATCTCCGTGCGGACCGTGGTTCCACAGAAATTTGAAATCATTAGTAATCCCAAAACTCTAGCGGATCTCCATTCCCCTGTGCTGGTCCTTGAACTGGGTCAGACCCTGGCTAGGTCTCACTAATGAAGACCTGAGTCCCCTGCTCAATTTATTGAAAGGGGAGAGAGAGTTGCTGTCTCCCACGGAGCTGACTCCAGAAGCAAAAACTGCAATTGAAAAAGCACAAAGGGCCTTGACAGAAAGACAGGCACATCACTTTAAATCGGAGCTGACTTTCAAATTTATTGTCCTGGGGAAATTATCACAATTACATGGGTTGATATTCCAGTGGGCTGAGGGGCAGAGAGATCCACTCTTAATCATAGAGTGGGTCTTCCTCTCCCATCAATGACCCAAAACTATCACCAAGCCACAAAAGCTGATGGCTCAGCTGATCCAAAAGGCCAGGGCAAGGCTGCAAGAACTGGCAGGTTGTGAATTTGTGTGTATTCACCTCCCAGTTAGACTCTCTGGAGAAGGCAAACACTCTCCTGAGAAACTGACCAAAGAGATGTTTGAGCACCTGCTGCGGAGCAATGCTAACCTCCAATTTGCTCTGGATAGCTACAGTGGGCAAATATCGGTCCATGCACCATCACACAAATTGTTTCATGAGGAATTCCACCTCATTCCTTGTGAGAAAAGGAGACAAAGGCCCTCAAAGCTCTTACAGTGTTCACTGATGCATCTGGAACTTCTCATAAGTTTGTGATGACTTAGAGAAATCTGCAGACTCAGCTTTGGGAAGCTGATGTTGAATTTGTAGAGGGATCACCCCAGATAGCTGAACTGGCTGCAGTCATAAGAGCCTTTGAAAAGTTTTCAGAACCGATAAATTTAGTTACTGACTCAGCCTACGTCGCAGGGGTGGTGTCCAGAGCAGAGCAGGCAGTTCTCAAGGACATTGAGAACGAACATCTCTTTAGATTGCTCTCAAAACGGATTTACTTGATTTCAACTCGAGAGCATCCTTTCTATGTGATACACATAAGATCTCATACCCCATTACCAGGTGAAATCACAGAAGGGAATCAGAAAGCTGATTCCCTTGCTGCCCCAGCCGAAAAGGTGTGTCTCCCAGATGTGTTCCAGCAGGCTAAGCTAAGTCAACAGCAATACCATCAAAATGTGCCAGGACTGATTCGTCAGTTCCACGGGGAACAGGCTAAAGCCTGACATGGGGTCAGGCTAAAGCCATTGTGGCCACTTGTCCCAGTTGCCAGGTCCAGGCAGTGCCATCATTAGGCATCAGGGTTAATCCCTGAGGCCTTGGAAGCTGTGAGGTATGGCAAACAGAAATCACTCACATTCCCAGTTTTGGTTGCCTTAAGTACACGTGAGCATTGATAAATACTCAGGAACAGTGTATGCCTCTGCTCATGCAGGAGAAAAGTCTGTACATGCTAAACAACACTTAGTACAGGCCTTTTCCGTATTGGGAATCCCTAAAGAAATTAAAACAGATAATGGCCCAGCGTATAAATCCAAGGAGTTCCTAGAATTCGTCCAGCAGTGGGGAGTGGACCACTAAACTGGCATCCCCCACTCCCCCACAGGTCAAGCTGTGATTGAGCGTACACACCAGACACTCAAACAAGTCCTAGCCAGGCAAAGTAGTGGAACAGTGTGGATGTCTTCACAGCAAAAGCTTTGTAAAGCTATATTTACCATCAATTTCCTGAAGTGTTCATTTGAAAACATGAATCCTCCATTGACTCGGCATTTTAACAGTGGTGATCAGTTTAAATTGTCACAGTGTCCACTGGTTTTAATCAGGGACCCTGAAACTTGGCAAACCCTCCGAGACTTGATCGGACAAGTGAAGCAAGAAGCTGAGGGCTGGTTTAGTGAGCTGTTCAAAGGCTGGGGACTCACAGGATGGTGGACCTCGATAATCAAAACAATCTTGTTGTTTTTTGTTGTTCTGTTTCTAATCGTGCTAGCATTTGGGATTGTCCGTTGTTTAGTTTTAAAAGCTCTCAAAAAATTGGTCTCTACTACCTCAGAGATCAACCACATAGAACTAGCAGACCAGAAGCAATCTAACTGGCCCACCAATCACGAGTGGTGGACAAACCTGTGACCAATATCAAGATAATCTCATAACCCTTCAAAAAAATTTATATAATAAGAAAGGGTGAGATGTTGTAATGGAGTTAGGAAAAATGGTATGACCCGAGAGAATGTACCCCTGAAATGTAGAAGGTTCTTTCCCTTATCTCTTTCTCCCCAGTTCCCCTTATTGGCTGTGTGAATGTAACCCACTCACTTCCTCCTGCCTTCAAAAAGAGGCGCTTAGAAATAATAGCACAGAACAAGTTATTGAGTTATTAATTACAACAGGACACGAACAGCCAAGAAGTACAAGGATAAGAACATTGATTTGGCAGGGAGCAACAGGGAGATTGGCTAAAGATGCAGTACCCCTAATCAAGAACTGTGGCAAGTATATGCGGATTCCAATTCATTATCAGGGGAAATCAACAAGATGGAAAAATGTGGTTATCAATGGGAAGTTAAGTATGCTCTTCATTGGGCTGTGGCTAACAGTAACTAATGATGATCCTACAGTGCAAATTAACCCTAGGGAAAACATATGGGTCACATTTGCCAACCAGACAGGACAGCAATTCTTTTGTTTATCCATGACCACCCCAGAGGATCCTTTTATGAGCTGTTTGATTGGGGTTTGAGGTTACACAATTTAGGGGTCTGGCTAAAAACAAATGAATTTGACTCAAGCTAATGCAACGTGCCAAATTCTGAAACTTGGGATTGATGGGAATGCTTGCTGGATGGGGCAAATAATAATCCAGTTGAACCATACACAGATTGAGCCACAAGAATTAAGTTTGTTAGGATCATTGTGGCCAAAGGACAGATGTCTGTATTTTAAAGGTAATATACAACATGCAAAACAACTAATAGAAGGCAATAGCAAGACAGTAGAAGTTACTGTGCAGACTAACAATATGCTTTATAGACACTGAAGTGATGGTTTTGACATCTTTTGCCCCAGAAACAAGATACACAGTGATGTGTGGAGCAACAGTACACAAGGATTAAAATTACCCAGTGGAATAATTTTGATTTGTGGAGATAGGGCCTGGACTGAAATTCCAAGTAATCCAGTAGGCAAACTTTGTTATATTGGAAAATTGACCATGTTTAGGCCAGACCATAAGCAGTTACTGGATCACATGATATGGAATGTTACAAAAGCAAGGAAGAAAGAGAGAGACAAATCAGTTAGGCCCAGACTGTGATGACAAAGTACACTTTTGGAATGAACCTGCACATGTTCTAAACTCTTTGGTTTTATTCCAGATTGCAGGAGGAAAGGCACACTTAACAAATTAGGATGTTGGATTGCTAAACTAATAAATTTAACCTCTGAAGGGATATCACAGCTTTTAGCTGATGTAGATAGCATAAGGCATGCAACTTTACAAAACAAAGCAGCTATTGATCTTTTACTGTTAGCAGAAGGACATGGGTGCGAAGATTTTGAAGGAATGTGTTGCATTAATCTTTCTGATCACTCTATCTATTTACCAGAAACTGGCACAATTGAAAGAGAATATGAAAAAATTAACAGTAACTGATGGAGGATTGGGGGAATGGCTTAAAGCTGGGGAATTACTGGAGGTTGAAAGATATTCTGACTTACTGTGTTGATTGTAATAGTGTTATTACTGATTGTACCATGCATACTTAGGGGAACTACGAACATAATTGAGAATGCTATAAAGAAGGTTGGGCTGATTCAAGAAAAAGAAGGGGGAATTGTAGAATCATATTTACAGGAAAATGGACATGTACTAAATGAACCAGCCTAACCTTCTGGAACAAAAAGAATAAGGTTATCTTTGTGAATTAAAAAACTGATGTTGCAAGAAGAAAGAAGCAGAAAAGTTGCTGACAGACAAAGGGGTGTCAAACCAAGTAAAATGACACTTACAGCATCTACCAATTAGATTAAGAGAAGAGGCATGTGCTTGCCTCATGGACAAAATAGAGCTACCAATCAAGAAATGCATGGACAAAGTGGAGTAACCAATCAAACAATGCATGACTGTATAGACCAAGATAAAAAGTAAATATAAACAATGTTTAGAAATGGCTTTTGCTTGATTCACATTGAATTGTGCAGAGTCCTTTGTCTTCTCTCCTCAGCCCACTGTGGTCACTTGCTTGCCAGCAGTGCGAGAGCCCAGGGTGACTGCCGGGGAGAAGAAAAGTATTTTTAAAACCCCCTTGGTAAAATTTCAAACCTCAGTCACAACAAAAGGTTCTGGCATTGGTTTCTGTTATAATTAGCAGTGCTAAAACATTTTCTTTTCAAATGAGCATTGAATTTCAGTATAATAGTGTGAAATATTTAAGGATCTTGATTTAACTCAATAATTTTTCTTGTATAGAATTCACAGCAACTTTCTGGGTTGTTTTTACCCTCAAAAGAAAAAGAAATATTAAGGTCTTATTTTCCTCTTCCACAAATCTTACCGTTTCAGTTATGGAATTTCCAAATCTAAAATCTAAAATTAAGTTTTTTTCTCAGTCATTTAAAAATTGTGTGAACATATGATTCAAGGATGGGAGCTGTTGGTTATTTCCAGTTTATCTGGCAAATTAACAAATCTAGGCAAACCAGCCAAGGGTTGAAATAAATCTCTAAAAGCTTAGAAGGTTATTGAAACAACACTGGCAAGAAACCTATTAAATATGCAGAGTAAAACCCAAGGCATAGACTTCTAATACTCTGTGGATGATCTGTTGGTTGCCTGGTGGGGGTTGGCATACATGATGTTGCCACTCCTTTTCAGACAGAAGGCAACTTCACTGAAACATGGAAAAGTCCTCAAAAGAAAGCAGAGATACTAATTTGGTTTAGCAGAGAAGGTGTTTGTGCAGTTAGATAACAGCTTGTAAGTTTACAAGTATGTTAATATTGTTAATTATTGTTATAATGTTAGCATTGTTACCATGTTTGTTAAGTTGTATGTTAAAATTTTTTAAGAATTCTTTATGTTCATTGTTGTTAGTCCAACAGAAGGAAGAGGAAACAAATTTGGTTGAGACTGTCCCACTGGCCTATGAGGATAGTTTTAATCTTAGGCCGTGGGAAATGGAGATTTAGATCATGCTAATGTTAATGTTTATTCTCTTCAGTTCAATGTAGATGACTGTTCTATTTTTAAGAAAACAAGAAAAGGGGGAGTGGAGACCTTATCCACTACAGGGAGGCTCAGTAAGGCTACATATGTTCTAATTTCTTGAACAACTCGAGTCTAATCCCCCAATTATCAGACGTTCTTCCAATACAATGCAAGTACAATTGAAGGAGAGAGCACCAGTTCTAATTAAAGATCTAGAAATCAGCCAAATTTTAGGGCCTTTCCCACCTGGGGGAAGGGATATGCTTGAGTCTCTACAGATAAAGGACCTCACTGTGTTCCAGCAAATTATCAAGCCGTATCTGCAATCTCTACAGGAACACCAAGAAGCTCAACAGGAGGAACCCTGGGGAGAATCTGCAGAAAAGACACCTTGAGGCCTGTGGATAGCCTTCTCTTACCTCTTACCCGCTGCTAATTAAAACTACCAGTTTCCTAGCTCTCTAAGCATTATTAATTTTTAAGTCCTAGACACAGATTATTCCACCAGACATGACTCCTAAAGGACTTCTGCTTGCTGTACCCATCCTGGTCCAGTGATTTCCTGTTACAGTCACCATCTGGGACATTTCTTATTTGGGGGGACAGAGCATGGCCTGGTAATACCATCAGACATTAAAGGGCAGACCACGTAGCTTGGGGAGGCTTACTTTGCTAGCACCTGAGATTGCCATAATTCATGACTGAAAAATTAGACGTAAGAGATTTGTCCATCAATTCAAATCTGATTGCAAAGATGAGATTAGGAAGAGACGAGTAATGGAAAGAGAATAGCAGCCTCAGTATTGGTGCGTGGGGTTGCTGTAGCAAAAGCTTTAAAAATGTTGGACAATCTAGGGTGTTGGCTGAGTAGGCAAACCAGTGCTGTATCCCAGGAACTGACTGAGCTATTGACGGATGTTGATAGCATCAGGCATATCACCCTGCACACACAGCTGCAATAGACTTCCTGCTGTTAGCCCAAGGACAAGGTTGTGAGGATATCAGAAGCATGTGTTGCAGGAATCTTTCAGACCACAGTGAATCCATACACAGAAGTATCCAGATTCTCAAGGAAGGAGTCAAGAAGTTTCAAGTGGAAGATGACAGCGACTGGTTTAATGGACTATTCAGAAAATAAAACTTATCTAGTTGGATTCTATCTTTAGTCAAAATGGTTTTACTGAATTTTGTAGTTGTGTTTATGTTGCTACCCTGTTTTTTAAGTTGTCTGTTAAGGGTTTTTCAGAAATCTTTACCAAATGTCTTTCCAATTTGAAGAGTAGGGGCAGATGTGGGAACCGAATTAGCTGGGATAGATCATACATTGGACAGGGTTCCTGACACAGATAAAATTAACCTGAGGGCTTGGGAGGCAGGGCGCTGGGGGGATACAATGGAGTCATCCCAGAATAGATCATGTCCCTGGTCTGCATTTGTGATTGGAGCCCTGACCTCAGATACACCTATGAAATGCTGGGTTAACCACGCCCGGATCTTTGGAAGCAGCACCTTGGACCATACGGTCTCTGTGAACATTAAAAACTATCTTTGGGCCCTCCATTGTACCCGTCCCAATTTATTCTGCCATATTCAACCCAGCCAAACCAGGAGAGATGTCTCAGAACCCCACTGTGACAAAAATTAACCTTTTTTTTCCCTAATGTCTCATAGAACATGGAGCTAGGAATGATACCTGATATTAAAAACAGTGTTAACAATTTAACTGTTAATAACATCATTAGCATTGTAGGAAATCAGAGTAGGTGATCATAATGGACTCTCTTACAGAGAGAGTCTAATTAGTCTTTGCTATCTGTAGCAAAAACAAACAAACCCTTACTGACTCCAGAAAAGCCTTTTCTTCTCCCAAGATGATGTTATAATGAACAATTACATTGACTTGTATGACAACAAAACTTTTAGTCTCTTCATGAAAAGCAGCCTTTAGACAAGATAGTGACTAAGGCATATGCCAAATAAAGGTGTAATGTAATAAAGCAATTTCAGCAATTAACTCTTGTCAGGCTAACAGCAATGTTATTGCAAACTGCTGTACTGAATCCTTTATTTTAAAAAAAAATGTCCACATCAGAAATTAGAACTATAACTTGATGAACAAACTTCCTCAAATTACTTTTTTTGCTAAAAGTGTACATATAAATAATTCATCAGTTCTTTCCCTGCATGGGCCATTTCTCTGTCATTCCAGTATGGACCATTTCTCTGTCACTCCAGCATGGACTATTTCTCTGCTACTGTAATTGTAGTGATAAACAGTTTATAAATGTATGAGGTAAGAGGATGCAATACAAAGGATAGGACTATTATCTAAACCCTAAATGCAATGCCTGAAGTATTTGATGATGAGTTCAGAACACTTACTTTTGAAAACTAGACTTACAGGAGAACAGAAATCTAAAGCACAAAGAAGATGAGAACTGGTAATAGCCCAAAATTAAAAATCTGAGCTCTATCAAATTTTTTAAGTAAACACTCTGCATACTTTTTCCTTTAACTCAGTTCAAAGTTTCCACAGGCTGTAGTCTGAGCCACAGTCCAGGCTATACAAATACCCTTCCACTTAATTCGAGAAAGATCCAAAGAAGTAAATAAGAATTGACACAGCAAAATCTTAGACTCTCATTTTTTTTCATGGGCTTGGCATCCCTAGCATTCAATGCAATTTTCATTCAAACTGGTGGTAAAAATACCATTTGAAGAGGAATTTAAATATCTACATATGAAAGTGCTTCCCTCGAGCAGTAGCACTGCTTGTAAGAACCTGTTCAGTCACAGCTTTGAGCAGCAAACAATCTTAAGTAGCATACGTGGGAACATCATAAACTATGCTTAATGTGCCACAACATTTTGGCCATAACTTACATATATGAAAGTCTGGAAGTACAGAGCTTGTAAAACTCTCTGTGATGACACCACCGTCTATTGTCTTCCAACAATACTATATATGCTATTTTTAGGGGAAGGAAAGGAAAGAAATATCCTGACAACCTTTAAAGCTAAATTTGGGTATAGACAAAGGGGATTTCCTGTATCATCTGGTCCAAACCTTGCTCTTGCATGCCATCATTTAATAATTCCTTCACATCATTTTATCATGTCTTCTTTAATTCCAGTTAGGTAATGAGAAAATGTCACCATTCTTTTAATTAAAAGCTTACCTCTTTTAATTTTCTTTTGTATTCATTTTTATATGATTAATTTGCAGTCTTTTTCTTAAGGACCAAATCCTAAATTGCTGTTTTCCTTCCACTGCATTTAGCTTTCCTGATATACCAGCAGAGACCCACAAATCCTGTTTGGCTTTCCCCTTGTTGCCAAGCTTTTAACTTTCTCATAAATAATCCTTTATTCCCTTATTCTCCTATACTCCCTTTTCAGCTTCTTCTCTAATGGCAGGTCCAGGTGGGTTTTCGTGAGGCCTCATGTGAAAAGGTTTGTGTGCCTCCATCACTGCTGATCCTGTCTGCTAATGCATTTTAAGGCCACATTTGAAGGGAGGGGGGGGGGGGGGGGGGCTGTTAATGGGATCTTTGTGACACTGTCATCCTCATGAACCAGTATCCCAACCAAGAAGCTTCCACTTAAGAGCAGAAATATGTGTTTTCAGTCTGTAAATTCATGACCTGGCATTATGCACTATTGAATGCACATCTTTCTCAGTTGGATCAATAAGGTTTTCCTGTATTCCATACATGCCTCTCTCTCTATTGCCAGTGGCACCTTATTTTATGTTGTCAATTTCCCATATTGCTTGCATGCAGAGTGGTCATTTATGATCCTGTTATTGGTGATCAGTCCCAGGAATCTCTCTTGGGAAATCTCTTAGTAACCTCACACATCTGTTTTTAGGAGAATGTATTACTGTTTTCCATTTGACCAAGCATCTGTAACACTATTTAAATCCTTGTTTAAGGTCATTAGCAAGGTCTACTAGTACAGAATGCCCAATTAATTCAGGTATATGCTTCCTGTCTCTCAAGCAAGGCCAGGAATCTCTGCATATGTTTTGAATTGCCCCAAAAAATCCTACCCACCATTATCCTGGATACATCTATTTTTCATTAACGCATTTTTGGTGATTGTTTAAGGAGCAAGATGCAGGATGTCTGTTGAGCAAGTAACTTTGTCTGTGTGACTACTGTCTGTTCTACAGCATATTCACTCATATGTTTCAACTAAAATAGTGCAAAGCAGGATTCTGACACTAATTTGAAAAATGCAGTAATGTTTATTATATATTTCCACAATAGACAGGGCTTTTTTTCTGCACAGAGACTCAACTCTGTGTTTCTTTTAGGCATAAGAGAATGGCATGAAGCTGGCAACTGCTGCTTCCAAGATTTATGATTGTACCACAGAAATTATTAGCCACCTAACAAGCACTTAGCATGACTCTCTTTGCTTCATATCACATGAACTTCCACCATGATCATCTCTAATCACACATTTATCTGCAGCTTCTGCAGCAGGTTTTACTCATTATGCAGTCTTGATTAATACATTTCCAGTTTGTCTGTTTTTTAAGAAAGAATTTCTTTTATTGGTTACAGTTTGGTTTAGGTTCTTCAGAACATTTCCCCTGGAAGATGATTAAAACACTAAAAACCGGCACCATTTTGGAGCTGTGTGTTAAGATATTCTGCCGCAGCAGGACTGTGCTTCACTCTCTGTGTGTCTGTCAGCACCAGAGAAGCAAGCACAGGTGAAGAAATATAAATTTCAGCACCATTCCACAGTTAAGCTAAGTGCTGCCTCCAGCTGGTCAGGGTGACTGTTTAAGGGAGATGCTCATGACAGTAGCTCCCTCATTTTCTCTCATGTTGTGAAGATGTTAAGCTTAATAACAGAAGCCTGGGGAGTCCTGGTCAACCTTTGGTATTTTTGATTACACATGCTCTGCCTTAGAGACACAAGTAAGAAAGGAGCAGTGCATAAGGTGAGAACTTATGGGGTCCTGTAGGAGAAACCACTTGGCCTGGATGGCAGGAAGTGCCACCTTGGCTGCCCTGCAGACCTGGGGCTTGCTTTTGCCTGTTCACTTGCTCTGTGAGATATTTAAATACTTCCCTTTATAGGAGAGCAAGGGAAATACCCTAAAAACTGGAGAAAACTAATGTTTTGATATTCTTACATTGTAAAGGAAAAGCAAATATTTTGACTAAGGGCTGAATAAGCATCTAGATGAGGTTAATGAGATATGTGGAAAATGATGAAAGTTTAAGGGAGCTGAATGAGCTAATACAAAGAGAGAGAAATTGCAGAAAGGTGACTGTTTCTTTCAATGTATTTTTAGGAAGCTGTAATAGTATAAGGAACAGACAGAAAGGGGTTCATCAGTAGCCATTTCCTGGGATGTTGCACTTGACAAAAAAAAAAAATCTCTAATGAAAGCAGACACTAAACAAATATGATTAAACATGGCAGGTTTTGCCTTTGGAACACTGGAAGCACTATCTCACTATGAAAACTTAATAGACATCAAAGAAGGTAAGGCTCCTTTGAACTCTTTCATAGTTTTTTAATGAAAATATCACTTTCCCTATAAATTCTATTTAATTTTTCCTATAGCTACAGTGAACAATTTATTTTGGCTGTAACACAGATCCTTTTTTGTCTGAGACTATACTCAGAAACTTTCTTTAGAGTGTCAAAGTATTCTCAAGAAGATTTCAGATTTACCTAACTAAATGAAACCAGAACTACAGTGGCAACTGTAGTGATTCAGAGAATGTTACAGTAGAATGAAACAGTATCACAATCTAAGGCAGGATTCTGGAATAAAGTGACAGGTAATATAGCTATTAGCATATGAATAGGAAGATGGATGGAGTATTATTAATGTCAGGACAAGAAAAGATTTATTGTTCAATTAACTCTCTAAATGAACTGACACAGTGGGGTTTGTAACTCAAAGCACAGTATTGGCAGCAAATTGGTGAGGGGATGGTATTGCTTTATCCTTTGCATTGTCTCCCAGTGTTGAGATCTCTTCTGCTTTTCTCCACCTGTAGAAAACGCTCAATTTCAGTCTCATAGCCAATGAAGGCAAAAGAACTTATTTTCCTGAGCACCCGCATAGTGATCATATTTCAGTCAGCTTTCCTGCTGTCCATCAGCATCAAGAAACCTTCAGACTGCACTGAAGTTAGCACTAACCCCAAGTGTCTCCCAGTCACACATGCTAGGGCCCTAATCCTTTGAGGACAGTCATACCCAAGGCAGAGAGGACTGACCAGAACCTCCTGAGAGGCGAGAGAGGAGGGACTTCTCACCTACCCTGTGGCGTGTATTTTCCATAAGTTTGCTTTTGCCTGTGCCCAGTTCAACACAGAATGTCTAGCCTTTGGGACTATCTAGGTCCTATATACAATAAGGCATCAAGTTTGCACACTCTGTATTGCTTCCTGGATGATCTTTCCTCTAGTGATAAAGGGAGCCAGTGCACCTAATATAGGCTTTTTCAATACCCTGCAATGCCACCTTCAGTATTCTTCTGGATAAAGATTCCTAAATTCCAGGTAAACTTCAGCAGAATTTAGGCAGCCTAGTATTTTAAAGTCTCATTTTTAAACCTTTTGCCATTTTACCTCTTGGCAATGAGTGTGTCAAGAAGCTCAGAGAGAGGTCCACAAAACACTATGGGAGTCTGTAACAGAGAGCTCTAGTAACCTGGTGGAGATTTCTCTCCTTTAAGTGAAGAAATTTCTGCTATTTCCTTTGAGATCATTTGGTTTTTGGTACAGACACACAATCCAGCACAATGGAAGCACAGCAATTACCTTTTAAACAAAAAAGGGTATAAACGAACAAATTTTAACCTCATGAAAGGGCAAAGTGTTGTGGCATATGCCAGAGGTAGCCATGCAGTGAATTTCAATGTATCCTTTGCTCATTACCAGCTGTTGTCTAAATCCAGCTTCTGAGTTTCTATATACCAAGAATCTCGAGCTGGAGTTCCCCACATGCCACTTCTCTTCTACTTATTAACCCTATTTCACACACTCAAGTTTGAATAAGACAGTCTTGTAGCTTTCTGCAAGATATTCAGACAGAATTATTGTCACAGAAACATGGAAAACAGAGAGGAGAATTTATAATATGTTGTTAAAGTTGTACATAACATTCAAAATCCAGAGATATACCCCTCATCCCAATGCTACTGTTATTATAAAATTATTTTCATAGCATATGAAAGTGGAGATTGTGCTTTTTGCTGTAATTTGGGCAATGAGATTTGTGACAGTACCTTGTATGCTTCTATGGGTTTGGGTTTTTTTTGAAAGAGAGAACATAGGGAGGGTAGGGTGATGGCAAATGTCTTGCTGGCCTAAGAAGAAGCATTTACAGCTTCATTTCTTGAAAGCATGGTATTCTTGTGCCAGGACCAGAACAGAGCTCTGAAGAAGATATTTCTGTGAACAGAACACAGGAAGAACCACCATCAACTATTACACCACACTGGATGATTTTAAGTCAAAGCATTGACCTAGTTAATTGTAGTTCAGGTTTCAGCAAAAAATATTCTCAATATAATCAAATAATCTGTTTTCTTTATTCAGTCAAGGTGAAAAGTGACCACTAGATTATAAATTGTGAAGAATTTAACATCTTGCACTTGAAGCATGCTTTCAATCAGTGTTTAATTTGAATGTAAGAGCAGATTGTGTTTCACTTCCCAAGACTGTCTCACTTCTGAATTTTCTCCAGTAAAAAGGTACTGTTTAATCAGCTACGTTTGCTCTGTGCGGCACTGTCTAGTTTAAACTTTGGTTCCTGTTATGTTTTATCCTCTGGCTTAAAAAGCCTATTAGTACCTGCTGTTACATCCCTGTGATGGTACGTACACAATGTAATCACATCACCTCTTTCCTTGAAAAGCTGAATAGATTGGGCACCTGAAGTCTCTCCCTGGAGAGGAACTACTTCAGATTATTTTTAAGGTTCCTTTCTTAACCTTTTCAAGGTTCTCAATATCTTTTTCTTAAAATGCAGATACCAAAACTGGACAGCTTGCAACATTTGTCTCACTGGTGTTTCAAGCAGAGGAAAAATCTACTATTTCCTTCTTGTTTCTCCTCTGAAACATCCAGAGATAGCTGTATTCTCTTTAGGCCCCTTTTCCCTAGGAATATAGGAAAATTCTTTCCTATTCTGATCCCTACACCCTCCCCTGTGTGCAGAGTAAACCACACACTGCTCCAGAGTGGCTGGCACTTTGTCACCTGGAGATGTGTTTTTACATTAAGCTCTATTAAAGCACATTCTGTTTCAACTAAGTTCATCTTATCTGGTCCCTAATAGATTACAGTGTAATGAGAATGTCATGTATCATTGCACAGCACACTTGGCGAAAATCTATTATGGACACGGATGTGTAACTTTACTAACCACACTGATAACTTCCTCACAAAAACATGAATCATATTTGCTTGGCAGGCCACTTCCCATAAAAACACTTTGTGCATACACTGGATTTTTTTTTTCTCTTGTTTAGCTTTGACTTGGTTAATGGCAGCCTAATCAGCCTGTAACTAACGGGTCACCACTATTAGTTTTTCTGGACCTTATCAGGAAACTGAACACTAAATCTTTCAAGATTTTCCTGTTATGCCAAGATTTACTTGAAGTAGTTAGTGTCAAAAAGATAGTTACACTCTCAATCCTCCTGTCCATTCGTTTGGTATTGTATTTGTATATGTATGCCATTTTTCTGGGTCTGCTGTTTTTCATATGTTCTTAAGAGATGTTTCTTCTCTTTTGAGTCCATAATCTAGCAAACGTCATCCCTTTCTTTCCAAATGCAATCCAGATTACAATATATACAATTATATATATTTTAGCCTTCTCTTCTAATAATAATCCTTACACTTCTAAATATACAAATGCTTTATTGCCCATAGCTCTTCCAGGCACGGATTTTCCCCTTAGGGCTTTTGCTTCCCTGGTGAAATCTCAACACATTCTAATTAATGTTGATTGCCATCTACTTTTGCATTTCAATGTTAGTTCTACATGGTAATTTTTTCTTCTCATTTATTGACTGTTTTTTCAAGAATGGTCTTTCCTTCTTTCAAGAAAGGAAGGTTTTCCTTTAGCTTAATGGTAAGATTCGGTAAATCAGCATATTTCCCTGTAAACTTCTCTATTTTATTGCCCTATTCACATTTTTCTCCCAAATGCACTTTTTTTTTTTTCAGCTTTAGGGAATTAACAGCATATGCGTGTGTAAAATATGGTTAAGGATTGCTTGCTTGGATCATGGGCAGCTATGAACATAATCTGGAATGAGGCAAATATTGACACGAGTGAGATACTCGGGCACTCATTGAATGAAAGTGAATGGTATTTCCAACATCAGGTTTTACTTACAGGGGCTAAAATAGGCACTACCTATAAATCTTGTAAGACATTATTTTGGTACTGAACATAGTGATAGGAAAGTGGAATTTTGGCCAACATTTGTACTACTATAGACAGACAAAGTCCAGCTGTGTTTTGATCCTTTTGAAAGGTGTCAGTCACGGCCAAAATTCTTTCGTGGTGTTTGATTCTCTAAAAATCCCCAAGTCTGGGCTTTCACCGAACCAAAATTAAACACATCGTTTTTAGCTGCCTCCAGAGAGCAGCTCCATCATTCTTCGAGGCTTTCTGTTCTCCTGTCAGTCACACCTGGTTTTAGTAAACGCGTCTGTCCTTCCCATTCCGTAAAGTACAGCCGAAAACGTATTCGGTGTGTATTTAAAAACCTCTGTATCAACGACCACCCCTCTGAGCTGCGCGCCATCGTTACACTGTAACACTGGCATTTGCAATTTTCTTAGCGTCTCCTGCAGCAGTCGGGAAAAGTGGGAAGAACCAGAAGAGAACTGAAGTGGAAGCGGGCGCTCGGAGGTGCCGGGCTGCGCTCCCGTTTCCCCGCCCGGATCCCGGCAGGACTGGACCCCCCGTTTCCCCGCTGCCGCCAGGAGGCGCGGCAGCGCTGCTCCCGCCGCCGCCGCTTCCCCCTCGGCCGGGAGCCCCTCTGCGGGGCCGGGCAGCGCGGCCCCTCTGACAGGAGCCCCCCGCCGCCTGCAGCCCCTCCACCGGGAGCCCCTCCGCGAGGCCGGGAAGCGCAAACCCTCCTCCGGCAGCGCGTCCGTGGGGCCGGGCCGGGGCCGATCCCGCAGGGGGAACTGCGCCGCCGTGTGCGCGTCTGGAACTCCCCCCGCGCCGCGCCGCCCCCTCCGCGCTCTTCCGCGGCCGCACTGCCGGCAGCAGGGGAGGCAGCTTTGCGGGCAGGGCGAGGGAGGAGAGGAAGGTGCCGGAGGAAGGAGAGAGGGGGGAAGGCGGAGACGGGGCCAGCCCGAGGAAGTCAAATAGCCCCGACATGATTTAGGCAGCGGCTGTAGAGGGGAGGGCCCCCTCCCCCGCTCGCTGCCTCGCTCGTTCGCTCGCTGGTCCCCGCACGGCGCCGGCGGGAGCAGCGCCGCCCCGCTCGGAGCGGCGGCTCGGGGCGCGCACGCACACACGGACCAGCGGCGGCCGGGCGAGAGGGCGGGGGGGCCGGCAGATGAAGATGGCACTGTCTGTGATCCAAGCGTGCCGCAGCCTGGCGCTCTCAACATGGCTGCTGAGCTTTTGTTTCGTGCATCTGCTGTGCCTGGACTTCACCGTGGCCGAGAAGGAGGAGTGGTACACGGCTTTCGTCAACATCACCTACGCCGACCCGGCGGCTGGCAGCGCCGAGCTCCGCAGCGAGAAGAGCGAGTGCGGGCGCTACGGCGAGCAGTCGCCCAAACAGGACGCCCGCGGGCAGGTGGCCCTTTCCGCCTCGCCCGCCGACCGCTTCGCCTGCGACCCCGGCACCCGCTTCAACGCCCCGGCGCCGGGCAAGAGCTGGGTCGCCCTGATCCCGCGGGGAAACTGCACCTACAAGGACAAGATCCGCCACGCCGCCGCCCAGAACGCCTCCGCTGTCGTCATCTATAACGTGGGCTCCAGCAACGCCAACGAGACCATCACCATGCCCCACGCAGGTAAGCCACGCCACCCCCAGGCGTGTGCTGAGGGGGAAGACGGATGGACCTCCTTTTCTAGCTCGCTCTGCCGTCCCGCATCCTTGGGGTAGGAGCTACTGCGGGAATGTGTCCTCGCACTTCCTGACAGGGAGCGGGATCAGCTGTGGGCGTCGTTGGGTGGTGGGTGCCCGTGGTGGGGACCATGGAACTCCTCACCATGCTGCCGTGGTAAAGGATGGATGTGCTGCTAGCATATCCATAGCAATGCACACCGGTGCTCCAGGGATGAAAAGTTTGGGACATGTAAAGTTTGCGCCCAGTCGGAGGAATGGGACGCTGATCCCGCTGTGGGGGAGCGGTGTTTCGTTGTGTCCTGAGAGTCCTCTGGCGGGTGCCGTATGGGATCGAGTGTGATTGAGAACTTCGGAAGAGAAGTTGTAGTGTTGTGCTGCAGGCTTATCAGGAGGTACAATAAAGCAGAGAACACGATGTCCACAGTCTCAGCTGCGATAGTGTAAAAACACTAAAATTCGAGTAGGAATGCCGAGTATCTGATTTGGTGAGAACATGAGATATGGTGTCCAGGACTGGGATGGCGGGAGTGTTTCACTCTCCCAGGTGAATGTTCTGGTGGAGTTTGCGCTTGCAGTATCAGTGCATAGGTGGTCAGGTCCCAAAATGTGCTTGTCAACTGGAACCCATCAAAATCCAGTCATTCAAAATAACCTAAACCCTGGCTTATGCCCGCAAAAAAAAACAACCCCACTGTTTCTGTACCAGTGCTTGATCTGAAATAGTGTCTTAAAAACAGTTCACTGGATTTATATTTAGGGACAATGTTTTCTGCCAGGGGTCACTTGACTTTTATACCAGCTGCCTATGCCATGGAGATAAAATGCCACCTATTGTGAAATCTCAGTTTGGTTTCTATCCAGTAACTAATCCTGCCAGTTGAATCTTAGTAGAGTTGGGATAAATTGAAACACAGAAATGCTGCAGAACAGGATGTTATTCTAATGGCATGTTAAACTTCCACAGTAAACTAGCTAGCTTGGATGTGCTGAGAAGCAATTTGTTGCCTAAACATAGTGCTAAAATACTGCTGATGCAAAAGCAGTGATTTTGGAACCTCATGTGTCCAGCCTGTTTCAGAGATTAACTATTTTTGGGGGGAAAATTAGTGTTTCTTTGGTAGGGTTGGTGGAAGAAGGGGCTTTTTTTAGTGTTTCCTTTTGGTTTTGTGAGACAAGCAACTCATAACCTCTTGAGCTTCCTAAAACTATGTTTTATAACCTGCCCATGGTTTAGCAGCTGTTCGGATTATACTTCTTGCTACTTTAAGTATCACAGATTATATACTAAGAAGTATAAAGCAGTAGGAGCTTGGCATACTTATGCATCCTCAAAGTAAAGCTCAAGCTGTTTTAAAACTTAAGATGCAGCATAGTTTGCTTTTCTCTAGTAAGTTTCTCTAAAACTGCCAACATGTTGGATTAATTAATGGTTTGCCTGTTTTTAAAGTATACACTAAGCTGTTTTCCCACACAAATGGCGTTTTATTAAGAAATGTGGGAGTAAAAAATGTGTCTAACCTTTTAAAATGTTGGCACTTGGGTTTGTTTTAAAGTCTAAGATGAAGTAGGAAAGGAAACTTTCTTACTGAAGGTGGCCTCAAATTTAAAAAATATGAACATAGTATCAATTATCCTGGGAGCAGCTTCTTTTTTGTCATATAATTTCACAGGATTTGTTCTGAGAATCCTTTCTAGTACTGAATTGACACCCAGCAGTAGGTTTGTACAGCATCAGAGGCTGAAATGAGAGGAAACTTTCTGGAGTTGTGGAACATGATCACTGAGACTGAAGGACTTTGCTCATTGATTTGATGAGGTTGTCTTCATTCTAAGGATTTTTATTCAGTGAATTTGAATTATGGTTGTTGGTGAAACCATTACGTTAGTGAAAGCCTATCCTCTGCACATGGTCAAAACTGAGAGTAGTTTTAGAGCACAAGTCTGATGGAACAGAAGAAAAAACAATTATTCTTAGTTATTTAGCAATCTACCAGGAATTCAGAACTTTACTCTCCCTCCGGTAACACTTTTACTCTGGGACAAAGTGAATAGTCAGGCTGTGTAAAATTGTGGCTGCGAGTTTCTAACTCACAGCCTTTGACATTTGCTTGTTCCTGGTCTAAATGATAGCACAAGATTCAAGGGAAAAATGAATCAGTTTCTTGGTTTCTGAGTTCAGCAGCATCTGCAGTGTTCTGCCCACGCAAAATCCTGGAGTGGGAAGAAGAAAATTCCATCCTGGAAAATACTTGGAGGTTGAGAGGGAAGGGTGAAATATGACCTAAAAAGCAATTTAAGAGTCAAAAGAAATATGATGTTACTCCCCTTTTATTTTCTGTTTTCCTTTCACAGATTTTTTTTGAGGTTTCATAGAAGCTTGAACTCTTCCTATACTGAAAAATGTATCCTGTTGCATAACAATGTGGCTTCTGCCCTTATTAAATAACTTTTACTCCTAAGAGGTTTTTTTCCCTTACATACATTCTTCTGTATGTTTTGCTGTCTCTTATTGTCACTTTACCTCTTTGTGCTGCTTTTTCTGCTCCTCTCACCCTTGTTTCTTCATTTCTATCCCCATGCTTCATTCCCTGCCTTAACCACTTTACCATTTCATAGTGCTTTCCCTTTGCCACTTTCTTCCCAAGGCACTTTCTCTTGCCAAAGAAGTTAGCTCATGGCTCTATGTTTAATTATATTTCCTGTTTTCTGCTACGGTGCATGCCAATGACCTTTTGCTCACGTGGTGACTCCTGATTTTGAAATGTATAGGCAACTGTAGCAAGATACTGTGTGTGAAGTTGAAGGAGGGTTCATAGACCTCCCTCCCACCACCCCCAAATCAAAACCAGAGTAGTATAATATCAAAGCTTGTTGTGGAAATCTTAAAATATGACTCTCCAGAATTTATTTATAGAGCATACAGCACAAAATGTGCAATTTGAACCAGTTTCATCACCCCATGGAAAGCCTTTGCTTTTAGGGAGCTTTTACTGAGATCACTCCTTGCACACCCAGAAGGATGAGGTGGAGTTAAGACATCTGCGTTCACAGGGAATATGGAGATCTGGGATTCTCCTGCTAGGATGTCCTTAGCTTGTATATCATCTGCTACAGCCTGTGCAAACTGGCATCTTTATTATTATTGGCTTGAAGGATGGCATAGGAGCTGTATGACTTTATTTGCCTTTTGACTAAGTAGGCTCCAGCCAAAGGAAAAAAGGCATCTAGAATTTCTATTTTAGATGCTTTGTATTTCTCCTAGATCAACTTTCCTAGCAAAAAAGTAATCTAATAATATAGAGGATGTTCTTTTTTATCCAGAAGAATAATCCATGGGGTTTCTCATTGAAATTTTTTCTTACTCAGACCAAATTAACCATTATCTAGGTTTGAAGTCACAGTAGACAGTGTGACTACATTTAATAACTTAGTATTAATTTGCAGTTGTCTGACTACTTGTTGTATCATATATCCTAACATTTCCTCTGAGCTCTGAATAGAGACAGTGAGAGAGCCTTCCAGAAGGTGATTTGAGGTGAGAACTTTCTACAGTTCATATTTGAGGGAACCTACATGGACCATTTCTAACTTGGGAACCTCTCAGGTGCTTGGGGCAAGGGAGGAATGTTAACTGTGACTGTACATGATTCATATGTGGGCAAAAATCAAACCTAAAATATTCTACATACTTTCTAAGATTCAGTTTGGATTCTGAGGTGCATAAGATTATTTCACAGAATGGATATTGTTAATACATGAAGTAAATTGCATCCTATGTATTTTGCACCAGGAGCATATGTTAGGCAGTTTTGCATTCTCCATATTCTGCTTTTCTAGTGCATTCCATCACAAATTTTAAATCACATGCCTCACCTATGACAACCCCTTTGCAATAAAGGGCAGATACCTTGTTCTTTTTGTAGTGGCTCATACACACATCAGCAAGTAGCAGCTGTATCTTTTAGACACTGATCTCATAAGTGGTCTAAGATGATTCTGACTTCTCTCCTCCCTCTCTGGCCCTCAAGTGCAGTGGGTGTATGTGCCAGACTTCATGAGGAGGGCATGGCCCATCCCATCGCAAATTCAGATGTGTCTCTTTGTATGTGCTGTAAAGGGGCCCAGACTCAGCCTGGGAGCATTCAGCTCAATATCAGTCTCTGTGTTAGTAATAGTCTGGGCTTTGGGCTGCCCTGTAGATTTGTACTGATGTGCAAATTAAACACCAAAGTTGAATATTTCTCTCTTTACAGACTTAATTCAGTACTGTAGCTGCATTAGTTTCCTTATTAAAACAATTGTTTTTCTAAACTTTTTTGGAATTCTAATGAGGAAAATGTGCTGAGTGCATTCACACTGAATTTACATATGGATAATTAATGGAGGGCTGGAAATTTCAGCTTTCCAGAGTCTGCCATAATTTTTTTCTATTCCAGGCACCAAGATTGATTCCTAATAGAAACTCACTTAGTGGGAGAGAGAGATGGAGATTAGTGCATCTCTGAGCCCTATCCATTGAGGTGTTGCTGGGATGTACTGCCATCCTTATGAACTCAGAAGAGCTCCTGGATCAATCATGATGTAGGCCTGGCTTTCTGCAGTGTTTGAAAATCTAGTTCTCTGTGTTTATCAAAATTCAGGATATCTAGCTGACAGGCTGTCCCACTGCATTCCCTGGTGAGTCACGCTTCTGCTGCCAGCTCTGCTCTGAAGAGGTTCTAGACTGCTTTACTGCCCATGTTCAGCTGTGGTAGGTGGAGGGGGCACTTGATATGCTGTTAGGTAAGTAGTTCAGGTTAAACTGAATTGAAAGGAATTAATTTGACCTTCAAGAACTAGAACAGCAAAGTGTCCCCTGGCACTACTTGGGACAGCCACTTCAGCTGAGGTACTGAGTTTTGTCATTAGATGAGACAGTTTTTACCTTATTGAGTCTTTCATCTTTCAGCCTCATAGCTGGATCATGTGTCTCCTTCAGAGCCCTAAGAGCCTCTAAGACAGTGGAAGGACACTGAGTCCACTGAGCTTTGGATCAAGTCATAAGGTACAGCTTTCCCTACAAAAGTCGTGAAGTATTGTTTTCATTGAAGATTTCATTGATCCTCCAAGCTTATTGATTGCAAAAACAGTTAGATTTCTGCTTTGATTATCTGCAACATTTGCATATAGTGGCATTCATACAAGTGCTGTCTTCAGATCTCTGCAGTAGGAAGTGACACTGCAAGAAGAAAAATCTTCCTCAGGAGCAAAACTGTATCCACATCTGCACTAACTGCTGACTGATGATCTGGAGGACCTCTTTTTGGTATATAGTGCTTAGGAGAATGGCTTGCTTTTGAGAAAGCAGTGGTGTGTCCTAGTTCCACTAATATTTTGTCTTTAAGATGGTGTATCTTAGCTTGGGTTATTAGAATATTGTGTCAGTCTGTAGCTTAGTGCAGCTCACTAATTAATGCAGATATATTTCATCATCACATTGATGCCTTGAGAAGTTAGAACAGAGGCTAGACAGAGTTGGGAGGAATAAAGTGAATATTTATTGTCCATCAGAGAGAACAGGAACATTTTCAATAAAAAGGGAGAGAAAACTAACTAGTTCAGTGTTGGCACTTTCAGGAGTCTTTTTCTGGTGAAACAAGAGGACGCTTTCTACTCTTCACATACAAGCAAAGGCCTAAAAGAACCAATTATTTTGCAGCACTTTTTTGATGGAGCTCATGATGCTTTGTCATGTGAGATGACTGAGTTTCAAGTGATGTTTGCCTCTGTACACCACGAGCCAGGCGGATGAAGAGTTAGGCCTTTATAAAGGGATAATCCAACAACTTCTCCACTTCCCAATAACTACTGCATAGCTAACCTGCACAGAAACAGCATTCATTTCAAGACAAGCCCCACTTCTGCCCTTTCAGCTACATTTGAGTAGCAGTCACTTGATGACTCCTTTGGTGCAGAAGGGAATGAACAATACAATCATTGATTCATAGAAATCAGATATAGAAAAGATTGAGTAGTCCAGGTAATCTGCCACCTTACTAATGCAGGGCTTCTTCCTACAGTATTACTACTATCCACTACCATTGCAGTGCTTTTTGCTTAGCATCTTGAAAAGGAAGGAATTTTGGGGTGCTTCAGGAACAAATGCAGTCTGTGTAAGGAGAATGGTTTTAAGGCAAGAGATACAAAATGTATGCAGATGTTAATTAGTAATACTATACCTTGCAGTAATGTTAAATTCACGTAACTTCCACAAAGGCACAGCAGCTAAAGGATAAGGTTAAAAGCCAACCGTATCCATTGTACATCAGTCTAGGGGAGGTATATGGCAACTGCGAGAAGGAGGATGCGGCAAATGTTTTGCAACTGGTTGTATGCAAGCAGGCTTTACTGTGCTGTGTCTTTTTTCCACAGTGGTATGTGATCCAGGATTTTGTTCCTGACCAGTGCTCTCCTCATTTCAGTCCTTAGTGTTTCAGTTTCTCTGGAAAAGAAATTTGGATGGTTTAGCCTCAGGTCAGGCACTGCACAGTTTGACCAAATACTGAATGTGGATAAGCAGGGGTCAAGGACCCCTCAGAGTATCCTGCTTTCCATGAGTGCATTTGGATGTAGTATCTAAGAATGTAATTTAGTGGATAACTAAAACTTCTGTTACTGGGAGAAGAAAACCCAAACATCTTAGATGAAACTTTAACTTCATAAATTCACCGTATTAAATCTACCAGTTGTATATCTACTATCTGATGCACTGGCCACATTAGTATTAGTAGAAGTAATTCTTCAGCCAGATGAAAATTACTGAGTTAGGTTCTTACCAGCTGCTGGAAACAATGTTTTTTAGTTCAAAAATGGATGGGGAGAAAACACCTCTTATTTCACCAGTTCTAATAGATAGGTTGTAATATTGTTTGCTTATGAAACATAAATACCATTCAGTTGTTTTTTATAGGAGAGGCCTAACAAGGGCATTCTTTACTTTCTGTCTCCTCTTCAATAAATTATTTGAAATAAACCTTAGAAAATTGTACGGAGGAGAAATGAAGGAGATGATGAAAAAAATTAAACTGTTTGTTTTATTGCTATTCCACACTAAAATATGAAAAGCTAGCGTACTTTATTCTGTGCTACTTAGAGATAATAGCTTTTTAAAATAATTGTTCATTTCTTTTCCCTTTCAAGAATGGCCAGTAAATAATGTCAGTAAAGTGTAGTGCCTGTTCGTTTGCCTCTGACAGTATAATCATAGTGATATGCAATTATGCTGCTAGACCTAAGGGTCTGTCAGAGTTTTGGTCTCGAATTTGATGTGTTTAACTGTGTTTATGTACAGGATAGTCCTTCTGTAAACTGGAAAGGTATTTTCAGTTTGACACAAAATTAGAAGAAAAAAAATGTTTATCTCTTTAGTTCCCAAACCCCAGAAACAAAATTGCAGCCATGTAACTCCATAGAGTCTTGGCTTGAGTACGTCTTGTTAAACATACTTCTTAAACATAGATAGAAACATTACATCTGGAATGCAGTTCCTCCAGGGATACATAGAATAGGGTGGGTTGGCAAGCGCTCCCTTGTGCTACACACGTAATGAGACGTAGCTTTTTTAAATTAATTTGTATTCCATAGTGTTGTGAGTCTTTATCATCATTTATCAGCAGTGGGGTGCTCCATAACAAATGAGTTCTTTTTGTATGGTTTCCTGCCAAGACAGCCCCTTACTACTTACATATTTGTCTATGAACCATCATCATTTGTCACTGAAATAGGCTTAATGATATAGGATTTTATTTTTTCACATAATTTGTTCCAAGTCTTAGCCTTCCTCCCTTCTTATATACTCTTTGGTTTGCTTCTTACTGTTAAATCTCTTGTTACAAGCCCTCTCTTTTTTGCAAGTCATTGTAGGAATATCTCACCAGATAATATATGCATTATATTATTAAGGAAATTATACATCACATTAATCTCTGGCTTCCAGCTTTATAAATCACACATCATTAAATGTGCTTCTCTATTTGTTGTTTCATTTTGCAATCCTTGTCAAACAATTCTCTTTTTTTTTTTTTTTTTTTTTTTTACCATGGTCACTTTTATGTTGCATTGAATGTGCCTGACATTACACAGCCATGTTCAGAATGGACTCCAGAGTCTAGTGGGTAGTTTCATCTTTAATTAATATATATGCCTAATTTTAAGATTGCTGTAAAATGTGTAAGCATTAGCTGAATATGTCTTGTGGGTTGCCTGGGTTCAGACCCAGTATAATAAGCTCTATAGTTTTATTGTTTTGGTTAAATTGATTTGTGGAGCACTTGAGAAGCTTTTGCACCTAATTGTTATTATCATAGTGTAGCATTTCCAGATCCTCAGGATCAAAGCTCTGGGTGTCTAACAAATTTCACTATAAAAGATTTCTTGCATTTTCTGATTATGCAAGGGCTCTCTATCAGTATCTGATAAAGATCTCTTTGGTTTTACATCCTGTGATGCTAGCTAAAATGCTACTATTCTTCTTCCTTTTCCATTTCAGTAGTTTCTGTTAGAAGACAGAAATTATTTCTGCTTTTCCTTTGCCCTTTTAAAAATCTCTGTGTTAGAGAATCTTAAATCTTCAGCCATATTTCTAGTACATGTCTGTGTTTGTACTCAAAAATAAATCAGTCTTTAAAACAGGACAGTCTGATGAACATTCAGGATTGCTTCTTATACCTGCACAGAGTATGCTTTCCCCTCTTGTGCCTTTTTAAGCTTTTTTTATATGCTTATTGTCTTCTAGTTTTACCCGTGACTATCATTTCTTGACAGAGGCAGCTTTTGCAAAATTGTGTAATCTCTCTGCCTGGTCTCTTATTGCTCTTTATGTGTCCATGTGTTTGAAGTACCATCTACTTGTCCATCAAATCCATACCTTTACTAAATACTTTATCAAAATTTCTCATGCTGGAATATGAGAAGCTGAGTAAAATACATTATGTCTTTTTATAATGCTATCTTTGATGTATTTGCCTTGCCTTATCTTTCCTTCAATCCTACACCCTCTTTATTTTCTACCTAATTTTTCTCTCCTTTGGTTTGTTGAGTTTTTTTCTTTATTGTCCCTGCTTCCAGTAATTCTTTTCCTTGGACTTCTCACCCTTTTTTCCCTCGCCTTCTCCCCTTTCCCTTTATGTGTTCTGCACCTGTTTTTCACCTCTACTATTTTGATTTTTTTTCCTTCCTGCTCACTCCTTACCAGGTTGACAAAAGGAGACAAAAACTATTTGCTTTGCATACATGTTGACTGTAAGAGGAAGCAGAGCAGGATTATGCTCTTTTGGTGGCTTTTCCTTTGCAGCTGACTCTGGGTTTAGAGTGTCTGCTGTCTGCTATTCACGGTGGGCTCAGAGGAGTGGGACACCAGCAATTGGGAAGTCATCAGAAGGTTGACAGGCATAGAGCACATTTGCTGTGTATAGAAGGGGTTTGTGCTGAACACTCCTAAGTCTTCTTTTTCAGGAAATCTTGAAAGACTAAATTATGGTCTCCTCTCATGCTTTTATGGAAGAAGATTAAGCTTCCCCCCACACTGGATGCTAGAAAAAACTGATGGGAAATTTTTGTATCAGAACTGTTTTAGGAAGTGAAATGGATTTTCAACAGAAAGCTGTTTTGGAAAGTTTTTGCTCTCTGGAAAAGATCTTACAGGTCTGGTTTGAATAAAAAATTTATTTTAGTAAATGTTTTATGTTTCTGAATTTCAGTTTCAGATGCAGTTTGGTTTCCCTTTTCCTTTTCTTGATGATATATTACATTTCAATCAGCTTCAGCCAGCTTTAGATACTAGTTCCCTTCCAGGGGACAGAAATGACTTTTTCCCAACTCACTTTTCTCTGGAAATCGATGTATGCATCTGATCATCATCAGTATTATTTAAAGCTATTGACCTCAGGTTTGCAGTGCTGAATTTCTTTTCCCTGTGACTGTGTGACAGCAGCTTTCTGTCTTCCCACAGTGCAGTCCCTAAGCTATGTAGAGTTTTTAGCCCTTGCTGCATGTCTTTAGTAGCAGATTTCAGCACTGTGTCTAGATACACACAGGAATGATACTCAGTGGGAGGTAAAGATTGCTCTTAGACAAAGGCATAAAAGGGATCAGTACCTGTCAATGCAAGTGAAATAAATTCAGGCCTGTAGTATGATGCAATATTAATGTTATTTGCATGGGACTGGATAGTTCTCTAAATGTCAAATCCTGGTAAAAATACCCCATTCTCTGGGGAAATCATGGTCTTATTTGTACAAGGAAGGTTGGACAAGGTGTTCATAGTAGTTCTTCTGGTTTTAGGGTACTTCTCTGAAACTATTACCCAGCTCTTTTCCACACTTGAAAACTCAAAACTGCTCTTGCAGAAGCTATGCACAATGGGCAGAGATAACCCCTATGGAGTGAAGCATCAGCTTTTCAGAACAGGATCTCTGTTAGCTGGGTGACAGTGATGAACTAATGTCAGCTTGATATTTCTTTATGACTTGCTCATAGGAAACTGCAAGAAAAGGCACTTGCAGTAAAAACAGTCTGAGCCACTTCTTTTGTGTCTGAAGATAGCTAGCAAATGCAGAGAGATGTCTATAAGCCTCCACTAATCAACCATTTGCTGAAGCTTGTCTTGCAGCATGAGAGATGTAAAAGCCTTTTTCTTCTAAAACTTTTACTTATCTGTTGAATACCAGCACAAGGGAATATTGTGATGGAATACAACCTAGAGCAGCAAAGCTATCACGGGTGAGGATAAAATAGTTCGAAACACATGATGGTACCATCACTCACTTTGCCAGAGAAACAGCTGAAATAGCTATTAGATGAAAGTCACATGGATGAACCTGAATCCTGGAGAGGTGAATTCATGTTGATGAGAAAATAAAAGCCATCGAAGTAGGTGGTGACTCATGTGGTCTACCCATCACGTGGAAAGTCTTCCTCTTGGAGACTGTGAAATGTCTTTGACTAATCCATACGTCTTAAACCTCATTTCAGTTCTGCACTGAATCCCATTTCTCACTGGCACCCACTGTCATGATCTTTGACATTTTCTTGTTTGCTGCCTCACTGCTGTTTGTCCCAGTCCTTTCTTGCTGCCTTTACAGGTAGTAGGATCATTTCTTGAGATGATGAGTTTCTTGGTCAGCTCCGGTTTGAGCTTGTATGTTTTTCTCTTGTTGCATTTAGTAGTTTTGCATGTTTGGGAATGGTGGGGTGCTCTGCTCCCGGAGTGCTTCCCAGCTGGATCCACAGGCGAATTAGATAGGGAAAGCCACCAAACAGCTTGACTGCTTGTGAAAGCCCTGACCTCTGTCTAAGGCAGTTGGGATCCTCTAGGGCACATTGGTTCTTCAGGGAGGTCATCTGTCATCTTCACTCCCTTGACCTACTGACCCCTACTTAAGAAGATACACAGGGAAATTTTCCTTTTCAATGTTAGTGGGGGTATGGGTTTGGGTTTTTTTCCATCTAGAAACATTGTCTCTTCTTTATTGAATACCCAGACAGCCTTTTTTTCTCTCTCTTTTTTTTTTCCTATCCTAGTCTAATAACCAGATCTTATTGACATGCAAGTAATGAGAGTCCACAGACTTTTTAAAACAAAAATATGACTGCATAACCACTTATTTCCAAAATCATGGCTTCTAATGGTTGTTAGTGCAAATAAATTTTTGGTGCCAGAGAATTGATGTTATCTGTTTTCTAAATATGCATGACATCACTTCTTTCTGCAATAATTGAGAGCTTCATTCCCATTAACTAACATAACCATCTTTCTGCTATTAGACTTACAGAAAATAACAAATCAAGCACTGATTTTTTTAGTGGAAAATATCTCCTGTTGAGTACCGTGTACATTTGAAGTGTAGAATCTATTCTTAGTTCTTAACCAATGCTGTGTTGAACTAGCACAAAGATTACTGTTGTATTTTCATTTTCTGGCCATTCCATATAACCAGGAATATTTTTTGCCGAGACAAAGACGACTCTGCAAATTCTATCACAAAGCTGTTACCTTTAGCTCTCACTAGCCAAATGTGTTGTGGATTAGCTCACAAAACAGGCTACTGTGCATATGTAAAGCAATAGTCACCTTGATAGTAATGATAGCAGGGAGGAAATTTAAATGGGCTCTTACCTGGACTAATACAGCAACTCCTAAAATCTCTTCCTGGCAAATAAGACCACTACTTAAAAACCACTTTTCACTTTACCAAGCTAGTGATTTGGCTATCAGAAAACTCAGTAGTAGGTATTTTTAAATTATTTCTAATGTCTACATTACATTAAATTAATTTGGAGAACATTTCATGGTCCAGTTGAGGAAAATGTTTGCACAAATGGTTATAGTTAAGCTCACATTTAGTTCTTGCTGAGAATGGACTAGAAGTTGAGCACCATGACTAAATGTCACTGAAAGTGGTTCTGTGAGGAAATGTCATCTATGAAAGATGTAGAAGTGTCCGACATAGCCTAGAGGCTTGTTACTAAGAATGTTAGTGTGGTCATCTCGGGTGAAGCTTATGCCCTCCTATTGCACTGTGAATACTCAAGATCCTTGCAATAAGCAGTTTTATTTGAAATTGTAAAAATAAGATACATATGCTTTATATATGTCATTAAAGACCTGCTTAATAAATATTGATAAAAAGAGATTATTTAATTATTTTTCATTTCTCCACATAGTTTGGCTTCTGCTTTCTGGGTTATCAGCCATGTCTGCACCACAATAAGAAGCAATGGTTCCTCTCAACTTCCAGTGAACACTGTGCCACTTCCATCTTTGGAAAATCTCGCCCCCCAAACCCCTTCAAACCCAGCTACTGTCTGTTCTCCTCTGTGTTTTATTTGATGTTTGTCACCATTGAATGCAGAGGAACAATCACAGCCGTGGAAAGTGCAGACACCTGTTTGGTTATTTGCAGATGGCTTAAAGATGTGTATCAACCAGTCATTTGTACTTGCTAGGTGAGCTAGAGGAGTTCATGTAATTTAGAATAGCTACACAGCATTTCTTTGCTAATCAGGGAGTTGCCTAATTTGGAAATACATGTATATCTAAGGCCAGTCTGATACACAGCAGCTCCTTACCTTACATCCATTCCAGTTTGGAAACAATTATTGTAATGTTTTGCAGTTTTGGTTCCAGCAGATAAAATTTTTCATCCTCCCTAATGGCCTTATCAGTCTACCAGCTTCATTCTGCTTTGAGACATTTAGGACAGGTTTCCTTAATGTTCCCAGTGGAACAGTTTTGAATAGAACAGTTCAGTTTTGGATAGAACTTTTAGCCATTTAGACAGTTGTTTGGGTTATGTTCAGATGATGGGAAACTGTTACCAACTAGGAGGGAAGTGTAAAATTAACAGATCTTCTTTTAGGCTTTCCTAAAAAGTGAACTGCCATATATAGTTCAAGGGCTCCACCTGGAAATAATGCAATTATTACTTCTAATAACCTTTAAGTACAGACAGGTCCCCCACAACAACTGTGTTAACTTCACAGAAAGACTTGCTAGACCAGGTAAATATTAATGTAGGATACCCAAGTACTAATGAATACCTAAGGTGACTCCATAGTGTCTTGAGTGCTTTGCAAATCTGTACTTAACACCACAAGCCTCGAAGATGTTCCATAATCTGTAATATGAATGCCCTACCATGCAAGTGGAGATGATTAGTATCTGTTTGTGAGTGCTGTGTTCTCACAGGCCTGGGCCCTACTTTGCCTTCTCCTGTATCTCCTTGTTTAATAAGACAGGTTTGGAATCAATCCATCACTGAATTACTGAAGGTTTGATTAATTTATAAATAAACCTGATGTTCATGCTGTTATCCAACAGTTGTCTCCAGTTGTTGGCAAGACTTTCAGGATCTGAGAATGCATTAAGTCTTTATTCCTAAAGTGCACAATATTAAGTCAACTTAAAAAAAAATTAATTACAATTTCATTTTGGTTTCTGTCTTTAATAATGGCAATGTCTCTATCACTGAAATGGATAATATTCACAGCATGTAAGCACCTCCAAGCTCTATCAGTGAAGAGATTGTACCTGTTTAGGGAAAAGGGTGCTGCTCTGTGCAGACTTGGTAGCATGAAAACTGGAAGAATGTATAGTGTTTTAAATAGGGTGAATTTTCAGTCCACTTTTCTAGCTACTTTGAGGAAGCACAGAAATGACTGGAAATGTCACAAGAAGTTCATAGGAAAGAAGAACTTCTCCAGCAGCAATATTCTGATCTCAGTTGTTCATACATGGAGTATTAGGATTAGACTGGGCTCTAAGCTGACTTTTCACAGGCCATACTTTCCATATGCACACTACTTTCAGACCAGCTCAGGTGCCGATTTCTGAACTTTCAGGTTAGTCGCTATTTAAGGGTCTCCAAAGTTCCCATTTAATTTACCTACATTTTTTCATGTTATGAAAAGAATTCCAATAACTGTCCTGTAAATTACAACTCCCATATATCTTTCCTTTAGAAAAAGCATTCTGAGGTTGCTGATTTCCAGAAATGCACTTACCTATGCCACTAATTTGTAACCTGAGTTCTGAAATCCTAACCATGTTGAAGTCAATGGCAAACCTTTCTAAGGGTTTCATTGCCAAAGAGTTAAATCAGGAAAAGAAATACCTGAACTCATTATATCTTCTGCTGCCCTCACAGTATTTAACATTTTGTCAAGTACAGAAGAGCCACCAAGAAACCTAATACCAGGCTTTCCCCAGCATTGGCAATGAAGTATCAACAGTCAGTATGAATTGTACACATCTGTTGGATTCAAGCAAAATATCAGACAACACCAGAACTTCATTAAGATAATTCTGTAATTGCATAAAATGATGAGTCAACCTGTGAGTGCCTTGAACCTGTAAATATTAACTAGCATGACTTGTCCAGTACATTTAACAAAGGGTCTACCTGACCTCAAGTGAATGGTATAAAATATGTAGTCATTGTTATATTTATGATATAGGCAGAAGTTAATTTTCTTGCCTTTTGAAGAGCTTGAGAATAGTAGGTCATGTCTTATGTGCATTTCTGGCAATGGGCTTCAAAACACTTTTTTCTGAAATCTCTAAATTTTGATTTAGAATCTTTTAAAATTTGATTCCTGCAAGGCTTATGGCTTTTTTGTGAAGTGAAAGTAATTGGGTGGTGTGGTACTGTTAGAGCTGTGTTAGGAAGGGGCTGAGAAGCTTGGTGTGCAGGATGCACATCCCTACAACTTGTGTCCAAGGGCAAGGAGAGAGGGTGCTGCCTGACAAAAGTCATAGTCGAGATAAAATCTCTGGAATCTCAAGCAGGTACTGGCTGGATGCACTGCAAAAATACCTGCTCTAAATTTGGAGAGCGAAAGCAATATGGTTTTCACACCTTTCTTCACTAACTGGTATACTAAGAAGGAATGGCAATGATGACAGCCTCATCACGAGGGGAGTGCTTCTGTGGTGGTTGTTAAGAGAATGCTCAAAATTAGCATTCACAGTCTCCAGTGAAGGAGTGGAATCTGTGTTTTATGCCATCCATTTATATACCAAATAAATGTGGACAATTTTCATAGAAATAGCTACAGAGACAAGGTCTATCCACACTAAGCCTAGCAGAGGTCATTTCTAAACTGCTTCCTGCCTGACCAAGTTAAGATGGCATTTAATACAGGCTGAATTTGTTCCAGAGGATTAGTTATTAGATCTTGAAATACATGGCTGGTTGGTGATCCTTCTTTTTTCTTTTTTCCCATAAGTTTTCTAGAAATACCATTCAGCTGAAGAGACCACAGTGTAGGCAATACCACATGGTGATTTCAGTGCCTTCATCCTGATATGCATATTGTGTTTTGAGTGATGCCAATCTGTTTTTAGAGCTTGTGGGATTTTCAAAACCACTGCTACGTTAATGTCATTTGGATTCTCTAACATACTTCAGATCACTCTCCCTTTTTCAGAGTCTGATTACAAGATACTAAATGGTGTTTTGTACTGCAAATGGGCTGTTTTCAGTTTTCACTACACCTTCATTTTGGAAATCTGTAACTGTATAACCTCTCTATAAGTCTTCAGCATGCCATATTACAGTGAAATTCTCTGCTAATCAAGGTGGCTGCTAATGAGAGAATCTCATTCAGTAGAGGCACTGCTGTATCCCAAAGACATCTTGCCCTTTGATCTCCTTGATCCAGATTAATTGTAGGAGGCTAAATTCAGACAGGAATATCAAATACACAGCAATGCTTAACAGAAATGTTACAATTACATAAAAGTATGAGAAATCAAAGGAGGATTCAGATAGGTGATTGAGCATGGAAATAACAGGGTAGCTCAAGGTCATGATTTCAGCTTGTAGTTCTGATCTGCTCGTATGCAGACATTGAGTCATCCAAGGCAGAAAAGTAAATGAGGAGAGAGATCATAAGCTGTCATACAAGAACCAAGGTAAGTAGAATTACCTGCCTTTCATGTCTTCTCTATGGGCTGAATTAGTCTTTGATGGAATCCAAACACAGAAATACATAAGCAATGCTAATATTGCCAGCAGAGGAAAATTTTCAATAGTTATGACTAACATTCCTCTCTGGGAGGCAGTGTGTGTTTTGTTTGTTGTTGGGTTTTGTTAGTTTTTGTTTGTTGTTGGGTTTTGTTAGGCTTTGTTTGTTGGGGCAGGTTGTTGTTTTGTTGTTGTTGTTGGTTTCTTGTGGGGGGGTTGTTTGGTTTTTTGTTGATGTTTTGGGTTTTGGGTTTTTTGTGTGTGTGTGTGGTTTTTTTTCTTTGGCTTGGTTTGTTGTTTTTGTTTTTTTGGTTGATTTGGTTTGCTTTTTAAGGGAGAGGAAACGTGCATGTGAAATAGCATATAAGTATCTGAAACTACATGATACAAGATCTGAGTTGCATATTCAGGGAATGACTAGGAGCTACCATTGAAGACTGGCTTAAAACAAACTTTGCTTTGGAATCAGCTATGCAACTTAAGTACATCCCTTGACATCTTCAGTTGTACACATCTTTCTTGTGTACTAAAACTTGCTAAATATGGGGCAAGATCTAGTTTCTGAGCATCTTAAATTTGAAATGTTTCATATAAAATTATTGTTTCGAGTAATTTAAAGAGTTATGAAATTCAAATTCAAACTGTGAACCTTCTGGCTTCAGTACTTGTTCAGATAATGAGATTTCAGTATGGAAATAGAGCCTTTGCCTTATCTATTATAAGATAGATCCAGTATGGAAAACTCTTATCAGTAGGTACTGTAAAAAGATTTGCATAGGTATTCATTTGAGCACTAAAAAGCAAGAATGTAATTAGCAATGTATTGTGGTATCAGCATTAAGTGTTTCTGTTTTCATCATCCTCAAAGCATGCCTAAATCTCAGAGAGAAATGAAGAAAACCATATAATCAACCATACAAAATCAGTCACAGCTGTACAAAATGTAGTGTGGACAAAAATGTACTCTTTGGGGAAGCTGAAAATACTGACAGGTAACTGACAAAAGCTTTATTGTAGAAATGTGAGCACGTGCAACACACACTGAGCATCAGCATCATGAGAATTTGCCTGAGAAGCATGTGCTAAGAGGAATGCATTTCTGACTGAAGAGAAATTTAGTTCTGAATTTATTTCTGCATTGCCATGTTCTTGTGAAAAATACAGAGGAAGGACTCTGCCTGTTTAAAGCAGATTCGGACCCATTTATGCATATCACTCCCATGTAGACATCCAAATACCTTTATTTAGGGGTAGATAGCATGAATCCTTTGTCTGTGGGTACAGATGTGTGTAATGCTTGTGTGTCCTTATTCACATACGTGTATCTAAAAAAAGGTAACTTCCATGAGAGACGCTAGCTCCAGCAGGTAATCCACACCTGTTATTAAACTCAGAGAAGAACCAAGGATGTAGACATCCCATATTGTTATTTGGCCAATTAATGGTCTATGTAGACATAAAGAGCCTTATTTTTGAGCACATATGGCATGGTGGTAGTACTTTTGCTGGTTTACTCTGGGGTTCATTTCAATTGCAGTTCTGCAGGACATGGGAAAAAAAGAAAAAATAGAGCTTTTAAAAATGTTTAGACAGTTCTAAGAAACTCCTCCTCTGTGTACTTCTCTGATTTGGGGTGATTCAGAAGAGAGGGAGGAAAAAATTGTCTCAGCCAACTCAAGTCCTTAACCTTGCAGGTATTATAATGCAAATAAAATGTGCTGTCCTGGAATGTAAATAAAATGTGTTGTCTTGAAATGTAGATAAAATATTTGATACAGACGACTCATAATGCAATCCTGTAGCTTGTATATGCACAGGTGAAACAGAGTCGGGCTAGGAATTTGCCTTCTATTTGTCAGCTTTTCAGAATACTAAAAGCAAGAAATTCCATCTGGAGAAGAGTTTCTAAATTTCTGAGAAAAATGAAATAGATGTTGTTTCCATATTGTTCCAACCACTTGATTAGAAATTAGTCAGAGAGTGATCTCTGTGTTCTTCTCATTCTGGACATGTGTACTCCCTGGTAAGCTCAGATAAGAAATTTTAAAATCCTGTTAGAAGTGTTTAGATCCTTAGGTAAAATCCTTAGCTAAAATGACAAGGCTCCCTGTAGAAAAATGAAAGATCAGTTTTACGGTGTAGGCACTCATGCTGAAAATACTCATGCGGGCATGTACCATGGATGTAATGAACTTGCTTGATCTATTTATAGATTTACTCAGTGTATGTTTTTACCCAGATGGTGCTCCTTAAATTTCACTGGACTGTGTGTTCACTGGACCAGCAGTTCTCACTAAAGATAACAGTGCAGAACAAGAGTCCAAGTAGCAAACAAATATAAACTTTTAATTAAATAGATATTCACAATTAATTAATAAAATACTTATGACTTTTTATGGTTTGTCTGCAAGAAGGATGTGTAACTTTGAAAATTGCTAGTAATTACTATTTGGTTTTTGGTTTTGATAATTATCTTTACAAAGATAAATAAATAACATTAAATTTTGAGAATGGAGTAACATGCAAAAAGGGTGGAGTAGCCAAGCCTTACAGTGTGCCAGGAGTGGATTCCAACCATCCAGGATTGTCTTCACTCTGTAGTAATAGATCATTCCCATCCCTACAGCACCTTGCTTGTCCAAGCTTCCTATTTGATAGCTTTGGTTCCATATGTTTACTCTTTTCATATGCTTGAGCTCCCACTAAGACTGGTTTGTTTTGCTTTTCTTTTCTAGTAAGACTGAAATTTTCCTCCATTTTCAACTGAAGTCTCTTTGTATTCACTTCTTTCATAAGGTATTCTTGTAATTTAATTTTAAAAATGTTATCATTTTCGTACACATTCTGAAATTCTGCTTTAATCTACCAATTCATAGTTTTATAAATCAAAAAAAAAAAAAAGAAAAATGAAAAATATACCTTTAAAGGCGGAAAGTAATCTAGGCAATTGCATTAAACATGCTTACATCAAACCACAGTTGGACCAACTGTCTTTCCCCATACTCCTCCCCTCCTACTGAAATAATAGATTTCATGTCAAATAAAATATTTGAATAAAACACTTTTATTTTTTACATCCCCAGCCACTGAATGGTGTTTCATCTGCTGATACCCTGATACTTGTGCAATTTATCTGGTACACATGAATTCACTCAGGATGGCTAATTTTAAGCCTGCCTGGGACAGAGATCATGACTGGGTGTGAGGATGCCTGCAGCTCTCTTTGGGAGAGTTATAAATGAAAGCTCAATTGGTTCAGGTTAAAAGTACAGGAGGATTTTGTTTGGTTTGGTTTTGTTTTACCCTGCAGCATGTGTCAGGAAGCTGGCTTCCCTTGTGCAGTTTGTTACTTTAGAAGCATTTGAAAATACAAATGCAATGATTTAATTGAGCTCAATGATTGCCAAGTAATTTCTGTGACTATTGACAGGTTCAATTAGTAGATTCGGATCACATCAAAGGAACTGCAGGATTATTAGCATTACAAATCTTCTTCCTGATCAGAACTACTCAGCACATTGAGTTTAAGGAGGAGAGATTAATATATTTCTGTAACATGAATGAAACCAACCACCTCAGGTTCTATAACAGCCTCTTGTGTACTCCATAAAATTTCCCTCTGTAAAGAGCCAGGTGCTGTGAGGTTCTGATTGTTAATTTTAAGCTAATGGTTCTAACTTTGGAGGCTTTAGAGAAAAGCAGTGAAGATGGGAATAGTGCCCCATTCTCTCTTGTTCTCTTCCTTTCTTCTTTCTTCAAGCTACTTGTTTCCCACTCCCACACTACTGTTTGCTTCCCTTTTAGCTCTTCCAAAATGAGTTGGACTTCAAAAAGGCTTTTTTAAAATTAAAAAATAAACTAGTCTTGTTTTTTTTCTGGACCAAATCAGACCTGATTCACCCTGCAGTCCCTTAGTTCCATGCTGGCTTAGCTGAAGGCTTGGTGAGTAGCAGTGCTGTGGCAGGAATGGCAGCCCATGGTGAGGAGGACCATAGCTCTGTAAAGTGGTCTTGTGCCCAAAAAAAAGCAGAGGGTAGAATTGCATATGGATAAAGTCTTATGTAGAGCATCAAGTGCAGTTGTTTTTATTACACTGCAATTTATTATCTGCAAAACAGAGCAAGTAGTGTTCAGGCAAAGCTCAAAAGTGCCTTGGTGGCTTCCTAATCTGAGGTCAGTTGAGAAAGGATTCCCATTCCTGGATTCAGCTTCTAGTCTAGAGGAAAGCCCAGTACCTAAGTCCTTTGTGCACTAAAATATTGTTTGAAATGGTCTGGGCTACAGAATCTGATACCTTTGTTAGAGGACCAAGAGCCTGAAATTAGTGTAAATAACTTACATGTGGGAGTGGGACTGTCAGTGTAATGTGTGTACCCCAGCTTTCCAGCCTCAGTCTGTTGACACAGTCCTTTCCTGCCATACATCCTTAGGCTGTTCATACTGGTTTTTGACAGCATTTCTGTCACATCAGCTGCAGCTTCCCACTCTTCAGGTCTTGGTATGCCCTGTGGGATGGCTGGCTCGATGATATTTCCCGTTCCTTCAGAGCCATCTCTTCCTGTAGAATAGCTATCATATCCTTGATGACCTCCTATCCCGTTAGCAGTTCACCCTCACTCTGCCTCTTTCCTCTCTTTTTTGACTGTGACTTCAAGTCATGTCACAGCCACACTGTTCCAGGGCATGAATTTTCTCTTTCTTAGCCATGTGCTTACCTGATCATGTTTAATTAGTGTTTTTCCTAAGTGTGGCCTCTGGTCTTCTTGCACAGTTTCAATAACTGCATCTTCTTGAAACTGCTGTAATATTCTGACATGTAGTGGAATTAAATGTAGAATGTTCGTCTTTCTATCCAAAATGTTTTAAGGGGCAAGTGAAGATTCTCAAAGAAAGACAGCTGAGATCAGGGAAGAGCAATTACTTACGCTGGAAAATATGTGAACACATGTTGGGTAAATCTGCCTATGGCTTCTTTGTGGTGGTGAGGATGTTCATAATTCCCAGGAGCACATACACAGTTCATGTTCATTCTTCATGCGACTGTTGCATGACTAGTCATCTCATGTCAGATGTGAAGGAGCTAGAAGTGCAGCTCTTCTCAAGGAGGTTTTTCTCATCAAGGCTAAGAGCTGCATCTTTTTCTCTGTGCATCTCCCTTCTATCCTTTATGACTTCAATGAAAAATTAGAAACAGACTTTTTCAACATTTCTTTTGTATATATAATGGCCTACTTGGCCACTGCAGCTTCCAAGAACCATTATGCTTTTCTGCTCTACCCTCCTATAGTCACAGATCATCAGATCTCTCAGATCATCAGATATTCTTCAAACCTAATAGCAGAAACTGAACATTGCAAATCATGTCAAGATTGTGAAGGGTTTGAAACTCAAGTCTAGGTTAGTTTTAACCTGGAGTTGTTGGCTTTCTCTCCTGCAAAGACCCAAAAAGGTATATTCAGTCTTTAAAATCAAGGTATATCTTGTTTTATGGAGTTGTATCTGATCAGTCTAGTTCTCACAATGACAATGAATCAGGAATAAAGGTTTTATCTGTATCACAGTGTCTAGGCTGTGGACAGCATCTTTTCCTTATCATTTTTCACATCTCTGTGTGTTTTCTTGTGATTTAATAGAAGTGAAATTAAATCACTGCAAACAAAGAGGAACTCAGACCTAAAGTAGTTATGCAACTTTGAATATGACTTCTTTGAATAAGACTTGGTGAATAGACCTGTCTGGGTTAGGATTCTGGACATTTTTAATCCTTTGCTGTCTCACTATCAGATGTATTGTAATTCATTAATAGTTAATTATTTGTAGCAGACTTGGCAAAGGTAGAGATTGTAGCATTTGAGAGATAAAATGCAAAGGTATTCACTGATTGCAGTAAGAATGGGAAGGCATTTTTCTCAGCAAATGGAAAGGTTTTTATTCTGTTTTGTAGATGGGAGATGGAATATGCTAAAAATGGAACTTAATATGCTTCCACATCTCGTTTGCATACTCATCAAGCAAAGCAGAAGATCTGTGTGGCATCAGAGTACTTGGTCTTAGTATTGCATAAACATGGATTGTTATTTCTTTGGATGTTTGGGTCTCCCACAGAGTCCAGTACATACTTCAAATTTAAAATATGTACACACTTTGCATTTAAGAAGGGCCCTTTTTTCATTAGGAAAACTTACACAAAGGTCTATGATAGACAACGGAGAATAACAGCCACCTTCATTACATACTACTTTTAATACGTCAGATGTTACAGAGTGGGATCAGATGCCTCTTAGGTTGGTGAAGATGGATGAGGAGTTAAAAAGCTGACACAAGACCTAGAGTCTAGTATCAGTATAGGCTTATTGTGATGCTCTCCATCACCAGCTGGAAAGCAGTGTTAGTAAAAAAACTTGCTATCACAGAATCCTGTTAGGAAGCACATTGTCAGTCTGCAATTATTTTATCTTAATGCAAGAAAAATGTATTCTTTGTATTTCTAGAAGGAAAAAAAAAATTTACCATATTATTATCAAAGAGACAAGCATAATTAAATGGCTTTACGTGATCTTATTCTGCTTTCAGCATTAGTTTTTTGAGTGTCATATGTATCAAAGACATCATTTCAGGTCTGGTATCTACTTGTCACAGAACAAGTTGTTTATGGCTCAAGACACTTGTTTATTTTGTTTGTTTAAAATTATGAGGACTTCACTGTCCAGTAGACATACTTGGGCTTGGGATGTCTTTCTCTGGCACAGGATTTAAATGGTCCCACTTCAAGTCAAAGACAACTTGGTTCTAAGGCTGGGCATAAGACAAGTCAAGCTGGTCACTGATGTAAGTGCACTGCTGTATGAGGGCCTTTGGCAAGAAGCCTTATGAAGGAGGCTAACAACAAGTTTCCAGATTTCTTCATTGTATAGTACATTGTCTCAGAATTACATGTGCTGTGCCATCATTTCACACAGTTTCATTTGACTCATTAGAGGCTGGTTGCCAACATTGTGCTTCATCTGTTAGTGCTGTGAGAACAATCTCATGGAAAGGCAGGCGTGCATGTTCTGGAGCTATTCAGAGCTCCAAACAGGATGAGTGCTGCAAAAGAGGAAATAGAAATGAGAAAAGCCTACAGATGTTTGGAGAGCCAGAAGACCAGTGCAGGAGCTGCCAAAGAAAGAACACGTAACAGGAAAAAGCAGTGGATGAAAAATACAGAAACATGAGATGTGGTAGAAAACTTATGAAGGGAAAAATTTGAAATGTTCATCAAGACAATAATCATCTCCAGACCATGACTAGATTTTGGTACTTCCTAAGGTCTTTTCTGTTTCACCACGGTTTGATGATTAGATTTTATTTTATAGGGTGATTTTACTTCCATTCATTCTCATTTTTCCAGCTGAATGCTTGTGATCTAGCAAAAATAGGTTTATTGCCTCATATAGGACTATCTCATCATAATGTTTGATAATGCTGTTGGGGGTTAGGTTTCCTTTTAATTTCTGGCTCACCTGTGGAATTTTTACCCATTACTTGCAGAGAAAACCTGACTGTGGGTACTTACTTGGTGGGTGCTTGACAAAAGACAAAGAGTTTGGCCGGGCCCGGTGGGGGGGGGGGGGAGGGGGGGGGAGGTGAAGGGAGCAGGGAAAAAAGGAGGGTGGGGACAGTTATGAGGGCTTCTTCAGCTTCAGAGGAGGATACTTGGAAGAGAGCTGTTACTGTGGAGAGAAGGGAATTCACCATCACCCAGACGGAGCTGCTGCTTCTTCTTCTTCCTTCTTCGTTGGTGGGCCTCGCACCCCCTGTCCTGCCGGGACGTGTGGCAGTGCCAGCCACCGCCGCGGAGCTGCTGATCCACCTCAGCCACCGGCCCAGGATCTCAGCTCATCCCTGCTGTTCCAGCCGACTGTTCCTCAGAGCCCTGCAGGAGCACCGGGACTGCCCGCCCGAGGGGGTTTGTGAAACAAAGCCTCTCCTCCATCCTTTCCTGGCTCGGCCGAGAAGGCTGTCACGGAGTCCCTGGTTCTGTTTTGTTGTTAATGCTGTAGTTATTGTTGTTTGTGTGCCTTGTTATACACACTAGTAAAGAACTGTTATTCCTATCCCTAGATCTCTGCCTGAGAGCCCTTGATTTCAAAATTATAGTTATTTGGAGGGAGGGGGTCTACATTCTCATTCCAAGAGAGGCTCCTGCCCTCCCTACCAGACACCTCTCTTCCAAAACTGAGACACATGCTCAGTAGAAAAGGAAAACTGATGGTCTAAAATAGCTGAAATATAATTTGTGGTAAGTATTTGCTACAAGTATTTTAAGTGGTATTTTTATCAATATTTTGAAAATAAGTACCTGTTCATTCCCTAGACCTGTGGAATGAAGTTCTTCTCTGTGTGTGCAGATATTAACTATGATATGTGTGATGGGTGTCAGCGCTGGCCAAAATTACCAATGCACTTACTCATTTCTTGCTGTGAAATATGGATTAGGAGAAGGGCAAAACAGGCTCAAACCTTAAAAGGCATAAAGAAGCTTTATTAACAGGACTACAAGAATAAGAAGCATCAGAATAAAACCTCCAGAACACCTTTTCTCTCCCTGCCCAACTTCTTTCCTTTCCCAACTGACAACATGGAGACAAAACCTGGGATGTTAAATCAGTACCAACTATGCAATAGTCTTTCATCAGTTCTTGTAGGGAGAGGAGCTTTCTCTTGCCATGCCATGGAGACTTCTCCACAAGAAACCGTTCTCTTGTGGCTTTTCATTTCCATAAATGAAGCTGCCTAGGAAAAGTTTTGCAAATGTGAATTGTCCTCTCATTTTCACAGCCCTCCTACAGCTGTGTCCGTGAGCCATGAACTTATGGGGCACTATTTTAAGGATGAGTTGTTTAAAGGCAAAGGTTTTCTTCATGTCTTTGTGACCATCTTCATATTTGGGAACAGAGGTTTTCTTCTTCTCTCCCTGAGGCAAAGGGTCTTCATCAACTCTCATCTCTCTCTCTGTTCAAGCTTCTCATGGAATCACAGCTACTCCAACATCTGCTTGGCTTCATCAATGGATGCCTCTGTACACATCTACAGTTTAAATACTTCATCCCCCCCCATAATCTCTCATGAATTAAAGGAGATATTTCAGTGTATCAATGGCCATCTCCATGGCCTACCAAAAGAGCTTTCAGCCCCACTAGGGCATCTCCTCATTCTCCTTCCATCTGAGGCTTGACTTTACTGACCTTGGTATTTTCATGTTGTCTTTCTATGTCTCGTCACTCTTTTACTCTCCCTGGAGAGAGGATTAAGGTCTCACCTGTGTAGTGAAAGGTTTAATATCTCACCCAGGCCTGGAGATGGTCGTAGACAATGGCCAAAAGGTCACGGTGTTGGATTTCAGGCTGTGCTGGGCTCCTTCCCTTTGCCTGGCAGCCGCTGGGAGAGAGGGGTGGGGCTCGGCCTGGGGCCTAGCAGACCCCAGCTTGGCACAGGCTGGGGTTGTGGGGGCTTAGTGTCCTTCGGATGTCAGCCCCAACCTGGAGCTGGGGCCCCCTGGATTCCTGTCCCCCACCCAGGAGCTGATGGGCACCACTCCAGGCTGCATAGGCCACGGGGGAGTGGGGCTGCCCTCACCAAAGCCCAATTACCTTTTGACGCCAGAAGCCAAGAGAGAGCTTTCCTGGGCTAGCTGTTTTTAAAATGTGGATCTCACAGGGGTGGATCCAACTTCTAAATGGTCCAACAAGTTGTCAACTCTCAGAACTGGCCAGTTATTGGTTTTTCTAGGCACAGAGGAAGCTCCCAGCAGCTTCTCTCAGAGAAATCACTTCCGTAGGTGGTCTCCCACTTCTTCCCCAAATGTCAGTCAATGCAAAACCAGCACAGTATGATAAATACGCATTGACAAATCAAGGCTGAGCTTCCTCCCACAAGCCAGCTTAAGAAATACTCACCTAGAAAACAGAGACATAACACAAGTAATGTAACACATGCCTCAGGAGAATCTTGTTCAGCTCCCACTGAAGTCTTCACTGAGGACTGTGGTGCAGTCAGGTCCTCACAAGAAAACCTTTGGAAGGCAAGCAAGGGAGGAAATGCTGCAAGTTGTATTTCCATGAAGTGAAAGCAGAATCCTACATAGCAGCTCTGTGTCAAATATCAGACTAGGGCAATTTCAAACGCCTCATATTCTGCAGTGCTTGTAAATATAACATCACACACTTGTTAGTAGGAGGAAAATAAGAATAAGACTGAATTTCCCTGTGAAATATGAAAATATGGCAATGACACAATAGTACAGAGGTGGAGGGCTCTAAGATGTGTTCTGACACTACAGCTGTCAGCCTTCCTGTACATGCAGATGTCATACTGTCAAAATTCAATAGGATGAAATAGGTTTTCATTTTAGATGAACAAGAACTCCAATCATAACCTCTTAGAATTCCAGTTACTGTACTCTGGGTGAATGTGTTTAACAATTCAGCCTGTGGCACAAAAGTCCTTTGCATGTTGCCTGGAACTACAGTGCCAGTTGCAACACTGTGCTATCTGTACAATAGGGTAGACAAGGAACTTCCCTTAATCCCCCTGTATTTGGTTTTTGTAACTCTTTTTAAATGGGTCTTTTAAGATTCAAGTTGTCACTCTTACTGTCAGTCAAGGACTTAATTTCTCTTGATAATGGGTGAAAGTCCCACCTGGATACTTGAGAGCTCTATGGTTGTTTAGAAATGATGGTTTATGATTAGCTAAAGAAAAATAGTCTTGCTCCATGTATTAATATTATTGAAATACATGAGATCAGAGTACTGAGTATCATGGAAAGTAGCCCTAATTGCAGGAATGTCAGTTGGCATTTTTCTTGTATTTCTGAAGGCAATTATTTTGCAGAAAAAATCATGTAACTGGTGGCAAAGTCAGTAAACTTTTCAACATTGTATATGTGACCCTGAAAAAAAATCTGGTTTGCAAATAGGTCCTCACAAAAGAATGCTCATGCATTGAAGTTAAAAAAAAAATTCTGCTAGGTCTTATGTATCTGTTTTAGTATTGAGATAAAAACACTGCTAAAATATTTTAAACTATATAGTTTCTAACAAGAAAGTGTTGCCATTATAATTTCAATTTCCTGTTGTAATAGCTTGGAATGACAATTGAGTTCCACTCATTTTTTATATTTATGACCTCATGCAACTTTCTGTATAACTTGTGCAAAAACTTTGCTTTTTTAGCCAGATGGGCTAATTTGTTGCACTCAAATCTATGCAATTTTAAGATACAAAGTTCTTATCTTGAAAGCTGTGCATTTAAATATACTAAATTCCTATCTCCATTTAATCATAATCCTGAGTTTTACAAATGTGACTCAGTCCCAGAACCACACTGGAGCCTGGAGTGCCTGGTTTCCTGTCAGAGATAGTCAGAGGAATTATTTAATTTGCTTTTCAGAGTAAGTCTCTATTGTGTGAAGGTGTTTTGCTGCAATATCTTCAAAAAATTACATCTTCTCTGTATACAGTTAAGTCACGCCTATTGTGGTTTTCTGCAAGGATCTGAAAAGCTGACACAGGGATATTAATTTTCTCTCAGCAGTAAGTTCACTTCTGGCTGCCTGTATGCTTAAGCACATGTCTATTATTATGGCAGTGAATAGTTGTCCTTCAAAGCCTCATGTGAAGGTAAGAGAATACTGAAGGTGCACCAAGACTTAACAGCTGAAACAGATTTTGTTTGTTTGTTTGTTTGCTTGAAAATTTGATGTGCAAGTTATTGAAAAGAACTAGTTAAAGTTTCATCTTCTCTCTTCTCTGAAATTACTTGCAGAATAAAGCTGTCTGTAAAAAAAACAGTCTGACACTGCAGCTGGAATTGCTAGAATTATCATTAGGATATATTTCTATTGCAATAGCCAAAAAAAGCAATTTGTTTTGAAATCTTGTCTGCCTACTATGGCATATACATTTCTATAGCCTTGCAGCCTTGTTGTACTCGTGCAAGTATATGGTTGGCAGAGCACTTTCTATTTTAAAAAATTTAAAAATATGTATAGATTAAATCAACACAGTTTATTCCATGTATCTCCATCTTTTGATCTACTCTTTTTTTGAAAAATACATGAGATGTAATAGCTACAAAATAATACATAGTTCTAATAGATTAAAGTATGTAAGAGTATTATTTATCAGACATTTCATCAAATCCGGACCTGAAAAAATAATCCATATCTGGGCTCTGTGATAAAAATAACAGTCGGATATATTTTGATCACAAACTAAAATGAAATTCAGCTGTCTCACAGCACTGTTGATCTTTTCCTGTGTGCCATTTAATCTGGTAATGAAAGAGAGCTATCTCCCTCCCCCATATGTTTAACTGGAACTATTTTTTTCAGGTGCTAAGCACTTGTGGCTCCAAACCGAACTAGGTGCTTTGTGTAGCACAAATTGAGAATTCTGTTTCAACACAAAATGCTCTTCAACAAGTCTTTTTTATTACCGAGATGACCATCTGCCCTTGTAAGCTCTTGATAGTGCTATTTCGGGATGGTTTCACTAGCTAGTTCTGGAATGATCGGAACACCATCTTAACAGCAGCAAAAAAACTCATGCAAAACAAGTGCATTTAACTCTAGCTCTGACATGCTGGTAGATGATTCAAAATCATATTATATTTGCTTCAGAGGAAAAAACTTTAGAGAAAATAATGTGAATTAGCGGTGGAAGTGGCATTTAAGGCATGCTCACAGAGTTTAATTCCAGATTAAGCTTCGCTGTCTGAATGCCAGTGCACTCACTCCCTTGCCATAAAAAAATCCTGTCTATCTCTTCACTTTAGCTGATTGCTAGAATGTAGAGAAAATGCTCACTGATAGAGTGACATACAAAATTAAGTGCTTCAGATTAGTACAGTCAGAATTTGGAGTGCATGTTGACTTCTGCCTCTGTGAAATGGTCCTTTCAGGCATTTAAAACAGGGTTTGGGGCAGAGAAGCTGTTCGTTCATTTTGTTTACTTAATGACAAATAGTATTTTATTGGTAGAGAGATCAATTTGAGAGCAGGATATGTTTTTCACAAAATAAGTGTTTGACATGTCCCATAGTAATCAGTGCCTGGCTTGACTGTGTTGTCTCGCTGGCACCCAGTCTAAGATTACTGGGAAAAATGCAAATGAAGTTCAGGGCAGAACCAGATTTACCATCCTCCTCCTTCCCCCAACTGGGGCTCTCAAGAAATGAATATACTTGAAGAATTTGAACAAAAAATAATAAAGAGTGAGCCTGTCAAATGCAGAATGTCTCACAGAAAGTTACTGATGATGTCTTTTAGGAACAGCTAAAATAACAGTGAGTTATGTCAGCACAGAGAACTGGAGAAATTAAAAAAACCCTCCCAAATCTGTATCATATACTTCATGACATAAATGTGTGTTTTCTAGTTACACCATAGGTTCTTGTAAATGCCGTTCCTGACCAAAACCCACAGAAGCAAGAATTTATTCTTTAATCTCCTAGAAAGAATGGGGATAGTTGAATAGGGTATGTTGTGCCCAATGGTGATCCTTTAGAAGGGGAAGATGCGTGCAGCATATATTATCACCAGAGGTGATGAAATGGCACATTTTAGGGGCTGAACCTGCTTATTCTAATAAAAAATGTTATTTTTGGTCAGCGCTAAACTGAATCATCAAAAACACTCTCTTTTGCTGAACTGCTCTGTTCTGTGGAACTGGAATTAAGTAAAGAGGTGTCTGAATTACTGTGGTTTTGCTGTGGCAAAGTTCAGCTAAAAGTTTGGTAGTTTTCTCTATTTGTTCAATGCTGGTTTAAAAGAAAAACATAAATGCAACAAACTTTACATTTTAAGCACGTGTCCTTTTGTATAGGTGGGAGTCTTCATTTGCTTGGTTTAACCACGTTGTACATTTGTTTTGTTACATATCACTGCTCCAGGTTGTATCCCTTTTAGTGAGATTTACTTTATTATGCAAACTCTAATTTGATATGAAAAGTTGCAAATAGTTTATGTCTATGGCCTTCAGGGATTTAACTTCCATCTTTTTTGAGGGATTGCACCTGCAATTCTTCTATTAGCAGAAACAAATGACTGCTCAGGACCTTTGAAAGGCACATCATAAATCTATTTGAGAATAGCCCTGATCCTCAGAAACACATTTCTTGTTATTTCAGAGCTGTTAATAAAGATGTTTATCTCTGGGAAAATTAAGTGTATAATTAAGGGAGTAGCTTTCATTGTTTCAACAATCAGAATGATTTTGACCCTGAAATATGCTATAGTATGTCCCCAGGCTGCCTTCTCCTGGAAAGCATCACCTGAAGTTTATTAAAATCAAACTTTGAGCAACAAAAGCATTTTAAATTTGAAGTTTTTCTAGCAGGATGTATAGGTATAGGTATAGGTATAGGTATAGGTATAGGTATACGTATAGGTAACAAGGCAAACAAACAAACAACAGCAGCAGCACAGCAAACAGAGCAGAGCCAGAAACCCAACTGCAGCCTTCTCTGGGCTGTCAGGCACTTTCCCCTTCGGTGCAGTTCCGGGCACAGCCGGCAGGGGCGCTGGTGGCTCCCGGCCGGGCGCGATGATTCCCCCGCGCCGGCAGGGGGCGCTGTGGCGCGAGCTCAGCAGCCTCTCCACAGGGTCATGGTGGCTGGGCTGGCGGGAGAGGGGAGAGAAGGGACTTTCCTTTGCAAAGCCACAAGAAGGAGCTGGTCTCAGTGCCCCTCTGGGTCGTGTAATGGACAACAGCAGGAACCTCGGAGCAGCAGCCTGGAACAGGAGAGGCGAGCACAGCCAGAGTGGCAAACAAAGTGTAGCAAAAAATCCAAAGGCCTGCCAGGAGCCATGGGGGTCCGCACGGGCATGGAATGTCTTGTTTAAGTGTAGCAAAAAGCCCAAAGCAGAAGCAGCAGGGCTGGGCAGCGGCTGCCAGGCTCCCACAAGCAGCCAGGAGATGCTCCCTCTGGGCAGTTGGAGGTCAGGGCCCTGGGTTTTCCCTGAGACACACAAGCAGATGGCAAGGGTCCTTCCCAGGAGATCTGGTGTTGAAAAGGTTCAGTGGCCGCTCTTATGAGCAAAGGCTCACCCACGGTAACAAGAAGCAGTGAAGGACAGAACTCTGCAGTGGCAGCGAATTCTCCCTGCACCAGCAGCCTGGCAGCAAGACTATGACTGTCTACCCTCCAATCCTGTGAGTGAGAGAGAAGCTGTGCCCAGTCCTTCACCTTCTAGCTGAAATATCGAGGTATCTGCACTTCCCAAGAGAAAGTCCCCCAGTTAAGGGACTGCAGCCAGCTGCACCACTTAACCCCATCTTGGCCACATCCTTTGTCTCTATTACGCATCCATTGTTCTGATCTCTTAGGGAACAAATGTGAGAATAATTCCTTAAAAGAGAGAAAATTAAAAAGGAACAAATCCTAACCTCCAATACCTACTCAGAGGTGAATGCTGATACCAGTAAGTAAGCAAAACTCACTTTCTTCCTCTGTAGTTGCAGAAGTGTCTAAAAAATACCAACAAGAGTTGATGATAGCAGATAAAAGATAGTTTACTTAATTTTTTTTTAAAAAAAGAAAGTAAGTGTAATTAACAATAGACCAGAATGGGGATAGAAAGCTGGAAAATGAACTTGACTAGGTGCATGTCATTATTGGAGAAGTTTCTGTAATCACCAAGTCATGAATTCTTTAAGTCCTTGGATTGTCCCTTCCTCTTCAATATTGACTTAATATGCTTCATCAGGTCCATGGAATCAGCAGTGCTTATTCTGTCTGTGAGAGATGTTACTTAAGATGCAGCAAGGCTTGTTTGTATGCAGGCCTGGGTACCAAGAACACTTGTCAGATCATAGCAGTCATAATGAATTGACCTGCATTCCCTTCCCAGTGGAGTGAATACCAAGAGCTTCCTAATACTTACTGATCTCTTTTTGGAGAGTTTCCAGGGGAATAACTTCGTTCCATTTTCAGAGTACTTTCTGTTCCATTCTGAGGATTTGAGTAACATGTAAAGTGCCTGAGTAATTGCAAGCTGCCAGAGGGATAAAGTTAGGACTAAGCTTCCTTCTGAGATATCCCATACTTTTTAATATTAAATTTGGATGTGGAAAAGATTATCAACAGGTCAGGACACGAGATGAGAACTCGTGAGTACAATATATTGATGTTCAGGAATAATTGTTTTTGGCGTATTAATAACCTGGTTTTGTAACACCCCTTAAAAATTATTAAACTGGATATATAGAAGTTAATGGTTTAGCCTGCTCCTCTGTAAAGCTGGAAGGCATGCTGGCAGGTTTTATCTGGTGGGTAATTTGTCACATGGTAGTGTTGGACCCTCAGTATGCTCAATGGTTAGTTTTGCACTGCTATAATTTCTTTGAAGAGTTTGGGCAGTGCAGCAGCAACCTGTAACAGGAAGCTCACAGAGCAACAAAAAACAAAGAGATGTGTTCTCAGGATAGCCAGTGTTCCCCACTTGGAGTTGTACCCCACACACTCCCCAGTTGCCAGTGGGGAGTGTACATTTGCCAGTGGTGATGACTGGTTGGAAAATCAGATATATACTTTTATTTATTAACACTCAAGAAAAAAAAAAGTCACTCCATTATCTCTATTATTGGGAAATGTACTGCATATGAATCAGTTGGAAGTCCTGTGTGCTGCATAGCTCATGGGAACTAAGTACTTCAGGAGGTGCACAGAGAACAAGACATTTCACACCAAAATCCAATTTAGATGATGTTGATAAAGTGGTGTCTCTCACCCTGGACCTCTGTTTTCATGTCATAGGCTCAGACTTCCACAGAGCTCCTGGTGCAATCTGGTCTCTGTGTTTGTGGTGTTGGGAAATGTTTGAATTTCATTGTCTATTCAGCAGTTCAGAACTACTGGAATGTTTCATTAGGCATCCTTTGAGAAGTTCTTTTTTTTTTTTTTTTTTGTCTTCTGTAAGTAGAAAAGTATTTCTAACCAATCCTGAATTCTAAATTTTGATGAAGATGATTTTGATCAAAATAGATGTTACATATTCCTTGAAAAGGCATTCGTGTTGGGTGAGGTTTTAATCTGAGTTGATGGAATTAAAGAGAAATTATTTGGTACTGCTTAACAAGCAAAGATTGATTGGTCAGGTATAACAATACACTTCCTTTCCCTGAAAGCCTGTTTCAGATTGAATTCCTGTTTCAGTGTCAAAGATAACTTGATCAGCTTGTAGTGAGCTGTAGCTGAATTGTGTGTAGTGACAGAGATTTGTGTGATGGGAGCATCTGTATGTGTATGAGTAAGAGGGGAAGAAGGGAGGAATTTTAGCTTGTTTAGAAAATGAAATGCCTCATTAACCTAAATATGACAGTATCAGAAGCTGTGAGGACTGTCTTCCAAACAGCATGCCATGAGCCTGTTTATCTGCTGCTCTGCCAGCTGCACTCACATTTTTGCCTAACTGCTGGTTCTTTTTCCTGGCACTTGGATGAACTGACCACTGTCTCTGCCAGAAAAAAAGCATTGTGGGGAAAGACTGCCTGAAAAACAGCTGCTGAAAGAATGATCTGCTCAGTATAGTGGGAATGAAGGGGCAGAGAGGAGAGGTGCCAGTTCGCCACTGTTCCCTAAACCTGAACACCAGAAAGAGGCTTCATGTCCTCTGCCTGGAGCCTTCAAGATATGTGCATTTGGGAGTGATGTGTCAAAGCTAGTGGAAGAAAATGATTTGATGAGAAAAATCTGGCTGCAAAAGCTGGGTTTGTTTAATATTTTTTCCTTGTTGGGAGTGATCTTTAGAATGATCACCTTTTCTATTTTGCTTCCCTTCTTCAAAAACTAAATGTACAGGGAGTTACAGGACAGAATGTGAAACCTAATAATTTTATGTGTTTGTCACCATACTGCTTTCCATACACAGTAGTTTTCTCTCTTCCTTGAATAGATGTTTCTCCTTTAAACACTCTGCAAGTGTTACTTTTTGTGGGGTTTGTTGCTTTTTGTGTTTTTTTTAAATAACAGAAAGGTCACAGGCAAGTGAGTGCAAAACCTAACATAAACAGCAATTATGAATTAGAAACAAATGGAGAAATACACATTTGTGTCCAGAAAGTTTTTTTACATAAACTGAATATAAATACAGTGGGAGCAGAAGAGGTTGAACTGCTGCCAGCAGGAAAATTATATAATTGATGTGTTCATCTATATTCCGTGCTTTGATATATAGCTCCACTAATGAGGTGGGTCTCAGACCCAAAATTTGGTCTCTGTTCCTCGTGTAGTATTCTTGACTTATACAGCTCTATGAGGAATATGCCTGCAGCCTTTTGGAAATGAAACACAGCCCTTCTAGGTAACACGCATTGTTGTCTGACTGATTTCTGGGTCACACTTTTTGCTACTTCCCATCTAGTGGAAGATGGTGGTGGGAATTACATGTAGTGCACACAGCAATTCATCTCTCCCACAGCAGTGATGTTTATGTAGATGTATTTTCCTGTTTGCTTTCATGACTGAGTTCTCCTTGACCCTTCCTTTGCTAATTAATCATACTCTTGTACTTAAGCAGAAACTGATCTGTTGGGCAGATTGATTTGCTGATGAATTCCATGAAGGTTAGGAAAAAGGATGAGGCTGATGGTGTATGACTGGAAAGATAAGGTTGTCCTGTTGGTGTTTCACACCAAAGTACTGGTGTTTTGAAAAATAACTGAGTCTAAGCTGAATATTGCATTACCTGGGACCAAGGAGATGATTCTGGGTGAAAATTTATTTTACTGTTTTGTTTCATTTCAAGATTATCAGACTTTTTTTTTCCCTTGCTCTCTTTTAGTTTTCTGTCTGAATTCTCTTCATTTGTCTGAGCTGTCCTTGTAACTTTGCTCCCTCCTCATGCATGCACACACATGTTGAGAAATAAGTTTCATAGCTCCATCATTTTCTTTCAGAGGGGCACAAAGATGAGAGATCTTCAGGCTTTCTGTCTCCTCCTTCGCCTCTATTTCCATCTTTCCATTTCTTGTCCCCTAAAAAGAATCCCACAGACCAGTATTTCTTTTTGGAGTTGCTATTTTTGCTGAAGACATAGGTGTTGCAGGAGTCTGCTGATGAGTGAGTGTCTCTGACCCCTGTTCCATGTGTCTCTGCCAAAGTCCCAGGGCTTAACATGGATGGGCACGTTTTGATGAATTTTTTTCTGTACTCATGAAGAGAGTAATAATTAATAGTGAGAGTACAATATACTCTTATTTCCTAGCATTCTGTCTCTTCAGTCCCAGTGTATTTTTATGGTAATATGTTCTCGCGTGAAAATGAGGAGGCTTCAAATCTGGAAACACTGCATTTTAATAGGTAAGTTTAGAATAATTAAAAATGTTTTGCTATTGATATACTCTAGATAAAAGCATGAAGGAGACTAAAGATACAGACCAGAAGTTCCAGATGTATATCCCAGAGTCACACGTGATTCTGTAATATGTACCTGGAAATGAGATCCCAATGAGGTGGGATCTGAACAGCATCACTGATCCAAAAGCACCTGTTCTTCTGCTCTGCCCAGCTTGGCTTTGCTATTTATGCATCGAAGTTGGCATTTAAACCTTTACTGGAGGTATGATTCCTCAGCTTTGAAAAGGCACAGATCTTGAGAAAACAGGTGACAAACCATTTAAAGGACATTCTATTGCCAGATTTATGCACACAGCCTCAAATAGGAAGCATGCCACCAGGGTGTCATATGTGTCTGCTGTCCTGAGCAAAAAAAAAATGGCTTTGGGAGAGGGATTTGGTCACTTAAACAGAGATTTCCAGTACCATTGTAGGCATTGTAGCATACCCTGGGCTCCCAGAGGTCCTGCATTGTCACTGCCAGCCCTGGGCAGCTTCCTCACATACTTTTAAGGAGCAAAAAGTGGCACAGCACACCTCTCTTAAGGCCACTGAATTTGGTGGCAGGAGGAAGTGTCTGGGAGGACTACTGGAAAAAAAATGCCAGGAGCCTTAGACAGCAGGGGAAGAACAGCCAGAGCACATGATAAGGGAGATGTGAATGAGGCATATAGAGTGTAGGCTCAACACAGAGAGTTGTGTCAGGCAGATAATGAAAGAAACTTAAAAGGTAAGAGCCTGGTTTTTATACACTGGCATGTGCTTGTTGACAGGAAATCATATTAGTGACTTCCTGCTTCTGTAGCAGAAAAGTAGTTCAGGCTGGATTTGTCTTTCCATAGATCTTTTAATGTACAAAATATGTTGATGTTCTGTAGGATGGACTTGACAAATTCCTCTCCAAAGGGTTCACAGTCTGCAAATTCATTTACTGTAGGTGACTAATATGAATCAAATTGATGGTTCACAATTGTTTTGAAGTAGATTGGTCTTGGCATGAGGAGATATTTTCAAGGAAGTAGGAAGCCCAAAATTAGGGGTAAAGAAAATATATGCAGCAGAACCATGACTGGAGAATCATTAGCAATGATATAAATCACTAACTAGGCCAGACTTAAAATCCAAATGGGAGGAAATGTGGATTATGTGTGCTGCAGTGGGAAGCAGTATCTGAATAAGCCATGGAGGAGTGCTCCTTTCATTTTTATGAATTTAAACAAAAAGTTCATGCATTTAAACATCTGACTGTAGAGAGACTGACTTGGGGAGTGAGTCAGCCTGGTGGCCAGGAGCTGCTCAGAATGGAGCCAAGTAAAGTCACCACTGCTGGGCAGACCTCTGCTCTGCGGCAGCCCAGCTTGGACACAGGTCCCCCAAAGGAAGAGGTGAGGAGGGAGCAAGGAAAAACCAAGAGGTGGGGAGCCTGGAGAGAATGGTTTATCCTATGTAGAGGCAGGACTGTGCCTCTCAGTGGCTGCAGGGCCACGTGCTCTGAGTCCTGGCATGGCACCGGCAGCTGGCTGGGCTCTGTCCTGCCCTGACCTAAAGCTGTCTCACGCATCTATCTGCCTGATCTGTCTAAGCCTGGAGCTGGCTCAAGTTACCCGGTGAAGTACTCACTATTATTCTAATGAGTTGTCAAGAGCTCAGATCTTAGCCAGCAACATGTGGTCAGTATATTTGGATTGTTATTTTTAACTTTGTAAAGAAAACAGTTGATTATATTGTTTAAACTGTGTTTCTTCTAAACAGGAATTTCCTTTTTAGCACTGCCATATCCCTTAGCATCTCCTTTACTTCTTTCATAGTTTTTAGTTGCAGTATCAACTACAAAATAATGTCTTCAAGTCAAAAATATCAGACATTTAGCTGATAGTGCAGTATATGCTTGTACAAGGTCCTGGGGTCTTGGGGTAGTTTTCTTTCTTTTGTTAGCTCTGAATGGCAAAGTAGATGTGACACAATTACATACTTGAAATGGGTGTGACAAAGGCTGGTATTAGCAAGGTACCATGGCTGAAGAATAATTAAGTTTTTGCCCTAAGAAAGGTGGATTAAAACTTCTGCAATTAATAAAATGGATTGCTTAGCACATTAAATAGGCATCCATTCATGGTCTGTAAAGAGCTATATCACAAAACTTACTGAGATCACAGGAGAAAAATAATATTGGGAATATTGCCTGGGAATATAAAGGCACTATGACTGAGTTTTATATCTTCCTTTCAAGAAATCTTTGCTACCAAGCTTTGATATTTTTGAGTGCTGTTATCTCTTGACAGAAAGGTATATTAGATGGTGTCTAATATTTGTGTGTCAGTGGCATATGTGATATAAAAGTTACATCTGCTTAAGGTAATAATTTTTAAAAAAAGAAAACTATTTCCTTGAATTTGTTAAAATGTTATTTTTTCATTTATCAACACATCCTATATACTAAGAGTTTTTGCACATTAATCTTCACCAACATTGTTCTGAGCTGGAAAGAAGAGTAAGAGATCCACCTGCCAGAAAAAAGACATGCCTGGTCCTTGCTGTAATTAAATGTAGGAAAGAAAGAAACCCAAACCAAACAATGAATACAAATGGTAGGCAGGTATGAAAGTGGGTTAATTAAATATTAAGGTCTCCATTTCCGCTCACAGTGGCATACATTTTGGTTTGGTTTTTTTTTCCTAGTTAATCTGTTAGGGGTTTTGTTTGGTTTTCTAAAATATGCTATATTCTTATTGTTTTGAACTTCCCATTTCAGTGCTTTATAGAAGCCTTTTTTCACTGTCAGCACTGCTAAGGGAAGCTGCTATAAGGGGAGTTTTTAAGAAACTACTATCAGTGTTACAGAGGCCAAAACTTGTAACTGTCCTCTGAATTTTTGAGTGCTGAATAATCTCCCAAAATGGAAGAAGTAGTGGTGCTAATTAATCCTCCTTATAATATATTAAGAGCTCTGATTACTTTATAGTTAAATGTAGAAAAAATATAAGAGGTACAATATTAATTAAATATGAGTAGGGTTGTTATTCTTAATGACTCTTTTTATGTAGCATTGCTTATGCCTGGAGAATGACTGCAAGTGTGTCAGAAAGTAAAAGGAGAAAAGTTGAAAACCGTATTTTTAATATTCCTCTCCCTTTCTTACCCACCATGAATATTGCAGTCACCTGCTATGAATTTTACTGTATTTCAAAGTACTCTTTTTACCTACACTGATGTAGTTCATTGTCACATAGTTCATTGCAGACCTCCAACCCTCATCATTCAAATTTCCATCTGTTAAGTTCCTCTTTCTAGCCTGTTTTTCCAACCTGTTGGTTTTTCAAAATGAGACCATAAAGTGTTGTAGGTTTCTTCTTTGTCACTTTTCTGTGTGAGATTTGAAAGTGTAGTTATTTTAAGTTTCCTCTTTTTTTTTAAGGCTTTTTTTTTCTTTTTATTCCCCAAAGAAGCTATGAGGTCCAGAAACAAGAAAAGATGAGGCTCATGCAGAGCTACTTATTTTTTTTATTTCCTCCTCTCATTTCCTTAGTACTTCTGCTTGACATTCTGATCATTTTTATCTGAGGACTTGTTTCTGGAAAAAAGAGGGATAGCACCCCCTCAACCTCACCAGTGTCTTTAGATGAGCCCAGCACCCCCACTCTTTTAAAATTTGCTGGAGCATGTTGGGAACATCCCATAGTTGTTGAGTACTTTGTGGCAACCCAAAGCTTCAGCAAGGTGTGAGGATGTGCAGCTTCTGCAGCAGGATCCTAAGCAGGTGGGGTTTTATTTCAGGAAAGACTTGGAGAGCTGTGTGTTCTCCAGTGTGCTTTGTAGTGACATTTGCGTGTTGGAGGAACAGGCACATAGCAAAGTCACTAGGGAGTAAGCACAGCCACCACGTTTCTAAGTGCTTCCATAAATTTTCTAGCCCAAATCAGAGCCCACATCACAGTCAAGTTTTCCAGTTATGTTAATGAGAAGTTAATTGAGCCCAATATATTAATTTTTGGGTACAATTAAGATTTTCATTACATTTCCACAATATGATCTCAGGTCTTAAGATTAACTATGCTTGTTACAGAATCCCCACAGAAATGTAAGATACCAATTGTACTGTTCCTTGTCTTTTCCCTCTGTGCTGTTATGAATATGCATGTACTTAGAAAGAGGAGCTGGTTTTGTTCTGAAAATTCAGTCTTTTATACTTTGTACGTGGGAGGAGAAAGCTCTTAAACCTGTTCATTTTCTTTTTTTTTTTTTTTTTCACTTGCCCATGCCCATTAATGAATTTTTCCTACATAGGTCTCAGAAGACAAAGCATGAAAAAGTAGAGTACCTGAATTCCCGTAGATTTTAATTTTGTGCTGCTTTTTAGTAAAGAAGTGCTGAAGTGATGCGTACATCCAAATCTGTGAAAGGCACTGTGGAATGTATAATATGTGATCCTGGGAAGATCCAGATGTGTTTAGGTAGAGGAGCCTCTGACTCTAACAACACAGCTACTCATAATAAGCATCCCAGCTGAAGCCTCATGTTTTGAATGCAAAAGAGACAATTCTGTGAGAAGAAGCTGGGTTCTTCACCTTTGCTAACTTACAGTTTTCCTTTCCCTGTATTTTTTCCCATCTCTTTTTTTCTTATTATTCCTTGCTTTGTGGTGCTTGCTTGTAGAAACCTGTGATAGGTGATGTAATAGAGAGTAATAAAGACAACAACTCTGCATACTTAAAATCTCTATGGTCCTGCTGGTACCAACATTTCTCAGACAGCATCAGTTTCAGAAGAGCTTCCTGGATGATGGAGAAGTCTTTTACAGACTTCATGCTTGGTTGTGCCACAGATTATACTAATGGTTCTAAGACCTTGTTGAAACAGGGAAATTAGGAAATCTGCAGAAAAAAAAAATTAGATATTTCCTCCTCTTGTTTTAAAATATGTCTGATGGTAGCATGACTTCTCTAAGTCTATAGAACTATTATAGCAGAAAAGTCCTAAATAAAAATAAATCATAAAGCTTTTGTCTTGATGCAATATTCACATGTAATGTTTAGGCAATTGTCAGCACTTGAACCACCCTGCTTTCTTTTTATTTTTTTTTCTTTAATGTGCTTTAGAAATTAAAATAAAGGCATGGAGAAATTTATTTCTAACACACAAAAACTGTGAAATCCTCTCACCTCATAAATGCTACATTTGGCCTCTTGAATTTTATGGTCCTTAACTATTATTCAAGGTGATCATGAAGAAATTTTGTAGTATCTGAGGGGGAGTCATGTTGCTTTTGAATCTCACTGAAAATGACCATATCTGTCTGCTTTCTTTTTCCTGCTGAAAAAGTACACTGCAGTAGGTGTAAAATTACTGGTACAGGAAATGGTTCTAGACAATGCAGAAAGTTATTTCTTTCATAGTGTAATTTTACAATGAAAATCTTCTCTTTCTCATCTCATGAATTCTGTTAGCTCCATCTTTTCTGAGTATTTCAGTTAGTACACTCAAGATTCAGAAGAGATCCTCTGTCATTAGAACATAATGTGATGAAGCATTAGAATATTACTTTGTATATTTAATAGTGTTCATAATATGTGTCCATTGTGATTAGTTATCTTTGTCATTAGAATCATAGTATGGTTCCCATAATGGTTTTCTTTGTATCCATTCCTTGTTTGTGTGTCCTGCACTCTCAAAAGCCCCATCTAATCTGGTGTTAAAAGGCCATGTTGTGCTCCAACTTATATTAAAGGCTGAATGATTTAGAAGAGGTGAGCAAATGTTCTTTTAATCTAGAATCCTCACTCCAGTTGTTTCTGATCTTATATTTTAGTCACTTTTTAGTTAGAAAAGAAAGAAGAATACTGTTCTGAACAAAAACACTACAATGATGATGATGATGATGATGATGATAAAATTTCTAAACAATTATATGAGATGAGCTGTAACAGAGTTACTCATATCTAAATGCAGAATGAGAATAGATATCAAAGAGAAGTAAATATACTAGTACTTGAAATCTGCTTAGGAGAAAAAATAATATTGGTTTTACTAAAATATACCTATATTTTACATTACTACACAATGTGATTCTGACATAATTTAAGCTGATCTAAGGTAATTTGCTACATGTGTACCATGTGTACCAGTAGCTGGATTAGAGGTTGCTTCTTGTCATTTTGTTGCTGTAACAATGCCCACAAAATGATGCTTTTCTTCCATACTCCTTTATGGATGCAGTAAGCCTTAGTTTATAAATGGACTACAGAAAAAATTCCTGGATGGTACAGAAATATTTGGTGTGTACTTTGTCCCAAGAGGGAAAACTGGATTTTTAAGTCCATCTTACCAATAATAGGAAGGTGGGATGAAAGTAGGCAGAGAAATAAGAATTAAAAGTTTTCTTTGTTCCTAGTTTACTGGACGTAAGAAAGCTGATTTCTGTTGTTCAGTAAATCTAGGATAACAAATGTTTACAGGACTATCTTCCATTACACAGTCATACCATAGCAGAGAAACACAAAGGTAGGATAAATTCATTCTTATTAGTCATAGAAAAAAATCGTATTTTACTGCCTCATGCTCAGTAGTTATTAATTTAGTCAGGTTCCTCCTGGAGCATAGAATAGGAGGAAGATTAGGCACAAAATTTGAATGACACCCTTCTGCTTTATTTAGCTGCAACATTATGGTTTAAATGGATGATCCAGCTGGTATTTTCATCCTACATAGAAAGCTCTTTCTTGAAAACTGTTTGTTATGAGAAAGACTAATTAGACTGTCAAGTTTAATGCAGGGTATTCAAATTCAAAACCTCACCAAATACTAATGTATTTATGGGAAACAGGTTTACTGACCATCTTCCATTTCCCGACTTTAACATAACTTCTTTTATTGATGTCAGGCTTCTATGTGGCAGTAATGGGCACAGAAGCAGCAACCTCTGGGGTTTCTTTGTCCTGCTTCATGCATTTTCTTTCTTGAAGTGCATTACAAAAGGGATCCACAAAAGACAAAAACCTAAAGCATTTTGTACAAGATGTGATCCCGGTCCTTTGTCAGTCCAGATGCTTGAAGTCTAATTATCTCATTTATCCTACTAGAGTGTTCAGGCAGCAGAAGCAAACAGAAGGGTTAGGTTGAGAAGCTGAATAGCTGGCCCCCAATTGCTTGTTCTGTCAAACCAAGGCCTGAGAGTGAGGAACTTAAACACTTTCCCAAATACTCATTAACTGGGACATGCTTCTTTGATACTAGGTTTTAAATCTTTTTTCCTGTTACCATATACAAGGAGTCTTAATGCTAAAAAGGTTTAGGAAACTTCAGCTTTTATGTACAATCATAGAACCATAGAATGGTTTGGGTTGGAAGGGACCTTCAAAGATCACTGAATTTGATCCCCTCTGCCATGGGCAGGGACACCTTCCACTATCCCAGGTTGTTCAAAGCTCTACCATACCTGGCCTTGAACACTTCCAGGGACAGAGCATCCACAGCTTCTCCAGGCAACCTCTTCCAGCGCCTCACCATGCTCATAAATATCTCTAGCTTAGAAGAGAGAAGGATGGCAGGCTTTCTACCTATGGTGGTCCTGATTTCAGTGTGGGTGCTTTGGCTGGTTAACCACTTTATAAGCAGTTTTATATGTAATTTAACCAGATTCGAGGTATCTGAGAAAGTGCATTCTAATGTTTTGAAGAAAAACTATTCTAGAATGTGATGGCCAAATACACACAAGTTGGCAAATTGAGCTTTTTGGCAGTGGCAATGGATCCTCAAATGCAGAATGTCTGAGGGCTTGTGCCTGAGGCATGATATGTGCCATGGCACCAGTTCACCCAGGATTTTTCCCATCTTAGACTGAAATTAGCTTTAAAAATGTTTCTTGGGTAAAAAGAGGCTGAATACAGCCCCAGTTAAAATTTTGGAGGTCTACAGATTTGTCTAAAATTATGTGAGAACATCTTGACTACAGGAGACATTTAATCATGACTCTTTTGGACTAGCTTTTAAAATCAGTTTAGGGGAATCTCCGGAAATTTGTCCTTGTAGATGGTATCTCCCCTTTCTGCTTAAATAAAGACTTAATCCTCGGAGTCTGATTATGTTCAGACTCAAGGATTTGGCTTAGAACCCATATAGGTACAAAAGTGCAGTAGTAATGCAGGTTCTTTGCAGCCATGAACTAAACTATAAGCTTATGAAGAACTCTGACAGGCTCCCACTAGTTAAACAGCAGTGGAAGAAAAGTTCACACATGGAACTTGACTTTTCCATTGAAGTAAGGCATTTTCATTCAGAAAAAGAAAAGGATACAGTTTGTTTTTCTTTTGGAACTGGAAATGAGTCTCTCAGATTTTTGAATTCTGAGAAGCATTTTTACAGATTTTATTTTTCCATTTAGTATAATCACTGCTTCCACTTCCCAAATCTTTTTGTTTAGTTGGTCAAACTGAGCAGGGTGGTGGTTAATTTTTAAGGAGTTATTTAGTAGCCTGACATCATTGCAAGAGTACATTTCTATATCACTAAAGGCATTGCACAGAAAATTATTTACCCAACTTAAGCTAGAATTCAAGCGAATATTTTTGTGATTTCAGAGTTGGTTTTATGACAGTATAAATTTCATTACTTTCCTATTAAAAAAATCTGAAACTGTGCTGTTTCATTGTATGTTGCCTGTAGTTTGTGTGTGGCAAAGAACCAAAACATCTAGACGAAGCTGTATGTTTTTCTTTTTATTAATAAGCTGTTGGCTAAATAAATTTCCATTGTCAAGTGACTAAGACAGTCAAATATTTATGATACAAACATAGGATAGTTTCTTTTAAAGTCTGTGTAACAAATATCTGGCCAAATGTCTGGACATCTTTGGAAAATAGAAATTTCTGGGATTGATGGTCAAGGATTCTCATCGCAGGCGCTAACTCCTAATGAGTGCCAAATGAGCACCTGTTCTCCCCTCTCCACTAATGGAGACATGGATGACATTGTGATGGCTGCTTGTTTGTACTGTAACTTGAAGATCACTCTTCCTTCAGCTCTGTTTTATTTCACACATCTGGGTACACCTTGTACACTGCAGGGTGTCAGTGCTGTTATTCAGCTGTGATCTAATCGCCCTATACTTATGCACTAAATCAGTCCGTTAAGCTGCACTTAAAAATTCTTCTTGCACTTATTGCTCTATATTAAACAACATAGTCAACTCTTTTGTCAGTTCTTCAGAATTTCAGTAATTCTGAAATGCCTTCAATGCCCACCAGCACTTAACATTGCAGCCTAAACAAAGGCAGCAGAGTTTGCACTGGCAATGTAGTGTCTGGATTGCTACTTTTTTAGCTTTGGATGGATTTAATGCTTCTGCAGGGAAGTGAGCTCAAGGAGGAGGTGCACTACAAATTACAGTCCATGTCTGGCAAAGAAATTTGCAGAAGATATGCCTCAGACACCTGTTCCCAGCCCAGCCATTGCAGATCTTGCTCTTTCTAATCTTCCATGGTGCAGTGATTTCTGAGGTACCTGTGTTAAGCCATGCCTTTGCCCTCAAGGTACTAAACAGGCTTACAGAGTGAAAAACCCTTGTCTGCACAGTCCCTAAGAACCAGGTTAGTCCAAGGCTGTCCTGGATGTTTGGGAAAGTTCCAGCAAGTCACTAAGGCTGGGTTGTGACTTTTAGAACCAGGTACCTCATAGTACCTATGTGCACATCTCCTTTCCTCTTTGCAGTGTGCAGTGTACTTTACTTATCTTAATGTAGTGTATAGTACTTGCAAAATACTTAAAGCCGCACAGAATAATGGTTCAATTTTGAAGCCTGGACAAAATAAATTCTTAGAATCTGTGTAAGTGTGAAAATATTAAGGAGAGGATACACAGGTCCTCATTTTAAAAAATCCCCAAATATTGCTGTGATGTTGTCAGCTTGTTGCTGTCCAGCTGCTCAGAAAAGCAGCAGCTGCTGTGCCTCACTGCCTGCTTCTTTTCTAGTAGGTGCTTTATGATTTAGATCACTTCTTTGGGTGGAGAAAAGCAGATCTCTAATTCAGCAACAGCTGTTTACATTGACTTGACAATGAGAAATAAAACCATTTGAAAAGGATCACTGCAAAGATAGAGAAGAATAGGCCTGACTAATAAAAAGCTGCTGGAAGCAAAAGACAAAGAAGACATACTACTGGGGTTTAGCTCTCTACTTAGGAACATAAAAAACATACATGCAATTTTATGCATTTAGAAGTAAAGTGTTGTTAGATGAGTTTTATCTGTCATTTTAAGACAGGCTTTCATAATATGCATTGCTTATAGTTCTAGAATAATATCAACTCAGAAAGCAGCTTCCATGTTTTATGTGGGCATTTAAAGCAAAGAGTAGACTGTTGCCACATGAAATCCTTTTGCCTTTTTTGACTGGAGAAGAAATGCTTCCAAACTGTGCAAAGACAAGAGAAAGATTAGACTGTGCTGCTTAATATTTGTGACTCTTTATGCCCTGTGCTTCTAGCAGAGTGTGGCATGGCTAGTGGGGAGCTCCCCACTTCAAATCAGATTGTCTAATGGTTAATCAGCATTTTGTTGATATGCTGAACAAAAGCAGCTCATTCAGGAATAGACTTGGGGAAGGAGGGAGAGGCTCTTCTGAGAGCAAGCTGTTTCAACCAAACATTTTCCTTTTAGTGATTCATAGGATTAAATTTCAGGCTGTTGCCTATGGAACCTGGCATTAGTAGCCAACACATTCATCACATTGGCTTTTTTCTTCAACATCCCTTATGGAAAAAAAATAAGAGCCATAGTTTCACCATCAGTCTCCCTTCACGAGCTGCTAATGCTGTGCTTACATTTTTCATCATTTTTTAATATTGACCAGACCCTGGGTGATTAAATTCACAGTCCCATAATCTTTTTTCTTTTCAGCACATACAGAATAGTCCTGAAATGAGCTTTTTTGAATTTTGAATTTTGAAATTGATCTATTCTACTGTTAGTCTCCTTCCTTCGTAGACAATTGTTATTTCTCAGCATATCTGTGGGAACTATCCATATGTAGCAAGATTATTTCCTTTTCACCTAGAGGACAGATGGGGATTGGCGTACGTTTATTGTGCTTTTTCTTGTTTTGATTAGGTCCAGTAGATCTTCCTTTGGCTGCTGAGTTCCAGTTTATATAGTGCTTGGTAGGGGGTCTGAGTGGTGAAGCCTCTTGTGTTCATCTTCCTCTCTTTTCCTGACATACAGGGGGCAGGGAGGACATAAGTCTAGTTAGAGTGAACGAATCTGTGTCTTGTACATGCTGCTCAGAGGCTTTGCTGTCTCTTATCCACATTACTGCTGCAGCCAAAGCGCGTACCCCAAGAGTACCCTGGTGCAGACCCCGTGTGCTTTATCTGTATGCAGTGTGTTTGTGCAGGGTGAATCCAGACTGTAGCTCCAGCTTTCACAAAGCCTCTTCACAGGGGAAAACAAATTATGCTGGCTAGCATGCAGCATTTGCTAGGAGGTGAAAGCTTAATGAAATCAAGAAAATGTGCAGTTCTCACAGGTTGCAATAAGTGTAATGGGGATGCTGAGAAACAGTCAACGCCTGGTAATAGGCATTAAAACTACAGATAACCATGCCTTTTCAGGACTGCATTTTGCTTTACTCTGTGAAAATGATGTAAGAACATATTTTGACATTACAGAGATGAGATTTCAACCAGCACAGACAGGGCTGAACTAATAATAGCGTAGGGGACAAGACAAGAAGCAGACAACCCTGTGCCTTCAGCTCAAAGCCTCCTTCTCCACAGTTTGCTTCCAAACAGGTTGAATGATGTAGGGAAACTCTTCAATTCTGTCTTAATGTGATACATGTTTTCTACCTGTTTCTGTAAGCTCAAATGTGAGTACCTCTACTGTATGCCTAGGTGTCATGCAATGAGGGTAGGAATAAGAGATTTAAAGTCTGTATTTTCCCTGGAGATATTTAGAAGATGTATAGATGTGGCACTTACAGCCATGTTGTAGTCCTGGACTTGGCAGTGCTGATTAAATGGTTGGACTCAAAAGCCTTCTCCAACCTAAACAATTCTGTGATAACGGGAAACCTCAGTGTGGAGTCACAGGGTCAGAGTCTGTGTATATCTTTTGGGAATGTTGTGTTTGCTTAGCTGGACTTGCTAAACTTGAACTAACTGCAGGGAAGCATCATGTCTCATTATATACCCATGTTATTGCTACCTGGATATTTCTGTCCATGGAGAGTGTGTAAATGGCATGGCATGACTGTGTGTAATCTGGAAGATTCCATAGTCAGAAGAGTCTCCTGGATTGATACAGGAGGATTTTTAGCTTCTAGACAAATAGCTAGAAGGGTTGTGGATAAACCTCAGGAGTGTCATCACAGGTGGTGGTCCTCTCCATTCCATTTCCAAAGGTTGGCAAGCATCCAAAACAAAGCCCCCCTTTAGCCCCATGTAGTTCAGGCACCAATTTTATTTAATTTTGTAGCCCAGGGTCAATCTGCCTCAGCCCAAGACGCGATAAAAGTCTTTCTTTACAGTTCCAGTCTGCCTGTTTTGGGTCAGTTTCTCCAGTAACTTCTAAGTAGACTTGTAAAACTCTAGCAAAGTTTTGCCATCAGAGCATTTGACTAATATTGTATGTTGTAGTTTAAGGCCTGGCGATCTGAAGATTTCGGGATGTAACAGAAAGTTAGCAAACCCCCCTCTCTGTTAGGATAGCAAGGCCCCTTGCAATTAGCCAATAGCACCTGAGTGTGATGTAAGCAGATGGGAGTAACACAATGGCCCTAGGCTATAAAAAGTCAGATTTCCCTGCAATAAACACCATATTTGCCATCCATCACATTGATGCTGTGGAATGTGGACCAAGCGGCTGAGGATAGCCGCCGTGCTGGAGTTGATCAGGGTGCTTGTCTTGCTTGAAACCCAACAATTGTATACCAAACAAAAACATTTGAAAGATTAACTGCGTGCCTGTTGTGAGTATGCACTATTTGCTTATATAACAGGTTTATTTATGTGGACTTTTGACAGTTACAGTTGAATTTCACCAGCTCTTTCTAAAAATGATGATCTTAGAGGTTTTTTTCCAACCATAATAATTCTGATTATATAAAAATATAGAATAGCAAGAGCAAAAATGGATTTTGTGAAAATATAGGATAGAAAGAGCAGATATTATACTTTTTAATGTAAACAGATTGGTGGTAGGGAGCTAATGAATTAAGCAACTACTGGAAGACAAAAAGCATTGTGTTATTGACTAGAAATGTGAAGTGTCATGTATCATTCAAAACTAAGTCCCCCAGGAAGAGGGGTTCATGTACATAATGTACATGAACTGCTGAACAGTTTAATAAACAAGGAAACCGAAAAGGGCAGCATTTGCTGTAATCCAGACATCTACTTAATGCATACAGGTATTTGTAGCCAAGAAAAAACATGGGGTTTAACAGTGAAGTGTTTCTTAGTGAGAGGAATTGGTAATACCACTGTGGTTAAGCAGATTAGAACAATACAGCTGTCTTCTTCTCTTATAATGAAGAAAATTTTATCAAACCTTTGAAACTTTTGGGCATTCACTTTTTCAGTCAGGGGTAGTGACAAAGGAATTTCTAAACTGAATATCTGTGCTTTCTACACTCTAGCAGTATTATGAGTTGGTAACCACTAACCATTAAAAATCAACCATTACCAATATATACAATCTGACAGCATTTGCCTTACTTTCAACCAGTGCTGTAGATAAGTCAGTGATATGAGAGCTTCAGTTCCTTCTATGGTAACCTTTTTCATGAGAACTTGACACTATGCTGATTTCTAAAAACTTGACATTGTAATGAAAGCTTGGGTGAACCAATTTTTTCTCAAAGTTGAAAAGAGTGATGCCATTGATCTATGTAAGTCACTTTGCATTATTTAGCCCAAACACTACTTTTGTTTTTACACAGCTAAATCTGAAATGGGAATTGCCATCCCACTTGAATTTGATGAATTTCCCTCATCAGCAAAAGCCACTGATGTCTATCTTGAATGGGATAGCTCGACTGCTCCCTTTCCTTCAAGGGTTCTACTGCCCTTTAGCATTTTGGGTACCATTCTTGATCAAACTAGCACCAGCTTGTGTAGGCTGCATGTTCCAGCCAGTAGAAGGACTCCCTGCCTTGGAATGACTGCAGTTTCTCTGAGGCTAGATGGAAGTCAGCTTTTGTTTGTCTTTGTGCACTTAGTTTTGCACTTTCTAATCTGCCTGACATGGAAGAACTGATTTGAAAGCTGCAAACGGTATTTCCTACTAAAATGAAGTCTGAAGAGAACCTTGTAATTTTGCATGCTATTTTTTGTGTGTGTGTGTTTCTGGATGGCTCATCCCTCACACGTGAGGAATAAGAGTATCATGGAGTGACAGATTTCAAACCTGAAGTCAGTGCAGCCTGCTGTACTAATTGCCTAGTGATCTCCCTTTTGGGTCCTTGGCAAAGCCTGTCTTTTTAATGTGTGCTTCTGCTATGACCTCTGATTATGGATATTAAAAAAGTATCCCTTAACTTTTCTCTCATGTTTTGTAAACAAATAGGTATTGGTTTGTGTGTGGCCATTATTCTCTGCAGGCCTTCTCCAACCACTTTTCAACTGAGCTTAAACTGAGATGAACAGCTTTGTGGTTTGGGGCAGTGGAACAGTGTTCTTTGGTCTCCCACAGATTTTGTCCAATGACAGTGGCTGGATTGCTTTGGAAGGCATTCATCCTGGCTTTTTTTAACCAATGCTATCCTAAAGTGAGAGCACTAGTCTGAATGAGGTGGGTAAAGTCCATTTATTGTTATAAAGAGCAAGGCATCTGCAGAGGATTAATATCTCATCTGTTTTGACTGTATAAGGAGTCTTAGGCATCCCATGTTCAAAGTGTTAGGTTTAATTTTTCCGTGTTTTTTTTGTATCTTTCTTAAAACATTTAGATTGCCATATTTTGAGGTAAAACTCACAAACAACTGATCCACATCAATGTCTCTAGCATTGTTTCAATGGAGCTTTTCTTAACCTCCTTTCTTTCTTTTTTTGCATGTAGATTTCTACTAAACATTTTTAGAAATCACCATGAGTGATTCTAAGTGCTACAAACTAGTAACTGAGAGAATCATGTCAAAATAGCATTAGAAGGGACCTTAAGTCATTTATGCAAGTGCTCTGCTCTTCACAGTAAAAGTAACTGTTGCTATGGGGCAGAAAGTTTTGGTTTGCATCTTTATTAACCTGAGTGTTCTTATTCACTCTGCTCTTTTTGAACTGACTTAAATGTTTTCCACAATGCTCCAGGATTCTTTAATAGGCACACCTTTTATTAAGCTAGGTGCATTTTGTTTGTAGATGAGATAAATACTGTCTGAAATGGCTGTGCCATATGCATGGTACTGAATCTTGCACTGTTAGTAACCAGACAGTGCTTTGTAGACCAAACTGCTTGTCCTCTATAGGAGGGAAAAAATATCTATAGGAATGCACTAAAAACCTGAAATATTTCTCAATATATACTTTGTCTGCATCTTCATAGAAAGAGCATTAAAAAATCAACACCAAAATCCTGGATAAGAGAAGAATTTCATTCAGTTTTGGGTTCTTGCTTTTATTCTTTCTCATTTCCCTTCTGGAAGTGACTGTCTGGGTTTACGTGTCAGAAAGAATATTTTTGGCATAGAAGTCCTCTATGTGTTGACTTTTAATGTACCAATCTTCGAGACTGCCAGGCTCACCTTCTGGGGGAATGTTACATAATTGAAGTGTCACATAAAGTGCATTGCTTTTTGACTAAATTCCTTTAAAGTCATTGGTATTTCCTTCTTTTATTTCTGAAGTTACTTCATTTCATGTCATAAATAACACTGACCTTGCTGAACCCTTGCCTATGAATTGCTTTGAGACAGGGTGACCACAAACACAAAGGGAAGCGAGAGATTTATTCAAACTTGAAATTAATGCAAGCAAGTGACATTTAGAGGCTTTGCCCTTAATAATAGTAACCCCAAAACATCTACAAGAATCAGGAAGCTGATATTGAACTGCGTTAAAGCCAGAATCAGAAAAATGAGTAGGGAAGACTGAAGGTCATGACACAAAAGATTTAAACACCCAAGCACACAGACAGCAGCATTATAATTTTTAAATGTGTACATAATACAGTAATTTTGTATTAAAAACAAAATCCGTGTCCTTGTCATGGTTTGAAAGACAGGTGTTTGCCAAGGAAGGAAGGTGGGAATCTCCCTTGAAATGGAAAATATGACCCCCTTCCCTCCAAATTATTATAACTTGGTGATTAAGGGGCTTTCAGGCAAAGATATGGGAAAAGGAATGACAGTTCTTCACTGGAATATATATATATATACACACACATGCACATATATATGTATGTATATGTATGTGCGTGTGTGTGTGTGTGTATATATATATATATATATATATAACAATGCAAACAACAGCAGCAGCACAGCAAACAGAGCAGAGCCAGAAACCCAACCGCAGCCTTCTCTGGGCTGTCAGGCACTTTCCCCTTCGGTGCAGTTCTGGGCACAGCCGGCAGGGGCGCTGGTGGCTCCCGGCCGGGCGCGATGATTCCCCCGCGCCGGCAGGGGGCGCTGTGGCGCGAGCTCAGCAGCCTCTCCACAGGGTCATGGTGGCTGGGCTGGCGGGAGAGGGGAGAGAAGGGACTTTGCTTTGCAAAGCCACAAGAAGGAGCCGAAACTGGTGCTCCACCAGATGGCAAAATGGACTGTAGCAGAAACCTCTGAAACTACCTCCGGAAAATGCTGGAGCAGTAGGCGGGAACAGCAGAGGCGAGCACACCCAGGGTGGCAAACAGTGTAATGAGAACGCCAAAGCTGTAGCAGGAGCCATGGGGGTCCGCACAGGCATGGAATGTCTTGCTTAAAGTGTAGCAAAAAAGCTCAAAGCAGCGGCAGGCAAAAAACAGCACAGCTGGGTAGTGCCAAACAGGCTGCTGCAGGCAGCTTCTGCAAGCAGCCAAGAGGTAGTCCCTCCGAGAAGGGGGAGGGGGTTGAAGTCCCCTTCCCAGTGAGGTCAGGTGTTGGAAACATATCAGTTCAACAGCTGCTCTTAAAATCAAGGGTTCACCCACGGTAAGAGAAGCAGTGGTAGGACAAAAGCTCTGTAGTGGCGGCAAATTCCCTGGGCAGCAGCAGCCCGGCACCAAACCCCAGCTGTCTCCACTCCAGTCCCGAGAGCCAGAGAGCAAGGAGGGCCAAGCCCAGCCCCTCACCTCACTCACCCAAAATCCTGCAGTATCTCTGCAGTTTCTCACAAGGCAGGTAACACTGTCTTAGTTCTTTATTTCATTTCCAGCCTTTGCTTAGTAAATGTCTCAAGAAAAAAAGTAATTCCAGGAGAAATGGACTGCAAGTGTTTGCAAAGATAAACACCTGAAATAAAAATTTTAGCTGATACTTTCACTGAAGGAGATCTTACCTGCCCTGGTGTTCCAAAGAGTGGTTTTAAGAAACACCAGATTTTCTTTTCCTAGTGTTGCATATATCAACAGAAATATGGAGTGGTGTGTATATCCTGCATTTCCTAATGTGGTCAGAGATATCTCAACTTGATTTAAATTGTGTCTTTTCTAAGTGATTTTTCTTTTCTAAGTCATTTCCTATACAAATACTTGAAATGCTAAGAAGCGGTAAATGGAAAAATAAAGATTTCTTTCCCTGTATCATTCAAGTGTGAAGTATACAGCTCTATTGAATTTAATAACAGTGATGTAAAAATAATGGCATCTTTAAAGAAATACAGACCTTGCACCTGAAAGGCACATTGGAGCTTACAACCCTTTTCTTCTCATCATGCCCAGTGTGTTTGACACTGGGAAAAAGATTTTCTGGGCAGATGAAGAGGGATTTTTTGATCTGCAGGGGAATGTCCTTCAATAATTATAACTGTTTTTAATTAATTATTTGGAAACACCATCTCTGAAATGAAATTGTGGAACTGTTTTAGCCAAAGCATATATCTGCCATTGATTCACTCAGACAGTGTGTGAAATGGTGTTTCATGAAGTCTGCACTTCTATTTTGCTGAAAATGACAATCCCAATGCTGGGACGTACTGCAGGATTTTAAGAAAACATTTAGCTGTTTTACCTGCCAGGATATTTGGGGGCCTGTTTCCTTTCTCTAGGATGTCTGTAACTTCCATAATCAGTATCTTACATAATCAGTTAGAATTGCTTATATCCTATGCTGGGAAAATAAGGCCTGTGAGCCAGTCTATTAAAACCTGTTGTCAAAGAGCAATATATAAATGAAAACAGACAGCTTTTTCAATGATGGTAGATGTTTTGCCTTCCCTTCAGCAACCTTTCCACAGCTGACTTTACATCCAAAATGTCCAGTTCTGCATTGTTTTAGCCAGTGAGGGGATTGCACTTCCATTTCATTCTGGAGAGAACCAACTTTAAGGTGGAAAGGTGTGTGACTTCTAACTGGAAGCACAGACCTTTCCTTCCTGATTAAGGTGGGAAAATAAGATTTATATGGCATTTGCTTTTCATAAAATATAAATGCATTTTTGAGGTGTTTATATTACTGTCATGTCAAAGTGTGCATTAAAAGGATTTTTAGGAGAAGCTATATATCCAAGCTTCACATGGATTGCATAACTATAAGGTTCCAGAGCATACTTTTTTTCTCTGTACTGCATTAGAAAGCATTCCAGTGACTTTCTTCTTTTGAAGTCAGGGGAGGTGAACAGTGTGCCTCTGTAGAAATATAAATATTTTTCTCCAAGACATTTAGACTTTCATATGCTGTTGAAGATTGTTATTCTTTTTTCTATTTTTTTTTTTTTTTTCATCTGTAAGAAAGCTTGCATGTTCAAAACATTTTCAGGCTCAATGTGTAGTTTTAGCTTAGGGTGGGTGTATCTTGCAGAGCTTGAGGTTTGGTGAGCGCTGCCAGCTATTTCTGCATTCACACAGTTTAGTCATCTCGTTGAAGCCTGAAAAAACACTTCTTTTTCATTTGTGAGAAACAAGGTTCACTTCTCTTGGTGAAACTGAAAAGTTTAATAAAGGGCAATAAGAGACAAAGATAATAAAGCAAAGTTTAACGGATGGGCACTTGGCATTCAGCCAAGAGTACACCTGCTATTTTGGGGACACTCTTTATATACCTTTCCTATTGCATCAGCCTATTGCATATTCATAAACAATTATACATATTTAAACTTTTCTCCAAACTAGCTTAAATGTTCCAAGAACTGTTCAGCATGGCTCCTCCTCGGGACCACCTTTTTAAAGCATGCACATTTCTTGGCTGTGGTTTTAGTCCGTTCTTATTATCTCCTCCAGCTTGAGTTCTGGTCCATACTTTCTTCAGACAGTAGGTGCTGATAGTTGGCATATCAGTAGCAAGGTCTTCATCATACATTCGTTGGATGTTATCCCAACCAAGCAGGCTGTTCAGTTACCACAAGCATAACTATATCAGCTATTTCACTACTATGTCTGAGTTTAGTTAATAGCAGAAAAAAAATATACCAAAGTTACTTTAACATTTTACATATAATATCTATTTCAATACTTTGTGAAAAGTCAGTATTAAAATATGTATTCATAATAATCACCCCCTTTTTTATAAATCATTTGGCTTGAGTGATAATTCTTGTTTTCAAACCTCCATTATTTGCTCATTTTTTTAATGAATCAATTTTGCTTCTTCAAAGTGATCTTCCATGTTATTTTGTTTCTTTAATACCCTGATCTTTTGTGCTGTTCCAGATGTAGCCAGTTTTGGGTCCATAGGCACTGTTACCACTTGCATGCCTTGGATTATGCTGGTGATTAGCAAAATTAAACAAGGGATCAAGCAAAGAAATATCAAACCAGCTGTAGCACATAAAGGGAAGAAACCTAGCTTCCTCCACCATTCTACCCCAATACATTATCCCATCACCTAGTTTTTAGCATTGATTTCCATTTTTGGACCAGTACATGGGCTATTTTTCTGATATTCTTGGCTATATTCAAGAAGGCATCCCTGTTGTCATCTATTTTTAAACAACAGTCTGATGTATTAAACTTCACACAAACATCCCCTTCTTCAGCCAATAAATAATCTAAAGCCAACCTATTCTGATACACTGAGCACTTTTTTGGTGTTGCTGACTGACTATTAATTCCATAGCCCCAGTTGTTTTATTGGTTATGATTTCTACAACAGCTTGGAGCCTTATGATGGGATTTAGCATGTAAATTGGGGTTTGATATCCCCAACTTCCATCTTGTGCCCAAGTAGCTGGCCCATATGTTTCCAATATGCATTCAGGGGCCCATGTCTCATTCCCTCATTATTGAAATACTCCAATCAATTCCCTTTTATTTCTTTTTAGGTTCTCATAAACCAGTACTCCTAATTGATCTCCATCTGGTCCTGGTAAAATTAAAAATCCTGGCTGTATGATTCCCAGAGTACAACTCCCTTTCCATTGTGAAGGGAGCTTTGGGTATGCCCTTTTCCCACATATCCAAAATAAGCCATCTGGTGCCTTCCAATAGTCATTTTTCTGTTGATTTATATTTTCCTAAAATCTGGATATTTCTGGGATTCCAGAGTAAAGGCTTTTCCCTGTACCATTACACTGGGAGAGTCTGGCTCTATTATCATACACACAATTCTTTTCTTTTACTTTTCTTTGGGTCTAATACAGAGTTGGTTTCTCTGGAACTTACTATGTAGAAGTTCTATTACCAACTTTATACTTTTTATAGGGAGTATTTCTCACTTCATTAAGAAATTTTCCCCATTCAATTACTGTTTGAGCTTTGCATAGAGATCCTGACGTGAAGTTAATACAAGTCTAGCTTGCTGTGTTAGCTTTATCTTTTTACTACCACTTGCTCTCTTACCAAATCTTGGGTCATTCCCCTGACAGCAACCTTGAAGTAAATCCATTTTTCTCTTTTCGGGCAATCGTTTTCTAATCTGGTACCACTTGTTCTTCCAATATTTATTTTTTTTTTCCCCTTACGTGTACAGGTACCTAACTTGGATGGGTTATAGCAGTGACTATTGATATTGGTGTGGGTAATAAGAAAGGAAGTCCAGTGCCTTTCCATGTAAAGCTTTCGATAGCATTTGTAACGTGGCTTGGCTGGCATCCCGAAAGGGAAAAGTATAAGTAACAGAAGAAGGAATAATAGGGGTCCAGTATGGCTTGCACCCCCATCCACTCTGCCCATTAGGTTGCAGCTCATAGCAGGTGTTTTAATGATCTTCTTGGTGGTGAGTTGTAGTGGCCAATCTGGTCTTTACCACTATTTCCTTGTCACTTCCTCTTTTGTAATTTCTAAGCAAATCCTTTTTGACACCTTTTAACAGCAGTTTCCCACCATTCCTCAGGTATTTCTCACTCAACAGGCAATAGTAATTTCCCATCTGCAAAGCAGAAGTTATTATTTAAGTTATTCTTAATAGATTTGGCACACAACACTTCCTGCAATGAGAGGCTTAACTTTGTGAACCACAATACCCATTTTTCTCTAATTTAAACACTTATATTTAATCCAGGTAGCATGTCTTGTATTGGGATGATTTAGACAAGGTATATGATGTGGTATGGATGGAAGTTGTGATTCTTCCACCTTCTTTATACAAATCACAGGCAAAAGCAAAAATATATGAGGCTCTCCTGACCAAAACAGCCCCGATCTTCCTGTTTGGAGTGGGAGTATTCCTCACCAAGGTGGATATCAAAGGTGTCTCAGAACTTGTCCAGGCAGGACTTGAAACTGCTGATACCGGCTTGGTCTTACTTCCCAGTTAGGCATGATTCTTAGCTCATTCCTTGGATCATTTGGATTGTTTCAGTTCATTACCACCCGGTCTCTGCTAAAGAGTCCATTTGGTATCACTCAGTTTGGGTGTTACAGTCCAGTCCTCAGGTCTTTTGATCTTATTGGTGTGAATCCAACTTCACTCTTTGGTCCAGATTGCAGCCTCGCTGCCTTAGTTATCAGTAGTACCTGAAAAGGACTTGGTAACACAGGGAAAGTGAAAACATCACATCAAAATATTCCATCAGTATTCTTTAAAAACTCTTGGGTTAAACAAAATTTAACAGTAAACATAGGAGCCAATCTCCTTCTGTGTGTTCAAATTAGTTAAACAAGAAAGGCCAGGTTAGTCCTGACTTAAGATAAATCACATTTATTGCCTTTTTACTCTCTGGTTAATATTTACTTATTTAGCTTCACAAACTTCTTCTTCTAACAGTTTCTTAGAACAAAAACACCTTCTTTTTAACAAGAGTAAAAGAAAGAAAGGAAAAAAACAGAAAAAGAAGTCTTGCTTGAAGAAATTAAACACCTTGACGAAGTTTTCAGAATTTAGCGAGAAAGACTACTTTTGCTTTGGTCTTATCATGTACTGGTTTGTTTCTCAGTTTTTGTTTTGTTTGTTTTCCTATTCACAGCAGCTTTTCAGGCTGTCTCTCGCTCCCCCCACCCACTGCTGCTGCAGCTCTGGGCCAAACAGGCTCTATTCAGCAGCTCGCTCTGCAGGGGCCCATAGGCCACCACCTGCGTGCAAACCCTGGGGGCAAAGCCCGTGCTCCGTCTCTCCCCACTGCGCCGTCCCTACACACATAGGACTGGCATGTTCAAACGCACTCAGCTCCCACCACAGCCGAGGGGCAGAGCCCGGAGCCCACAGCGCTCCTCACGAACCTCACCCCGTACCCTTCCCATCGGGTGGGAGAGGACCAGAAACCACCACGCCGGGCTCCGCCGTTCACCAGTCACATGGACCGGGTCCTGCTACAGCCACCCTGCACAAAAGCAGTCAAACATCTCCTAAAGTTATAAAGTTATAAAAGGCTCTATATACAACTCTCACTCAATGTAGAACAGATGATTCTTGCAGAAAGGCTGGAGAGACTAGTTAACCAGTCAGTTACCTTTATTAACCAAAACAAACCTGCAGTTACCGTTTCCATTCTTTTGAACAGATTTTTAGTTAAGCTAGAAATGAGAACACAGCTTAGTCATCATTCTTCTCAAATTTTACTTCTACAAGTACAAAGGAGTCTATCCTCACACAGCTGCTTAACTTGAATAATCTCTAGTGTAACTTTTCTCATTACATGATCAGGTCTTTTATTCTTACAGGCATTTAGATACACTGACAAGTTTCTGACAATACATTTATATTTCAACAGTACTTGCAGCTTATATACTATGAGCAATCTATAGCAGGAACCAGTTATACAGTTGTTTTCAAACTCTCACAAAATAAGACTCATCTCTAAATTAACACATGTACTTATTAAAACAGACCAAGTTTAGAGTCTCCACAATTCCCTTCTTAAATCAAAACATTAACAATTCCAATTATAATCTTTTAACTGGGTCCGTTTCTGGTTCTGTAATAAGCACAGCTACAAAACAACACAAGCACTTCCAGAAACATGTGCATTCCCCTAGTAAATTCAAGAGAACTGGAAATCATGGCAGTTCTGAGCATGATCATCAGCTAAACACACCATCACAATAACTCTTTAGCAATCATCAGAGAGATGATCAGCATTGCCTATGAAAAGAGAGACCAAATAATTTTTTAGCATCAGTAAAGAGATTTACAATCATCCACAGTGTTTTTCTTTTAGTGCTGGCACCAAGTTCTGATGTTAAGAACTGTGGGCTGTGCCTATCAGCACGGGACACAAACAACATTAGGGTTAACAGCTCTAACACTTATTGACAGACTGATAAGTTTTCACCTGTAACCTACCTCTAAAAATAAAATCAACCACAGAATCCTATGATATTCACTAAAGTGAAGGAATTGGAAAGCATGGTAAGAAATGGGTTTGTTTCTCTACAAAACAAATACTGCAGTCACCCAAGAAAAAACAAACAGAACTTACTTCTTTTTCCACTTTCTCCAGGATGCATTTCTTGGAATCCTTCCAAGCCCTTCTCCAAACTTCGCTGCTCATCCTGAAATCCCAAATTTTAAGCACAGACACAGCCTACTACTGCAGAAGCCCACAGCACAATCACACAGGGAATTCTCTCAGAACCCGGGAAAACAAGAGCTTGCAGCTGTAGCCCTCAGTTTGGAGCTAATACTGTACGCCAGTACTATTCCGTATCTCACTCACACATCTGGCCAAGAAAAAGCTCTCTGAAACAGTCCGACACCAGTCCTCACTCCCGGAATCACAGAACTAAATGTGCCTAAGGCTTCACAAGACTTCGGCATAGAAAACTTGGGTCTCCAACTCCCTCACCATTGGGCATGTTCCCGGCCTGTTTCACAGCTGTTTCACAGCTTCAGGAGGTTCCAGGAGTTACTGAGAGCTCCTCTGATCCCCCTGTGCCTGGAGCAGGGAACCCAAACCAGCATCTGTGGTTCAATCCAGTCTGCCTGCAGCCACCAGAACAACCTAGACACAGCTCTGCGGCTTGAGAGAGCTCCAAATGAGTTTAAACAATCCAGGGGCACCAAGACCTAGACGGCCTCTGCTCTCACCCCACTCAAGAGGGGCGAGCTGAACTCATTCCCCCAGGGCACCCCCCATGCCCTGACTTCATCAGAGTCCAGCCTGACTCACTGCCAGCCGGAGCTCCAGGAGTCCTCCTGCACTTCTGAGGCTAACCCGTCACCCTGTCTCAATAGCTCGATGGAGAGTAGCTCTGGGAGCACCATCTCCCAGAAAAACCTTTCACCGCCACCACAGTGGGGCAAAAAAAAACTTCTAAAAAAAAACTTCAAATGCTGAATCACATACCAGCTCACTAATGCGACCCCTCCCACACAAGCAGCTCCCATTGTCTGGGGTGGAGGAGAAGTGCCGGGGGGAAGGGGATCACCACTAAAGACAACCTTGACTCTGCTCTGAGACCAGAGCCACCATCCTGCTGAGAACCGATTTGAGGCAACGCTCCCGCAGCTCCTGGACTACAAGTCACAGCTCCGGTTTGCCACTCTGGGGCTCCAAAACAGGAGCTTGCAGGGAGGAAGAGAATCACTCCATGTGTCCCCACCGTGATCCAGTCCCTGTGGAAGCATCGACCTGTGTTCACTCTCACTCCAGCACAGCACAGAAAATCTTTCCTCTTTAACAACACAATACAATTCACTTCTTCCCCAAAAACAAACTTTAAAGCAACAATCACATGTATCTATTTACTCATCCTCCCATCTGTTTCACTCAACTTCACTCAGTCACAGCAAGACAATAAAGTGCTCTTTACTTCTCAGTTGCTTGTTAATATCCACCCATGGGCTTTATAATATCTCAAATATTCCAGGTTTCTTGGATTATTCCTCAATTTGGCTGTTTTAAGTCCAATTTTCTTGGATTTAATCCTCAGCTTGACAAAGTTTTAGAGAATCCACATTTTACCCTGTTTTCCCAGTGGAAACCTTTGGAAAACCTTCGTCTCACTTTCCCAAGGGGCTAAACCCTCCCCTGAGACCCAGTCCCAGTAACCCCGGGGGTATCTTGCAACCCCCCTTCCCACTACCCCAAAGATTACTTACAATCCTTTTTCTTCTTTGGGTCTTTGTGCACAAGTATTATGGAGCCAAATACTGTGGTTTAGGGAGCCTTTTCCCTTTCCTTTGCTTTATTTCTCTCCTTCTTGTCCTCGGGGTTTTCACCTGCAGCCGCCGGCCCACACTAGGAGAAACGGAGCAGGGGTCTGCTGAACTCAGCAGGGGCGCGCCTGATTCCCTGCTCAGGGTCTCCGGTGGTCCTAGAGGTGAGGTGCTTATCCCGGATGAGCCCCCAGGCTGTGAAAAATGAGGTTCACTCTCTTCATAAATAATAAAAAAATTAATATAAACAAAAAGACAATTAGGAGACAAAGAAAATAAAGCAAAGGGTTGAAATAGCCGGGTGCCCTGGCGCGTTGCCAGGAACACACCTGATATCTTTGGAACATCCTTTTTATCCCCTCCTGCTGTGAGGGTTTAATGCATATTCAAACTTTTCTAAGAAGTATTTTGCATGGTCACTCCCTGGTTTCGCCTTTTTAGAGCATGCTCCATAGATTTTTATTTCTTCTGATCATCATTTTGTTTGGGCTGGATTTTCTTTCTCTGCAAGCAGTCAGTGCTGATAACAGTCTGGGCTTCCTCGTCCTGCTGCTGAAAACAGTCTGGGCTCCATTGTCCTTCCGCTGATAACAGCTTGGACCCCGCTGTCTTTGCCCTCTGGGGTTATCTTGCTTTGTGCAGAGGGGCATAGCTCTAACGTTTGGAATTCCTCTACGCCTAAAACTTGCTAACAAGAGAAAAAGTACAGACATAAACAAAAAACATATAACATATAATATTCATCCTAATACTTGTGAAAGCCAATACCACAACATGGATTTATAAAACAAATCTAATGACACTGGAGGGTTTGGAAGTGTGCTGTTGATATGCTGTCTCAGCTTTGGCTTATTTTACTCTGCTCATGTGTTCCTCACCTTTTGCCTGGGATGTGACTTATTTATCCTTTTGTTTTGCTTTTTGCCATTCATTTTCCCTCTTTTCTCTCTTTTTGCTCCATTTTAATTCATTGTTCTAATCACACACTGATAAAAGCAGTTTTTGCACCTCTGGGGAAGTTTTCCCTGAATGAGGAAAGAGGAAATTCCCTGAAGAAATTTTAAGAAATTTCTGGATTGTTGCTCTGAGTCTGTTTCTTGTCCAGCAATTCAGGGTCACTTGAATTAGAGTATGCCCAGCAGTGTTGCCTAATGCCACAGCAGATGTGCCATTCTCTTTCCTAGCTCTTTACTCTTTCAGTCTGTGCAATTGAACAACAAACCACTCAAGCCCACACAGTGCCATCAGAGCTGTGTATGGCTTCAACCAGAGTAGTCTGAGTCTCTTGGTCTGGGGATTTTCATTCATCTCTGGAAGAGAAAAGCACATGCCGTGCAAAGCTGCTCTGACTGGCTGGTTTGGTGGTGCAGGAGGAAGATGTTCATAGTCCTGCTTCTCCAAGCAGGAGACAGCATCCCTTCTTCTCTTATCTCCAGTCTGCAGCCCATGGTGTTCCATTCTTGAGTCACTGGGGAAGTGGGGATCAAAGGGAAGCTGGGGTAGACTTAAGCTGTTCCTGCACAATAATTAGAGTGCTGACATGGCTCTGCTAACTGGTGGAGGGACCTGCTGTGTCTAGGAGGTGCTGGGAGAACCCTCACCAGCCTGCAGGTGCTACAGCACCTTTGAAACTGGTTGGACTTGCCCTGAGAACTGATACACTTAGAACCTTTGGACCAGTGATGAGAATCAGTGATTGGAACTCAGGCGTTTTTGTTGAAATTATGTTTTTGCATACATGCCTTCTTTTCTTTTTTCCTCTTTTAATGGCTTGGAAATTTTCTAATAATTCTCAACTCTCCAGGGGAAAATGTTGTTTATTTAGCATATGTCACTAATATTTTTTTAACAATTTCTCTTGTGTTTTGAGTAAGTGGGCAGGATTGGTCAGTACATAAAAGAACCACCAATTCTGTGTATTAAGTTTAGATTAAAATCTTCGTAAGAATGCACGTAGCAATAATGATTAATCTCCATAATAACAGCAGCATTTTTGCTGTGTAGAGAATATATATTTACACCCTTCCGAGAGTACCAGACACATTAACTGGTTTGTGTTTGCATTGTACTCTACCCTGACTACAGAAGATGCTATTTAAGGCATATTTTCTTTTGGCACAATTCCACTGAAGAAAGCAAAGCAGCTTCTGCTTTAGACAGTGGGTGTGTTTTGCCAGAACTCTGAAAAGGTTGTATTTTACTAATAAATTATCCCTGTAGCATATTTGTTCTGAGCTGGAGCATAACTGAGCTGTAAAGCCTTCATGAAGGAGTCTGTGTGGTCTCCTGGTACATAAAAAAAACCCATAAGCATCCCAGTGCAAATTCCAATACAGAAAACAAGTGGCATATGCCATCAGCAGTATATATATATATCATTTAGAAACCAAGGTAAAATTCTAGGGAGGTCTTCAGTACAAAGGTTTAGCAATTATAATGAAGTACTATCCTGGTTAGGGTAATGGTGTCTTGACAATTTGTACCTTAGGTTGGGATGTAAGAAAACCTCTTGAAGAACAGGCTGTTTTCTGTAATTAAGTATGAAAGTACATTGGTTCATTCGCATTGGTTAGTTCAGCAGACTGATGAGTTGACACTGTAGGAAAGAAACCCAGGAAAAAAGCATCTATCATGCTGAATTTGATTTTGTGAGCTTTGTAGCTGTTTACTTACTTTTCCTTTGCTGCAGTTGCTGCATAAAATTTAGAGAAAGTCAATATATTCTGAGCTCTTACAGCCTTGTCAAGATCAGCATTGATTACGAAAACATGAACAGAAATTTCTTAGTCCCTAGACAGCAATAAAGTATCCGAAGCTGCTTTTCACTGGAAAGATCACAGTCAGAAGCATCTTGCCTTTCCTGGATTTATCATCAAAAGAAATGAACCAAGAATAGCTCTGCTGGAGGTTGTTGTTGTCGAATTCAGGACAGAATAGAAAACTTCTGTATCCCTTACTTATATACTGTAGTAAGTCATTTACATCAGTCCATCTTTTTTTCTCTACACCTTACTTATCATAGTAGATACTTGTGCTTCTGCAATGGTAAGTGTTTCATAGAAATAAGATCGTCTAAGAAAAAAATAGTTTGTGTAGAAGAATTTCCTAATTTCCTTCTTTTGCAAATTGGAAAAGTGCTGTAGGGAAAAATTATCACTGTTCTCTCCATGGTTGCTGCATTTGCCTTTTAAAGGAAACCTGATTTATAGTTAAATGTTTTGGTAGATGGGCAGAGGACCAAGGTGAGTGCTAGCAGGGCCAAGGAGAAATGGGAAATGAATGAGAGGGTAAGTTGAAGGAAATATCTATCTGTTTTATAGCAGATAAGGAAAACAAATTAGAAATATGGGTGGAAGAAGATGAAAACATCCACATCATCACAAAGCAAGGGCTCTAAAGCTAAAAAAAAATTTAAAATACTATATGGTGAAGTCTTGTGTTCTGATAACTTCAGTTGCTGGATATTCACATAAACAGGGCTATGTGCTGCTAGGATGTCTTTGCTGCAGGCCTTCCCCTGCAGTTTTTTCTTCTCAGGCTGGACATGGTGGAAGGGCATTAACTCTGCCTACCTGGTGAGTCTCAGTTTTAGCAGTGGGAACAGAGAACAGTGGCATTCCTGCATTGCTGTTCTGTTGGCATCTCTCCTCCATGCAACAGGGTGTGAGAGCAGAGAGGCTGCTGCATGGGTGTACCTAGGGGATGGCAGTGCCTGTGGATTGCAGAAGTGGATGGACAAAGACTTCTGCATCCTACTGTGCTGCTTTCTCACACTGTGGGCTGAAATCCTACCTAAAACCTCCCCAGTCCCTTGCCCTTCGTGACATCTTTCTGCAATAGGGACTCAGAGAAGAGGTGGCCAGGCCCATCTGCAGGACCCAAATGCATGAGGGTTGATGGAGGATGCAGTCACCTCACGTATTGCTGCTTCTTTCCTCTGCTTTATGCTGTGTTCATACCCCTGTGGGGGAAGCTGGGCATTTGGTGTTCATATATGTGGTGCAGAGCTCAAAGCCAGCAGCCCACCCTCCTGCCTCTACATCAGAAATGCACCCTTCTGCCTTGGGTCAGTCCCTCACTGAGGCTTTGAAAAGCAAGAGGCACCAACTGCCTCAGCCCTAGTACTTCCTTGTTCATCACTGGTCTCAGAAACAGGTATGGTATCCCTATTTTGGCTTAGACAGAGACTTCTTGGTGTAATCAGACCTCTGACTTGAATTCATCTTTCTTCTCTCCATGGGAGTTAAAACTTTCAGTTCCCAGTTAATGTGAAAACAAAACTATGGTTTGAGACCTAAGGTTCGTCTGTCTCAGATGGTGTTTCTCATAATAGTGCAGAGCAGCTGCTTGGGGAAGAGAATAAGCACAGGGTATAAACATTGAATCCTGCCTTTCTGGAATGGCCCTCCCAGCCTTCAGAAGTTTGTGATCCCTAGATGGTTTTTGTACCTAGTTGCTCTTGGATGTTTAGAACTCCTAGATCTGTGTTTTAACCCCTCATGTTCTCATGTGAGGCCCTTCCTATTTTACTCAAAACCGCCTTTTTGGCTTAAGCGTCCTAGGTGGGAAATCTCACTGAATAACTCTGGACAAGCTGATCTGTAGCTGCCCATATCTGTCATGAAATCTCATTAGAAATTGGTGTCCTTTCTAGTCCTCTGGCATTGAGACAGTTCATGTAAGAGATTATAGATGACACTGTGTAGTCATTCACCTGTGACACATGTGTTGACTGTGTATTACTGCCATGTACTGTATATCACCCTTCTCCTGCCAATGTTTTTCCTACAGTATTATTTATTAATACTTCAATTTGAGACCAATGCCTTGAATGCCTTGTAGGAAAAGGTTTCTGCAGGGAACAGTCCTTTTAACCGCTTTCATTTCTTACCAGTAATGTAATGTTTCCTCATTTGCCTACATAATTTGTCTAGGACATTGTTTAAACAATATTATGCTTCTTCTTCCCCAAATTGGGTGAAGCTCAGAAATCAGGTTTTTGAAAATTTGATTTTCAAATGTACTTTCTGAGTTCACAAAAACATAATGTAAGGCTAAATTGTTGGGTTTTTCTAAGGAGAAAAACAGGTAGCAGCTGTTATTCTGATCAATTTATAATTGCACCATACTGAATAGAAGAACCGAGACTGAGCTTTCAGTGGATGGTCTTAAAGACCTGGAATCCTTGTTACAATTATAAAGATAGTAGTTCAAGTCCAGCTTGGATGGGGCCCTGAGCAACCTGATCTAATGAATGGCATCCCTGCTCAAGGCAAGGAGGTTGGAACTACGTGATCTTTAAGATCCTTTCCAACCCAAACTTTTCTATGATTCTATGATATTAGGGCAATTTACATGGCATTCTCATTAACCTATGTACCATTTCTCATGTAACTTCATTGGAAGGAAACCAAACACAAATATAAAGCAATACCCTTTTTAAAGGGAGCAAAATCTCCAACAGAAGGTAGTATCTTCTGATGACTAAACAGACCATTCTTGGCTATAGTTTAGACAATCACCACAGCACCATCACCATGGAGTCCTCTTCATTCTCTTCAGCAGTAATTTTTCAGCTGAGTTGCTGTTCTGGAGGGAAAAAAATAGTATTTTTTAACAAATGTCTGTTCTTTGCTCCGAATTAGCTTTAAAATGTTACTCATCATCCAGACTGTAGTGTAAAATCCATTCACAAGGATGTAGGCAGCAGCACAAGCTGTGTCAGGAGAGCTCTGTGGTTGGCAGCACAGTGAGTCCTTATGCAGAGTGAGCACTGCTGAGCTCCCTGGAAGCATCACCACCAATGCCAGCACCACCACTGAATTCCCTGACACTGCCAGGGGCTGGCACGGACTGTGGGCTGAGCCTGAGTAGGACATGGAATTGGTTATATTTGTCTGTTTTGCTTCTTTACAATAGCTACTGGTTACTGAAATGGATTCCTAAAAACAAAATAATTTCTTCAAGAAGTAAGGAAGAGTTGCTTAGGCTCTTGCACCTTCCTGTAAGGTCTCTGTTTCTGGGCTCTGAGCCAGATTGAACACTGTCAGGGCAATTTCTAAACTCAAAACATTGTTTGGATTTTCACTTGGAAAATCTGTCAAACTAAACCCTTTACTACTTGATTTTGATCTACAATATAAGACAAATCTTCATTTATGTCTTGGAAATCAATATCATATGTTTGTAAGCACAGCTTGCAGCCAAGGTGTAGCATTTATGTACATCTGGATGTAAAACCTGTTCATTTCTTCTACAAAAGTCACTGTTAGTGCACTGAAGTTTTTGATTTCCTCTGTCACTAGTGAATAGATGGTTTTGCATGAAACCATACATGCTGAAATGTATTTCCATAGGAGAGGGTCTTCTGGATCTTTGTCCAAAGCATGCATTTTCTCCACCCAGAAATAATAATACAGATACACTTCAGCAAGTTAAAATTACTTAAATAATCCCAAATGCCTGTAATTTCTACCTTACTTGTTTGGTTATTTGCTCATTAGGAGAGAACACTGATACATTAAATGTTTCCTTGGCAAAAAAAAAAAAAAGAAAAAGAAAAAGAAAAAGAAAATCCATTCACTGCAGCCTGAATACCTTTGATTTATGAATCTCTGATTCATCCTGACAGCTGCTTAAAAATTCATGTCAAACTCTGCGTTAATGTTGGCCGGAAAAAGAAAGGAAACATGTTAGGGAACAGGAATGCCACAAAATACAGTTCCGACTGTGGGTGTGTTTAATGAAAGGCAGTGGTAGCATTTAACTTGCTAGGGAAGCATCAGTACACATTACTAGATCCTTTCCCTTTTTTGAATCTGTTGAACAAATGTGTACTTGGGCATAAAAATGCACCTCTAACACTGATGTCTCATGACATTATTTCCCTTCTTTAATTTGCATACTTCTGATGTATGTTGGAGCTTATGTGAAACTGAGATAATACAAATATTTCATTCAAAAAGAGAGAAAAGATAAATAAATTGCTTTCTTTTTTTTTATTCTCTTCCTAATAATGAACATTATCTCATATAATTTGAGATTAATAACATGATTGATAAATAAATAGCATTCTCTATAATGTCTTGGAGGAATTACAAACTCAGTAAAACATTTTTTAAAAAACCAACTGATTATTATTTGTTACTGCTTTCATTATTTTTTCCAACAATGCTTCATTACAAGTGGTAATGTTTTCCAAGAAAATAACCAGGTAGCCTTAAATTTTAAAATATTAAGAGTTTGAATAAATAAAAGAAGCTGCATTCCTCTTGGAATAACAGTGTCTTCTACTTTGCATTCCAAAATAGTTTTATTTAGTATATATCCATGGCAATTTGCTTAGTGTCCTGTGTCCAGAAATATATTAAAGTTATATTAAACATAATAAACTATAACTTAATTGAACATAATTAAACACATTGTTAAAGTTTTTTAAGACATGCAAGATTCAAGATAATTAAATAGTTAAGATACTACCTATGGAAATGGGTTTGTCTCGATCTCCATTTTTATAAGCTTTCATGTGATTTCCATGTAGTGTTCTAGGTTGTACTGACGATGTTAAAGATCAGTACTGGATAAGTCAGCTGGACAGAGTGGTGGCTTTTGAGGGCAGTTGATTAAATTCAGTACTTTTGGCTGTGGAATTTTTCACTGTGGGTTCTTTTTGGGTATACGTGAGATTGGTGCTTTTGTTTTCCTGTAGAATGAATTTAATTTTTTTATTTTTTTTAAAAGACAAGGAAAAGAACAAAGGAAGCCATGTGGCCAGCTAAGCCCTGCTCCAGACAATTTTTCTTTTGGACTGCATGAAAATTACTGGCATGGCACCAGTGCCCTTCTCAGCCACTTTGAGACTTGGCAAATTCTCCTTAGTCCAATAGGGTAATGGTTGCATTAACCTTTTGTAATAAATATGTATTAGAAGAGTTGCAAAGCCAGATTTATCTTACTGGTGGTGGACTCTTGGTAGATAAAAATAAAGGGGAATAACTGAATAAAGCTGAAAAACAATAATGCTTTTTAAAAGAGTTTCCAATTGTGGAATTCCTGACACAGCTAAGCTGTTGATCCCCTCTATTCATTGACTGACCTGTTCATAATCAGGGAAATGTTATGATGGAAAGCATCATGAGAGGAAGAGGGGTGGTCTTTGCATTTCTGCTCTGAGACTTGAGAGAGGGGGGTTCTGTTCCCAGCTTCACAGTAGATTTCTGTGAGTAGCAGCAGTCTGCCACACCTATTTCAGTACATCCGGTTGATCAAGGCACCCAAGCAGAATCTTATAAAGTTTCCACCACAATTAGTGTTTTCTGCTGAACACCACTCCCCTGCATATATCCAAAGTCCTGCCAAACACCTCATGGCCTTCAGCATCCAAATCCATTTGAAAACCTGTTGTTTATACTTCCTAGCATTTATATGCTAGGAGGTATAAATTTTATATGCTATTTATACCTCCTAGGAGTTTTTAGTGAAGAAATGTCTGAGCTGGACTTTGTAGACTAGGATACAGTGCTGCACTGCTGAAACTCACATTGGATACAAGCTTGGAGGGAGAGGGATGCTGTTGAAAATGCAAGTCACCCTCCTGTGCCTCCAGTTGTGGCCGAGTGATCCCTTCCCATCTCCATGAATGTCCCTATGAATGCAGTGCATTCTCCTCCTGACACAGTCAAAATACAGATAGCCATGGGATTAGCAACATGTCAGCCAGTTTCCTGGGATTTCATCTGAAATTCTGAGGCCCCACCCCAGCATAGCTCTTTGAGTTCAGACACCCCCAGTTTGTACCTTTCTAAATGCCAGATCATTATAAATTCATTTGCTGTTGTTCCTAGCACATTTTTACATTATAATACACCCTCTCTGTCCTTAGCTACTTAGAACAGTTGGGTATTGCAAAACATAGTTTAGGTGTAAAAATAGTCTATGTGCTTGTTTCGTGAAGTGAAAGGACAGAATATCCCTAATATTAAACTCTAAAGCAGTGTTAGTTTATTTGTGAGGCCATAAAAGGCATTTAACAACCTGGTGAATCCCAGATAATTTCAGACCATATATTTCATGTATACAGGGAACATAAAATTGTAAAGAAAAGAAAACAGTTTCAGCAGTGTGTGATGCAAGTAACATCAAATAGTGCTGTACAGAAAGGAAAACTGGTGTGGAGTCGAGGATAGCTATATCAGTGGAAGGGCCACTTCACAGGGTCATGACAGAAGGCTTGGCAGGACTATAGGAAGTCCCTGCTTCATCCCATTAGTAGGATTTTGCTGCCTCAGCTGTGCTGACTTGCATCCTTGTAGGGCCATGCTGCACACTGTATCAGGGGCTGATCTGGGCTGCAGAGGCAATTTTTTTGTGGAATTAGACAGTGCTCTTGACTTTAAACTTGTATCAGTTGGAAAGTTGAACTCCCAGCAAAAGTCCCAAATTTCTGTATGGGTTTGGGCTGTGGGGAGCCACTGGGAACTGTTGAGCTGCTCTTTGGTTGCCAGCCTGGTACAAGAGTAGTGATGCTTTGGCACATTCAGGTTGTGAAACCATGTGGGAATCTGTGATTGAAAGTGTTTCTGATCTGAATGCAGAGTTTGGAGGGCTTTCTCTGACAGACTCATGACCCTGCAAAACAGACTGTGATAAATGTATATGGAGTGTTGGATGCCATGTGCCTCTCTTTCTGCAGTGTTTACAGCAGTATCATCCAGATAAACCTCAGTAGTGCTAAGAAATCTGTGTTTATGTCAACCCATGGAACACATTTTATGTATCTCACCAGGATTAATATGTAGAAACACACTGTGTAACTGGTTTCAGTTGAAACCTTCACCAGGTCCATCTGATTTCCCTCTTGGTAAACAGGAGAGAAGAGCAGAAGAAAGCACAGCTTTCTTGTTACTGTTTTGCCAAACTGGACAAATCAGAGGGCTGGGCAAACACCAACTGTAGGAAGTTCAAGAAGGGCAAGTGCCAAATTCTGCATCTAGAATGGGCAATCTTGGGTGTACAGACTGGGGAGTTAGAAGCTGGAGAGGGTTCTGGTCTATGGAAAGTTGAATGTGAGTCAGCAGTGCCCTGGGAGCCAGGAGAGCCAACCCTGTCCTGGGGGGCATCAGGGACAGCATCACCAGGTGGGCAAGGGAGGGGATTGTCCCGCTCTGCTCTGCACTGGGGCAGCCTCACCTCGAGTGCTGGGGGCAGTTATGGGTGCCACAATAAAAAACAGGCATTAAGCCATTAGAGAGGGTCCAAAGGAGGGCCATGAGGACAGTGAAGGCCTTGAGGGAAAGCCGTATGAGGAGTGGCTGAGGCCACTTGGTTTGTCCAGCCTGGAGGAGACTGAGGGGAGACCTCATTGCAGTTATAACTTCATCAGGAGGAGAAGCAGAGTGGCAGGCACTGATCTCTTCCCTCCAGTGAGCAGCGATGGAACCCAAAGAAATGGCATTCAGTTGTGTCAGGAGAGCTTTAGGTTGGATATTAAATAAAGATTTTTCATCCAAAGGGTGGTTGGGCACTGGAACAGGTTCCCCAGGGAAGTGGTCACAGAACCAAGCCTGACAGAGTTCAAGAAGCATTTGGACAAAGTTCTCAGGCACTTAGTGGGATTCTTGGGATGTCCTGTGCAGGGCCAGGAGTTGGACTTCAGTGATCTTTGTGAGTCCCTTCCAACTCAGGGTACTCTGTGATTCTATGATTGCCTTTTGGTGATCACTTGTTTTACTTCAGGTTCCTTTTCTCTCTCTGTCTGATAGGCTTAGAAGATGTTGTAGCAATAATGATCCCTGAACCGAAAGGGAAAGAGATAGTGAGCCTCCTGGAGAGGAACATTACTGTGATGATGTACATAACCATCGGGACACGCAACCTGCAGAAGTACGTCAGCCGGACCTCGGTGGTGTTTGTCTCCATCTCCTTCATTGTGCTGATGATCATCTCCTTGGCATGGCTGGTCTTCTACTACATCCAGAGATTCCGCTACGCAAATGCCAGAGACAGAAATCAGGTGAGCAGGGCTGGAGTAACTGTGTTTAAAAAAAATCACCACAGGATTTATTGTAGAAGTAAAAGAAATTGTCCATGTGTAGTAAAAACAGAAAACCAAAAGAAAACCCAAGAAATTGAAAAGAATAGGAATATAAAAATGACTGTGGCTGGGAAAAGCCAAGACTCTGTCAACAAACATGGGATTCAAGGAAAAAAAGAAATTAATAGTGTATGTATACTATGGAGTTTTTTTCTCATGCAAAACAAAATGTTTGTTTGTGGAAAGTTTTGATATATACATATAGCTAAATGTCATAGCAATGTGTCTAACTAAGGAGCATTGAGATCAAAATGCTGGCTTAAACACCATGAGGTATATAAGTGTGAAGCAAGTGTTCATGATAAGTGAAGAAAGGAAAGGAAAAAAAGTATTCTCACTTTAATGCTTCCTTAGAAGGGACTTGGGCTAGAAAGACAAGCATGTCCCTCTTCATTTGACAATGATCACCGAACAGCACTGTAGTGATAGCCACCAATGTTATTAAACCACTGCTATTGGTTTTGGCGTCTTGCCTAAATCCCTTGAAAGAGATAAAAAGCCTATACAGCTGAGAAGAAGTCAGCACCAGTGGTTTTATAAAGCACTGTCCACCTTTATGTTAGTTCAGCAGTGAATAATAATAGCAACAATAATAATAAATTCCATATTTTATTGCCTGGATGCAACTATCTCAGCAGAACTGGGAAGCTGAAGCTTCTACATTTCATTCTAATGGTACGGTAGAAAATGTTATCAGTCTATGAAATCTGAAGAGATAACCATATTACTGCAGGAATAAAAATGCACTGTAATGCAGAGAGGTTTCTGAACCCTCAATAAATTACTGTCAGGGCCAGGAGGGTTGCCTTGCTTATTCTGCAGGAAAGATAAAACTCAGAGTATGAATAATCATCTTGTAGAGAAAAGCACTGCTTTTCTACAGATTGTGTAGAGTTACACACTCTGTAACAAACACTTGACGTGTAGGAATCCCTCACCTTCTCCCATTGAAATTCAGTCATCCTCTGAGACAGAGAGCAGCTGCTCTGTGTTTACAAACAGAAAGAATGTATTTCCCTTTTAAATACAGTCTGAAATTTTGGATAGCAAGAATGAGACTATCCCAGCTGGAATCTGAACATCATTGGCAGCAGATTCACTGTGACTGCAACGGCTGTGATAATTTTTAGATGCTTTGTCTGCAAAAGCACATGCATGCCTAATTTGTTTGTGTAAGTGTGCTTTCAATCAACTAATTATACAGGCAGCTTAGCAATGTAAATAGACATACATAAACATGAAACTCAGCAAAATAAGAAGCTCATTCAGGTGATATGTTATAGTTTGAAACTGATGTGTTTATATGTTCAAACATATATCCGTTTCAGTATTTTCTTTCCAAAGTTTGAATGAGACCAACATGTACACAAGCAGTTGTGCTATGGAGGGGTTTTAATAATTTGGTTATTATACTAGTTCTGTTCTTCAGAAGAATTAGAAAGCATGCCTCCTAAGTAATTACATATTATTAATTTTGGGGGCAAAACTGGACAATAATAAGGGGCAACCTAGAAAGTCCTCATGCACTTTTCTTCTTACAGTTTTGTCTGACATCTAGTCTCTTTATTAGCTCTTTTCATATCAAAAATGGTAGCAATATACAAACAAAACTATGATTTGTGTTAATGGTTTGCTGTGGCTTTTTAGTTTTGTTTCTTTTAGTCCTGGCTATGGCATATAATGAAGTAGGTAGTTCAGAAGAGCTCAGCTTGCTCTTGCCCTTCCCATGAGTGTTCTTCTCTGTTTTCCGTCAAGTTCTGGATTTTTTTTCCTTTGACACATTTTCTTGTTGTTCAAGGATGGGATCACAATAAAATCGTAGTGTCCTTTTGTCAAGCCTCATAAACACTTTTGTCTAGTCCTTCTCTATCTGGTGATTCTCCTTTCCAGGTCTGCTTCCATTCTTTCTGGGTGTAAGTTTCTGAGCAAGCAGGAAATCCAAAACGAACTGATTAGTTATCCATCAAGAAAGCAATGAATCCAGCTATTGAGAGAGGGAGCTAGAAAGACTGAAAACTCTTCTGGAATAATTTCATGTGACTGCACAGTGAAATGAAACCTGGACATAATCCATCTACATCTTCAGCCACCACTCTTCCTCATCATGTATGCAAAATCTAAGTTCACATGCCAGAAGGAAGACACAGCTTACTCTAATTAGGTGCCTGATTTTGATGAGTGGAGAACCAGGATTTCAAAGATTCTTCCGGAATGCCAGGGCCTATTCATCCCAACTTGTCTGGGAATTAATGTAGTAGGGCACAGAATTGTCTTCTACTATGGGCTTGTGCACCTATAGCCAGAGTGTCAGCTACAAACATACTGAGGTATCAATTTTTATTTTAATACATTTAATTTTTAAGAGTACCTCTTAAAATTAGATAGACAGACAACTGTACTTTACATATGGAAGTAGAAGATAGTTAGTAATATTCACATGATTGAACCCCTTTTTTCCCACCTAACAAGATGTCCAGGAAGTCACCTGATTGCCCTGATAATGAATCCTTTTGACATGAAGAGGATAAATTTGTATAAGAAAATCTGTTTCCTCAGCAGCTTGTTCCTGGAGGTCTCCTGAAGATGAGAGAGTTGAGAGAGTTTGTAAAAGGCTGTGGAAAATGTTTAAATCAAGAAACATGATATTGCAGAGCTAATTAGATGCAGTTTTGAATTACATGACAAGTTCCAGAGATATTTCAGCAAAGTATGACCTGATGTTACAGTCCTGTAACAGCCAGACTTAACAACAGACTTAAAAACAACAGCAACAACAAACCAACCCTGTCAGTGTGTCAGATTTCCTATTTCACCAGTAATAATAGAGTTCTCTTTTTATTCTTTATGACTTGGGAAAATGAAGAGGGAATAATGTTCCAGTGCCAGACTTACATTTCTTCCATGTACCTTCTTTCCATTGGCTTCTTGTTCAGAGGAAATTTTCTACAAAGTCATTTTGAAACTGGTTGGTATCCTTAAGTTTTGCAGAATAGTGAAAGCCAAAGCAAGCAGAGATTGCACTGGAGTTGAGGAGGATCTTGTGTGTCCTGAGTTAATCTTTAGTATGTGACTGTCAGCATGTGGAACATTTATCTGAGAAGGAAGACTGGTGGCTGTGGCTTGGAATGAGTGTTTTGGTCCACTGAATAGGGATGTCAATCTTTGAAGCAATTTGGGAAGATGCTTCCCATGGTGGAGTCTGCAAACTTTGTCTGTGGATAGATGTGTCTGATACCTCATGTTGGTGATGTGTCTCATTCTGAACAATGCAAAATGTGATCTCCTTGCAAAGGTGGTCGTTTAGTAAGGCCGTTAAGAGAGAAGCACTTACTGTAACTTCTCTTCCACAGCATTTACACTCATTTACTTTCTCAGGAACACGGAAGTGTTGCTTTCCATGGATCTGTCCTTCCTTTTTAATGTGCATCCTCTAGACCTCTGCATCTGATAAGCTTAACTCCTTCCAGTCCAGTACTGAATGTTGTAGCCTTGCTAATGAGATTATGAGATTTATGGCTGTAAACCTCTAAGCCTCACTTTAAACCCTTAAACTGTTCTCATGCCTCTTATCTTTTAGGAAAAATCATTGGTTATTGATAGTATGCCTTGCATTCAAGTGGGAGAATCCTTTGAAAGTATGACTTTTCAAGAACTAAATTACTCTCATTTACATGTATGTTATGAACTTATCTGTTTATGATAGATAAGAGAAAGAAAACATGAAAGCAAGCAGATCAACGATGTACATGAGTTTTTAATCTTGTCCTTTTCCCTTCAAGAATGTGCAAAATAGAACTAAGACATTTCATTCATTAAAGTAATACTAATGATAAAAAAGGATCACAAGCACTTTCTGAAGCATGGCATAATGGCTCTTGTCTTGCCGTATGCTATCAGTCTGTCTTTGATTTACATTAAAGAACCAAATACCTAACAAGAAAGGTTTCCAACTCTCATTTGATTCTTTTATTTGAGGGAGACTGTGAGAAAAATGGACCACAGAAAGAGATGTTTTATAGCTACAAGATAATCCTTCACATTAAATAATTAAGTTGCTGGAAAGCTCGTATGTAAATCTCCTGATAGCCAAGATTATTTTGACCTCTTTAGCCAGATGTGAAATTGCACTCTGCTTTCAACATTGCAGGTATTTTGTCAGCCTTTCCAATCCAATAAGCTTGCTCTCTAAATTTAATCCAGTGATTTTAATTGACCAAAGTGGTAATTTACTGGTCATATCTCTGTGGTGATTAGGTCAGTTTATAAACTACCTCAAGCTTCCATCCATTTTTGGTCTCATGCTCTCACCCCCTCCAGCTGGAAACCTTCCTGCTGACAGGCCCCTCTGAACTCTGGCACAGGAGTTTCCTAGCTCAGAAAGTTGAATGTCTTCTGAGTCACCAAAGGCCCTAAGTTCTCTCTAACAACACATGGCTGGAAATGTGACTGGGGAGAGGAGGTGAAAGGAAAAGTTCAACTCATTTATTAGTGGGAAATTGGAACATGCTATATCATAAACTGTTATAAAGAAGACATTGGAGTGGACATTTCTGCATGAAACCATGTGTGAGACATAGAACAAATGGCAAGTGCACAAAGGAGGGTCACCAGAATGACCTGGAAGCAAAAGCACATGGCATCTGAGGAGGGGTGAAGGGAGCATACCACTCCTCTGAGTGGGGAGCAGAGGTGGAGGAAGGGCTCTACTTCCAGCTACAAAAAGGCTGGTCAGAGAGGAGTCAGAATCAGCCTCTTCCTGGAAGTGCACAGGGTAGTGGTCACAAATTACCAGCAAGGGAAATTCCATTAATATGTTTAGAGAAGAAAAAAGACTGAGATTGGTTAAGCACTAGTACAGATTTTCCACAGAGGTTGTGAAATCTCATTTCCTGGAGATACTTAAAACTTGACTAACACAGCTCTGACTTTGAAGTTGACCCAGCCTTGAGCAGGGGGTGGGAGTACATGACCTCCCAAAGGCTTCCAGCCTGTGAGTCTTTCTCCAGACTGTCTTGTTGCTGGATTAGCACAAGTGAGCAGCCAAGTCCTTGGAGCACTGATACAGGAACAAGCTCCGTGGCACAGGGTGCTGAGCAGTGATTGTGTGAACTGCCCCACAGTTCCCATCCTCTTGCAAGGAGTGGACATGTCCATGTTCAGTGTCTGAGGACAGGGTGTTTTGTTTCAGGCTGTTATTACATACTTTAATCCTGGTGGCTGTGACCTTGCCAGCATGATAACAGTGTTTTGGAAATATGGGAGAACAGTCAGACAGTCAGAAACGTCACATGGTAATCACTTTATGGTCCACTGGAGGGAATGATAGAAAGGCAAAGAATGAGCAAATGGTTATGTATGAACAGGATGTTACTACAAGACTAGATAGTGCTTTACCTGTAAGAAAATGCAGATGGTTCCACCTCATTTTGATAAGGTAGGCAGCTCTGTATTTCAGGAAAAAAGACAGGAGAGATTATTCAGAGTTTTTGTGATTAAAATTAACAGGTCAATTAACTTTCAGAGGTTGCATCCTACTGAAGATCATGAACTAGTTATGGAACAATGTAAGAATAAAGTTCATCATTCACTCTGCTAACTGCCCAGTTTTTTTTTTTTAAAGTGTCATTAAAAAAAGAGAGGGAAGAAGTAGGATATTCAAATAATGTACTTGTTACCTACATCGGTATGCACTGCTGCAGTATACCACACCTACTGTGCCCTTATTGTGAACTATTATGTTTATATTTGTACACTATCCTGTTCCATATACTTAAAATTATTAAGAAGCTTAGAGAGAAAAAGTTTTGATTTCTGCATGAAGAGATGCTCTTTGCTTAAGAGCAAATTTTGTATTGCAGCGCCGGCTTGGAGATGCTGCGAAGAAAGCAATCAGCAAGCTGCAAGTCAGGACGATCAGGAAAGGTGATAAGGTAATTTTTCAAAATGCTCGTTACTAAATGAAACTCTGTGCTAAGGATTCCTTCAGACCTCTGGGACGATGAGGCAGAAAAGAAATGACAATTGTTTATTTAACTACTGTGTTTCTTCTTCAGATGGGGGAGGAGTGCTGGTAAGCAAGTTACGGATGGAATCAAGTGGGGAGAGAGGGTGATTTGGTTAAAGATGCAGAAAATTCTGAAAGCATTACATGCTAACTAAATCTGCATGCTTCCCAGTGCAAGTTTCCGGCTGGAAATGTAAGAAAATCCGACTTGCTAGTTTTGAAATGTGTTACTGGATTTCCAATCTGCTTCAGTGACTGTTTTACTTTGTCACATAGGCTCTTATATGAAGAGATTAGCTAACAAAATAAAAAATGAATATGATGAATATTCTCTTTCCTGTAGGAGACTGAGCCAGACTTTGATAACTGTGCTGTTTGTATCGAAGGCTACAAGCCCAATGATGTTGTCAGGATATTGCCTTGCAGGTAAATTGAAGGTGCTTTTAGCTCTAATAGTCTCTACTTCAAGACAGTCTCTGTTCTCAGTTGCACACTGATGAGATTACCTGAGAACCTGGGGAGGGAAGGATGAGTTTATTATTTTGGCCTATTCATAATCTGTTAGTAAAGATATCTGAAATGCCTCTTTATTCAACTTGAAGTGAAACTAGTGTTGATGGTGGTGAGACCCTGAGAGTCTAGTATGGTAGTCAGAAATTTAGTCTGACCTGAGCCTATAACAAAGTCTTCAGTAGGATTTTTAAACTAAAGTTTTGATTCATCTGTTTTCCTCACTGTTTTTAATTAGAATAAATGCCTTAGGAGAATTTGCCTCTGACTTGAAGGTGAGCCCTGGCCACAGCAGCCAGGGATAGAACAGGCTCCTGCTCTCCCTTGAGCTACTTCTTTTGTTGTCCTAGGCCTGAGAAAAGGATGACTTTTGTCAAAAAAAATCCCCATGTGAAGATACCCTGTGCAGGACATCCACCCACAGTGATGTGACATAGGAGTGCAGCCTCTTCCCACCCCTAACAACTGTGTTCATCTTTGTGCTATTGTATTGTCATCTCTGAAGTGTTACCTAATGGAGAATTTCTCTAAGGAAATTAATTTCTTAGGAAATTTCCTAGGATCAGTTACCCCTAGGAGAGCAACAGCAAGTATTTGATTTCCCTAGAAATACAGATCTGAAGGCTGTACATATAGAGATTTTATTTTTTTCAATAATACATCTTTCTTCTCCTGAATCATGTTCACTGGCTTGAGAAACCAAAATACTTGTTTATTTTTCTGTTATGTTGTACCCTAGTAGATATTTGAATGATACAATCTGTCCATTTCTGTTAGTTCATGTGATTCATTAAATCTGTTTACTTCCATCACTAAATGGCTAACAGATTAATCATAAATTTGACCTACTGTAAATCCCCCACAATGACAAATTGCATGTGACTTTTTTTTTTTTCTACAAGCAGACATGAAAACATCACTTCATGAAGCAGAAATACAGAAAAATGAGAAATTCACAGAAAGTGTGGACCTTAGTTTGGCATCAAACCTGTTTGCATGGAAGTAGAATAAAGCTTGGAAATTTTGCATGATACAGGCAGGTAGTTTTTAGAGGTAGATATACAACAGCTTAAATATATGTCTAAGCTTTAGCTTTCACTTGTGTCCCACCTCATAATTCAATGAGCCTTTGTCATCTACGGTGTTGTATCAAGCAGAGTGAATAGAAAACACAGAGTTAACAGGTGGTATTTAGTTCTTGGATGACTTAGAAGGTCACCCAGAAAATAATTCATGCTAAAAGGGTAGCAGTAGCAGAACTGTCTTGTAAAATACCCACAGTTTGATCCTTAGTTCAGATCCTTAGCAGTTTGGAATTATAAAAACTCAAAGATCTTTCTCAAGCAGCTATTTCACCAACCCTGGCTTTCCCACTATACAAACTGTGAGGGCAGTGTTTTACATACTTGCAGGTGTTTGAACTTCTGAAACATGAAATGGTATTCATGATTCTTTCTGCTGTTCTCAATCTCATCTCCTCATCCAAAACAAAAAAGAAAGTGGATTAATTTCTGTTTCTGTGAAGTGAATAGGAGAGTGTTATATCTTGCTAACGACCTAGAGACTGTAGTTTTCTTGCTTTGGCATCCTCGGTTAAACTGTGTTTCTAACATGTGAACCTCCAGTATAGCAGTGGATGAGCTCTGAAGTCAAATAGATACATGTTTACTAGGACTTGGGCTGTTTTCCCAAATGTCCTCTCTTTTCTGTTGGCACTGGGATAGCTGTTTTTATGTACTCTGGAAAGTACTACTCTGGAAAGTACTACTCTGGAAAGCTCAAGAGAAATTCCAAGTGAACTTGTGCTTCTTACTCTCTGTCTTCATCAGGCAGCTCCCACAACTGACTGTAGTAATAAACTTCACTCTACAGAGTTTATTAAATAAATAAGGAATGACACTTGGTAAAAATAAAAAGCGTTGACTTGCAGCTGGTTTTATGTTTAATGGAAGCAAACATCTCTGAAGTTGTCTTTAAGGGCACTAAGACAAGATCAAATGTAACCAAGTGCATTGTTCCCAGAGTGGCATCTCTTGTCACAGCCCTATTTCACTCTGCTTGTCCTCAATCTCCAGCTTTAAAACACTGTTGTCTTTTCTGCTATTGCTTTGGAGAAGTTACTGGTCCTGCTGCTCCCAATGTGTGCATTTTACTAAGCTTTTACTAACTTTACTAAACTTCTATAGAGAGGCAAGACATTTCTTTCAACCTTATCTCTGCTGGGTGCCTCATAAGCTCTTTTTTTTGCTGTTTCATTTTTTTTTTCACCAATAAACACATTCTCTGACTTCATTCCAGCTCATTCTTTTCCCCTGAACCTTCACTCCATGAACAACTGTGATTTCAGAGTTTTCACTCCTACTTTCTCGTTTTATTAGCTTCCTGTAAAAATTATTGCATCACACACATATCTCCCTTTGATTCCTTCCTCTCATCCTCATCATCATCTTATTTTGTCCTCCTCAGAAGTAAATAATACTGTACATGCAACCCCCAAAATCTCAAACCTTCTTATTGGATACTACAGTGCTACTAAGTCTCTCACAAAAATTCTAAATCACTTACTTCAGATCTATCTCTAATCCAGGCAACTGATGCTCTTATTTAGGGTTATCAGGGATGTACCTCTCTTAACTGTATAGGTGAGACTAAGAGTGGAAGGTGGGAGGAGAACCATTTTCCTTAATCTGGAAAAAAAGCCTCTCAAAATTGTTGGCAAGCTGAATGCTTTACAATAGTTGTACTATAATAATTATTGTTATTGTTGTTATTATTATTATACTTTTAGGCTGAGTGCAACATGATTTTTTTTTTCTTGTATTATCTTGGCTGAAATTGCATCTTTAAGGAAAACAAATACATTTCAAACAAAAGCAATGTTTAGTTTAAAAATGTGAAGTGCTATTTATATAATAGTAAATGGAATGCTCTGGGACTTTGAGGTTCTTTTGCTTTGTGCTCTGTGAGCTTTGCACAGCCATGTGCAGCCACAGGAGAGTACAGGAGGGATCCCAGGAGGCCACCACCGTCAGGGTGGTGGACAGCACAGGGGCACTGGCACGCATGTGTTGTTGTTGGCAGCTTTTTCCAACACAGTGCAATCTCCTGGGATGAAGACTGCAAATTCCCCTGACAATTTATTGCAGTGCTTCATTACCTTGACTGTTGCAAAGCCTTTCTTATTGTGTAACCTGGATCTCACTTGCTGCTGTTTAAACAACATCATTGTGCTTCTTATTCCTGGGAGAGGTGGAGAACGGTTGTTTCCTTTCCCTTATGAAAACCTTTTCATATGAGGCTGTGGCAACATCTCGCCTTCCTCTCTGTCAACTAATCAGTTGCAGTTCTTTTGGAAATTTTTCAACCCTTCCAAATCAACCTACTTTTTGCAATGAATGTGGTTGCACACAACAAGGAAAAAAACCTGTGTTTTTATCTAGCTTTGACTTTGATTGTCAAAGCCATGTCCTGAGCCTGAGCTTGAAACATCTCTTATTGTCTCCCTGTATGGGTCATTAATTCTGAAATCATCCACGATGGCTCTATCCTTTCCTTCCATTTAAAACTTGCATCAGTCAGAACTGCAAAAGGAGTTTTTCTTGCAGTTGATATTTTTACATCTTTGCCATGTGACAGTGAAATATTGCAGTTGCTCTCATCTTGCTTTATGCTGACTTTTTTTGCTTGAATTTGGAACATAAAACAATTGACAATTTGTTGAATGCCATAAGCATGTACATAGTGCTGTACCTAATAAACTTTCAAATCCAAATCTGCAAAGCCTGCCACCTTGCTTTTCTGCACAAATGTTTACATGTTAAAACCATATTATAAGAACTCCAGTTGTATAATGCAGTACAAAAATTTTAAAAGGTAAATCTTTGTCTGTTTTTCAGTAGCATTCCATTATTCAGTGGATTTCTGTCAAATAATCAAGTTCCTCCTGTAGTACATATTAAATCTGAAATTAATGGAGTCATAATACCCTGTGCTAAATTAGTATTGAGAAGTGTAAAGTGACAAGATCTGTCATGTATTTAAATTACTTGGCATTGTTAGGATTTATTTTAGAATATTGTTTTTGAAGCCAACTTTAGGAACACTGAACTTCAGATTTTAAAGTCTTTAAGGCATGAAAGTGATCCAAGCTTTTGATGATGAACAAATACCATGAAATTCTCTAATATGAACCCCAGTTTGACTGAGGCTTTCAAAGCTGAAAATTGAAAATGAAAGGCAATTTTCTGGTCTATGGTAAAATGTCTTGGTGGAAACTACGTATTTTTTATTCAAAAGAGATTTTGGAAACCTGTTTTGTTTTGTTTTCTGAGAGATTAATAAATATCTCAGGTTTTGTAAATGGACCGATGATTTTGGCACAAATGTGCTTCAGATGTTTGCCAATAAACATACTTACGCATTTGATTATATAATTAAAGAAAACCAATCACTAAAATAATTTCATCATTATTTCATGTAGCTGAAAGGCAAGACATAAACTTCCAGTACCCTCTGAATTAACAAACTCAAGAAAATATGTTCGTTAAACTTTTAAATGTAAAATTACAGATGCCTAAGAACTGTATCTTTATGCTTTCACCTATTCAGAATGCTTGTCTAATGATATTCTGAATATGCCCCTCCTAAGACTGAAGGAAGGAAATGTTGAGCAGGACAGAGATCAAAATCTCGTTCATTTGTTGTTATCCATTAGGTCAGGTCTTGTTTGGAAGGACAGCTGTGAACTTTAATAAAGTGGTGGCTTAAACTTCAAATATCACAGTGCTTCATTTGATTAATCATGTTGACATACAGGATAAAATGAGGTTTGATACCCCAGCCAACTGATATAATTAGACTAGATCAAGCTTCCAAGAATATGTTTGCCCTTTCCCATAGTTGTATGAAGTGATACAAAGCGCAGGAATGCAGTATTTTGCTGTGTAGTGACACTATATATCTGCTGACCCATTCAGCTGCATAAGTGGCCGTTAAATATTTGGAGTTACTTTGGTACATTAGGTGACTGGCTTTCTCAGAGATTGCATTTCCTTGTAGAGACTGGTATGTGCCGTGCTTCATGCAGGGATTATACAGGTGTTTGGGTGATTCAAGTCTAACAATAGATACAGCACTGCCAAGCCCACCACTAAAGCATGTCCCCAAGTGCCACATCCACACGTCTTAAATACCTCCAGATATCACTTCCCTGGGCAGCTGTTCCAACGCCTGACCACCCTTTGGGTGAAGAAATGTTTCCTAGTATTCCTAGTAACAGAATAAGCTCTCATATCTGCCAGTCAGGTAGACACACTCAAGATCTCCATAGTCATTATCAGTTTTTTAAAGACAAAGCTAAATAAGAAACTTTCAGTTCCTCCACCTGATTAATGTCTAGGAAAAGTGGAAAAGCCCAGCATCTACAGGGCTCAGGTAGTTGCTTAGTGATTGCTTCAGAATCAGAACAGGATTAGCAACAATTCCTTCAGGGAATTGTGTAGGAGCTCTCTCTGATGGTCAGCTTCTAAAGACCAGGGAAGTCAGAGAGAATATTTTTAAAAGCATTGTACTGGGTTTTTTTCTGTTTAAATGAAAAGTATCTTTTTCTTTTTTTTTTCCTAATTCAGTTTTTATGCCTCTATCCTGAAAAATACTAGACCCTCAATGGCTTCACATTTAAATTATGTATAACCAGGTTTGTCTGTAGAGCTATTAAGAAAAACTAACATGATTTTTACCTTTACCAGCAAGCATCTTTTGTTTACTGACAGCTTTTAACATTTAAAGAATACGGGGTTTTCTAATGTTTTTTGCATATTTTCCCTAGGTCTCTAAATATGTAGTCTTCTATTTCAAATACATTGAAATGTCCACATGTTTGAGTTACTGCAGGAATCATTTTAGCCTTGTGTGCATAGGTCTTAGTTCTGCAGTCCTTGCAGAGGTCAAAAACTGCACCAGTTGAAATACACTCACTTAAAGGAATTCAGAATAATCTGGTACTAAGTGATAAATTGTGCTGTGCATTTGAATTAAGATATCCTGGTTTTCATTGCAGGCATCTTTTCCACAAGTCCTGTGTAGACCCCTGGCTGCTAGACCATCGTACCTGCCCGATGTGTAAAATGAATATTCTAAAAGCTCTAGGGATACCGGTAAGCACTTTGCAGACCAGCCCGTCAGGGCAGAAGAGAAATACCAGCCACATGAGTATATCGCTAGCCTTTGCCTGTTTGTTCCTGTCTTACTATTTTTGCCACATTATTGAATAATTAATTGATTTATTAAGGGAAGTACAATTGGAAATGTCTGACTCTACCTCTGTCCTGCACCTCACTCGTATTAGCAAGGAAGAGCATGTACATGAGGGTAGGTTGGATGTTGGGATTTGTGTGTTTGTGGGTGTTTGTGGCTGCCTGCTTGGTGGAGCAGAAGATGGTGTTCACTGGTGTTTTGGTGGATTTATAGAATCTTTCACATAGCTTTCAGGACCAGATTTATTTTTTTAATCATGCCCTCAGTTCAAATCTGAAAGCAGAAAGTCTGCAAATAAAATTTTCTCTGCTATACTTGTTAAGGACAACTAATTGCTTCTGCGGAAACAAGTCCTTTTTCTGTCAGATTTCTCTTAAAGTCTATCTGAAGCAAGATCTGTACTCCTAATTCTAATTAAGGCCCATTTCTCTCAGTTACTAAGCATGTGGTAGAGCACATGACATACAAGAAATTGTTAAGCTGTTTGTTATCTGGAACATTCAAATGTAGTTAAAAACTGCCAAAGTAACTGGCAGTTTCTAACCACATTTAAAATCTTTCTAAGTTGCATGTTTACATTCAGATAGTGTATGTCGTGTCTGTCATACAGTTTCCCAACTGGAGCTATCACAGAGCTCAGAGGCTTCACCAGGAGGGAGTGAGTCACTCTCCCCCACTGTGCAAGGCTTGTGAAGTTCAATACTAAAACACCTCCAGCTGATGCATTAAGAGGTGCTGTAAATAGCCCCCTGAGTTTCAGTCAGTGATGCACCAGCTCACATTTGAAAGAACTATATAAAGTAAAACAGCTCACATGAACATACTGTGGAGCTGGTACAGCCATTCTCAGAGAACTCAGTTTTATGGAGACTAGGAAGTAGGTTGCAGGTAGATATGTTAATAAACCTAATATAATCCAAACTGAAAACATGCAAGGTGGAAAAAGAAGCAGGGCATTGTAGCTAGGGTAATGCATCAAAACAGTTTTGCTACTTTTTCTACTAGACATGTATATTGTCTTTAGTATATTGAGAGGTGATGCAAGTGTTAATCAGTGCTTGAGATGAAAAGCCAGAATGAAGGCTAGCTCTGCCATTCAGCATCTCTGCACCTAGGCTTAAATACAGAAATATTTTCCCAGGTTTCATCTCAGCTCACAGGCCTGCCATGAGCAGTTACACAGGGTTACACCTCTTCTCCCTACCCAATGTATTGTTCCATGGCCTCCCAGTGCATCTGACAGCACCATACCACTTCTACTCTCACACTGGCCCATTCACATTTTTGTCCAAGCACTTCATTAATGCGCTCTTTGTCCAGCTTCATAATCAGAGGATATAGGCAAACCAGATCAATGCTTTCTGGAGGCTTGCAGTGAGACCTTAAAGGCTTCCAAGAAGCCTAGTGCTGTTAGAATTTAAATCCAGAACATGGTTCTCACTGGCTTCACTGGCTGCTGTTGAAGGCTAAGCATGTCCACAGGCTGTTTGAGGCTGGGCACAGCTAGTGGAACAAAAAACATACCCAGAGGCCATGTATAAAAGTTTTAGTTTGCATGGCTGGATTTCACTGTCTATGAACAGCTCCATAGTGGCAGGTGTAGAGGTACCTAATTTCCAGGAATAATTGAAACACCATTCCATTTCCTCAACCATTGTTTCCCTTCTCATAGCTCCCTTTCCTCTCTGTACAGCACAGCAGAGCGAGGATCCATCCTGCTCTCCTCACTGAGAGCTTTCTGCATGGAGCTTCTGTGGAAATTATTGTACTGGGCATGGAATTGAAGATGCTGGTGTAACCTACATGAATAACTGGTTCAAATTAAGATTTCCAAATCAGCTTTGGCGTTGGTCTGTCTTATCACTAAAAATAAAGCACTGGGATGTTAATGTTCCACTAGCAAAGTTTTTTTAGGAGATTTTATTGTATGAATTTCTGTAAAAATTTCCTGTAGGTTGTTTCAAGACAACAAGCTGAAAACAGCCCACTTCATCTCTTGGAGGAAGCATATTGGCATACTTGTATTATTGCACATGTTCATGAAGGGAGAGCCTTATCCCTCAAAGTGACTTATAGTAGGGGCTGTTGTCCATGGGAAATTGGAGTAGATGGTAGCCCTTGTGTCAGGTTTCCTCTGGCTGACAGCAAAGGAAGTGAAGATATAAGAGTGTCTAGTGGCTTGAGGGTTAAAAATTCCTATACTGCTATGAGTTGCTCCTATTCCTCTCCTTTTTCTATCTTCTCTTTGTAAAATACACCTCAACTCCTGCTTATTCCTTTCCTATCTTATGCTCTCTCCTGCTTCTCCTCTGCGTAACCCCTCCTGCCTGACCTGTGTCCCTTTGAGCTCCTGCTCAGCTCACAGGACCTGTTTTCCACCTGCACAGAAATCATGTTGTCCTCCCCATTCTAACTGCCTAACACCAGCTGAGGGCAGCCCAGGGTGGACATCATTCTTAAGATGTGCTTTCTGGTGCTCCCATGAGCCAAAAAAGACACCAGCACACATAAACTGGTGTTTTTAGAGACTCATCACTTAGCCGGATGTCCATAGGCTGCTGTGGGAAAAGATGTTGCCCTCAAAGAACCTGTGAAGTTCTAGGGCCTCTCAGTGAGAGGTAGCAAACATTTCAAAATGTCATTCCCTAACCACATTCTTGAGTCTTGCTGAGCCCTCTTAGCTGAAATTTCCACAAACACAAAAAAACCCCTTAGGCAGGCATCAGCCTCTGATGGGAGACTTGGGTGCAAATTTGCCAAAGCCCTTTTGCAGGCTTTTACAATGGGAAGAATGATGAAGTTTTACCATAGACAGGCTGTGGGGGTTTTTCCTGCCAGTTGCAGTTTTGTCCTATGGTTATTACTTAAGACCTGGCTTGCATGTCTGTGGAAAGGATTGGTTAAACCCCAATTACCTAAATGTTTTGATTCAATTCACAACTGAACTCCGCGTTTACTTTGTAATAGAGACTTAAAATATTATCTACCCTAAGCTCAGATTCCCCAGACAGCCATGAGGTACCAAAACTCCTGATGGATTTTCAACTCTTTGCTGGCAAAACCAGCTCATACTACCTGCAATATTTGAAATGGATTACCAATGTGTCTTTCACTTTCAAAGAGCTACATTTCTATTGGGACAATCATATCATGTAAAATAGTTTCCCTCTGCTTCTCCCCCTTTTGTGTAAAACGTGTGCTGGATATGCAGTCAGCTGCATTTTTGGCAGCAGATTATATGACTTGAAGCTATTCACTAAGAGCCTTAGCCAAGCCCCCAGAAGTCAATACAAAGTTTTCCCCTGACTTCAGTGGAGTTGTGTTCTCAGAGCACTTACAGGCAGGGCACAAGTGAAACCAATACAATTAAACTTAGCAACTGTATCTGGGTCACTCTGGCAGCCAAAGCTATAATGGTTTGGTTTTTTTTTTTTTTCTGATCAGTATTTCATATAATTAGTTTTATAGCATGCTGCATAGTTTTGGGCATTTTTTTCAATTAAAATTATTCAGAAGTAAAGGGATTAATATCAAGCAACATTATTTTTGCATCTTTAATGTTTGGTTTGGCTTTCAATTATAATACCCCTCTTTAAAAGGTTTAAAAATTTGTGATAAAACCCCACTCAAGGAATAACTGGAATCAGAGCAAAGGACAGACAACTGATTCCCCAAACAATTTAAATAACTTTTCCTATAGGATAAAGGGAAAATAGGCCTCTTGTTTTTAATATGCACTTCCATCAAAGGTAAATTAAATTAAAAATAAAACTCTGAAAACATTGTTTTATAATAGCTAAGAGAGAAGGAAAGAGTGACAGATCTAAGGGATCATTTTGGATCCCTGTCCTACATATAAGTGATTGGTACTTCTCTTGGAAAAGTACAGATTCAATGAGTTTCATTAACACCTGGTATAGATGAATGTGCCTTTTTTATCCCAAATCTAAGTCATTCTTGCTGCTTGTGGATTATACTGGAGGCAGACAACAACAATTCTAGTTTTCATTCCAGACTTCAGTTTGTGGCTACAAGACTGGTTAAACTGCCCATCTTTTTCATTAGGAACACTTGTGAAAAAAATACTTAAGAGGTGACAACAATCAGGCAGGGAATGTGTGGAAAAAAAGAAAACATGCTAAGTTCCTGATTCTGAAAAAAAATTTAAACATATGGTAACCTTCTGTGCTTGAATTCAAGGGGATTTCTCTTGTGCTTAAAATTAAATTTCTCTTTAAGCCCTTGCTGTATCATATTTTGCTTAGTTTCTTCATGCCAGCTGTTTGAGATAGGCAGGTGGTGAGATTTTCCAAAGTGCCTTGACATGTGAGACAAGTAAGCATAGGAAAAAAATCAGATCCACCAAACAGAGTACACCTCCTCCGACACTGGCCATCTGAATGTTGGGTTTCCAGTCTTGCAGCTTAAGCCCTGTCTCTGCTTAGTGCTGAGAAGAGAGAAGGCAGAGGGAGCAATTCATTTCTAGGGCTAGGGGATGAATCACAGCAAAAATGTCTCGAACCCCTGAAGTTAAAGGAAACCTAAGTGACTGATCCAGACTATCTGTCTGGCTCCTGGAGAATAAAGATAAATGGAAACAAATTAACATTTCCTAAAAAAAGGTGTCCACATATTGCAGGGCAGTCTTGCTATGTCTCTGTGTCACTGGTCTTGCTTCACATAGCAAGAAAGACTGTGAATCAAATAATGCTCTTCAGTTTCCCATTATTGTCTGTTTCTTTTTTTTATAATTGCATTTTGTAGGAAATATAGTATTAGTAAAGGAAAAGATCTTTTGATGCTTAGAAATTTTTCATATAAACAGCTTTAGCTTCTAGTTTCGCATCTCACACATGGTTGCACCCACAGGCAGTTCTTATTGAATTCATATTCCTTTAAGCTCAGATACTGGCTCTGTAAAATGTATATTTCAGGAAAAGATAATCATTCTCCTTCAGCTCCTATCTCTGTTTACATTTGTGATCTGATTCAGCAATCTGCCTATGTTGAGCAGATCATACTAATAAGTGAGTTACTTTTTTAATGTGCACATTCCCAAACTCTTTCAAAAGTATAAGAATGTTTAGCAATTTGAGGTGACACAGTCTAATACTCAATATTTCCATTGCATATTTTGGGTCTCTCTTCCAACAGATTGTATCAAGTTTTAAGTACATGATGACAAACTCTGTGTGTTTATTCATTATACTTTGTCATTTTCAATGCTGAAATAAAGAAAAAAAAAATCTGAAGAAGAGGTAAGAAGCAAATTGGGACTTTTTATCAGGTAGGAGCTCAATTTTGTCCTTTTTCTTCCTATTAGCCAAATGCAGATTGCATGGATGATTTACCTCCAGACTTGGAAGCATCCATAGGAGGACCACCAACCAACCAGATCACAGGAGCCAGTGACATAACTGTGAATGAGAGTTCAGTGGCTCTGGACCCTCCAGCCCGGACCATGGGAGTGCTACAAGTCATTCAAGACGCAGACTTCTTTCCCCAGGCTGTTGAGGGTAACTTCACAACAAGCAGTAAGTTCCAATTTCTGGCAAGATTTGCACTGAAATAAATGTCTAGAAATCCCAGCCACAAACCCATCTCTAGTAAGTGGCCTTTGAGGGCTTATCACTGGAGCAGTGGCCTTACTTTATGCCCAGCAGGAATCTACAGTGTAAGTAAATTTAATTATCATGTGTTCTGCTGTACTGGACTGATGGTCAGAGGTCCTGTACTTGAAAGCCTGAGTGCAGTTAAACAACACTAATGATTTGTACAAAAACAAAAGAGAATTTTACGTATTTTTAGTGTCTTTAGTTTTCACTTGTGTAAGGTGTGTAAGCAGTACCATTTGAAAAAATAATGCTCAAAATGTCTGCATGTCCTTCTGTTCCTAAAAATTATGCTCTCTGTTGAAAATCTGCTTCTGACAGTTTAAAAGGAATGTTGTCAGCTGTTTTGAGTGAGGACTGTGCAAGTCTAAAATTCCCCTTTTTAGGTAAAATAGCAGATTAGTAGAAAATACCTATCTGTTTGATACCAGTTGGTTTATTGACAAGACTATTAAAAAAAATCATCAGATAAACTTGAAGGGAGGTAGAAGAATGTGATAAAATACAGTGTATAGAGTGTATAGAGTTTGTGTAGGCTTTGGATAAAATACACATTTTCAGTGGTTTCTAGGTACTGCTATGGGCCTGGGCATGAAAGAGAAGACAAGTAATAATATTATGTGTAAAAGGTAGGAGAGACATGATGGCACTAAGATGAAATGATTTTATATTACTCTTACTCTGGAGAGACTTGATAATCACATTTTCTCTCATGTTGTAGCCAGTGTCATGGAAATGAAAATAACTTCTAGAAACACAGGACTTGTGACCTTAGATACAGGTGACCCAGAAATGGATTTTTTACATTCTGTTTTGTGGATTTGAGGTTTCAGGTTTGGTCCTTTCATGGTCTAAATTCTGGATCCCACAAGGGGTGAGCAGCAAGGTTATAATCCCAGCCATCTTCCATGGCCAGCCTGCCAGCTGGGGACATTCAGTTTTATCAAGTCTCCTTGAGTGCTGGCAAGAGCTGTTCAGAACACTATGGGATTTTGTTCCTCCCAATAATTGTTTTTAAATGCATCTAAGGCTGATTTTAAAAATCAAAAGATGGCACCACAGTGTAGTAAAGACTTGGCTAAATGCTGGTCTCTGCTGTGTCCTTTATCACTCCAGAAGCAAGTAGATCCTCTCATGGATAATGGTCCTCACTCCGCAGTTCTCTGCAACATTCACACTCTTAAGACTGGGAAGGAGGGCTGTGGGGTGCCCCTTACGCAGAAAGCTGCATGACACATGCTGGGAAAAGCCAGCAGTCTGGTGCAAAGTCCAGCACAAGGGGCAGTCTGTGCTTTTCATCCCAGGATCTTGTCAGGCTGAGAAGCAGCTCCTCTGGTTTCTCACCATGGGTAACAATGGTGTTGAGGCTGCCAGGGAGCACAAGAGCTCAGTAACTCTCCAGGCACTCTCTTCCCTCCAGATTTGTTTCAAGAGTTTGCAGAAGGAACAAATGCATTTTTAATTCATTTTCCAAGTTGCCAGCTAAGTTAAATAACTGAGTGAAAAGCTTGCTCAGAGCCAGCAGAATACTGCAAGGCCTATAAAGATGCTTGATTTTGCCTTGGTGCCCTTTGTTTTCCTCCTTACCCTCCATTTTTCCCCTTACCTTTGATAATATTGGACGATAGACCTGAAGATGGGACAATCCTGAGGGCTGACACCAAAGCCCATGGACAAGGATCTTGCAACAAGACCAAGCACACAGACAGCAAACTAGACTGAGCATCAGGAGATCCTCATCACCTGAAGAGAGAACGGCCATGCCCAGGGAAGGACTGGGAAAAGCATTTTTTCCTGGTTATATGAGAGAGAGCAAGAGAAGAGAGCAGGGAGAAAAAACTGGCAGATGGCTGAACATCTGTGAAGGCTGTGAACCTCACGCTGTCAGAGGTGTGGGTGGGGAAGCAGGCCTTTCCAGTTGTTTTGAGAGGAAGGAAGGCCTGAGGAAAGCTCAAAGCACCCTGGGACCTTCCAAAAGCAGATGCATGCCTGCCTGTGCTATGGTTGTCACACAGTCACTCAGGGAAATCTGGTTTAATGCCTAGTTAGCTGCTGACATTCATTCATCATTGAAGTGTAGACATGAATCTTCATCTGGATTTCTCATTTAAAGGGCAATGCAATACATGAATATTTGTTTCCTTGCTGTCATCACCTCATGACAGCATGACACATTTTATAGTAGTTCCCAGAAAAGCCACTTAGTCCCTTTTTGCAGCAGAGGTGCATTGTTTGGGAGTTAGGGGCTGTGTCACAGCTATAGTTGGTCTATAGCTGCAGAGATAATTTGGCCATGGCAGACAACATAGCTCATTACAGAACTGAAGTAAACAAGTCCCCAGGTATGAAAGTGATAGGCTGAATTCAAGCTCAAACAAGGGGATCCCAGCCAATCCCTTTAAATCAGGGATGCACGCATATCATTGGTCGGTGAGCTGGGTGGTGCTAAGATGTTATCAAATTGTGTGTAAAAGTGGGAAATTTGAAAGCCCTATAAAAGGGGGCACCGGACAATAAAATTCAACTGTTGCTGCATGAACCTGGTGTGTTCTTATTGCTTGCCTTGTCTCTGAAACTGTGACAGGGCTGATTTCCAGCAGTTATGGGAATTTGACTCTCTAGCTGCCTCATGTGAATTTGGAGGGTTCAGGCAGTCTGAACTTTCCATTGTGGGCAACCTGAACTCTTAAGGCAGTGAAAGGGGAGCATCCAGGACCGTATATATAGTTGTGGTATGAATCCAAATGCTAACTAAATCAGAGGGCAACTGTAGGCTAAATAACTGGGTCATAGCTGTCAGAGTAAATTGAACTTTATAGGCATTGTGTCTGTTTATTGTATTTCTCATATCCAGAATGCCCAGTTACACAACTGCAGAGCTTGCTGAGCATGCCCTTTCTGTGAACTAGCCTGCCTGGGAATTTGTAAGTGATAACACTGATTGCTCCTACGAATCTTTGCTGAAGTTGCTAGGTTCTGGCCTCTTTATACAGCATTACTAATGGGAGCCTATTCCAAGGGTGAATCTGTACTACAAGTTTTTTCACCCTTGTTACTGAATCTGTGCAGTCTCCAAGACTCCTGTGTGGCCTTGACATGGCCTCCTGCACCCAGCACCACAAGCCTTTGCATCCTCCCGTGTTCCTCACAAAGTTAAGTGGTCCAGGAGGTAAAGGACTTGCCACCTTCTTTCCACCCGCTTCTGCAACACTTTTCACTTCATTGTTCTTACATTCTTTTTTGTCTGTTGATTAATCATTCTGGTATTGTTGTCTTGGTTTGGGTTTAATTTACCTTTTTGTGTTTCCAGTGATTATTCAGAGCCAGCAAACCTCCCACAGTGTGTCTGGAGGGAGGGTATTCCCAGAATACTGTTCACGTTGGGTAAAATTCTGTCTCCATGGTGGCAAAGCTCCTGCCTACTTCAGTGGGGCCAGATTTTAATTTCTGGAACTCAGCCAGTGCTTTTCCTCTTGTTTCTGTTTTGTATGCTCAGCAGATATCTCACATTCTCTCCCTCCCTTATGCTCCCCATATATCCCTGGTATCTGTGGGAGCCTTGGAAATGTAGCCTTGGACATGTACTATGAACATGTAGGTAGGACTAAGCCCTAGGGTTCCTTGCTAAACCAAGACTGTCCTGTTTAGTAGCACTGAGTACTGAAAAATGGACCAGCAGTTCACTCTCAGCTGCCTTTTAGCAAGATTCAAGACTTCAAGTCACTTGGGCATTTCCACAGCCTGTTCAGTATTTTGTATTAATGGCTGCTCTCTGTGGTGGGATATTGTGTAGGATCCTGGGACAGCATGTTGTAATATATTTCTGTAACAGGTTTCTGAAAAGGTATTGATGGAAAAAGTGAAAAACTGGAGTTTTGAAGAAAAATTATAAAGGGAGAGAGTGGATGGGGAAAAATAGTATGCAATACATAAGAGTTCATCTCAGCTGAGTTTACTGCTCTGACTTTTTCAGCTCTCCAGAGCATATGAAAGAAGACAACCTAAGGATCCTTTTCCACAATAATGAATCATAGCAATCTGTGGTGCCTAATTTTTAGTAGTGAGTTATGCAAGATGCTAACATTTTTGGAAATCTCAGTGCAGGTGTGTGATTGTTTGGCATTAAAAAACAAATAGAAAACACGGAAGTGAAGGCTTTGAGAGAGGCTGCTGGGAGTTTCTTCTCTGCTTGAGATCAAGCCAATAGCTAGCAGTTTTCAGAACTGACAGCATTTTAGACCACAGAAAAGTAAGATCACTTTAGTGAGTACCACCTTTTAAACCTAAGCCTGGGAGCTTCTGGTTCTCTTTGTTTCCAGCCTGGAGAGGTAACAGAACTCCGGCTGGCCCCCGTTTCCCCCCGTAGCCTATCTGGCCTGAGAGGAGGGGGCTGAGCTGGGCTCCAGCAGCTCCCGGGCAGGGATGGAGACTGAGGGGCTTTTCCCAGCTCCAGGCGGGGCTGGGCTCTGCCGTGGCCCCTGGCTCTGGGCTGGGGCGGGCCGACATCTCGCCCCGCGGCCCACACAGACACCTCGCCCCGCGGCCCACACGGACAGCTCCCGGCCGAAAGTCTTCAACTGCTTTCCAGCGCTGCCGAGCTGAAATCCGACACCACGAATACCTGCCACAGCTTGGTCCAGATTTTAACCCTTTCACTACACAGATGAGACCTGCAGATTTAATCGCTTTCCAGAGAGAGGAAAGTGGGAGGAAAGCATGATGGCAGTTTTTTCCAGGTGACTGCCAAACATGGACATGAAAAGCCACAAGAAAGCTGTTTTTCTTGTGGAAAATTCTCCATGGAATGACAAGAGAAAACTTCTCGCTCAACAAAGACTGATAAAAAAATATTGTATAGTTGGTACTGCTTTAGGTTTTGTCTCTATGTTGTCAATTGGGCAAGGAAAAAAGTTGTGGTGGGGAGAAAAGGTTTCTGGAGGTTTTATTCTGGTTTCTTATTATTGTAGTTATGTTAATAAACTTTCTTTATTCCTTATAAGTTTTAAGCCCATTTTGCCCTTCTCCTAATCCATATCTCACAGCAAGAAATGAGTAAGTATTCTAGTGATTTTTAGCTAGTGCTAAAACCATGACAAGGTGGAATTTCCTGCTCTACATATGAGCTGGACTGGGTTAAGATCTGAACTTGAAGGAGCTCTGAGCTACACCACCTTCAGAGGGTGGATTGATTTAAGGTCTGAGGAGGCCATTGCAATATTCTGTGGGTCAGGCTTAGCTGGGATTGAATGATATGGTTAAAAAAGGTTGTTTTCTGGGAAAGTAGCATCTAGACATTTTAAAGGTATGGTGACACTGGCAAGTGAAAAGTAGTTTTAATTTTTTATTCTTTTATAGCACCCATGGTCATTTGTCTCCTTCAAGCACATACTATTTCTGCAGTGAATAATGTGCACTGTCTTTGCCCTCTCATCATAAATACTTCCAGTTGTTCCATTCAGGCAAGCTTTTATATTCCATTCAATAGGATGTCTCATTCCACTGCATAGGGCTTCAAAAACCCCACTAATACTATCTTTGTAGTTGGAGGAAGATCCATAATTCTACTGCACACATGAGCAGGATTTCTAGTGTGAAAAACCACAAACTTTCCCCCAAGGTGTCATATTACAAGAGTTTGGTACACTGTGCAACAGTGTGGGCAGTCTAGACAATATCAGCAGTTCCTCTTCTGCCTCTCATTTTATTCTTTCCATAAAACCCTGCCAATGTACAGCTCATCATGACTGTTAGGACACTTTCAAATCTCTCTGCTAGCTCTTCATTAAACCTATTAATATAACTTTTCAGTTAATTATTTTGATCTGTGTATGTCTAAAATGTCTTTGTGAAGAATAGTCAGCCTTTGGAAGTGGATGAAAGTGTGTGATAAGAATCTGATCCACTGTTGTCTTGTAACCACTTGATTGTTCTTCCTTGTTATTAATAGTGGGGTTTATAGGTGGAATGTAATTGGGGAGGAAGAGGTGGGAAAACTCCCTAGATACTAGTTAATATAGCAAATTATTAACACGTGCATTAGCAAGTCCTAATACTGCCCCAGAGAGAGAATACTGATGGGACCTAGTTGAAGACTGAGCAGATTGGGTCCCATGTACCTGGTGTGTGACATAAGTCCTGGTGGCTCTACTAAAATCTTGTGTGGATATTGCACTAAATAATTGTCATGGACCAAAACTTCCAATGAGCTGAGTTCCTAGACTGTTTTGGGACTAGCACTGATGCAAACATAGCACTGGTGGTTTGAAAGAGTCACCAAGTGAAACGTAACTAAACTAAACACTAAAAATATGTGCTCGGGATTATTTTTAGTGAAACACTAAAAATGTGCTCTGGATTATTGCATGCACTTACAAGACTCCTGCCAGACTCTGAATGGACAAGGAAGTTTTTATGTTATAAAACTGCTCCTTCTTTCCATATGTTGAGAAGTGAAATACAAAGCACTTCTGCATGGCGTATTGCAAAAAGGGATGTACAAAACTGCTTTGAATCAAGGAGGAAATTTAAATTTTAATTTATTTGTTTATTTTTCACATCTTCTGTGTCCATTGACACTGTATACATAGCAAGGATGAAGACATCAGATCAATAATGTCCCTTGTCCCCACTGGGCTGTGATATGGCTTTGTCAGAGGGCAGGATAAGCACTCACAGCAGTCTGGACTAACCAGGGTCCCAAAAAGCCTGCAGATGCCATGAAGGTTGCTTAGTGTTTGAGTCTAGAAGAGATAGAGGAGGAAATGTTCACCTTCAGTAGTGGAAGCTCCATTTTTAAGTCTGCCTGTATAACTGAAGTCTGTGACAGTTCCTGGCTTGCTTCTGTCTCTCCCAAATTACATTCCTGCCTCCATGTTATTTTCATGTTGTGTAGCTGCCTTGGAAGCCTGGTCCAGAAGCGAACCAGTTTCTTCCTGGTGGTTTTGTTTCATTTGGATCAGTTTTCTGTTCCAGAAGTTGTTGTGCCAGCACAATAAGAAGAAAGAAATGTGGAGCACAAGAGAAGGACATAGAAGCCAGCTTTCATAGCACTGCTCCTAAAAGCAAGCCCACTATCTCCATCACAAGTGGGCCCTACACAGCTGTCTCATTTTCTCAGAAATCAAAATAAATAACTAAGCAAAGGAAGGATGGATGAAGTTTCATTCAAATCTCACTTGAATGGTCTTATCTTAGTATATAAGTATTTTATTAATGTTCAGTGAATGCAAGAGACATATAATGGATTTATTGTCTATGACAATGAAACTAAGGAAAGAAAAGTGCTCCTATAAAGACTGTAGGTATTTGGTTTGCTTGGGAAGGTTTTGGTAGCAGGGTGGCTACATGGGTGGCTTCTGTCAGAAGCTGCCAGAGAGTTCCTATTTGTCCAATGGAGCCAGTGTCAGCTATCTCCAGAACACTGGAACAACGTGTATTTTCAGGACTGCACTCCGTGGAAGGGATCCATGCTGGAGCAGTTAGTGAAGAACTGTGTATGTGGAAAGGATTTCCATTAGAGAAGTTTGGAGGCCTGTCTCCTATGGGAGTGTCCTCATGTTGGAGCAGGGGAAGAGTATGAGTTGTCCCCTCCCCCCAACAAGGAAGGAGTGGCAGAGGAAATGTGATGAACTTACTACAACCCCCACTCCCCTATGCTGCTAGGGGAAAAAAGGAAGTGAATTTGAGAGTGAAGTTAACCACACCTCTGACCCAGAAAGAAGGGAGGGGTTGTGGGAACAGGTTTTTAATATTTGTTTCTCATTACCCTGATTTTATTAGTAATAAATTAAATTAATTATTTTTTCCCCAAGTGTGGGGTTTTCAAGCAAGACAGGGGCCCTGGCCAGCTCCAGCACGGCGGCTATCCCCAGCCACTCGGTCCATATCTCACAGCATCAATGTGATGGATGATGAATATGGCGATTTATTGCAGGGAAACTTAACATTTTATAGCCTGGGGTCACTGTGTTACTCCCATCTGCTTACGTCACACCTAGGTGCTATTGGCTAATTGCAGGAGGTTTTACTATCCTAACAGAGAGGGGTGGGTTACTAGCTTTCCGTTACATCCCGATATCTTTTGTTCCGCCAGGCCTTAACTACAGCACCCAAGTCAGGTCTGTTTTGCACCTGATGGTAATTGGTGAGTGATCTCTCCCTGTCCTTAGCTGTACCCACTTGCCTTTTATTGTATGTTCTCTGCCCTTCCCAGGTGAGGAGGAAAGAGATAGTGAATTTGGTGGGCTCCTGGTGTGTAGTCAGGGTCCAGGCACCACACTGTTGGTGTAGAAGTGTGTCCTTAGACGTGTCATTCCCAGCTGGTCTGAACGTGTATTGCATGTGTGCAGAGCAAAAGGGGACCTGAAGACAGGCACCAGTGATAACATAGTTGTATCTTTAGCTATATTCCACTGTCTTTAGCAGATGTCTAGATAAACACTGAACAAGAAAGCTTTTAAAGCAAAATTGACAATGTAGACTAAAATACAAATCTGAACTGCAGAGAGACCAGATGACTTCATACTAGCTAATCTCTTTGATTTATACTTGACAACAAAAGCCTTGCCTTGCAAGAGATGTTCAGTGTCTTGCATACAATTGACTTGATTATTTAGGATTTGTGTTCACATTTGTATTGTCTGTGGAGTTTTTATTCTCATCAGTTTTTAGGCAAAAGCCTCCACTGAAATAGTCAGGAAGTGCAGTTTAAGATACAATGTGCTACTCTGATTCTGAATCTTTTTCTTATCAATTCAGAAACAAGACCAAATGGGAAACACAAGGATCCAGCTTCGATCAGCACCTGAAAATAAGGAGTATGGCAGAACAGTGGTTCTCTAAGGCAGACAGGAAGGGGAGGATTCCAGGGCCAGTGCCTCTGGTTGCTGCTGTCATTTCATATAGGCAAGGTAAAAGTAGTGCTCACCTGTACTATGCAGACTTCAGAGACCTCTACCAGGGTTGGGCTCTGCTGAATCAGTCAGTACATATGCAGATATGGACACACTTCCAGCAACCTCACAGGTAAGAGCAGCAAATAGGTCTCATAAATTTAGTGGGAAAAGATAGACAATGAAAAGGCAGCTGTGCCTCTTGGAGAGTGAAAACAAGAGGCTGAGGTACAGGAGGCACTCAGAAAGTAGTGGCATTTCTGCAGCAGTCACTCTTGATTCTGCTTGTATACATTTTCTTCTGGTTGCACTGCTTCATGAGTGTGCGTTTGCCTTAGTGCTGCTCCGAGCAAAGGAAACTCAAATGAAAGAAGTCAGGCAGGAGCTCTGTTGATAAAATGTTTCCAGAAAAACGTAATGTTTTTCTCCTTTTTCATCCGGGCTGTGAGCCTGTGAGCCTGCAAGAAAATCATTCTCCCATGGAAGTTGGTTTCTCACAAGAATTCAAAGGATTATGTGCATGCTTACACCAGTAGTTCTTGTGTTGTAACCAGCAATTCTGATTTCTCAAAAAACATGAGAGAGGTGCATTTAGAAGAGATCAAGTGAAAGGGAGGTATAGATGCTAATTCTAAAGCAGGCAGCATAGTGAAATAGCAGGCTACATAACTTTCTCAGTCTTGCCTGAGAAAGTGGCCTGAGAAATCATGGGGAGGAATTAAGACAATCTTCAGAGATAGAAAGCAGCCTTGCAGGTGATGTTTGTCTGTTCCTTGTTTTCTGGCAAGAGAAAGTCGAGGAGTGGTGAACCTCACTGACCAATGATGGTGACGTGTTAGTTTACTAACCAATAAGAGTTTTCTTTTTTGTACTTTTCACGTATCAGTCTATAAGAAAGAGCTGAGGTAATAAACCAGGGAGAAAACTTCTCCAGTTGACTCCACGAGAGAGTCTGTGTCGTTCTTTCACTGTTCCTAATAGAGCGACATCTGGTGACCCCAACATGATGTGCTTCTGCTGACCCCCGAGGGTCAGTGCAGCCAGCGGCCGACAAGCCAGCCGCTTCCCCCACAGAGGGGTAAGTGAGAATCTCCCGGGCTCCCCTGGAAGGAGCTGGTTTTTTAGACCAATGGGATAGTAGAGCCCTGCCAGTGAGTGGGCTTGGAACGGCTTATCTCGGCGAAGCTAAAGCTTAAAGTCTCGGGTTAAGCCACTGCGTCTGCGTACTTGCGTTCACGGGCTGTCAAGATAGATGGTTCTTACAATGAAGAACCGCAATTCAACTAATGATCAGCTTGTCTTCTCTGCGTGGCAGGATGCCTTGCCGCGCACAGGACTCAGGATTTCTGAAGATGCTATGCACGCTTTGTTCCAGTGGGTAGAAGCGCAAGGTTTTACTGTGACTGTCAATAGTGCCTTAGATCTCGGACTTTGGTTGTCAGTGGGAGACCACCTTGGTCTGAGCTGCAAGAGATACCAGCATGCGCAGCCTGGCAGCCACCTGGGGCGTGCTCTTTAAAGCATTGGAGCGGTGCCAGTCTGGGGACAGTGATACCGGGATGGAAGATTCGGATGCCGAGGGTGCCTTTTTTGTACCCTCGGAGGACTTTAGCCACGAGCGGAAGCAGTCTGTGCGCCAGAAATCTCCCTCTCCAAGAGAGTTCAAGTACCGGTCACCCGTGGAGCTGGGTGCGCAAGCTTCGCCAACAGAGAGGCAGTAGTGGAATGGAGACCGCCCGTCCCCGCCTGCGCCGTCTGCGGCGCCTTCACTGGTGCTGCGAGCACCACCGCGAGCGGCCGCGGGGGGCCCTTCGCTGTTGCTTTCAGCCCCCCCACATCTATCTGCGGGACCCTCCAGCGCAGTGGGGGGGGGATCAGCTTTCAGCCCCCCTGCAGCTATCGGCGGGACCCGTGCATGTGCAAACCTTGCCAGGACACCCAACGCAGCAGCCCTCATCAGGGGTGTTCCCTCCAGCCTCTGCACCGCCTCTGCACAGCACCCTGATGGCAGCGGCACTGCCCACCACAGCAGAGGCAGGCGTGGACTCTTCCCTCCGTGCCCAGCCCAGGGCGGGGGGGCAGACAGGGCCACAAGTGAATCTGCTGCCCGAGCCAGCTACTGCAACACTGTTGCCACGGCAACCACCACTGGAAACAACAACAACTGAGCAAGAGCTTCAGCGAACAACAACTACAACTTTACAATGAAGTCAGCTTTACTCCAACCCTGCAGACTTCAAACCGCTCAGCAACACAGCTGCAGAACCCGACGAACAACAACAACAGCAGTTGATCCTGATGAAGCAACCATCTCTACACCGCAAATAGCTTCCCTGGTTACTTCACTGATTGCAGAGAGTTGGGAAGCTTTTGACCGCAACCATGTGAACTCTGCAAGTCCCTCCATCATATTTGAGGGGAAAATCCAATGGTCAACAACAACAACAACAAAAAAGGGGGCGGATAAAAGCATTGTGAATTGCATTGTTAAATGATCTGTAAAAAAGTTTATAGATTTTGCATGGGTAGAACTGAGTAGAGTTTCACTGAGTTTGGTCTGGGTGTTCTTGAGTTTTGTCTGTTCTTGAGTTTTGTCACTTTGGTGTTCTTTTAAACTTCCCTGTTGACAAGTTAGACAGTTTGAGCAGACTAACGATGTTTTATTTGCTGTATGTGTGTTAGTTCACTGAAATAGTTGTATTAGTCAACCATCAAGTCCTTGCAAAGAAAACAATCCTTAGAGAAAATCATCCTAAATCAGTGTCCATAACAAGTTCTGTTGAAAGAAACCTCTTGTGCTGTGTTTGTTCTCTTTCCTGGAAAGGCTCAGCAAGAAATTACAAACACTGCTTTTTTATTTTAAAACAAAAAGGGGAAATTATAGATGCTAATTCTAAAGCAGGCAGCATAGTGCCTGTGGAAAAGCAGGCCACATAACTTTCTCAGTCTTGCCTGAGAAAGTGGCCTGAGAAATCATGGGGACGAATTAAAACAGTCCTCAGAGATAGAAAGCAGCCTTGCAAGTGATGTTTGTCTGTTCCTTGTTTTCTGGCAAGAGAAAGTCGAGGGGTGGTGAACCTCACTGACCAATGATGGTGACGTGTTAGTTTACTAACCAATGACAGTTTTCTGTACTTTTCACGTATCAGTCTATAAGAAAGAGCTGAGGTAATAAACCAGGGAGAAAACTTCTCCAGTTCTGACTCCACGAGAGAGTCTGTGTCGTTCTTTCACTGTTCCTAATAGAATGACAGGGAGGTGCATGTAACTACGTGATGGTTTTTTATATGGTAGGAAAAGAGTCTTGCAGGAGATGTTTGGCCTGCAAGAGGCATCCAGAACTGCTCTGCTCTAAATTTTCTCCAAACTGCTTTAGGCAGCAACAGCTCAAACTTTCACATACAGTCTCTAACACTCTATGATTTCAGCCTAAAAAAAAAAAATCAGTGGTATTTGCTCATAAAATACTAGTGAAATCCTACTCATTTTTTCACCACTTTCCTCCAAGCCCTACAGAAATTAGGGTGCTTCAGGGATCTTCCAGAGTTGCCACAGAAACCAGGCCACTTTACCTAAAAGTGAGAGTTCTCACTAAATTCTAAGTACCTGGATCTTCTGTTGTTCTGGATGTGGGCAATTTTAAGTGGAGATAGTGCCTGAAACTGATGCTTTGAGACAGATAGGCCAGAAACTGGAAAAACTGGCTTATGAGTGTTTATAGAAAATGGGAATGATTGGAAGAGGAGGAGGTAACAGGTCAAGTCCAATATCCAAGAGGAAATACTCAATTTTTGGCACACATGTTCGAGGATTTTCTCCTGCCTCAGAGCCTGGGAATGCGAGGAGTGCATAAGCCCTCCCATTTAGGGAGGCTGAAAATAGGACCCACGTGGATATATTCTTGCCCAGCTAGACACCATCTTTTCCACTCCAGTGGCAAGGCTGATATCCTGGGGAATATACTAAAGGCTGTACTCAGCACAGTGCACATTAGCATCAGAGTTGCGTTAATGAATATCCACCCAAACTGGCCTTTTATTGTGACTGTCGTTTGTAAGTGCCAATACATTTCACCATTCTTTTCACTGCAACTCATGTTAACATATCTGAGGCACTCAGAGCAGGCAAGAACATATGCTTTGTTGAGTGGAAGTAATTAAGCCATGTATTAATATACACAATGTGCAAAACAACTTACCTGGAGATCTCTGTGAATTTTTGCTCTCTTTTCTGATCTCTAGGTAGCACAGTGCTATAAGAGAATGAAAAAAATATTCCTACAGGAAAAGTGCATAGAAAATGTATATAATAAGGGTGCCACTGGCAGAGTCAGAATATGAAAAGCACTTAGCTGAAATAGCTTTATTAAATTTATTAAATTGTAGCATCTCAGTGGGGGGGGGGGGGGGGAATCACACATAGCAGTTTCAAAATCTGCCAGTTCCTTGCACAGGTAATTAAATAACAGTGTTTCCAGCTGCTAAGGTTTCTTTGGGAGACAGCCACCAAATGTGGTGTGTCACATATGCATGAGAAACCTGACTTCAGATTTTGCCCCCAAGTGCACAGTATATTGAATTCAGCTAAGGTGTTGCTGAACATTTGCTGATCATTACTTCCCTGTAATTGCATTTTGAAAAGGCAGTGGCATGAATAGCTGTCAGTCTCTAAGACCAAAATAGTCTTAAAGAAGGAAATTTTAGAAAAATGGCCCTCTGCCTACCTGCTCTGGGAGATGGAACGTGCTTCCAGCTGTGGAGAAACCTGCAGCCTAAGAGTGCACTTCCAAGGAAACAGTTTTGGAAGAAATCTTTGGAAGAAAGGTTGTGGTTTTAGTTGTTCACCCTCAAAAGTGAGTTGTTAAACTACTAAAACTGCATCTTCCACAGGGCAGAAACAATCACATGTGTTTGCAGTAATTAATTCCTTCTTTTTTTTCCTAAATTAATCCTTCAGTTTTTGCTTGTGACTAAAAGATGCAAGACCATTTCCCTTGTAAGAACTTGAAATTTACTATAAACTGGTACTCGGCTTCTAAAAGCCCCTTTTCCAGACTAGATATAAAATACACCAATATTTTAATATTTTGTTTTCTAAAAGCTCCTGGAGTCTAACTTGTTCTGGAACTGCCTGGGAACCTCCTAGACATGATCACTTTTCAAACAGAAGAGTGGAAAGTGATGGAACTTGAATAAAAAAGGAATGGCAAAAGGGGTTAAAACCAAACTTAATGTCATGGAGTTTTGACTCTAACTTCATAGCAGTGTACCATAGGAAAATAATAATGAACAGTGCAAAGGCATTTAAGTTTTTTGAAGTTACATGGTTGGTTTCCAGGTGGTTAGAGTAGTTTTGTTACTTTTTTTTCCTAGGAAGGTATCATTATATAGAGTAAAAACTCTTTCTTCTGCCTCTCCGAGGAGTATGAATGCTCAGAACACAAAAGAAGGAGGAACAGGACTATATATTAACTTTAAAAATTGAAACAGAGACAGAGGTTTTTCATGCAGAGAAGCAGTGGTTTTCAGTTATTCTGTTTCAATTTGAGTTTCACATGTAGAGTGTTAGGGAGGTCTTGATGGTAGTGCTGATGACCAAGTGACCTAATGAACATATTTTCTAGTAAAATTTCAGCTGCAATTTGTTGAAACTTAAATTGACCTTTCCCATCCACTGCTCTAAGAAGAAACCCAGAAAACTGATGTCTTGGGTTTGGCCTTTCTCATGTTCCCATGAGCATTTCAGCAAGCATCCCTGATAAAAGCTGGCCTTTGGAGGGGATTTTCTGATACCAAAAGTTGTTCAGTTGAAACTGCTTCTGTGGCTGGAGGCTTATTTGAAAGGAAATGCTAAACATCCCTAGATTTATATAGTCTAAAACCAGTTTCTGTTGATGTGCCTGCAGGATTTCCTACCAGCCAGACCCAAGGCTCCAAGGGCACTTTGCAAGTAAGAAATTATCCTCAGATGCCCCTTAGCTAGCTTTAGTGGCCTCTACGTGAGATTGAGTTTCCTCTTCAGTGTTAGTTTCACCTTATTGTCCTGGTTGGCCCTCTCTGGGTTTTGTCACACTAGCATTTTGCAATCCAATAAAAGGAACTCACTTTTTTGTCATGTTACTTGTGTGAACCAGAGGAAGAAAGCAAAAGGAAGTAGGTAAATGAGGAGAGAACATGTGTGCACTCTTGGTTTAGGATGGAGAGACAAAACTCTTGGTTTCAGACCTCAGGTCAAGAAAAACTGTGCTATGTTCTTTTTAATACAGGCTCATTTTGGACAGAAAGGGAGGCAGGCAGGAAGGAGACACAGGATCAGGAGGAGACTCACATTAATTTAATTTGAACTCTTTAAATCAAACTTGTCAGTTGGGTTTCAGTTGTTGTAAAGATTTATTTTATTTTTCTTCTTTACATAAAGCTATTTTCATTAATTTTTTTGAAAATAATATTTGAGTGACAGTATTTGAGTGTAGCAGGCCAGGCCTGGCACATCAGATTTATTTTTAATGGGAAAAAAACATGTTGAGCTATTGCAGGATTGTCAACGGAATGTTCCAGTTAAAAGGAATTATTATCAACTGTTTTAAATTTTCCAAAATGAACATACAAAATAAACAGCTGACCTCTTCCTTTATGAGAGCTTTTCTTGATTGTTGTTCTGTACTCATGTGTTCTTTGTGCATTAAATATGCATTAACGTACTCAGACAAGCTTGTTAGAATTTTATCTGGTGCACTAGCCCTACTGCAAGACACAAGTAACATTTTGGACATCTCTGTTCCAAAAAAACAGTGGTTCTGTACACCTCCTAGTCATATTTTAACCCTTATTTCATGTGCTAGTGATGGGGTTTAAATGTGCTCATTTTTCTTTCCTGTGGAATGCTTTTGATTAGGTAAAAAATATTGCTTAATCCTCTATGCAAACCATGAAAGCAGCCTAAAGAAGATGCAAAGGACGTTACAAAGGTTTACTTTTTCAAAAGGAAAGGTTTTGCTATAATCTCTGAGTTTGGGGCTTTTTATAATTTCTAAACTAATGAAAAGAGATAAGTTTCTCATAAAAACAACTATACATGGACCAATTAAATTGAGCAGTTTTGCTTAAATGTTCAGGAATTCTTTGTAGAGATGTTCTTGATGGAAACTGTGGGCTGTTTCAGACTGCAGAAATCTACTTTACTTTTCTTATTAGTACTCTGTCCCAGTTATATGAGCTTTATAGATCCTATCAGCTGACAATGTCATCTCCTTCCTGCCAAACCATAAATGCCAGCAGCAATCTGAGTAATCTGCACCCTCTGCAAAAGGCTGACCCACAGACCTAGTGGCACACAAAGACCTTTGCAGTACACAGACTATCCAAATAGTAAGAAGTTACAAACTTTTAGGTGTAAACATTCACATTTTGCTGTTGGGGGTCTTGATCAGATTTGCTTCTCAGTCAGAGAACTAGCCAGAGCTGTCAATACATTACTGATAGTGAAACTATCAGTAGGCTTTAGGGAAGATCAGATCTGGAATAAAGCTGTTCAAAAGCTGCATAATTACACTGGAATATAAAATGTGTTGCAAGGTTTGATAGGCTTGTGATGTTTAAGAGAAAGAAGAGTTAGCAGCTGAACTCCTGTGTCACTGTAGAATGTTGGAAAAAAATTAAATCTCTGTGGTTTGGTGTTGCATGAAGAGCTCTTTTGAAAACCAGCTATTATGGCTTTTAGCTGCCACCCATCTTCAGTTCTGTACTGGCACAGAGATGAATGAAGTAGTTGGGGAGCTGGTACAGTGAATGATACTAATTGATAGCAAATCTGAAAGGGATTGTGTTGTGCAGGCATTACAATTGTGGAGAGTATATTCAGCTACCCAGGACATCCCTTCAAGAGAAGGTCTCTTACAGCTTCCACTCCAAGTACAGAGTAATACTCCCTGTGTTAAAGGTACTGTTTCACTGAAGCTGTTTCAAAGCCTGTTTTTTACACTTGTCTGCCCTTTCTCCTGCTGTTGTTTTAAAATATTATCATGTAAGGCTCCAGAGAAGAAAAATCTGAGAATAGTGAAGTATTTGAGGTTAATTAGTTTAAATGAGACATTTTTGAAAGCTCCAGAAGTCGGTAGTACCTCATCTTAAGTATTGTCAGTGGTCAGTAAAGGTCAGAGCTGTCTTTTCCATGTGTGCATGAGGGAGGATCAGATACAAGTACCTACCATGAGTGTATCTGAATAGGGGGCACTGGAAATTAAGTGTACCTTGTTTTCAATTAGAATTAAAACTTCCTTCTGTAAGGCTTCTGTGAAACTGGATGTTAAAGAAGGCTTCCTTGCAGAATTTTTAATTAAGGACTTCAGAAGAGGAAGTGAATGGATACTGTAGGTAACCCATAGGGAGGAGATTTAAATTGGTAGAATGCTTTGAAAGCACCTACAATTTACTTTTAAAAACTACTGCAATTCTCATAAAATTAAGGGATGGCACTTCAGCTTATTTTCCTTCATTACTAACAGACATATAAACAGCAGAAATTGTTTCTTCTGTATGGAAAAATAGATGTTCTTATGTAATTGATCATTCTTTAATCTGTTTGCCTATGTGCCCAACCTGGAAGAGAAGAAATAGTAAAGCTATAGGGTATATCTATAGTGATCTGTTCAGGTTCAGGTTCTTACTTTTTTTCAATATATGCATCAGCCCTGTCTGCAGAATATTGTACTATTACTGGTGCCACACAATCAAGAAAGACTACGTCTACAACCCAATGGGGTTTGGGAGACTGAAAAGCATGTTCTTTGCTTTTAAACTGGGATTTTTTATAGTCATTGAGAAATTTGTGGGGCTCCATGTTTTGGGGTTTTTTTTTTCTCTTGTTACAAGTTTGTCTACAGCTGAATTGCATTTAACTCAATCTTTATGTCTTGAGCTACAGTAAGCAGATAAGCCATGTCCTGTGACAAAATATATAACTAAGCTGTTGAAATCAAATCAGGTTAGACTGTCTTGTGAAGTTCAAAAACATATTTTCTCTGAGTTGTGCTGTTTCTGTCAAGTATTCTCTGTTTTTATGGACTTGCGAGAATTAATCTTTAGCCTAAGCGGTGTACTTCAGTCCAACATTCAACATCCCTCCCAACCAGGGGGATATGTACCTGGCAGGAGACTAGAAATGGTCAATTTCTGCAAGTCCACATGTGTGAGCTAGTGGGAGGGACACTGATTTCACTGTGGAATGTCAGAGGGTGAAAAGAAAAAGGTGTGGCGTACAATGTTAGGGGCTCTGCACATGTCTGTTGTTTGTGGGCAGCCCTTGGGTAGAGTGGAGGATGCTGAAGGGCATGTGGATGGATGACCATGGATTGCTGTCCTAATCTGTCCTGACTTGTCAGGCACAGTGGTCCTACAGCTGTGCCCTGCTTCAGGCACTGGAGCTGCTGCTGCAACAGAGTCAAGTCCATTCTCAGGCATGCTGCTTCCTCATAATGAACAAAAAGGAGGACTGTTCTTCCCTTAAAGTAAAACTTAAACTTCAAAGCTGGTAACTATCAGAAGTTGCGTTTGCTAGTGACGGCAGTAAAAATTACTTATCTGATATGGAGGTTCCTCCACCACCTCTGTGGGGTTTTTCTCTTCTGACTTCATGACTGTGTGTACTTTTTTAATATCTAATGAGAAAGACTTCCCTGTGTGAAATTTTTATTATGGGCATTTCTAATGGAATTGAATTTCAGCATGTTTTTTTCTGTAACTTTATCACTTCTTGCTCATTGTTGTGCAGTAACACCAAGGAGCGATGATAATTCAGCAGCTGCTAACAAAACCAAGTAAACAGTCCCCATACCACACCTGGTGTTTAAGATCATTATAACAGCATGGTTACTGCCAGGACAGCTTTCAGGTGTTGAATGCAGTAATATATTACCAAAGGCAGCTAAGGTTCTTGAAAATCAAAACTGTCATGTACTTGCAGCCCTGTGCTTCAGTGTTTTTCTAATCTTTTCCCTTCATATGAGAGATGTCATTTTATGATTTTCAATCAAGGACATGAAAAATTTTGCATTTTCTAAATAATGATAATTTGTACCAGTTGGTACATTGGATGAAATACCTCCATGTTTATTTATGAAACTTCCTGTGGGATCAGAAGAACATGATGTCCTGACTAGAGGTGCACCTTGTGCATTATTTGGGCACTGAGGGTGGCCAGTGGTGAACAGTAAAAGAGGGTGTGCAGCAGCATCCCACTGTCCCTCTTTCCTTCTAGACTGTGGGAAGCCCTTGAGGGAGAAAGGAAAAGCAGCTTTGTGAAGGTTTAAGAAGCTGGATGCCCTGTTGTGAAGGAAGTGGAGTGGTTCTTGTCTGTCAGTGAAACAAGACAAAAGTATGGGACTGAGGTATGGGGTCAAAGATGGAATAAACCACTTTGTAGTGAATAACATTTAATAGGTGGCATCCCTGCCTATGGCATAGGGTTGGAACTAGATGATCTTTAAGGTCTCTTCCAACCCAAGCCTCTCTATGATCCTGTGAAGACTGGATGTGCAGATAAACTGTGAAGGACGTTGAATTGGGGATAAGCTGATCCAAGAGCATAAAGTACAAGAGACGGTGTGATGACTCCACTGACTGTTCTGGTAATCTTTGTGACCAAATTTGACTGAAAAGCCAGTGGGAAAGAGGAAAGACTAGACATGTAAAAAGAAAATGGTGTTGCAGTATTTAGGCCACAGAAGAAGTTTCCCTGCTGGTCCCAGTGACATATGATGAGCATGTCCCATAAGAGTAAGAACAAAGAGGAAATTATACTGAAAGCAAAAATATTAAATTTTCTTGTGTCATACCTGGCAGAGGCATGTTTGCTGTACCACAGAGGGTTGGCAGCTCCCCACTAAGACAGCTGATCAAAAGTTCCCAGGATGTCAACCAATCTCTCACAGAGAGGAGACTGATCTCCAAAGTCTTGACTACTAAAATGTTAATATGTGCTGTGAATTTCAAAGGCTGATTGTTCTGATTCCAGGGTAAAATTCCAAGGATTTAGTATATGCTTATTAAAGATAGATATACATATACATACAATGGGAAAAAAAAAAGTTTTACTTTTACAGCCAGTTGGAAAAGTTCCAACCTTTCCAGCAGTTCCAACTGCTTCCATACAATAACATCTGGTATGTGTTCTGCCCTTTTTTTGCTCAGCTTTCTGCAAATGTGTTTGCTGTCTGCTCCCTGTGTTATATATCCTTATTTGGATGGATTTTTTTTTTCTTTCTTTCTGAGAAAGCATTTGGGTGCTGATACTTTCTGCACTCTCCCTGAAAATGAGCTTATTGGTCTTGCCAAAGCAAAAAATGTCTTCTCAGGTAACTGGTGTTGAAGTTTATTGCTTAAGTACAACACGCTCCAAACTTAGGCTTCAGAAAATTAAAAGATTCTCCATGTTGATGCTTGGCTTGAGATACTGGGGTGCGATTTCCAGATGATGATGATGATGATGATGTTAGCTCATCATACGGCAGGATGTTTAAAGACAAGGAACCATGTGTTTAGCTGTTTTTCATTAAGAGATGCTGTATATTCTCCCAAACTAAGTATCCTAGAAAAAGATTAAGGGGAGAAATTTTGTTGTCCTTTTATTCAGTAGTAAGGGAAAAAAAACAAGTTTACTTTGGGAGAGCCTCCAGTGTTTTACATCATATCCAGATCCATCTATCACATCTCTCAACCACTTAAGGGTTTGGTGCAGATAAATATATTTTTGAAGTGTCATATTGAATTAATCTTGCCATGTGGTTCTTTCTGCATGCTGGTGTCTGGGTATTCTTTACAAAATGTTTCAGACATCATCTGCTTTACCTCCTGGAAGAAGCTTTGTTGCCATTAGTACATTCACAGAGCTCTGGTTTGTTATTAACAAAAAAGACTCAACCTTTCCTTCCAAAAGCTGTTACCACACTCAAGTACTTATTTCCATTTCTGCTCAGATAAATCTCCCTCTGATTCTAGGGAACAGCAGTAAAATATTTCTCCAGTGTTCTGTTCTTAATTGTAGCCAGCCAAACTTCTTCATTTTTTTTATTAGCCTCTGTGTACAGAAGGACTGTATTAGTAAAAAGGGGTTTTTATAACCCTTTCTCCTCAAACTATCCCCACTTTCTTTTGAATTAGAGATTTCATAAGAATTTTTTTACATGTATTTTATTTTATGTTATGTTAGTGCAGTTATGGCCCATTCTAAGGTGTTACAATTCTCAAGATTATATGGAAGGAATTTGAGACTTATAAAATGATCCAAGGAGAAGTATGAGATTATTAACTGGAGAATAATTTTAACAATCAGTAATATTTTTAAAAGATGGGGTCTTTGTGGTACATGTAATTGGTATTGTTGTGAATAGAGTTGCCATTTGAGGTAATAATTTCATAAGATGTTCTTCCTCTTAGACTATAAACAGCAAAGTGATGCAATGGCAAGGCCATAGTAGAAGGTAACAATAAACTCTGTAATGGTGAAGTGCATTCTTAGGCAGACAAAGAAAAATAAAGTACTCTAGATATGTCTCATAGAAATCAAATGTGATGAATTGTGTCCTGGTCGTTCTTATACTGGAAACAAAATCTGAATAGTATTGCTTGCATTGGCATTCTTCTGTGGCTTCAAGCTGAGCAGAATGTGTTTGATAAAGATCCGTATCAGTGCCTCTAGTGACTCTGAATATATTTTCTGATCAGGTCCTCAAAGCTCTAGGAGACGGTCACATTTCTGATTTCTTATGAAGCAAAATCCTTCTGGACATAACTGAATGTTTCCTTAGAAGAAGTGAGCCCTAGACTGGAATAAGGTTCATGGTAATGCATGCATTTTAGATACTTATCTAGATCTGGGAGCATAACTAATACCAGGGATTTAATGTTTTTGTTTAAATCTGTCTTCACAAACTGAGGAGTTGTGAAATAAGGTATATTTCACCACAGTGAGGACGTGAAATGAGTAGTAGTACTTCTCTGCTTATTCTTAAATGGGTGTAATAGCAGAGAGCTACTGAAAGGTCCAAAGAAGGAAAGAAATGCCATCTTAGACAAAACTTACATATATATGTAATGCCAAGAAACTTTTGTTGTTAACATTTTAGTGTGGTCTCATTTTTCTGCTGATTTCCTGGATACAAATTGCTTATTGACATTTGAGCCCAGGCTTTTACAGCTTTTACAGCTCAGTCAGCTTGGGGGAGATCTCAGCCTCTGAGGCAAGCTGGAGAAGTTTTAGCAGAACCCCATGGCACTGCCCGTGTCCTAGGGACATCAAATGATATTATGGGATATGGCCTCCTTGGGAAGAGCACGCTGGTGAGCAGGAGTGAGGCCTGAGTACAAAGTCCACGAAGTTTCATCAGCTTGTTTCTCACCTTTGAGTGGGTCATTGCAAGTATATCTCAGCCGGTGCCCATGTCTTTATGCTTGGCAGAGAAATAGGTTTATAAATGCACTTTTCACTCACTGTTCAATGCTTAGCTCCCTCCCAAGCCTCTTGCAAGCAGTATCAAATTCTTAGAAACCCATTGTCTGACCTCCTTCTTTTGGAATATTTATTAGTGTACAACAGCTACAGACTTAAACCAATGGTTTTGAATAGCAGCAGTAAAATAACTATTACTAGCATGCAGTCTTACTGTTTTGAAATCACTAGGGTAATTAGATATTTTCATCCTTGTTTGATTGCAGTAATATTCAAATATAAGCATCACTTGATGCACTTTTCCAGAAGTAAGGGCTGTACCACCTTTGTGTAGGTCACTTCGAAATCTATGTGGTGATATTCTTCCCATGCTAGTGTAATTGAGTTAAAATAATACTGGCTAGAAAAGGAGTTTGGTTAATTTCACCTCTCAAAAGAATGTGTGTCAGGAAATACAAGTGAGTGGAAGAAGTCTGTCTGGACAGGCAGCATGCTGTGTTGTATTATGATGCGAGAGGAATGTGGCAGGGAGGTCTACAGTTCCCTGCTGTAGGTACTACAATGGCTGGAAAGCAGCTTAGGATGTGCCTTTTGCTTCATTAAGCAAAAGGCTTTCTGCCCACGATAAGAAGCACTGTACAAGACAGTGGAAGTATTAAAGTATGTGTGGTTAGACAGGGTTGCCAATTTCAAATATCTAAATTCAAAGGTCAGATATTCCAACACAAAATCTGTCTAGAAAATAGAGATTTAATTTTTAAAAAGCTTTGTTTCCTTTTTGCCTCTTAAGCTTCATTTATTTTTAAGTGAAAGCTGAGATCTTCACTGAAAGTTGAGCTCCTCATCTGACTTCAGGGCTTTAAGAAAAACAGCAAATTACAAAAATCTTGCAAAAGGGTAATAAAGGGTTTAGAGTGAGTCAGGCATCTTCTGTAAAAGCTGTGTGATTGTATAAGCTTTGTCATTGTAAATAGGATCTGAAAGGCACGGATGCAAAATGCAGGCTAAGCTCCTGGCACTTGCAGTGTAGTTGAGGTTTGCTTACCTTTTACAAATAACAGTAATTGTGCTGGCTTTTATTATTGAGCAACAAGCCAAAAAAAGAGCAATAACACAAACCAGCACAGTCTGGCAAGCCTGTGTTGTGTGGGGGAGCCATGGTGAGGCAGTCTGTAGACCTTGCAGACAGAGTTACCTACAGCTGATCTGTGTCTTCTGCAGCCTCCCAGAGTTTCATCCTGTGTGTGTTGGGGTCAGTAGCAGGACTTCTGTTTACAGGAGCCAGCAGGTAATGCTGAGGGATACATTAATTTCCTTATGTTGCCTACAGCTTCCAAATAAATGTCAGTGCTTCCCTGAAAGGGAAGGTATAAGAATGGTGATGTTCTCCCCACTCTGCCAAAGCTGTAGCTTTAGGATTTTGAACTGCTTCACTGGTGGCAAGCAAGGAAGGTGGAGTGCTTCTGTTTCTAGGCACTATCACAGTGCTGGAAAAGCAATGCCAGAGCATAGACATGGGCATTTTTAGCATTGTTCCTTGTACCCTTGTCATTCTGATTGGGAACGTCAATAAAGAACGACACGGACTCTCAAGGGAGTCACAACAGGAGAATCTCTCTAGTGTATTGCTCTAGGCTTGTCTTATAGACAGATATGTGGAAAATACAGAAAAGAAACTCTTATTGGTTAGTAAAGTGCTACATCACCATCATTGGTCAGGGGGGCACACTACCCCCCTGACTCTCTCCTGCAAGGAAAACAAGAGGACAGACAAACAGCACCTGGCAGTTGTTTTCTGTCTCTGAGGATTGTTTTGAAATCCTCCTATGAAGTTCTCAGGCAGGACTGAGAGGCCATGGGCCTGCAGTTTCTGCAGCTCTCTGCAGCCTGTTCCAAAGCTAGCATCCATACCTGTTGACATGCATTTCAGTTCCAAAGAAGACAAAGCCCACACTTTGCAAAGACTAAGATCCAAAAATTTAAATAATTTTATAGGATTTGTAAAATAAAACTCGAGTTTGCTGGTTTGGAGAGTGTGTGCTGCTGTACCTCCATCAGATATTAGGTAGGTGAGCTAAAAATCTGGTCCTGTTCTATCTGCCTGTCTTGAACGCAGTTGAAATTTTTTTCTTCTGTTCAACCCTGGAAGAAACAACAATTCTTGAAATGACATTTCTGCATTATTAAATGCTGCTTGTTTGATGCTCTGACATTTGGTGTTGGCAGCTCTGCCTGCCTCTTCAGCATGCATCTGGCTGTCACTATTCAGCCAGTCCTTTGCTTCTGCACAGCTAGTTCAAATGGAAAACACCTTAGCTCTCAAAAGTGCTCCAAGTGGCTGTTCAACATGGCTACACCTCAGGAACCTTTATATTGCAAATATAAACTTGCTCTTAAGCATAACTTTAATTGTTTTTAAGAATCCTATTAATTATAGAGGAATGATAAATAATCCACTGGTCTAAAACCACATTATTCTGAGTCAGGGATCTGTTACCACTAAAGATTTTAGGTGCTGGAGGTGTGTGAGGTGCTCTGATGTACTCTAGGATCTAGTAGCTCAGCTGAAGGTTCAATGTCATTGAAGACCACTGAAGTCTGCAGGATGTATCATTCAGCTTGTAAATACTTCCTCTACCTCTGGTGGAAACATTTCTGGTCAGAAGCAATGCCTTCAAATGTTTACTAATGTCATGCTGAAATGGAAAAAAAAAAGATAGATATATAAAGATGTTTGTGCATTAATTATTTATCTTGCAACCAAGAAAGTATAAAAGTAATCCAGGGTGAAAACTGGGAAGAATTGCAAAGGAAAACACTGTCTCTTTCAGTTTGAATAAAGCAGATCCCATTCAAGCTTTCTCTGCAGAACATGAGGTCTAATCCCAACACAATTAAACACATATAGAGGTTTTTCCTATAAAAGACTTAAAAATCATGATGCTCTTGAGAGGAGACTAATTGTGTTCACTCAGCTTCAAGTGAATAATTAAACTGTGAGGAGTTATTATTTTCCTGGTTCCTCTGTCATGTTTCTTACTTATTAATTCTTAGATATTCAACTTCTAGACTTTTTAGCATCAATCAGGCTCTGCTTCTATTGTCTGAAAAATAAAATATATAAATTAAAAACTGCCACAAATTTACATACATTGTATTGTTACTGTATAAATACCATCTTTGTAATTAAACCACTTGAAAATATGAACCATCAAATTTTTCTGTCAGGGGCTCAGCCACCTATGAAGGTTTTGTGCCTTGGAAAATCTCCCTAGTGTGCTCTGCTTCCCTGATTGTTCTTGGAAGAAATTAGCTTTTAGTCCTTTAAAATCTGTTGGTTTTATTTGCTGCTAAATATACACATGGTAAGTGCTGTGGGATCAAAACAAAAACAAGTTGCTCTTCCTACAATGTGATTTGCAGCTTGGCAGAAGTCAACAGTACAACTCACAGTGAATTTGGGGTCATGGTGCATTAAGGTAGATCCCTTCGGCCTGGATCAAGAACCTGCAAGGTATCTTCAAATCAGAGGAAAGAGTGAATTTAAAAAGACTAGAAAAGGACAAGAGAAGCCACTTGAGAAGGCAGGTAGCCTAGTCCAAAGTCCTGGATTTGTTTTGTCCTGGTCCAATGCCTATGTTCCTACATTAGACTAGTGCCCTCTTAAAAATGTCCTCTGAAATTCTATCACTTACTGAGAGTTTGGGAAAATTTTTTTCTGTTATGAATGTTTTCCTGATGACTGAGTTGCTCTGCCAGGTGCCTGTGGCTTTATCATTAACCTGCTATATTTGTGGGGAGAGTAGGATGATGCCAGGTTGAGGAAATGAAAGCAGACAGGGAGGGCAATTCTCAGGTGGTGGGAGGAAGTTCATGAAGGACCTGGATGAAGAGCTCTGGATGGGAGGATTAAGAGAAGAAAATGTTACCCATCCAGGCTCCTTTTTATCATGTTTTTTATTATGAATGGCTTGAATTTTGGGATATTTTGGAAGTGTTTTAGACAGATATTGAATAAGAACAAGGTCTGTAATCTAATCACAATCTCAGTAGTGGAGGAAACTCTGGGTTCCACCTGCAGAACTAAAAATTAGTAATATATTAACAGAAAGACATGACCTTTTCCTGTCTTTTCTACCCTCACAGATGAACAGGAGCCAGCAGTCAGCAGTGATTCAGATATTTCATTGATCATGGCAATGGAGGTTGGACTGTCTGATGTGGAGCTCTCCACTGATCAAGACTGCGAAGAGGTGAAATCTTGAAAAATAGAGATTCAACACTAAACTACAGGGGAGGGTCACAGGTAGGGACTCAGTCGGCTTTCTAGGATTTGGACCAGTCATGCACATGCCTCCAGAGCACTGTCACTCCTGCACACTCCATACTGAGATGGTAATGAAAAGCAATAGCAACTGTTGTATCTGCCTGGATGTGGTTTCATCATCTACACACCTTCGTTTGGTTCACATGGGAGATGGATACTTCCAGTTTACCCACGTGCTTGAGAGCAGTCATGGAACTGTCCAGGGAACTGTCATTGCAACTGTAATGACAACTTTAGTGTTTTCTACACTTGTTCAATCAAATTTTTGTTGGGTTTTTGAAAAGGCATATGTTTATTTTATTTGTTTGTTTGTTTGTTTATAGTTTGTTATGATTGGACACTCTGTTTTTATTGACTGATCCCAGCTTTTTCAAGAGTTCAGTCCAGAAATCTGAACCTGTTCACTGGTCACTTCATGACCTGACCAGGATTTATCATTGCTTTGTTGTTTCTGCATGAATTACATGTGGCTGGCTTCAGAAGGATGATGCACCAGCACCCTGCATTAATGTAACACCTGCTTTCATTAAGTGGAAAGCTTGGAAATAGTATATTCTGAAGGCTTTTATTTGTAAGAGAGCTCTGAATTAGCTGAAATTTGGGTTAAAATTACATTAGTTTGTCTTTTACTTAGAGCTCTGTTCTAGACAAGTATTGTGCAGTGTGAAGGATAGAAAGAAAAGCTTAAAACATCACTCCATCCATGTAGTCCTGTCCTGTATTTTATGCTGTTCACGGGTGTCAGTACATTAGTGTCCTTCCTTCAAGTGACAATTCAGTACCTGGAAAAAAAGATCTAGCATAACATCATTTCTTTCCTTAATATTACAGACCAAAAGCAGATCAGTGGGCTAAAGGAGCATCTGAGAGGTTTCCCGAGGCTGCCTATTAACAGTTCTGCATTAAGCAGGTGACAGTATTCTTACAAAGGGTCTGGAGATTCTGCTGTCAGTGTCACAAATTGGTAAGGGAGCAAAAGGCAGTTGTTTGAAGTGTTTAATTCCTGGTTTGCTTTGGGTCTTTTCCCTCAGTGGGTTTCATTTCTTACTTTTTGACAGCAGTTTTTGTCTGCTTGTTATCTTAAAAGAGTTCAGGTGGTTTGTTGCCCTCCAGAGTCCCTGTCAATGTTGTCAGAAGCATAATGGAATATTTGCAATTTGTATACAGATACATATACCAAAATATAATGGGAAGGGAATTTGAAAATAAAAGAACTAACATAAATCAAAACACCTAAATAATAATGACCTGACATAATAACTTATTTCATCCTGAGCTCTGCTTTCCAGGTAAGAGCTCATTGTTAATTGTTCAGTGTATGATTTGGTTTTTCAGTCAAAATACTCAGCTGTGAAGAAGCTTACTGTTACACAAGAGTACATAGTTTCTGTTGAGAATCAGATGGTTTGAATCATCTCCTGAGTCAGTCCACAGAATCAACATGTGAATGTTGAACACAGAATCAACAACTCTGCATGAAATTTCATGCAGAGGTCAAACATTTTGACTTGGCAGTGTCATGGTGGGATCTCAAAATGCAACTGTTAGAGCTCATTGCATTTAATCTCCTTGCTGATTTGTCAAATGTGAAAACCAGCTTCCAGACAAAATTTCTCAGATTTTATTCAGGAACAAATGTGTTCAGAACTACCCCTAAAATTTTGGCTGACTTGCTTTTTTAGTATAGAAAGAAGGAAATAATACTCTCCATGCTCTTTTGTCCATTTAGAACTAATTAAACATTTAGTTTAGTTTTAGTTTATGTTTTGTGTCCCTAAATTGCAGGGCAATCTTGAAGTAAAGGTTTTAAACTGACAGAGGGCAGATTTTGATTAGAGATTAGAAATAAATTATTACTGTGAGGATGATGAGGCACTGGAAGAGATTGCCCAGAGAAGCTGTAGATGCCCCATCCCTGAAAGTGTTCAAGGCCAGTTTGGATGGAGCTCTGGTCCATCCAAACTGGGTCTAGGGAAACCTGGTCTAGGGAAAGATGTCTCTGGCCATGGCAGAGGGTTTGGAACTAGATGATCTTTAAGGTCCCTTCCAACCCAAGCCATTCTGTGGTTCTATGAAAATTACCCATAAAGGTGCAGTTACATCTTTAAAAGCCATTGAAATGAAAATCTTTTTTCAATTAAAGAGATAGAGGCAGCTGGAAATTTTGGTTTAAAAAGAAAATTACAGACTGTTCCAGAGGGTACACTAGGTCAGTCTTGACAATATTTGTGGTTCTGTAATCTTGTTTTCCTTATTCTTTTATGTCTTCTCTATTTCTTGCTGCTATGGGAAAGACCTGACACATCAATGTTGAAATTGACCCCTACACATGAAAGTTTGCACTAGGTACTGCATCAGTTCCATTTAAGCTCTGTAAATAATGCTGAAATGGGATTTAAATGGTGCTTATATCAAATTTTGACCCAGGAATGAAATTCATTTCAAACTACTGCAGAGGAAGGAATGAGGTTGGTTATATACAGTAAAGGCTCCTTACAGAAAGTCCACACACTGGTACAATTTCTTCCACTGGAGCCTGGGTGCTACATGTCACAGGACAGACACAATGTCCAAGTTGTCAGTGATCCTTTCACATATACACACTGTAGCACAGCACACAGGCAGAGAACTCCTGGCCAAATTGTTTGGGTTGCAGAGGAACTGTCACAAAGTCTTCATTTTATTTCATGAACTGAATTAAGTTGATCTCAATGGATAGATTGACCAATTAGCTGTTGCTGTAGCAGAATCACCCACAGCACAGCAGAACAAGCAAAGTCTGTGGAAAAGTGAGGCAAGAAGGGAAACTCCCAGCTGACACTGAGCTGGGTCCTTTGCCTAGAAAAATCATTAAAGGGAGGTGTGCTCAAAAAGGCATCACAGATTTGGTAATTCGGACCCTGCACATATTTCTGAGAGTTAATGAAGAGCTTTGTAGAGGTCTCGCACTGTGCACACACTTTTTCTAAATATCCCATAATTAGATTTGGTCCTTCAGGGTCCACAGGTGGCCACTGGGAAGAGGCAGGGTGCCAGGCTGGGCGAGTGGTTTTGGCATACCACCAATAAGTGATATGCCTTTTAGTAGAAGCATCCTAGCAGATCTGATTCAGGAGTCTTTCTGCTTTTGCTTTTCCAGTTCTACCTGCAAGTTCACTTAGGGAAGATGTTGTTCCATCCCTGTCCTCAGGTGTTCTGCAGCTCTGAGCAGTTAAGTGATGATGAGAGCAAAGCCAGGTTACACATCACTGAAGCCTGAACTTAGGAAAGCACTTAAGTAAATGTTCTATTCTGTCCTTCTAAAAAAAACCCACTTACGATTATTTTTGGACTTGCACTAAAATCGCATTATTTTCAACAGGTCTTCTATGAGCACAATTAAGCACCTGTGTCAAAAGGAAATGTTTTCCTGAAGCCTGACCTGACTAACAATGTGCTTTGCATATATAACCTGTGAACTACCTTGGGAATTTGAAGTGCTTTATAAACATTAAGACCCCCTCATGTGTGTTTGTAACATGTATGAAAGCCTTAATTCTGTATATCTGCATGCCCATGCACACCTTGGTACTGCTGCCCACTAAGTTTGGGCATTAAGTAGGTGAGGTTCAGCTGCTGGGACACAGTACTGGCTGCTCAGAAAGGAGAGCAGCCTTTAGCATGCTTCCAGGAAAGAACAAAATCCTCTAGAGCCCTCTGACAAGCAAGTGTTCACAGATACAATTCTGCAGGCTGGCGCTATGACTGGGTTGGGGGACACAGGGGCAGTGGCCAGGGGATTGTATGGCTCCCAAGAAAAGGCACTCTTGTCATTAAGTTGATCCTGTGCCTCTCCCAGCAGGTACATCTTGTTCCCATCTTGTCATCTGAAGCACTTTTCTATGAGCAAGTAGTAGGTGGGAAAAGCGTTTGCCTTAGTGAGGCTCATCATCACTCAGGCTGGGCTGCAGGATGAAACTTGGTGAGACAGAAACTGCACTCAGAGTATACTTGGATTTTTTGGGTTTCACTAAGCTGCCTTCCCAAAGGTCTGTTCCATAGTTAGGATGCATAGAAAGTTATACAGGCAGAATTTTGCACTCACAAGCAACCTGATGTATACATGCAGATGTGCAAGGCATGAGGTCTACATCCCCTCCTCACAGCTCACCTGTTCTACTGAGGATGCAGATCTGGCACTTTCTGAGGGTTTGGGTTTTTTTATTTTCTGACTGCTTTAGAGCCTCAAAACCAGGATCAGGACTATCATAGCACTGCAGTTCATTCTTTAAGCACTCTAGAATTAAATTGACATCTATGCATATAAAAGTGCATTGATGTGAGTATGGAAACTGTACTGTTGTGAAATCAGAAGCAGTTATCATTTTTAGGCCATTTATTTGAGGAAGACTGTGGCACTAAAGAAAAAGGCTTTATAGAGGCAATTCAGAAAAATAAATTCTTGAAATCACATATGATAAGTAGCCTCTTGGATCTCACTAATGATCCCTGGATCAAATCCCAAGGGAGTCATTGCAAGAAGGGCATTGCTGTTGGGGTACATCCATTTTGCAGGACTAAAATGGTAAAGAAATCCAGCCTGTTCCTTCCCAGCCCATCTCACAAGTGTTTTTCCAAGAGTGAGCCTTTGTTGCAGTGGAAGGAGATCATGGGATCAATGTAGCATTTCAAATAAAAGGCAATCAAACCACAGTGCTGCTTCCTCTCCTGTGTTTTGTGCTGCCATATCTCTTGGAGCAGGTTGGAGAAGGGAAAGGAGCTAGCCCAAGTTCAGCTCCAGGGCTTGGTGAAAAGCAGGCCATGGGATTTCAGCAGGTTCGGGACAGCCAAGCTTCTTCATGGCCAATGTTGACCCTGGGATTGGAACTTTGTTGATGAACACTGAGCCCATGTGGGCTCATTTGTTTTGCAGATGCAAAATGTGTCAGTGTATTTAGGGCAGTGAATCAGCTTGGTTAGCATGAGTGGGAAACACAATGTGGTGTATTTTAGGCCTGAGGGAAAATGAAGCTGTAGGTGTTGCCTTCGCAGGCTTCTTAAATAGGGGAAATTGATCCAAAGTAAGCACTACTTTCATTTTCCAAGCTGTTATCTGAACTAATTGATAGCATCTGAGAATGAGGAATGCTAGATGGACTGTTCAGGGAGGATTTGTTTGTGAAGCAGTTGGCAGCTGTGGGTTGGGAGGGAAAGTGAGGGCAAGGGTGAGGGCTGCCGCTTGGCCCATTTATCTGCCCATTTCTTTTTCAAGGAAACATCCTTCTAAGCAGGAACTGTATTTCAAAGGGAGAAATAAAGAAATTAAAGATGTGGATTTTGAATGAAAAGCCAACGGATGGTCTTTCCATCTGAATTTAATCTTGTCTCTCTCAAGTATTATAATTGTGAATTGGTGGAAATTACTTCTTTCTGTAATGAATGGAAAAAGAAATGGGAGGAAAAAAAGGAGCAATAGTGTTTTCCCTTTCTTGTTTATTTCTTGATTCTTTGGTCCTGAGCAGCATTAAACATAATAGCCAGATCAAGATGCTTGTTTGCTCTGAATGTATACAGTTATTTCAGATGTCAAATATCTAAATGTTTTGTATATGTATGTAATGCCATCCTCAGTACTTGTTTCATGTTAGGAACCTGAAATGACTGTACCGTTTTATAATTAGATATGTAAAGAGGGGACAGTGGGTACGAGGTTCTGTTATTTTTATACCAAGATGTTCCTTGTATTTAGTGAACATTTAAAACAGTTTTGTACTTGTCAAAATATACATTCCATCCATTTCCAGAAGAGAATTATTTCTATTTAGAGTAGTTTATAAGCAAAAAAAAAAAAAAAAAAAAAAATGTGGCATCCCAGTTGTATGCAGTTCCTGAACATAGCAGCAGTATCCTGGTTTCCATGATGGCTAAAATGATTTTTCTAGCCATGTCTCTTCTCACAGCAGAGCCCTACCAGCAAATGCAAGTGTTAAAAAAGGAATAAAAATCCCAAACTAAATAAATACCACATGGATCAATGCAGAGCTTAATGTAAAAACTTCCTTAAGTTCAGAGACAATGGCCTGTCCCAGTGAAATTCTCAAAAGTAATCAATCCTCTGGACAGCAGGATCAGATTTACTGGGAGGCTTCAGCTGTCTGTCCCTGCCTGGCAGACTCACCAGCCTCAGCAAGCTGAGGCTGTGCAGGGTTGTTACACTCCTGCATTGTGGCTCTAGCTGTGTTGAAGCTTTGGTTTGGGAAACACCTACCAAAAGGCCATGGCAAAATCACACTGTGGCATTTGCCTGGGCCATGCTTCTTCTTGTCTTTTTCATTCCCTCCTTCTCCCTGCTACCTATGACATGCTGCCAAAACTGTGCAGTAGCAGTTTGTGAAGATTATTTTTTGGCCTTTTTTCCCTTCTGTACAGTCTTGCAAATAAACTTTTAACTCTTCACTGACATTTTGTAACGTATACATCTTCCTCTCCAATGCACTTTATCTCTCTTGAAAAATGTGGGAGTCAGAGAACTACCATCTTAAAGGGATTTGAAATCATGAGACATACTTTTTATTATTTTGTGTCCTTGCTTTGTTAGATACTGTAAATGCTAAAGAGCACAGACAGTGACTCAGCTGGGGGAAATACCAAAATGTTGTGGCTAATACTTGGAAGCATTATTCAGTAGTCCAACATGGCTATTTTTGTTATATAGAGGATTATAATGTAAATATGTGAGACTGTGTTATTACGTACTAGTAAAATATTACAACTCTTAAAGTTAAGACGGTGAATTCCAAGGAATTTTATTGCAAGTTTTTTAATAAAACAAATCTGATTATTGTGTTGTATGTATTTTCTAGCAGCCTGTGTAAACCTGGAATTTCCTGACTTGTGAAACTCGTGGGTTGTTTCTTCCTGAGCTCAGCCACTGCAAACTTTGGCATTCATAGGAGGCAGAAGGTACCGTGGGAAGGGATCCAAGGGACAGCCTAGTCTTCGTGACACATCTCCAGCTCCTTACTGCTCTTGTCCCCTCTGCCCTTCAGTTGCTTGTAAACAGAAAGCAGCAGCTGTGTGAGAGGTAAATGCTTCTGCTGCCTCAAGGGAGAGCTGCAGCTTCAGCCCAGACACTGGGCATGATGTGTTAAAACAGCTTTAAAAGATGACTGCTCTGCCATGCATCAGTGGGAATTGCACCACTGTTGTGAGGGGTTATCCAGCTGCTCTTCCCTTGCCTTATCAGACATCACTGTGCAACCCTGGGAGCAGGAGGAGGAGAGCCCTGTGGTTGTTGTCCATCCACAGGTATGCTGCTTGCAAAAGGTTTGAGGCACAGTAAAAATCCTGCCTAAATGTAATTTAAGACATTTACAGAATAGTTTTCCAGTAAATGCAAAAGAAGACAGAGAGAAATCCCTGAAAGAGACAGCTCCTGGCTCAGACTACAGTCCTGCCGCGGGTCCCAGCCCGCCCCCATCCTGGCCCACCTTTTTTCCTTTCTGGCTGCTGCTTTTCCAGGCACAGCGCCGCCTTCGAGGTGACAACACAGCCAGATCAGCTGGAGCCCTGGACTGGATTACACCCAGGAGCCGGGAAGGCAGCAGCTGTGGGCCAGTTCACTCTCAGCTCCCCAGAGCCTGCTGCCTCCTTGCTCCTATGCACCCACCCCGTTCATCTCTGCTCTGCCCACGACAGAGGGGCAGCAGCTGGCTCAGAGCAGGAAAACCGCCTGCGATTTAACGTGGCTTTATCAGCAACGCCGGGAACTAATTTTCTCCTCTCAGCTCCTGTCAAGCAACACAGCCTGAAGCTCCCAACCCACCAGCCCTGCTCCAAGGGTAGAAGCCCTCCACATGAAAAGAAAAAAATCACCCTGGGTTGCCTTTGGAAAGAGGATTTATATCTTTCTAGCCAAGAAATCCGGTCTCGCTCTTCCCCACGCATCTCCCTGCCTGCCAGCGTCTTTGTTCCCTGCCTGCATTTCCCAGCCAGCTCGGGGGAGCGGGGCTGTGTTCCCTTGGCAGGCAGCTGTGCGCGGATGCCGTGTGAGCCGCACAGCCGGCGCAGCAGAGGGAGCGCCACGCCGAGCCGTCCGCAACGCCAGCGGGGCTGCAAAGAACCACGGGCCACAGGCAATTAGTGCCAGGATGTAAGCACTACTTGGGACTCGTGTTACATCACTCTCTGTTCTATATGGAATTCATTTCTAGTCAAAATCTGGAAATATAGCGGTGCTGCTCTGTGCTCGGTTGCTTTGTGGTTTTGGCTTGCTTTTTTTTTTTTTTCCAGAAGAAATAAGGCAAATTGTACTTGCTCTTTTGATTCAAGGAGGTGACATTCAGACGCATCACAGTCAATGGAGAGGATGTGAGATTCAAAGGGAATTTATCCAGGTTTGCTCTGCACAGCAAATGTACATACAGCAGTATGTACAACACAGGATCCCTGGATATCCAAACCATGCTAAGAAAGAAAATGCACTTTTAGGTTGTATCTCCAAAAAGGAGATACATTCACCTGTGCTGGGTTTCAGGAAGCCGCTCTGGAAAAAGAAACACTGAGAAGGCAATTCTCTAACACAGGGAAATCAGGTTTGGAGGCATCCCTGAGCGAATAGGACTTTATGACCCGAAAGAAATCTAATGAGCCGCTGTATTTATCAGCATTCAGCTATAGGAAATCGGTGCTTAACAGGTGAGGCTATAAATTTGCAAAACGCTCATTCCTCAGTTTCAATTTCTGTGCAAACAAGTTGTTGGCAAGTCCTGGCAGCAGTGGCAGTGAGCTAAGTGTCACCACCCTCACATGCCTGGGCCGCCCCCTGCTGCAGGCTGCTGCATGGCTCCTCTGGACATCCTCCTGGACATCTGAATCTGCAGCTTGGGTTTACAGTCCATCCACTCACCTGAGAGCAAAGGCAAGCTTGCACAGGGAGGCCAGCAGCAACTCCTGGTGATTGAAGCCCAGGCAGATGTCCCTCCTCCTTCCTGCTCCAACTAGGAAGCATGTCCCTCCTGGCAGAGAAGTGGTAATGCTGTGGATGTGTTGGCAGAGCCACAGCGTTCATCTGTTGGAACCCAGAGCTCAGATAAAGTTGTTCCTCTGTCCCTACTTGGGACAGCCATGCTGCCTCCAACCAGCAGCTCTCTTAGTCTGACTCAACCAGGGCTGGGAGCAGACACCTACAAAGGAGTAACACCAGGACAAGTCACCTCCCTCACGCTGTACCTGGTTTTAAAAAGGTCTACTATATTACAGAATCAGGGAATTCTTGAGGTTCAAAAAAAACCTCTAAGATCATCAAATTCAACTGCAAAAACAGGTGTAAGTGCTACCTGGCTGCAGGGACTGAGCTCAGTCTTTGTGGGATGCTGTTTCATGCCTTAGCATGCATTCTGTTTTGGGCTCCTCACTACAGGAAAGACATAGAGTGTGACCAGAGAAGGGCAACAAAGCAGGGAAGGGTCTGGAACATGAGTCCTATGTGGAACAGCTGAGGGAGCTGGGGGGGTTTATCCTGGATAAAATGAGGCCCAGGGGAGACCATATGACACATTACAACTCCCTGAAAGGAAGGTGTAGCCTGGTGGGATTTAGTATTTTCTCCCAGGCAACAAATGACAGGACAGAGGAAATGGCCTCAAGTTGCATCAGGGTTTTAGATTGGATGTAAGGAGAAATTTCTTTGCTGAAGGGGTGGTCAGGCATTAGTATAAGCTGCTCAGGGAAGTGGTGGAATTATCATCCTGGAAGGTTTCAAAATTATGTAGATGTGGCACTCAGGGACACAGTTTAGCAGTGGGGTTGGCAGTACTGGTTAATGGTTGGACTTAATGACCTTAGAGATCTTTTCCAGCCTTAACAATTCCATAGCTCTATGATTCTATGTCCTTGCTGCCTTTCTCCAGATCTCACTGCCCTTTCCATAACTGCATGGCATGAAGTCCCAGGCAGAGCACAGTGTCAGGAAAGGAGGATGGAGACAAGCCCTGTGGCAGTAACACAGCCAAGGTATTGCCCAGCATCACACCAGGAAATACTCCCCACTCCCATGGGTTTTGGATGTTACTTGCATGCCCCAGGCTAGAGCACCAGCAGTGCCCCCCACCTGGTCATCCCGGGGCTCCTCCAGAGGTGCCCAGGGGTGCCAAGCTTCAGCTCCTGGAGACAAAGGAATTACGGCTGGAGGACGTGGAAGGGAGCAGCCTCTAAGGACTTAAGAAAGTAGTTCCAAAAATGAGCAGTAAAGCGTGTTTGTCGCTCCGTGGGGACAGGAGGCAGAGGCCTGCATCCCGCATCCTGCATCCCGCTCCATATCTCTCCAGCAGGAGGCTCTCACGACTCGCGAATTCGTCGCCCAGCCTCGGGCGGCCTACCCGCGCCACGCTGTCTCTGGCATCCACCTGCGCCTGGCTTTAATTATTGAGCCGAAACAGTGATTATTTACCATGTTAAACAAGGGAAAAGTCCCACAGCGGGGGGGGCGGGGGGCGGGTCTGCTCTCCCTGGGACGTTCCCCCTTGCGCGCAGCCCGGGGAATTCCCTCCGTCTCCGTCGTGTCGGTGGGGAAGCACAAGAAGCCCCCAAGCCTCCAGATTTGGGACGAGAGTAGCTACATATTCTGGAACAGCACAGGCATGGGCTGCAGGTCACTTAATTAAAGGATGCAATTAGCCCTTGTCAGCCACTCAGTGAGATTCCCCGGTCTATAGACCCAGGATCTATTTGAAGACAAGCCCAGGAAACTGCATCTTGCCCAGTAGCCAGCAGATTTGTTGGAGGGGAGCAGAACTGCTACCCCAGGTCATAGCTAGGGAAAACAAAACAAAACCCAGCCAGAATACCTAGTGACAGTGGCTTCTGCATGAGGTGAGGAATAGGAAAGGAACAAAAGTGGGACTGGAGACCAGCACTGCAGCACCTAGCACAGCCTGATCCCATGGGGGAAGGAAATGGCACATTTCATCTACACTTTGACTTAAAGATGTTGTTAAAGTAAATTGGTAAAACTTCTGTTTGTGCATACACTTAAACTGTTTAAAAGCAGGTTATTTTTGCATTGAGCTATGCATGAAAAGTTATATTTTCTTGGGCTATGGATTAGACTGTGCAGGAACAGGTCCAGACATTAATTGGCAGAGTTATCCTGTATTGGGAATTGCACTTAGATGGGAGTGGGATTTTGAGGCAGGAAACATCACAAATTAGCGCATGACTCCCATTGTAGTACACTGGATCCCACATCCTATTTCAGCCCAACCATGAGAGGCCTCTGTCTATACATGGACACCTTAACTGGACACAATTCCACCAGATCTAACTCAGTGCCATTCATCAGCTCAGCCATCACTCCCTCCTCCTCAGGTTGTTTCACGTCCATGAGGTACAGCACAGGCTGGCAGTACAGCTTCAGGGCGTGAATTACTTCATTCCCCCAGCCCTTGGGTGCATTCATTCACCAGCAGAGAGGTGCTCGGCACCAGCTCCAACCTGCCAGCAGCACTGCCTGGGAGCAGGGGAGGTTGTTCACACCCAGGCAGGCAGGAGATGAGTTTTAGCTGCAGCCTGGCTTGAGTGTGAGAGTCAGGAAATACCAAAGGGCAGGTGAAGAGAATTGCACAGAGGTATGTTGGCTAGAATGTTGCTTTGATGAAGGTGGTGAAATTAAATTAAAATCAATTGTCATAAAGCACAACAGAGCAGGGGATTTTCCTACAAAAAATTGACCCAAACTGATTTTCAGTTGTGAAACTGCTTTTAAAAGTCAAGAAAACAAAAAACAAAACCGAAAAAGAACAAAAAAACCCCACCATCACAACAACAATCCCTTCTCTCTTTGCTTACACTTAGCAAAGTCTTAAATACAAGCAGCTGCCCGAATTCCCCGGATGCATGCTGGCAATGACGAGCTGGGGCCATTCCTGCTGAGCCAAGTGTGTGGGAGGGAGATGCTCTGCAGGCTGGAAGGTACTGCCATTTGCAGTACTGCTGGGGGCTGGTGGTATGGACCTACTGAGCCTGTAAAAGGGGAGTACTGCTTGCTTGTTTGCCTTTTGTTTGCTGTGCTTTGGCTTTGTTCACCTTCTTTTTGACAGAAGACTCAGAGCAATGCTAGGGCCCTATTCTTCAGGGTGCTAAGGACTTGCCTGTGCTTTGATGGGTAGGAAAAATGTATTTTTTCCCTGAAGCTGGTTGTCCCTTACTCAAGCAGTCTAACCAGCTGTCCTTGTTTCAGCTGGCATAGAGTCAATTTTCTTCTAAGTATCTGGTCAATGCTGTGTCCTGGGTTTAGTGTAACACTGATATGTTGGCTGTTACCCAGTAGTGCTTATCCAAAAGGACTTTGCAGTATCCCATGCTCTTCCAGTGAGCAGGTGCACAGAAAGCTTGAAGGGAGTTATGGCCAGGATAGCAGAGCCAAACTGGTCAAAAGGATGTTCCTTACTATAGAAAATCATCCCAAGATATAAACTGTGAGGAGTTACCCAGGAATGGGCCAGTCACTCTTTGGAGATAGAGGATGAGTGTTGGTTAGTGGGTAATGAGCAATTGTATCATGATTCAGCTGTTCTTAATTTTTTTAATGTATTTTCATTATTACTTCAATTACTTTCAGTTATTAAACTGTTCTTATCTCAACCCACAAAGGCTTGGGGGAAATAGGTGTTACTTTTTTTTTTTTACTTTTTTTTCTTTTCCTGATTCTGTTCCCCCAACCCCTGGGCATGACGAGGAGTGAGCAAGCAGTAATGTGATACTTAATTGACAGCTGGGGCTAAACCATGCCACCAGCTCATGGTCTAAAATACTCCCTGAGCTCACCTGTGCATTGCTACACAGGACCCTTTACGTTTCTGGGCTTTGTTTTGCATTCCTTATTATTTAATAAAAGGCCATATTTCTTTTACCCAAAATAACTTGGGGTGAGGGATTCTCTTGAGTTTGGCTCCTTGTAAAGGTGAGGGGGGAGCATTACTCTGAGCTGAGGTCTGCTTAGTATGGGCTTAGTTTGGGCAAATCACTGACAGTGTCCAGTGTATGCACCAAGGACATGGAAACAAGAATGGCTGGGGAGATGTGGTTATTTTCTGAGTGCTGTTGTACATGTGTTTTGTTGGCCACCAAGCTTCATCAGTGGCAAAGCAGCTTCATTCTGACTGTTATAAATGTATATTGTGATGTTGGCTTTTTGCAAGTATTAAGATGAATGGTATATGTATAATGTTAGAATGGCTTTTGCTGTGTGAATGTAGTTTTTTCTTTTTCTCCTGCTATTAGCAAGACTTTAGACATAGGTCAATATAGTGTGTTCTAACTGCCTGAGCAAGCAAGATAACCTCCAGTGAGCAGATGATGGGGCCTGGGCTGCTATCAACACTCACTGCCTGTGGAAAAAGGAGCCAAAGCCAAAATCAAAGGATGATAAGAAAGGAATTAAAACCACACGCCAAGAAATGTGCATGCTCTAAAAAGGCGGACACAAGGAGTGGTCATGCAAAACAGTTCCTGGAAAAGTTTGAATATGCATAAAATCTATGCAGTAGAAATGCTATATAAAGGGTGTTTCCAAAGCACTAGGTGTGTTCTTGGCAGAGAGCCAACCACCTCCCATTTTAGCCCTTTGCTTTATTGTCTTTGTCTCCTATTGTCATTCTGTTTTTATTAAACCTTTTAAAATTTACAAGAACGGTGAACCTCGTTTTTCACATGACCATGAGAATTTCTCTCTCTTCTCTGTTAAAGATGATAATCGTGTGCAGCAGTGAGATCATGTCCCTTGAGATGAAACCTCACTAGTAAAGGAGCAAGGCAAATCAATTGATTTAATTGACATTGAATCGTGCTCCTCAAGCATTGGAGATATTCACCAGAGCAACTGAGAAATGCATTTGACCCTCTCAGGAATGTGAAGTCTGACTCCACACAAGTGACACATTAAATACAAACTGCAAAGCATAAATATGATTTTGACTTTCTGGCAGAAGAATTCTCAGCTCATTTTGGTTTGCTCTTGGCTGTAATGTCAGAAACTTTCCCAAATATGGCTATTCTTGCTGCTGTTAGGAAGCATTATCTATCTTGTTTATTCTCAAACTTGGAAGGAAACAGGGCTTGCTTCTTCATTTTTGTTTGTAGTGCTTGCTGATAGCCAGAGTCAAAAGCTTTTCCTTTCTTTTTTTTATCTTTACTTTTAATACTCTACTGTAAATATTGTCACCCCTATTTCTCCCTTCTTACTACATTTGTTACCCCCTTTTAAAGGACTATGACCCTCTGACACTGAGCAGGGGTTACAGAAGCTGCAGGGCATGATGGAGAGCTTCTATTAGTCTTTAAAGCTCAGAGTCCAAGCTTCCATTTTTACTGTTCAGAATGAGGTGACACTGTTGTCCTCTTTAAAAAACAAGAAAGGAAAAAAGAAAACATTTTGAAAGCAACATGTTAAAACACTTTCTTTTTTATGAAGATTTCTGGGGGTAAGCTGGCTGAAGGGAGGATTCAGTGTTGAGCATGGTTGGTGGGTGTGTTAAGGAGTTTGAGGGGTTTTTTTAAATGAAAACCATTGGAACTGGGATTTGATTGTCCTGGACTACAGCTATGAGCTGTGAGGGCATGAGCTGAGCAGGGCTGTGTGGGAGGTGCTCTTTGGGACCTTCTTGCTTTGGGAGGAGTGCTGGTGGCCAAAGGAGAAGACCAGCAGCTCAGTCTGGAGCAAGATCTCAACAGGAAATACCCCCCAGGACAGGTTATTTCAAGATCAGTAAAGGATGAGAAGCCAGATCTGTGAGCTGCCTGCAGACCTCCTGGGTACCTTTGTTTCCCACATATGTAGGACATGATAATAGATGGTGTCCTGTAAATCTCTAATCCTTTCTATGAGTTTTCAGTATCCAGCCTCTTGGTCAGTCCCAGTTTGCTGTTCCAATCCCACAGGAATTATTCTTGAGTCCCACTCAGAGAGGTTGCAATCAGGCCATCTGTTCCTTGGGTAATGCTTGTATTTCCTCTATTGCTTGCTCCTGCAGTAGCCTTGATACTCAGGCGTATTTCCCCTCCTTCCCTGCCTTTTCTTTGTTACTACAGTGTTTCCTCGTGTTTACCTGGCTTTGGCTTGTCATGTGGCAAATCATCACATGAAAACAGTTGCAAACAAGGTGTACTTTAAAGAATTTCCCTTTAAAAGTAGCTACAATGGTGCAGGACATTTGGAAAAACCTGATATGATACCTGACACAATGTAGTTCAGCTTGCAAAGCAGAAGCCAGGAGGAGGAAAGAAGGGGCAGGATGTGCACGTGGCCGTGAGATGAGGTTGATGCAGGAGAACTGACTGGGGAGGGAGAAGATGCTGCTTAGCTATATGTCAGGAGCAGTGGCTTGGATAGGGAAAATTGCAGGAAAGCCAGGCAATGATGGCTCAGCCTGCAGTAGCACATCTCAACAAGTGTTTGGCTTTGTGTATGCAAGGAACTCCAGAGTGATTCTGGATGCGTGTGTTCACAGAACAAGTGTGAAAAGAAAACTGGGAAAAGAGCTTAGAAAATGTACCTGAATGGCTGTAGCTTTATTGTGCCAGTGCTAGCACTCCCAGGAAGTTGCCCATTTGTTCCTTGTGCTGCAGAGGAGTGGTGCCACTTGGTCCAGAGTTGGTGCTGGTGATGTAACCACTGAAGCTGGAAGAGAAGTGCCAACTCCTCCATGCAGGTCCTGAGGCCATGTGGAAAGGTTTGTAATATATGTTAGTATAATTTGCGTTTTATTGTACACATATAAAATCAAGTATAAAAGCATGTTTTATGTATAAAACACAAACAACTTGAGATTGCAAAAGCAGCTGCTGGAGACCCAGGAATTTGCAAGAGAACGACCCAGCAATTAAGATAACCGAGAAAATATGAGTCCACCCAAGCAAGACGAGTTACTAATGACCGAGCAATTAATGCCTGATACTGATCTAGTCAAAATCCTCAGGACCATACGTCTCAATGCCCAATTCCAGAAAAACTACTCAAACTCTCTTCCCTTCTCAGAAAACTCATCAACAGACCAGCAGCAGAAATATGAATATGTAATAACACAAGAAGGAGAAAAAAACTGAAGCTGCATAGCCTCAGGCCGAAAAGACTGTATAAAACTCGGCACTCTGAAAGACAGTTTGTGAACTTGGGGGAGCCAGTGCGATAGAGGCGGGTTCAGAGTTCAGCCAGTGCCGACCCCGGGCTCGATGCTGACTTTGATTGTGGCTGTCCGAAATTCGATTTTGCAAATTTTTCAATAAAATCCTTATTGATAAAATTTGGCTGATTTAATTTATAACAGGTTCATCTTCCTCCTGCTGTCCTGGCACAATAGAAAATCCCCCCACCACCAGTCAGGCTTACTGCTGCTGATGCACACATCTGAGAAACCAGATAAATGTGAGCATCATCTAAACCAAGCCAACAGGGAGTGTCAGGCACTGTATGGGCCTCCCAGAGCCCTTTCCAGTCCCTTTTTCTTTTGCAGGGAGCAGTCTCTTGAAAGCACTTTAGTTAGTCCGTGAAGGATGAGGGTAGGAGTCCTTTCTGCAGTGTACCTCTGAGGTATCCTGGCCACAAGCTGGCAGCACATTGCTGGTCAAAGGCAGCCTGGATGCTTTTCTGTATTTCACAGAGCATTTTTTCTTATCTCCTTTTAGTGGAAGTTCTCAGCTGTTCACATTCTGATCACACAGGAAGAGCTATTTTCTGTAGCAGCAATTTTCTGTGCTGGCTGTGCACAGGCAACTGTGGCCTGGTTTTTGATTATCACAAAAATAGGTGGAGAAAAAGATGGTTGTCCTAGATGTATATGAATGAATTTGAAGTATGGCGGGGTTTTTTGCTTGAGAATTGTTTTGCAAGTCATCTTAGGGGGCTGCCTTGGGCAGAGGAGCCACAGCTGCCTTCAGAGCTGGTTCCTGGGATGAAGATGGAAATCACGCTGGGGTTCATTTTAGCTAGTGTTCTGTGTCTGCTTTGAGCACTTCTAGTCAATCCTCAGAAAACCAGTATCTCCTCTAAGAAGCACCTAGAGAGTCATAAATACTGTAGGATACTAAGTACTTTCTACCTGCATTAAAAATGCATGTGAAAATCGGTGTTTGTTTTGTAGAGAAAGCTTAAGGGATGTGTAAAATGCCATTGCAGAAAAGTCATGTAATTATTTACTTCTGCCTGAGATACAGGTATGGAAGATGTGAGACCTAAAAGCAATGAAAGGAAATAACGTAATGCAATATCCTATTGATCTGTGGGATTGTCTACTACTTAAGGTGATGGCACCACAAGTCATGTTTGTAGTTGTACTAACTAGAATTAAAATAATTATAGGATGGAATGACAAAAACTCCTTAAGGCTTAAAGCTTCCTGCTTCTCACTTGTTGACTGGTTGGAGTCCAGTGGTTTCTGCCATTCCTGTTTATTACTGTAATGCCCAGTTACATGTTCTGTGTTTCATGTCTCATCTGGAGCCACTGGTAACATTTCCCTGGGCATGCTAAGTGCCAGGTGCTTGGCTGACAGAAATTGATGTAGTACTGCAGATTCTGGAAATCACCTGCCTCTGCCATGGGCTCAGCCAGCTCTCTCCCACCCCAGCACCAGTAGGGAGCTCACACATGAAATAAAATCAGAATATGTCCAGCTAAGAGGGAAAGAAAAGAAGGAAAACCCTGCTTCTGCTAGGGGGATAAAGAGCCTGGCATCCCAAAGCAGGCCAGGGAACAAGGTGCTGAGACATGGATAGCACAAGGTAGCAGAGAAGGTGTGGTGTGATCAGTAGCACCATGATAATAAGTAAATTATTTATTTTAATTACAGTGCATTACAGAGCTGTAGTGGAAAGCATTTTTCTTAATTCCAAACCCTCGTTAATACATGACTGTAATCACTAGCCCAGCAAACCCAGGTGACACATTGAATCTGTGTGAGAGCTGAAGGATAGGTGATAGGACACAGCTTGACCTTTCCCTAAGCACCATTGCTGTGTGCACTAGAAGAGCTTACTTTGAGGATTCTGCTAAAATAGATTTTTATTTATTCCTTTTTCAGGGTAAAGAGACGGTCAAGTTCTTCAGAAGTTGGGGGTTGGGTTCCTAGTCTCACCACCCTCACAGAGCTTTCTACGTACCCATGTCCAGGCTGAGTACTGAGGTGCCTTGATGCTTCTTTGAAGGAACAAGTAATGGTTTAGATGATTTCTTTTCAGGGTGCAGCAAAGTGTCCATTACACTTCAGGTCAAATATAGTTTCTGCTATTAGAAAGAAAAAACATTGAATATAAATCCAGTGACTGGAGGAACCAGGAAATTTTTTCTTGGGAATGTTTGGCTACATTAACTTGCATTAAAGCTGATTGATGAGGACTCAGGTTGTATCATCCTTCATGTGAGAAGCCTGGCTCACAGGAATAGCTTCTTCTCCAGTGATATGCTGCTTCAACAGACAGGACTTGGAAACCACACAGGGATGCAAAAAAAAAAGTCCCCAAAGTTACTCCATCAGCCCTCTGTGAAGTGATGCAGAATAGTTATTAATGAGAACAAGGCAGTCCACAAAATTATGCCTATTTTCCTGCATCCCCATTTTCTTCCTCCATCCCCAGTCTGTATGCTTGGATCTTACCAAACAGTCATTAATCAGGTCTGTGGATCTTCTGTTCACAGTAACAAAGGGTAAGGAGGCCAGGTGGGAACTGAGACTTGTGCTACGGACTTTCACACCAGCAGGGAAACAGGCTTCAATTAAATCCTCATAGGACTGGGTGTGGAAAAAAACCTTAAATTTGTCTTCTGGGTTTTCAGCTGCACATCTAGGAGCAGACACTCCTAAGGCTTTGTGTTTTTATCCACCAGCCCAAAAATGTGTGATGGAAAGATTCCTGTCAGAGCCAGGTAAGGCAATTTCTCTTTAAGTTCCTAATACCCCCTTTATGTTGCCATAATATCTTGTTTTCCATGTTTACTTGCTTTTCTAAAGACAGCCCCAAAGGCAGGTGAACAAAATCCTTTACCCATTTTGACTTCCTTTCCCTCTCCTGTAATGCTTCAGCACAGCTTTGAATGAGGCTCTGGTATCAGCCCACAGGGATTTCTTCTGGCTCCATAGCAGTGTCTGAGTCATACTCTAAAAATAGCCAGGAAAATGTCAGCCCAGCCAAAGTCATTGGCTGATTAATGAGGAAGTTTCATGATTCTGTGTACCTCCAGATATGCTCCTGATCTTAACTATGGAGCTGGGCTTTTTAAAAATTAATAAATATATAATAAATTATGGGTAGTGAGTTTTAAAAAATCCCAAACTGTTGGAGGTAATGCAGAAACAGATTTCTTTATCCTCCCCAGGAAAATATGTAATTAGCAAAGGGCTAGAGGAACTGTCTGGCTGGAGATGCAGAGTGTCCCTTCTAGCAAGAAGAATAAGAAATCAAAAACTTGACAGAGCTAAAGATGAAGGAAATCTTTTGCTCTTGAGGGCAATGTGGTACTGTGACTCTGGTCTGTGTGGAAGTAGGAATGGTCTGGGGACAACCATAAGCCAGGGACATGGCAGAGGATCAGCCATTGTGCCTGTGGCCAGCTGTGGGAGCTTGTCCTCCTTCTATACAGAGGAATGTAGAAAGCCCCTTGCCATGAGGAGTTTCACTTGCCCAGAGGGACAGATCTGCTTTACCATGACTGATGCAATTAAAATCTCGCTCCAGCACCAGTTGTGCAGCGTCATCCAATGCAATGGATGAGCAGCTGATCTCTGAGTTGTGGTTAGGCAGGGGAGTGGGAGAGAGGTGCTGATGGAGGCAGGGGAGAACACCCCAGTGCCAGAAATACCTGTCTGCTGCACGTGCTGAGGGTGTACCTGAAAGAGCATCTGGCAACAGCTCCATCAAGAGCCTTGGAAAATAAAATTAATCTTATTTCTCTAAAAGCTGATGTGATGCCAGAGCAGGTCTTGAACCACTGCAGCAGCAGCCTGTGGTGGCCACATGTCCCTTGGGCCAGGCACACCAAATGGTTTGTGGTCCAAGGGTGGTAGAGGCAGACCTGAAATACCTCATCTGGAAAAACAAGGGAATGAATTGACAGTGAGCAGATTGGGCACTGATGCCTGACAGCTACTTCCAAATGATGCTTTGCTGGCAGTTACCTGTTCCCATTAATTAATTCTAGAAAAGTATTTGCTCCTTGTTTCTGACTTCTTACATGTGACTCAGCCAAAGGTTGCTGCCTGAATGGGCAACAGGAGACGAAAAGGCATGCTCAGATGTGGCCAAGTTGTTGGGAACAGCAAGGACAAGGGTAGGCATGCCAACACCCTGTCCAGTAAATTGGTCTGCTTTGTGTGCCAAGCAGAGAGCATTGCTTTGCTACAGCTTTGGCAGTCCCTTCACATCCCCTTGTGAGCTCCTCACCAGTCCAGTCCCCAGAATACTGGGAGTCAGGACCAGAACAACAAAAGTATGGATGAGCACACTGACCCTGTGCACAGTACTTAAGCCATATATTCAAGTAAATAAGCTTTTCTATACATGTTTTCAGGCAGTGTGTATGTTAAGTTATATGAAAAGATGTCTTGCTAGGGCTAGTAGATAAACAAAGTTGCCATTAATGACAAGGCAGAGGGGGGAAGCTTTTAGCCTGATATTTCTGAAGTGGGGAAATAAAAGACGAAGGAAATGTGACTCTGACAGACCTCATCATGCTTGATGCAGCACAGCAGGATGCTCTCTGCAGGTACATCCTGCAAATAGCTTTTCCACCTCAAAAGTAATCACCTTTTCCCTGCACATCACAGCTCTGGTGGACACATGAAGGTGAAATCATATAAAAGAAACAGTGCTGGAATGGGGTTCCCTTGTGAGAGGTCCTGATGCCTCCATGGCATGGATGTGCCTCTGCATCCAGCTGAGTAGATGCTCATGGGGATGCTGTGACATCCCTGGCATAGTTCCCTGTGCTTATCCTTTACAGACTGACCCATGGTATTGCCTGAGTCAGTGGGTGTGAGGGCTGTGGGGCACCCATCAGAAAAGGGGTCACATTGACACACAGTGGTGTCCTGACTGATGGCTGATGTCTTTGTAGGAACAGGTTCTCTGTCCCCACACAGATTCTTGTTCCTCCTGAGCTCACTGCCTCACTCCTTTGAAATTTAAGGTCACTGACCCATGGAGAAGCTACCTTCTTGTCAGCTTGCTGAGCCTCACAGATGAGTGGCTCCAAGGCTGATACTCAGCTGCTGGGCATGCAGAACAGTCAGGATGTGCAACGAGCTATCCTGGACCCCTCTTTTGCCAGGCAAAGATTTCCATTTCTTGCAGAAGAAGGATAACTCCTCTCCAAATGCAACTCCCTCACTGTGCAGTGAAAAAAAGCTTTACAGGCCTCAGTGAGAGAAGAGGGCACAGCTTGGTTGATCCTGTCTTTCGGTGTCCCTGGTTCACAGTGCCATAGAAATGTATATTTTCATGCTAAGTGGAGTGGCCCCCCTTTTCCAGCTCCTACCCAGGCCTAGGTGGTACTGGAGATTGAAGAGAGATGAGAGAACAGCGATGTGCTCCACAAAGAGGATGCACAGATGGGTGAGTAGATTGCTTATCCACTCTGAAATCCAGATCCAAAGGAGCAAGGGCAAGACTGTGTATCAAGCAGCACAGCAAAGCCCATGGAAGTGACTTAGCTGTTGTTAGAACTAATGTAATTGTTAAAAAGAGGTTTAAACATTCAAAGGGATGAAGTGTTTCAGTCTATCTCTCATGCTGCTTACCAGTGAAATGTGTGCTGAGAAAGACAATATTTCTGCCAAGTGACTTGTAAATAAGTATTCTTTCATGACTGCTGAGCTTTAGTACGTGCATTTTTATAAGGTGGTTAAGAGCAAATTAGCAGCAATGTTTCCTGATTTTTCAGTCCTTCTTCTTGCACTGAGGACAATGGAGGTGCAGCAGATAATGGGAAGTGCAGCAGTTTATCAGTGCTAGGAGATGCCTCTTCCTTCTCAATAATCAAATAATAATTTTTTATGCCATTTTGGTGTCATAATATGTTCCCACCATCCATCAGTGTTCGCCTGCACAGTAGCCCCATCTGTCATCCCTCATAAGTAAGTCTGAAACAAGCAGGCAGTGCAGCTTTACTCAATAAATATTTCAGGACCACAGACAACAAAGCAGAGTGAGGCATAAATGAAAATCTCCCCCATGAAAATATCCTACAGCTATTTTATACTGTTCTATCCATTACCAGACTACCTTCTATATGAACATGTAAGTGAACATCTTGAAACAAACATGGACACCCAGGACACCCCCGGTTACAAAGGCCATTAGCAGAAAGGGAGACTGTCCATACTGGCACATGTCGACACAAAATATCATGTTTCAAATATAGATCATGGTAGTCCAAAGACACATCTGAAATACCCCAGCATAAATCTGTTGATGTGCTGATTTTCACCAGGTGGAAGCCCTGGTGTCTTCTTCCTTGTGGTATCACTCTGTTTTCACCCTGGTCCAGGGTCTGCTGATGGGTAATCAAAGGAAAATCCACAAACCTTGAAAATTTTCCTGTTCCCATGTTCATGAACTAAGATGCTGCTGCTAAAGTATCATTTGAAAACAGTTTTAATAGCAAACATTTTTAATTTTGTCCTTCTTCCAAACACAGGTCTACAGATGAAAATTAATGTAGGTCATGGGAGTTGTGGGTTTATTCTGCAGTATTTATATCTGATGGATTCCTTGAAGCATAATCTTATTCCAAGAGGAAAAGAATAGTCACTTAATCCAAATCAATATAATTCACTTTCAGACTTAAGCTTGAAGAAGTTGAATTTGTTCTTGACTGTGTCTGAGGAGTTATTTTGGAATGATTACACAGGTTATCCATTACACTGGAGTTTCATTCTTTGAACAGATTACCAGATTCCATTGATTTATTTTTCCCCCTTACCTTTTTTCTCCTCCTCCTTTTCCAATTACTTTGATACTGAGCTATTAAAAAGCAGGCAAAAAATGCTGAGAGATTAATTAAGAGCTAGCAGCCAACCTATTAAAACCTTACTAGTTCAGAACAATGCTTCCTTAATTTTTCCTTTTTTTCCAGAAATCTTTTTCCTGCTTTCTGGAGCTGGAACCTTATTATCAAGATGATCAGAAGGTAAATGCCTCTCTACAAATTGTCTAGGTTGGGGTTTTCTTTAGCTTTTAACAGGAAATGTGGTGGAAACATGCATGTAACTCTTTTGCACATTATCCACCTGTGCCTGGACCTGCTGGTTTCTGTATATGTTAAATGTCATGGACTGACTACATAACCATCTCAATATCCTGATGCTGGTCTGCAGAGAAATGCTCTCTAGAGGTCCTTCTGCATTAGAAAGGCATTTTTTCTTCATTTTGATCCAAGCAAGATACAACTCTAAGTTTTAACAGAATTTATTTTGTTGATGGTCCTCTATTACAGATGATTACCAAGGGTGGCTCTGATTCAGGAACCCCTTCAATGTTGTTCTTACCCCAGGTTGTGTTTGATGTCTGAAGATGTCAGAAGTTTGTGGGTGCGGAGGAGCCCGCAGAGCCCGAGATCCTGGCTCTGTCCTGGAGGCAAGACACCTTCACTCAGAGAGAGACAATGTGTCACTCCCAGGGGTCTTTGAGTTAGTTATGTTAAACTGTTGTGCCCCATTGGCGTTCCCCCTGCTGTCCCACCCCAATACAGGTATCTCAGGCTCCACCTGCCCCTCTCCTCTCCTCTCCTATAAATATCCCGGGTTTTCCCCTCTTCGGCGGATTAGCTGCTGCTAGCTCCCTTCGCCAAAGCTCTGCCTGAATAAAGGTTTGTGCTTAGCGGAACGCTGGACCAGCTTTCTCGTCCCTGCTTCCCGTGTCGCCCGCACGCCGCCGCTGAGCTGAGCTGGAATCACTCGCCTGCCCGAAGCTGCTCACACGCGCTTCGGCCCAGCCCGTCTCAGGCCTGCCTCGCTAGAGAAGTCGCGGTGCTCCGGCCTTTCCTTCGCCGCGGCAACTGGCGTCTCAACGTGAGGCCTTCGAAGGAGCCCTGAAGAAGCGTCCGCCCGCAGATTTAGCTGCGAGGTGCGCTGCCGTTCGAGCCGCCGCCCCTCCAGGAAGCTTCCTTGCGTTTTAGCAAGAGGCGATCCAAGAGGCTGTGACCGGGACCCTCGCTGACCAGCCGGGGCAAGGAAGAGCCCCTGAGGACCAGGCGCCCAGGTGACCACCCGCCCAGCAGCTTTTTGTTCGCCCGCCTGCATCTGCCAAAGAGAAATTGTAAGTCGATCCCATGAAGGGTTTTTTGGGCTTTTTTCTTTTTTTTTTTCTTTGCTGTTTTACTGCTGGGCGGGGAGTGAAAAAGGATGGGAAATCAGTCCTCCACATCGAGGCTGACCCCACCTGAGAGGGACTTTTATATCCAAGTTGTGAACACCCTAAAAGCGGGAAATTTTAAGTTTTCTAAGGGGGTTTAAAGAGATTTATTCATTGGGTTTTTAAACATTTTAAGATTAATTCGGATTCCGCAAAATCGGGAATTTTTTGGGATAATGTGGGAAAAAAGTTATATACAGCTCAAGCTAAAGGGGATTTTTCTGTTGCAAAATTCTTTCCTGTGTTTCAAAATATTATTTTCTCATTGGAAAAAGAGGGAAAAAAAGAAAAGGGAGTTTTGGGTCCCCAGTTGAACCCCCCAACCCCGTCAACCTCTCCAAGTGTCCCTAAACCCTCTTCCCTATCTGAGAGCCAGTCGGCGGGTGGACATTGCCCCCGGGCACAGGGCTGCTGCCGTCTCCCTGATACCCCCCTACCGTCTCTCTACCCTTACCAGGGCAGCAATGGCCATACTGCTCTGGGTCTTTCCTCTAATCTCTCTCCCATGCCCTCACACCCGGTTGTGTCCCCCCCAGTTCCTAGCGTTAGCACAGATGGCGACGGCAGTGTGGCCAGCCCCGCCATTTTGTCCCACTCCCACTCCGGTTTTCCCGTCCTCGATGCCCAAAACGGCCGCTTTTCCGCCTTCACCCCTTCTCTTCCTGCCATGTCTTGTTCCTCCTCCCCCACCACTGCGTCGATGGGTGTAACTGCGTCAGGCCCCGTCTCATCAATGGGGAATCCCCTCGCGAAATACAAAACCCCGCCCCTGGCATCGCGCCCACTCCCGGGTCCCTGTGCCCCGGAGGTCGCGACGGCTCCGGCCGGAGCGGGGCCATCTCGGCTTCCCCACCCGGCCACAAAAGGGCCGGCTCTAGGCACCCGAGCCGGACCCGCGCTGCCACCAAGCGCCCCCCATCTCCACTAGGAGATGAGAGCAGTGAATCTTCTTATTCAGATTCTGAGTATGAAGACCACTGGGCTGAGGTGCAGAGGAAAGCCACATGAACGGGGAACTCAGCTCTGTCCCAGAAAATACTTGCCTTTCCCGTAATAATGAGGAGAGACAGGGCAGGGGCACAAGTTGCCGCATGGGAATCCCTTCACTATAGGGAACTGCAGGAACTTTGTAAAGCTGCCGAGGAGCATGGCAGGGGTTCACATTTTTTTAAACACTTGCTAGAAGCCTCCTTCTCTGCCCATGTCATGGTCCCGCATGACATCAAGAATATTATGAACTGCTTTCTCTCCCCAGCAGAGTACATGTTATGGGAAAGGCAGTGAAAAAAAACATTTAAAGCAATTGGCAGATGTTTATGCTAAAGATGGTAACAGACCTAATTTTACTTTAGAGCAATTAGCAGGAGAAGGAGATTTCCAAAAGCCCCGAGATCAGGCCTGGGATCTGCCTGAAGCAGCCTTACAGGATGTAGCTAATGCTGCAAAGATACCTCTTTTTGCCATCCCTGATGATAAAGTGCCAACGCAGTGCTTCACCAATATTAAGCAAGGGGCAATTGAGTCTTTTATTAAGTATATTGATAAGTTAAAAGTGGCCATTGAAAAGCAGATAGAGAGCCCTCAGGCGCAAAAGGAATTGTTAGTAAAAATAGTAATGGCCAATGCTAATCTGGAGTGCAAAGCAGTTTTGGCGAGCCCTCCCACTGGACCCCGAACCAGCCATAGATCAGATGGTTGAAGCTTGCACCAAACACTCCTCTGCCTCAAGTGAGAATACAGTGGCACTTGCAGTGGCTAAGGGAGTGGCAGAGGGGATATCTGGAGCTTATACTGCAGACCCCAATACAAATCTTGTTTTAATTGTGGTGAGCCTGGACATTTTTTCAAAGACTGTCCAGAGAGACATTCTATACAACTGCCAGCCCACCAACAGTTACCCAGAAAAAACTGGCGTTCGGGAAACTTCACGCAGAGTGCGGAACGGCCCTGCGCTTTGACATCAAATCAAATGCTGCACCGCTCCACCCCTCCTGCCAAACCCACCATCCTGCCTCCACGGGGACCCCGATATCAAGCCCAGCAGGTGGAGCGCTTCAGATGGGAACCCGGCGTCAACTGGTAACTAGACTCTCTTTACATATGAAGGGTGACTGTATTTACAAAATCCCCACAGGGAAACATGGACCACCAGGTGGTCCCTCCAACATCTTAATACTTGGGGATCCAACCAACTCTCCAGGGCAAATTCATACCATTCCTGAGGTTCAGACTATATACCCTGGAGATGAAATTTCCATCTCTCTGACCTGCATAGACCCTCCTTATTATTTAAAGGAACAGACTCCTGTGGCACAGGCCTTTTTACTTTCTAGTGACTGCCCAGATCATGTTCCCCTCAACCCCAGTGCTATGTGGACTCAGGTTTGTGGGCTCCAGCAAACCCATCGTGGACTGCAGCCTATTTTGTTATGGGGAAAGGATTCAGTGCCCAGGAATGCTAGACACAGGAGCAGATGTTACCATCATCGCCCGCTCCGAGTGGCCAGACAATTGGGAATTACAACCTGTGACAAGCATGATTTCAGGAAATGGAGGGATGACAGCTTCCATGAGGAGCAAACAGAATATTGTCATCGAAGGACCTGAGGGAAAAATGGCAACCATCAGGCCATTTGTGGTGAGAGCACCAATCACTCTCTGGGGAAGGGATCTCCTGTCCCAGTGGGGGGCTTCTCTGTGGATTCCCAGCAGGGATTTTTAGTGGGGGTCACTGAGAAGCTCACCACGCGTACCATCCCCCAGCTCACCTGGAAACAGCACCATCCAGTGTGGGTTGATCAGTGGCCCCTATCTGAGACCAAACTGTGCGCACTGGAAGCCCTCGTGGAGGAGCAGCTTGCCAAGGGCCACATCACTGAGTCCAACAGCCCTTGGAACTCCCCTGTCTTTGTCCTATGCAAACCAGGCAAGGACAGGTGGAGACTCCTTCATGACCTCCAGAAGATCAACGATGTCATTGAGGACATGGGACCCCTTCAGCCTGGCATGCCCTCCCCTTCAATGCTCCCTCGGGATTGGAAGCTGGCCGTCATTGACATCAAGGACTGTTTTTTCAACATACCTCTCCATCCTCGGGACACCCCCAGATTTGCATTCTCAGTTCCCTCTCCAAACAGACAAGCACCTTTAAAAAGATAACCATTGGCTGGTCCTTCCCCAAGGGATGAAAAATTCTCCTACCATCTGCCAATGGTACATGGCCCACATTCTGTCACCTGTGAGGACCCTGTTCCCAGATGCCGTCATCCTTCACTACATGGATGACATCCTGGTTTGTGCTGCTGACGATGACTATCTGGTCCGGACTTTACAAAAAACTATCCAGACAATTGAGGATGCTGGATTTGGGATACGTGAAGACAAGATCCAGCACACCTGCCCTTGGACCTACCTAGGACTCCAGATCCATGAGCGGACCATCATGCCCCAGCAACTGACCATCAAAGATGACCCCAAGACCCTGCGGGACTTACATCAGCTCTGCAGGTCCATCAGCTGGATACGCCCTCTGCTTGGGGTAACAACAGAAGTCCTTGCACCCCTCTTCAACCTACTCCGTGGCAACAAGGACCTCAATTCACCATGCTCCCTCACGCCAGAGGCCCGAGAATCCATCACCAAGGTCCAGGAGGCCCTGTCTTCGTGGCAAGCCCACTGGTATGAGCCCAGCCTGCCCTTCCAACTGGTTATCCTGGGTAAGGCACCACGCTTACATGCGCTCATTTTTCAATGGGACATGGCATTGAAGGATCCTCATCATCGAGTGGATCTTTACACATAACCAGCCCACTAAGACTATTACCACTCCTCAGGAAATCATGGCTGAACTCATTAAAAGAGCTAGAGTCCGTCTCCACACTCTTGCAGCCTGTGAGTTCACCTGCATCTTCCTCCCATTGGCAACTGGAAGTTTGGAGCCTTTGCTCCAAACCAATGAGAGCCTTCAGTTCGGTCTCGATAGCTATTCAGGCCAAATTTCTATACACCCACCTGGCCACAGACTTTTCAAAACTATATTTAATTTGATCCCCAAATCATTACAGAGCAAAACACCGCTCAAAGCTCTGACGGTTTTCACAGATGGCTCGGGGAAATTCCACAAGTCAGTCATGACTTGGAAGGACCCCAGGACACAGAAATGGGAGTCTGATGTCCAAGTGGTGGAGGGATCACCACATAATGCTGAATTAGCAGCTGTTGTCAGAGCTTTTGAGAAATTCCAAGAACCTTTTAATCTGGTGACTGATTCGGCTTACGTGGCTGGAATAGCTATGAGAGCAGAACATGCATTTCTAAAAGAGGTCTCTAACCCAAATTTATACAAATTGCTTTCTGAATTAGTATATCTTATCTCCCACAGAAAGCAACCTTACTATGTCATGCATGTGAAGGCACATTCTGACCTCCCAGCTGCCATTGCCGAAGGAAATGGGAGGGCAGACGCCTTAGCCATGCCTGCTGGAGCAGCCAATGTCCCTGACATTTTCGCACAAGCGAAATTGTCCCACCAAAACGTGCCTGCACTGATGAGAATGTTCAGACTACCTAGAGACCAGGCTAGAGCAATAGTTGCCACCTGTCCTAATTGTCACTCTTTCCAAATACCGGTCATTAACTCCGGGGTTAACCCCCAATGACTTAACAGCCGCCAGATATGGCAAATCAATGTCACTCACATCCTGTCCTTCGGGAGAGTGAAATACGTACATGTCTCCGTAGACACCTTCTCTGGTGCAGTGTTTGCCTCAGCCCATGCAGGAGAAAATGCCAAGCACACCATCCGACACTTCCTCCTTGCTTTTGCTACCCTGGGAGACCCAGAACAAATTAAAACAGACAATGGACCTGCTTACACCTCTCACAAATTAAGAGACTTTTTCAATGAGTGGGGGATGAAACACACCACGGGCATTCCTCATTCCCCTACAGGGCTATAGTAGAGAGAACCCACCAAAACCTGAAAAGAGTCCTTGATCACCAGCGGGGAGGAACAGAGATCATTCCTCCCATTGAGAGGCTCTGTAAGGCTCTATATGTCATGAACTTTCTAAATTGCTCGCCTACAGAGCCTGACCCCCCTGTAATACGGCACTTCTCTAATTCAACTCATGCCAAACTCACGGAGAAGCCGCCGGTGCTGATCAAGGATCCTGAATCACAATGGACATCAGGACCTTTCCCACTGATTACCTGGGGGAGAGGGTATGCATGTGTGTCCACACCATCAGGACCTAAGTGGCTCCCAGGGAAAAATGTAAAACCTTATTTAGGCCCTACAAACCCTGCACCAGACTCAGAACTTTCAAAGTCTCCTGAGACCCACACACGTCCAGAAAAACAGCAGCCCACTGCAGCCTGGAAATGGAGACGTCGTCGGAGTCCACCAAACTGACCTGCCTCCAGACCAACAACCAGACAGAGGCCAAACCCTCCTGCTACCAGGGCCGCAACGAGACAACTGCCAACGTCACGCCTGACACTGTGACAGTACACAAGTCTTCTTAACTCCCTCCCCCTCCCTTTTCCTTCTCTCCCTTTCTCGCCCTCATTGCCTAGCCAGTTTACACCAAAAGGCACCTCTGTGCTGCTGCTGGTGTCAGGTCATGTGTCCCCAATACACAGAATAGCCTTGCTTATAATTGTTTTTTTTGTTGTTTTTTTTTTAAAGAGGGGGTGACGGGAGAGGAAAGGGAAAAAGAAAATAGCTCCCCCCCTCCAAAAATCAGAGCTAATCTTTTATGTCCTGTTATAGAAAATGGAGAGCAAAACCATCCTTGAGTTCCTGATGTTCCTGATTATCTGGATGCTCCTGAAAACATCAACTGTGGAGGCCTGGCTAGTAGCACAGCCCCAGGAGAACGTGTGGATCACCCTCGCAAAGACACTCCAACAAGAACACATGTGCTTGTCCATGAGCAGTGCCACCAACCCTCTACACTTTTTGCTCCTGGCCCATGGACACGGCTGTAAGGAGACTGTGCTGCTTTGACCTCTCCAGCCCCAGTGAAGGCATCCACGCCCGCATCCAGAGACCCCAACACGTGGTCCAGGAACTCCAGACTGAAAAGGAGCCCCCAGTGGCTTGAGGACCTTTTTGGGAGCTAGGGGCTCAAAGGATGGGTTGCCTCCCTCCTCAAAAACATTTTTTGGGTTTTCCTAATTGGTATTACCTTCCTAAGTATGTTTTCATGTTTTAAGAAGCTATTAGCTAACTCTCTAGGAGATGCCTTTTTAATAAGTAAAGAAAGGGGAGTTGTGGGTGCGGAGGAGCCCGCAGAGCCCGAGATCCTGGCTCTGTCCTGGAGGCAAGACACCTTCACTCAGAGAGAGACAATGTGTCGCTCCCAGGGGTCTTTGAGTTAGTTATGTTAAACTGTTGTGCCCCATTGGTGTTCCCCCTGCTGTCCCACCCCAATACAGGTATCTCGGGCTCCCCCGGCCCCTCTCCTCTCCTATAAATATCCCGGCTTTTCCCCTGTTCGGCGGATTAGCTGCTGCTAGCTCCCTTCGCCTTCAAAGCTCTGCCTGAATAACGGTTTGTGCTTAGCGGAACGCTGGACCAGCTTTCTCGTCCCTGCTTCCCGTGTCGCCCGCCCGCCGCCGCTGAGCTGAGCTGGAATCACTCGCCTGCCCGAAGCTGCTCACACGCGCTTCGGCCCAGCCCTTTTCAGGCCTGCCTCCAGAGAAGTCGCGGTGCTCCGGGCTTTCCGTCGCCGTGGCAGAAGTTTCCCTTATATTTCTGGGGACACTGAGGACTCTCACAGATTTGAACAGAGTGTGTTAGATACTTTTGCAGCATAATCAGGGTTTGGGTCTAAAGCTTAGAGCCAACTGTGGAAACTTGAAGGTTTAGCTCCAAGAGGAATTTTCAACTACATGATTTTTTTCACAAAAACAATCACAGAATCACAGAATTTTTAGGTGGGGTAATTTGAAAGCAAATCAGTGGGAGATTCCAAGTCAGAACTACAATTTAATAAGAAAATTGAATAAAGGCAATAGTACATAAACACTGGCTTAAACCGACAGAGTCAGAATACAACTTGGCACCCTGTTGGTCAGGGTGGCGGTAGCAGTCCAGTTAAATGGTGGCTGCAGCCCTGTTGGAGTGATGGATGTGGTTCTGTCAAAGTCATGATCCTGGAGAAAATTTGGTGTTTCTCTGGAGCTCCAATGGTGGGTATCAAGCTCTTGTCTTCTGGGAATCCAGTGGGTATGCTGTCCATGGTGCTCCAATTATAAGATTATAATTATAAGATTATATCCAGGTAGGAATGTTTGGTTCCTCCCCTTGGGTGGAGCATTTCCCAGAGGGATGATGTAGTTTTGAGCCATGCTGGGAGACGTTGATGGCCCCTGAACTAAGATAGCCCCCCAGAAGAAATTACCAGGGTTGACACATGGAGATGATGAAAAACACTGCCCCTCTGTCTTAATGGTATATGTAGATGGTAATAGAATACATAATTTTGGATACATCTTACATTGTAACCTAAGACATTAGGATTGGTAGGAACCTCTGGACATCATGTAGTCCAATCCCCCTGCCAAGGAAGGGTCACCCACAGAAGGTTACACAGGAATGTGTCCAGGTGGGCTTGGAATGTCTCCAGAGAGTGAGATTCCACAGCCTCCCTGGCCAGATTGTTTCAGTGCTCTGCGACCCTCATGTTGAGGTGGAACTCGGTGTGTTGTAGTTTATGGCCACTGCTTCTGGTCGTGTCACTGGACACCACTGAAGAGTCTGGCACTATCCACTTGGCACCTGCATTTGAGATATTTATATACACCAGAAATCAATTAGAATGGGAAGAAAGCACTAGAAAAATGTAGATAAGCCTGAAGGCCTGTGACGCCTTAGCTGAAACATGCAAGCAACAGCCGGACTTTCTCTTATCCAAAATAATAGAATTATGGAATGGTTTGTGTTGAAATGGACCATAAGGATCACCTAGTTCTAATAACTGGGTTTGTGTGAGATTGTCTTCATTTCTATAACAATTTCTTTCTGTTTCAAGAGCTTGCTTCCTTCCCCCTCCTTGCTTTTTTTAGAAAAGAAAAAAAAAATCAGTCTCATCCAGATACACATGACTTTCCGATCTCTGAAAAGCTCTGTGTCTCTTCCTGCCTTGAGAGCAATTACACTTCATCTTTTCAGAGCAAGCCACAAACGAAATAAGTCAGGAAGCTGTGCAGAGAATGAAAAGCATTTCTGTCTGTTTTTCTCTCAGATGTCAACAAATTAATTTCTGAGATTTTTCCTTTTTTATATATATATATATATATATATATATATATATATATATACATACATGTATTTTGAAATATGTTTCATATGTATGAACGGGCTAGTGATTATTTTATGTACAATTGAACCAATCTTTTCTGAAGCTGTTGTACCAGATTACCTTCAAAACTTTTCAACCTAAACTTTCCTGATTAACTGCCTTGAATTTCTACAATTCGTTTTCATGGCTACTTCTGTGCATAGATAGACTGCCAGAAAAGCTGAATTCTAAGATATAAAATAGTTATTTCTCCTAAATTACTTGTAAAATTCTAGAGATTTAATGCTTAAGCCTCCATCCCACACCACAAAATAGGCAATGATAGACTTTGGTATTTATATGAAAGCCATCTGTGCTTCTATAGGGGAAAAAGACCCAGAGTACAATATTTTATGGTTACTATTTTCAATTTAATTTCCTCTTGTCTGTAGTTGCTGATTTGTAAAGAGCTATGAGCTGTGAACATCTGAGATAGTTGCTGCCCATGAATGCTTCTGAATGGGGAAGAAAAAAACCCACAGGTCATAAGCTTTTTCTTTGTCATTTGACAGCTTCTAGAAGGGGGCAAACCTAAGTCATTAGTATGTCTGCTGTTGATAATGCAAGTGCATACAATATAATAATACATCATAAATTAATTCTACAGAGAAACTAATGAATTTTATCCATGGGAAACCTTTAGAACCTTGAGAATAATTTCAGAGCTCCCAACTGGTAAAAATGTTAATTTGTTTAAAGACTGGCTGTTGTTAATAGAAAACTTCAGTGTTTTGTACCTAAAATTGTTTCAACTCTGGAATCAGTTTAAGATACTCTACAAGTTAGAAAGAAGTTTGAGGGCTTTTTGTATGTTGCTATGTTTATGCTCTGCACAATTCATAGCTGATATTTTTATGGGATAGTGTAGTATTTTCAAAAGTATGCTTAACTAACCAGCATAGCTAAATACTAAGTTATGCCTCTGGTGCCCTACCTGTTGTGAAACAATTTCATAGTTAGTCATACCTAGAAAAACTAATGAAAGTGCTGAAAGTGGTTTCCTGTTGTGGTTATGTGCTGCTAACAACTCTGCTTCTGGCTTCTGCACAGGACAGAAAAAAAACCCACAAAGCAGCTTTTTTGTATTTTAGTGGAGCATATAATACTACTTGAAATGCATATTTCTTGACAAATTATTTTGAAAGTTTCAGTCAATACATCCTATTTTTTATTTTGTAGGACAAAATAGAGATTCCAAGAATATTTCATGGTGTGCACATTGATATACTTACTAGCTGTGAGATAATTACTCTTCTTCATTAATCTGTTAAGTAAATTCTTCTACTTTCAATCCTAGGTACAGGCATATTTTATTCTCCTTCTGATTTATCATAGCAGTCATCCTTCAGTTATTCTGCCATCTTTGGTTTGTTAACTATTTTTTCTTTTCAAAGGTATTTTTGACCCTTCTGATATGAAAGCCTTTCTGGAATGGTTCTGTGAAAAATGAGGTTCAATTCCTGGTAAAATTTAAAAGTTTTAGTAAGAGACACTAGGAGACAAAGCAAAGATTAATGGCTGGGTGCTTGGCATTCTGCCAATAGCACACCTTCTATTTTGGAGACACTCTTTATGTACTGTTTCTATTGCATCAGCCTATTGCATATTCATAAACAATAATACATATTTAAAATTCTCAAACCAGTTTACATATTCTAAGAACTATTTTACATGACTCCTCCTTGATACTGCCTTTTTAGAACATGCAAATTTCTTGGCTGTGGTTATAGTCTGTTCTTGTTATCTCCTCCAGTTTGGGCTTTGGTCCATACTTTCTTCAGACAGCAGGTGTTGGCATATCAATAGCAGGGGTCTTCATCATATGTCTGTTGGATGTTATCTCAACCAAGCAGGCAGTTCAAGCATTAACATCAGCTATGCCTAAGTTTAGTTGATAGAAATAAAAAAAACTATAGCAAAATTACTTTAACAATAGATATATATACCATCCTTTCCAATATTTTGTAAAAAGCCAATATTATAATATGTATTTATAACAGTTCCTTTAACTCTTTGCTGTTCTACTGTCTCATCACCATATTCAGTCACACTTAAACTCTCACCCAATCTGTTTTCCTTTTGTTATAAATTGCTCACCACAATCAGGTTGGTCAACCTGATAGTAAAAGATTTTAAAATCACAGAAAATTTGGAGAGTTAGAAAGAAAGTTAGGCTTGGCAAGACCTGGGAAAAGTGTTAAAAGTCGGCCCTGGGAAATGTTAGGCCTTGTGCTTGCTAAGATCATGTGAAACTGCACCTGTGTAGTCAGTATATGATAAATTATACAATTGTTAGATGTGATTAGATATAATTATTGTTTAAAGAATCATGAGAAACTATGTTAAGGGTTTGGGGAGATCATGAGAAATCCATGCTTGGAGGAAATCAATGTATACAATAGAACAATGTAAGTTTAATAATTAACATGTAAGTTATATAATGATAGAGTATAAAAACATGTTCAGCTCAAAACCAAGGTGGGTCAGATTTGGGTATGTGTACCCCTGACACCCAGAGCTCTTAATCAAGCACCTTCATATAATCATTCCATGATTATGTGTTCCTGAACGCTAACAAATCAATAAGGCAATTTATTAATTCATTGCTAAGGGACGAGTAAGCAGCGCTGGGGATGCGGGGAGTCTCCACTCCACCAACACATCCACCTTACCCCTGGTCTCTGTCTCTTTTATAGCCAGTTTCTTGTTACTGATTACTCTGGTTTCACTACATTGTAATCCAGCACCCTGCCTGCTGGAACACCCCTTGGCTCCTGTTACAGCTGCAGAATTTCTGATGCACCTCATCTACCATTCCAGGATTTTCTCATCCTAGCCTTTCCAGCTTGCTGCTTCTGAGGCTCCTGTTACAGCTCCCCTTGCTATCCAGAGGGGGCACTGCGATCAGCTGTGCCTGTGAGTTTGTAAAGGAAAGCCCTTTTCCATCCCTTCCTGCCAGCTGCGTAGGACGCTGGCCACGTGAGGTGGCTGTGCTCGCGCCACAGCGCCCCCTGCCGGCGCGGGGGAATCATCGCGCCCGGCCGGGAGCCACCAGCGCCCCTGCCGGCTGTGCCCGGAACTGCACGGAAGGGGAAAGTGCCTGACAGCCCAGAGAAGGCTGCGGTTGGGTTTCTGGCTCTGCTCTGTTTGCTGTGCTGCTGTTGCTGTTTGCATTGTTATACATACACATACTAGTAAGGAACTGTTATTCCTTTTCCCATATCTTTGCCTGAAAGCTACTTAATTTCAATGTTATAATGATTTCAAGGAAAGGTGGTCATATTTTCTATTCCAAAGGAGGCTCCTGTCTTCCTTAGTGCACACCTGCCTTTCAAACCAAGACACAGATATGAACCTTTTAATTGGATTTTACCTTAAAATAAGACTTTTAATTTACTTTAGATGTATCTCACTTATAACAGCAGCATATATGGCTCAGAAATCTCTCAACTCTTTTTTTCTTAGATTTGAACCTTGACTTTCCTGCTCGTCTGTTTTCAGAAGCCTGTAAAATGACAAGTTTCTCCAAAGTGTTACAATTCAGGACTGTTGGAAATTCTGCCGTGGCAATGTGAACACAGTATGTGTACTGATATTTTTATTTGAAAATAAAATTGGCAATGATTCATTGAATACTGACTCACACTTTAGTACTGGCAAATGCTTCTTATACACTGTCTATAAATAAATGCCTATGGATAAATAAAATACATATCTGTAATTTACAAAAGTTCATGTTATGCAAATTAAAAAGTAACACTGAAGTAATTTATTAAAATTTTCATAAGCTCTAAATCCTTACCAGAAAGGTTGTTTGTGGGTGTCTACACTCACTCAAGTGTAATGTGTAAAATTAGAGTTTAAATTAGTCCATAAGGTTCTATAGATGTGTAGTGGCAAACAGGATGGGAGTTCAGCTTGGAATATATCTTATCAAGTATTCTAGATTCCTGGAAGGTTTAGGAACAGATTTGAGTATATGCAGTATAAAGCACATGTATGATCCCCTGTGATGCAGCAGATTTCATTTGTATGGTGTTCTAAAGGCCTTCTGTAACACAAATTTCCATCCCTAAAATTAGAAATAAAGCTCTCCATGCAGACATACTTCTTCCTGACCATTGATTTCTGGCATACCTCTGATACATTGATCTCTAAACCAAGAAGAAATGTAGCAGGTTTTTAGAACAAAAACTATTTTAAAATGTCTGATGTGTTGTCCGAAACATAGCTGTTGTGAGGTGCCTCAAGGAGGCAAAAATTTAGTTTCAGATAAGCATTGTTAAAGTGAGAGGTGTGGCTGTAAAGCCTGGCTAGTGTGAATTCTGAACTTCTGCTTTGGGGACTGGGCCCTGTGACCCCGGGAAGAGTTGCTCCACCCCAGACCCCTCATGGGATGTCAGCCCAGGGAGTTCTGATTGGGTTTGAGCCCCTGGGGTTTCTCCCTTGCTGTGTTCCTAATGGTCCCTGACCCTGAACTCCACCCTGGATCTGTCCCTCAAAACCCATCACCCTACCTCTGTTCAGGGCTCTCTGTCTCTGGATCTGAATTTGTTCCCATGCTGAATAAATGGTTTCATGAGCAGAAGCCCGTCTCATTGGTGTCCCATGCTGGTTCCTGTTAACTGTAGCTTCTCTAGACATGATCCTGTGGCTACAGAATGCAACACATAGCCCCATACTGATACGGAGAAAATTAACTTCACCCCAGCTGAAAACATCAGATGTTTAACAGAAGTTTCTGTTCTGGAACAGATCGACTTTTGCATATGTTTTCTGCTACATCAAGGCAAGTGAGCAGAGAAGAGTTAAAAAGATGTCAGATTTCCTACAAGACAATTGACAAAATGACAGATACAAATCCCTAAAAATGCTGTTATCAAGACCATCTTGGATGTAACAGTCCATGTTACAAATCGAATGAAGAGCGAAATAAAATATTAATTGTATTGGAAACTCTTGGGGTAGCATGTGTTGTAGTTCAATTGCCACTGAAGTTGTAATCCCATTGTGATAGTTCTGCATGTGCATGTGCATAGCTGTCTGACTTTTTCCACAGATTTCTCCAAAGATTTCAGATATTTTCCATGACTGTTCTCAGTGGCTGTTTTTAAGTATAGAGGAAAATTTCACAAAATTCCTCTTGGTTTTTAAGCTCTACAGCACTTGGAATATCCACCTGAAAATATCCAAAATATAATTTTCTGTTGAAAACAAACATGTTGAAAACTGCATGTTGAAAAATATATGCCTATACATGTAGTCAGCTGCAAAATCTAATATACTGTAGATAGATTTTCCTATCTATTGATAATGATCTATCCTCATTATAGGTATCTAGTCTGATGAGGTAGTCTGATGGAAGGGAAATGGTTACAAATGACTGATTAATCATGTGTAAATATTCCTGAGGGGAATATTCCTTATTCTTACCAGTACGTACTGGTCCCTTATTCCCTCTCCAAATTCTTGCCATACAATTCCCTTGGGATAGGCAGCACAGACAACTCCTTCCACAATACAATCACAAGCAAATATGAAGTAATTGCCCAGTGCCCACAGCAGAAATTTCCTCCAGGGGGAGAGGAAGCTGTGAGTTGTACTTTGAAGTTTACCACTAATTTTGCATTTTTATGTTCAAACAGCCAATTTCTGTATTTTTCTAAAGCTTTAACAATGATATGTGCTAATCTAAGAACTGTGCAGAAATTGTATCCACAGTGTTGGTTTCTAAATTATTGTGGGTAGACAGGCTACTGTAATACCAAAATAAACTAACATTCTCTTCTGCTTACAGGGAGAAGAGGGGGTTGGAAGAAAGTAAAGAGGATTCTAATGAAAAAATACAAAATTTTACAGCTTGGACTCAGGAGGTGAGAACTATCATATTTAACGAAAAGGCTGAGGGGTGAGCTGTGACTAAATCCCCTCCTTAATATCCACCAGGTCATGGCAATGTCCCCCTGTAGCAACCTCTGCAACTCTGTAGCTCAGGAGCCAGCCAGCGCTCATTTGAAGCAATACATTTGTGACCAGGCATTTTCTGACTCATTTTCCCTCAGCTACCTATTTGGAAGGAGGAAAGTTAATCCCTCCATCATCGAATGGAAACAGGAAAGGCCTGAACTTCAAGCATGTGATGGGGGGGCAGTTGAGATTTTATGTTTGTTTTGAGTGTAAGCAGAGTAGGCCTTCCATGGTGCTTCACAAAATTGATTCATACTTTTTCCCTTACTCTGATAATCAAAGACATTTTTGTCTCACTCCACCTAAATATTCTCTTGCAAATTTCCTAAGAAACTGCAGATTTACTAAGGGTCCAGACATCACACTGGGTACCACCTCATCCCAAAGTTACAGATGTGCATTTCAAAGCCTCTTTTATCCACACCTTTCTGGTGAATGATGAAATATATTAAGGTTTTTTGATCTACAAAGTCAATAATAACAATAAAAACTTGCATTCTTTCTTCTTTTAAATTTCAGAGAGCCCATATATTAGGTTTGTATAGCAGGGTGGCTTCAGTGGGAAGCTGCCAGAAGCTTCCCCTGTGTCTGATGGAGGCAATGCTAGCCAGCTCTAACATGGATCTGCTGCTGGCCAAAGCAATGATGGCAGCACCTCTGGGATAAGAGGTTTAAGACAGAGAAAAAACCTCAACTGCACAATTGCAGCTAGAGAGAAAAGGGAGTGAAATAACACTGTGGGCGTGGAGGTCAGTGAAGAAGGAGAGGGAGGAGGAGGAACCAGATCAGTGTTGTTTTACATGCCTTATTTAGAAAAGTAGCAGAAACCAGTTCATCTACTTGGGTTTTTGCAAGGCTGTGTGGAACTACTGCAATGGCACTCCTCTTGTAAATTAGACCAAGTACAGTGACATTATTTATGGGGGATTTTAATGTATTCCACTGCAAATAATGCAATATGTTCAAAAGAATTCAACTCTTCATATTTCAGTATCTTAACTAATTTTGGTGCTGTCATATTACTTTCAATAAGCAGACAAGTAAGTGGTAAACAGTTTATTACCCATCATTTAGATGTTGAACCAAATGTATTTTATCAGCATTTCAGCAACCATCTAGTTCCTTTGTGAACATGAGACAGAAGGTTTTAATTGTCAATTCAGATACCAGCTGTCACATAATAATTTTTAAAGTATTTAGTCATAGAAAGAAACATTGAGGAGGAATCTAGCTTCACTGATTGCACTGGAGTTGCATTATGAGTTTCTTTGGTGTATGCCACACACCTTTTTATTTTGTAAGCAAATGGAGAACCTCTCAGATACCTAAGAAGAAAGACAAAATTAACCAGGTAAAATGAAAGAAAAACAAACAGCACAATAACTTGTGAAATACTTAAGGTAATGATTATCCACCTATATCTCATTTGTCCCAATAAATAATTGCAATTTTACTTAACTCCATAAATACTTTAATACACAAATGTTTAAATGGACAGACCAGTATCTTGGCTTTTACTTGTTTTAACAGGTAGGTTTATTCCTCATTTTTCATCTTCTAAAGCTTCTCTAAATTATTTCACATCGGATGTGCACTCTATTTTAGGATAACACAGATAACAGAACCATTGTATAGAAAAGCAAAGAACATCATCAGAAGGTAAACAATTTTTTTCTGAATTTAAGGATAAACAAACATAACCACTTTATGAATGGGCAATGTCAATTAAGTCTTATGACATATCAAAGTATTTAAATTCAGGTACTTAGCATAAGTAATTAATGAAGTGATTCTGGGGTAAGTTATTACTGAGTATTGGCACACTTAAAGCCAAATTAAGTCCAGCATTTCTCTGCTGTCCAACATAACTTATGTTGTTCCTTAAGAAATCTGTCTTCTCCAACTGGTTATAACTCTTAATTACATGAACATATAATGAAACTGTCAAAGTCTTTGAAAGAAACTTAATTTCTTTCCAGTATTTGTCTTCAAACATTCTCATTCATGTCATGCTAAAGAAACAGCGCTAAGGAAACTGTTGGCTGAACTGGTTTGGTGACTTCTTACCTGTCTGGTTGCTGGTGGTTCCAGATGGTGCCAAAAGGAAGGTGCAAGATGGATTTGGATCACTGAATTTCAGAAAAAGGGCAAATTCTGCTGTTACAAAGATGTATAGCTTTTTTTTTTTTTTTTTTTTTAGCATTGCACTGAAACATGGTAACTGTGCCTTTTTAGGGCATCGCCACATCAAAATATCAGCTGCCATCAAATGTTTGTTGGCTCTCTATTTATGTTAGTAACATTGGCTTAGCTGCATGTAGTCTCCTGAGGCATATTTAAAGAGCTGTTTTTCTTCTCAGATTTATCATTGTCAGCTTTGTTATTGTAGGAAATTTAATAACTTCTTTGAAGTTTTCATTCTTAAACATTTTCTATTTTCATTACATTGGAATATAGCAGATGATGAAATTCATACATTTATCTGTATAGTGATACAGTTTCCACATTACAAAACAAGCAGCTCTATTAATTAGCTAACTAAATGAATTAGCTAATTAGATGAACTATGGACTGGTTAGTCTATCACTGAACTTTGTTACAGTAACAGAATAATTAATTTGCCACAGTGTTAACAAATAATTCCAGGCTGAGAATATAATTGTTCTTACGCAGTCTTGTGGAAGTAGGTCCTGTAAAACAAAGCTTGCTTCTGTTTTGGCAGGGTGAAAGCTTTGGTCAATAGAAATAGTAGGATTGGTATCCATATGTCTGGATTTTGCCAAAGAATTTTTAATTGTAATGACATAATGTATATAAAATTAACTTGGTCATAACATCTGGGTGTAAAATAAACCCACAGAGATATTGGAGAATAAGGGGATAATAGTGTGAGGGAAAGCTGGTAGGAGTCCCTGTATAATTTTAATATTCTACATGATCAATTCTAAAGGAACTTAATGACAATTTTTCTGAATGACGTAGGGATTGACAAGATAGTTATGCAACGACACTGCTATACCAGGACTTGGATCACTCTACTATAACCTAGTGCTTATGTCTATAAACCAGACATAAGGCAAAGGGTGTCAGTTATAACCAAAATAGGGACCACTGCTTTGGAAAGCTTTTCTGAATGAAAATTTTGGATACAATGCTCAGTGTGTTCCCAGTTCAGTGCTGTGTCAAAATAAAAGAATTCGGACATAATGTTACCAAACTGGCAAAGACTTTTCTTCTATCAAAACAAAATTGAAACTGGTAAAGCTCTGTTAACATACAGAGTCCACCTCTGACACCTATACTCCAGAAATTATCAGAGTACACAGGATGGTATAGATATGAAGGAGAGCTGGAAACTGTGAGTCTTATCCAACACACCTCAGGAAGCAGGGTAGCCACAAAAAGATGTGTGCACTATAGACAGGAACCTGCCTGACCCATGGAGAACCTGGAACACCAACAGGGCTTTATAAAGAGTAAAGTAGTCAATATGACACCTAAGGGGAGTTAAATAAATGGAAACACTTCTTACCAACCAGTAACAAGTTGTCCAATTTTCATGAAAGAACAGCAGAACTTCACACACACACACACAAAAAAAAAAAAAAAAAAAAAAAAAAAAAAAAAAAAAAAAAAGCTAAGAAAGCTGTCATTAAAAATGAGAGAAAAATTAGTAAGTGGCACACTGAGGAACAGCTGTCAATCATAGAGAATTAAAAAAAGAAGTGCATCTCAGAATATGAAACTGTTTTATTAACCTTCCTTGGAAAGGTAGGTTCCTCATCCAGACTGAAAGCTTGCAGTCAGTTTGTTTCTCCTGAATTTTCCAACCTAAGTAACTTGTGCATTTCTCAAAGATAATCTTTCAAAATTTTGCTATTTTAACTTTGCTCCTAGTCAACTGAATGGCTGTCTTGAACCACTAGCAAATGCTAGTTGGCTCTGTCTAATGAAGAGATCCGTTGTAAGAAGGTCTTCTGGAGAATAAATGATAAAATGTTATGGATGCTAGCTTTGGAGCAGGCTGCAGGCCCCATGGCCTCTCAGTCTTGCCTGAGAAGCTAGCCTGAGAAAATTCATAGGAGGATTTCAAAATAATCCTCAGAGACAGAAAACAACTGCCACGTGCTGTTTGTCCTCTTGGTTTCCTTGCAAGGGAAAGTCAGGGGGGTGGTGAGCCCCACTGACCAATGATGGTGATGTAGCACTTTACTAAGCAATAAGAGTTTCCTTTCTGTACCTTCCACGTATCTGTCCATAAGACAAGCCTAGAGCAATAAACTAGAGATTCTCCTGTTGTGACTCCCTTGAGAGTCAGTGTCGTTCTTTCTCACCGTTCCTAATCAGAACGACAAAATGTCTTCTTTATTTCATTCTTTTCCTACTTAAGTAATGTTAATGTCCACTACTATGATGATATTACACAGAATGGCTGTCCTTCTAGATTCATGTTTATTTTCTTCCCTGGGAGGTTTATAATATGTTATATGAAATGATTCCTCAGTTTGTATTGGTATCTGCTCCTGATTTCTTTATTTTTCAAAACTGAATAACATATGTTGGAACCCTGGGTGCAGAGAATTTCATGCTTTCTGTGCTGGCAGGCACAGACCCACAGGAGAACACTGTTTGACCTAGGGCTGTGGAAAGGGCTTCCAAGGTTGATAGATAAAACTGAAACTGTGAGTGTCTAGTTTGAATGGAGGTGTGTTGTATCACTTGGTAGAAAATATAGACTTTAAGGTTTTAGAATACGGTAATATACATGTAGCAAGATGGAGGTTTGAGAGCATAGGCTTGTCTTGGTTTTTCACCTTCTTGGTGGATTTTAGTAATATTGTGTGATTGGATAGAAAAATCCACAGTGCAGAACACAGGTGTTTGGTTACTGGGTTATAAGTAAAAAAAAAAATAGTTGGAATTTTATAAATGGGTACTTGACACTTAAAATGCCTTGATTTTTTAGACTGTTTGCTTAGTTGCAGATGAACTCACTGTTTGTAAGAATGTAATATAGATAAGAAAAAATAAACAAATGAGTCTGAACATGAAAACCATCTTTCACTCATTAATCCAAACCTTGAGGGATCCTTTTCCTTGAAGAAAAGAACCCAGAGACATTTTACCACACACAATGTAGTTTTAAATCTAGTGGCTCAGAGAACTTTAAACTGTCCCATTCAGTGTTAAAACCACACTGAAACTTACAAACTCGTACAGTTTTGTCAACAAAATAAATTTTTTCAACCAAATAAAACATACAGGGGCAATTATTCTTTTATTCCTATTTCAGTATTTGCCTAAATCCCTATTATAATTCAAGGGACTGACCAGAAGTTCATTTTTTTGTTCCTGTAATGGTTTGACACTGGCCAAATACCAGGCACCCTTGAAAGCCACTCAGTCACCCTCCTGTTTCACAGCTGGACAGAAAAAAGAATAAAATTTTACAATGGGGTCATGAATGAGATAAGGACTGGCAGAAAACACACCAAGGGCAAAACAAGCTCAACTAAGAGGTACAAAGTGAATTTATTACAGAGTCAGAGGAGGATAATGAGAAGTAAAATAAGCCCTTAAAAACCACCATTTTTTCCCAACCCCTCCCTCCTTTCCACCAACAGCACAGGGGTACAGGGAGGTAGAGGTTTTGGTCAGTTCATCCCTGGAGTTGCTCTTCTACTGCTCTGAGAAAGGGTGAAGAGGCTCTTCTGCATTTCCATTCAAGGTGCTGCTGCCCTTTTTGACAATGAAGATGAATATTCTACACGGTGCAGTGGAACTGAGAGTAGAACTGGCAATTTTTAAGTGTACATCAGGGACAGTCACCTCCTCCTCCTGAACTTTTTACCTACACAGAAACAACCACATGACTGCTACCTCAGATGAAGAGTCATTTCTCCCAGGATTGTATTTCTGTCTTCACATGATGGACACTGGGTACCAGCTCCATGCCAGCACCAGTTGATGTAAGGCTAGACTCTACTAAAAAGTACAGCCTGCATGAGCAGTCTGTGTCCAGGACATGGCTTTATGCTGTCTTAGGGTCTTAATTTAGCCTTTTCAACATCTTTAATAAAACAAAGATACATATCTGATTCAAAAATAACAGTTTTATACCTAAAGTGTGTCCAGTCCTTTCCTGACAACGTGGAAACCAAATAACATTCAGAACTACAAGGATAGAAAATGTGTTATCTATACAAACTAGTGTTCCTTTTGAGCATGCTTTATTCTAGGGTTCTTCAGGTCCTCAAAAATTACCCCCACCTTTAGCAGTAGACACATGGTGGTCTTCAGCAGCAAAGGTGAACTTCAAACATGGTGTGGGGCATGGTAGAGAACAAGTACACAAAAGGGGCTGTGGCAAGAGGGCAGTGTCACCTCCTCTGGTGGGGATGGCTTCCTTCTGGTTGAGACCAGAGCCTGCTCTTCCTTTTAAAACACAATTTTACAAAATTCTCTGAGCCACATGATGAGAAGGCCAAATCTTTCAAGGCAGGCATTAAAAGGGGAATCTTAGAATGGTTTGGGTTTTACAGCATCTTAAAAATCATCTCATTCCAACCCTCTGCCATGGGCAGGAACACCTCCCACTAGATCAGCACCATCCCAGCCTGGCCTTGAATGCTTTACGGGATGAGGCATCCACAGCTTCTCTGGGCAACCTGTTCCCACTGCCCATTGCCTCTCCACCCTCCTACTGAAGAATTTCTTTCTGGTATCTAATCTACACCTGCCCTCTTGCAGTTTGAAGCTATCACTCCTTATCCTATCAAAAAGTCCCTTTCCAGCTCTCTTGCAGTTTTCAGGTACTGAAAGGTGCTGTAAGGTCTCCCTGAGCCTTCTCTTCTCCAGGATGAGCAACCAGAACTCTCTCAGACTGTCTGCAGAGAAGGCTGGGGGCCCCAGAGCTGAATGCAGTACTTCAGGCGGGCCCTCGCCAGAGCAGAGGGGCAGCATCACCTCCCGCATCTGCTGCCCACGGTGCTTTGGATGCCACGACACGTTTGGCTTTCCGGGGTGCGAGTGCGCTGTGCCGGCCCGGGTCCAGCTTGTGGTCTCCCGGCATCCCGAGTCCTCCCGGGCAGGGCGGCTCTCGGTCCGCGGCTCTTGCCCGCAGTGTCCCTGCGGAGCGATTCGGCGCGCGGCCGCGCAGTGGGTGTGCCCGTGCCCGCGCTCAGGTGCGGGGGCGCGGAGCGCGTTCCTCGAGGGGCGGGCGGAGCGATCGGCGGCGCGCACGGCGCGGATGCGCGGCGGTCCCGCGGGCTTTGTGCGAGAGCAAGAACGGAGGGGCTGGCGTTGATGTCACCGCTGCGGCAGGAGCTGCCGCCGCCCCGGGCCGCAGCAGCCGCCCCTCCGCGCCCGGCGGAGCGCGGGTAGGCGGCGGGGCCATGCGGCTGCTGCCTCCGCCCGGTGCCCGCCGGTGCCCGCGGGGCTGCGCCGAACGCCGCGGCGGCCGGGCATGGTGGCGCCTGATGCGGGCGGTGCGCGTGTGAGCCACCCCTCAGCCCGCCGGGCCTGCTTTTGTCCGCGCTGGGAGCATGTGGGTGAACCCCGAGGAGGTGCTGCTGGCGAACGCGCTATGGGTGACGGAGCGGGCCAACCCTTATTTCATCCTGCAGAGGAGGAAGGGGCACGGCGGCGATGGCGGCGGCGGGGGACTGGCGGGTAAGGGCGGCGGCGGCGGCGGGGCCGGGGCGGGGCGGGGCCCTCGGCCGTTCCCGGGGCACGGGGTCCCTCAGGGGCCGGGGCGCGGCTGCAGCGGCGCTCCCCGATCCTGCCCGAGCTCAGGCGCGTGGAGTGCGCCGCGGTTCCCACGCGGATATACGCGATGGAGCCTTGCGTGGGAGACCACCGGTGACCGATGGCTCACATCAGGGTGTGACTTGCCCCAGGTTCTGGAAGAATTTTCTTGCTGAATCTTTAGCACGCGTAGCGTAAAATAAGACGGTGCTGTAATTCAGACATTTACGTAGAGAACAGATTTGCTTCGGCATCCGTATTCTCCAGATGTCCATGTGAAGTATGTTCCCTGAATGCTTTGTTTCCGACTGCTGGCAGCTGGAGACGCTTTTGTAGAGGGTTGTGTCATACTCACCTGGTTCTTAATAATACTGTGCGTATACATTCATCGAGGTCTTCCACCTCTTCTTAGGCAACGTATATGTATTTATATGAGATTGGAGGTACAGAACCCAATGGTGTTTCCATTGATACTTCTTGAATTGACGCAGAATAATCAAGCTTATTCTCCTGAAACCTGTGCCTTCTTTATGCACTTCCATGACAATTAGTACTTCAGGCTAAGCAAAATAAACATATGGATTGCATCTGTGTTTGGTTCAAGGTCCTCTACATGTTTATTGAGAGATTGTTTCTTCAGCCCTTCAATGCTCTATAGACTTGTAAGCAGTTCATAATATAAATTAAGGCACTGCTGTGAAGTGTGTTTTCATGTAGACTGCTGAGATCTTCAGTCAGTGTTGTGTGTTGATAAGCTATCTCATTCTTGTGTGGGAAGTGACCAGCAGCCACTCCACATTGGCTGTAGATTTTAAATTTTTTTTAATAATCTTTTGAAGTGTGGACAGAATTGACAAATCCATAAAAAATGTGTTTTGCCTCAAAATTCATCCCTGCTTTGCTTACTGAAAAATTCTTTTCAGGTTCTCCTTTCATGGATTGCTCCCTGGCTTTTCAAGGTCTGACAAGACATTCTTCTACCTTTCTGACTTTGTTATCTTTGAATTAGAGATAGTTTGAGATAGCTATCGATTTTCCAGTCGTTTCTCAGTTACTGAGGAAACAGGCTGAGAGTTTAGGGTTCTGTTCTTCAACCTGTTTGCACAATGCATGCATACCTAAGTCTTGTTGCAGGTTATGTATAATAGCCTGGTGATACCACTTTACAGGTGGAGAAAACATTTTGGAAGATTTTGTTCTTGAATGGAAGTAGGATTCATACATGTATACTCCTTTTTTTGTGGAGGCCAGATAAACCTGCAGCATTTGGTAGAAGTTCAGAATAGAGAAATAGTTCTTTGTTTCAGCATTACCCCCCTGCCTTTTGGAATTTAAATATTTGCATACTGTATCCATTATTTTAGTATGTGAATGAAGTCTGTATAGTGAGTATTATTTAGAAGGTGAAATTCTCCACATATTTTGAAATCTGCTTTCCATGTTGTTCTTACTCGTGTCTGTGCTTTACTGGAATTGCAGCTGATGTGGCATTGAGGTAGTAGCAACAACAAGTCCATTTCCAGGGGTTTTGTTTGTACAGAAAAGGGCTGGTAAAAAGTTGTAACTTTTTTCAATATGTTGCCAAAACCAAAACTAATCAAACCCCTGTAACTAAGTAATTTATTAGAGTTGGCAGTATTTAAAGTATGGGAGTTTATCAGACCATGTGCTAAAATGGCAAGGGTTTATGGCACAGTGTCAACAAAAGGTGGGAGAGAAAAGGGCGGGAGGGATGGATGTAGTCTCCAAGCCACTCCCAACGTGACAGGCACAGTAATAATTGGAATTTAGGTGGTTTTTTTTTTTCATAGAAATACTGGAATTTTTTGCTGATTCTTTTAACAGCTGTGGTCTGCCAGTTGAGGGACACCGAAGGTGGAGAAAGCTAGTGGATTGGTCTTGGTAAGAAAGACTGGTTAAAAGCAAGGTATTGAGGGACCTAGTTGATCCTGAGTTAAAGAATATGTCTGCTGATACAATAAACAAGATATGTAATTTGTAGTAATTATAGCATTTAGGATTTAGGACTCTGGTAGCTCCCTAGATGATACTGATCTTGTGACAAAGGTGGAGGTTACCTGGTCAAAAGTAACAGGGAAAAAAAGAACTTTTGGGTTGGGGGGTTGGGGGTTTTTTCCTCCTTAATTACCCTTTCTGTAGTGACATAACACTGAAATTTGCTCAGATGTAATCTAAGAAGTTAGCCATCCACCGTATTTAATATGGTACAAAATTCGGCCTTGTTGCTCCATGGGAAACCAATTTCTATGTCCTTGAAGTTGACTAGAAATATTGTGTACAAGATTTTTAACTGTGCTAGGGCTGATCTCAAGTTATATTTGCAAGAGAGGATGTAAATACAGCTGTCCTTTTATTTTTTTCTGATCTAACTTTTTCTGGCTTGTACTCCCTCATTATTGACTTTTGAAGTCATTTGTCTAGAATTGTAGAATGAGAATTGATTTTCAAATTGATGAGACTGTGGGTATGATGACATTAGATGGCTTCACCATGTAACTTAAGCAGTGGCTAGACAATGAGAAGCATTGATTCTCTGGCATTGCCCTCAAATCTAGGTTTGCCGTAAAACTGTCATCAGCAAAGTGATCAGGGTTAAGTGTAATGCCCTTCTCTCCAGCAGTGATCGTGGCAAACTCCTTTTGGCACGTCTCAGTCTAAAGCTAAGCATTTTATGTAATTTAGGGGATGGGTGAAAGTACTTCTTGTTGGCTTTATGATGGAGCAGAAGAACAGTACTCGAGTTACCTGTTCTCCTGGATCCACTCTTTGAAGGAAAAGGAGTATCAGTAACATTGGGCAAAGGCATGAAAAATCCACTCTTTCTACACTGTTTCTCTTCTCTTAGTGGTTTATGTAACAGTTGAACAGAGAAACTCTTAATTAAATACTTGTTTGGACATTGGAGACATTTTCTCCACTATATTGTATTGTAACAAGTTAGGAGAATGATGATGATCTTTTAATGTGTTAGGGCAGTGCTGATTATCGAGCCCATAGAAGTAATCTCTGCTAAATGGTGTATTAGATCAATAGTTTACTTCAGAGATACAGCTTTTCTGATAAGCAGTGTGGATCCATTTTTATACTGAATTAGGGTCTGGACTTGTTTAAATTATTGTGTTGATGTCAGTACTAGTCACATCAGTGGGACTTTTCTTTTTAGGCATGCCTTTAGTGAAGGGTTGTTTGGGTTTTATTTTCATTTTTAACAAGAAGAAAATAGGAAAGATTGTTAATTGGATTTTAAATTGGATTTTCATAGCTTTTCTGCAAACTCACATTATCTTGCATCAGTGCATTAATCTTCCAGGACAAGACCAAAAAAATGTACTTTTCTGCTTTAAAAGTATTTGATGTTTGATGAGCTTTCTCTGTAATTAAATTGTTTAATGCCTAGCACATAATGCCATGCCCATATTTTGCTTCTGTGTGACCCGTTGTCAGGTGTTTTATCTTCCTTTTGTTCACCAACAGGGAATAAGGCATTTTCTTTCCTCATATTCTCCTTGCTTCCCTAGGCAGCCTGGTAGTTTGGCCTAGATGAAATAATTCGTTCTCCACAGGAATGTGGTGTATTTATTTACACAGCAGCCTGCATCAGCTGTAGCAGAGGCATTTGGACAGAACATGAACCCAGACCTCTACCATAATTTGGACACTGTGTCATGTATGGTGGTATTACTTTTATGGATGTAAAGATCTTGAACATGTCATAAACTTTATAAACAACTAAAAGGCTCGTGTTATTAAGTGTATCTTGCATTCAGATGCAACAAATAGGTTTTAAAATGTCTCTTAAATGCTTTCTGCTATACTGTTTTAAATTGCCTGCCAAACTCTTCTACTTTGAGACATTGTAGTAAGGAATTATTGTGCCTGATAATGGATAGCAGAGCAATGTATTCACTTGGAGCTTACAGGAAGAGAGACTGAGGGTGTGGTACAATTAGCTGGTGGCTACTGTGCTCCTTTTGCCCCTTACATTTGTGAGTGTGAAGTAGGGATGAAATTCTAAGTGACTTTGTTTAAAATGTTTTTTCTGAGATCTTTGAATCCCAAGGGAAATATGTTGTTCTTAGCAAGAACTGTTTTTAAACATGAATTATTTTGCAAATAGGGTATATATGCTTACAGCTGGGACAGTGCCTGTGTGAGAGATGCAGTAGGAGTTTTAAGTCCATGTGATGTTGCAAAGAATGATTAAAATGTTTAAACAGAAGACAGCAGATGGAAATTTGCTGACTTCTGGTGATAAAAGGATCTGATGAAATACTATTTCTCCCCAGATATTTTTGCAAATGGAGGTGTCATTTAATTTCCACAAGGGAAAGGCAAAAAGGAGAGATTCTGAGCTCGGGTGGCTGTTGTGACATATCCATGTCAGATCTAATATAATTTTTAATACTGTGCCACTGTTCTAACTTGAAAGACTTTTCTGCAGCCTTGCTGGACAACACAGTATTTCACATTTGGAGCTAAGATTCTGTCTTGCAGCCCCTCTTCAGAGGAAGAGATTACTTGAAAACCTGTTTATGCTTAAGATTCAGAAAAGCTTTTGGCCAGCTGATCATCTGCCTGAACAAAGTGTGGTCCATGTTTTAACAATCTTGACACTTTCTGCCCTCATTAACTCAAATGGTTCAGATTTTGCATGTCAGACTTGAGTAGAAAGCATGTGCTTTCTGATACTTGAAATACTCTATTTATCAAAATGTATGCAATTTGCACAATGGATAGAGGTGGGCAGCCTATCCATTGGCTTTCCATGATTGTTTTGGCACACAGAATGGGAGCTGGTCTCTTCTGTTCTGCTTTCATTTGTCAGTACACCAAATCTACTCTGATGCTCTGAGCTGCTCCTTAGGATCTGCTGTGGGTGTGTTTACTTCTCCACACCAGTGCATTTCCACTTCAAGGGACATGCAGATGTCTACAGCTGAATTGGTGTTTGATTCCCCAGACTGACTCAGGGTCTTTCTGTTGAATTCCCAGATGCTTTTCCCAGGTCCTCACTCACTTCCTGCCTCACTTCCATCTCTCTGTCTCCAGCTCTTGCAGCAGGCACCGTTGGCTCTAGAGGCACAGCACCGTGCCTGAGATGTTGCTTGGTGTAGCTTTGTATTCCCTCCTCTCTGCTCTAATATTTCTGGTCAAAGACTTTCATTGAATGATACTGTATCTCCTACACTGTGAGTACTGTGGCCCATCCAGGCTGCTGAGCTGAGCTGCCTTTTGCCATTTTTGCCTTTAAAATAATGTTACTGTTTGACATGTGGAATTCCAGGGTGGCCTGCTATTTCTCCTGAGGTCTCTGTTTGTAGAAAACCCTCTTGGAAATGTTGCACAGGATCACAAAATAGTAAGCAATCAGTGTCTAGGCCACTTACTAATTGTCAGCATTATACCAGAGTTTGTATTGCTTACAGGGTTTTTGTTATTGTTCTTTGGTCCCACACTGGAAGGTGTAGAAGAAGTAACACTTCTTCACATCAATTTCCATATTTATATCACTTCACTTGCTGTCCAGTTATGCATCCTTGTAAGAATATATCATATTTCACAGAGTTTTGGGCCCTTAATAGTTTCAGTTAGATTCCTGCAGAACTAAAAAAGGTTCCACAAAGTATGCTGGCATATACTCAAGTGTCTTTGAAACTTAATTTGGACATGTGTATTCTCAAACGGTATTTCTTCTTGTAAATATTTGGTATAGGCAGAATCTACTTGTTTTTATCCTTCACAGTATCACACTTCATATGGCTTTTCCTGTAATAGACTGGAGTTGTCTCTGCCATTGATTTTGCTGAAGTATGATGATACAATGAGTATAAAGGGCTGTGAGCATTTGACTGAAATCTTAATTTTCTTTATCTTGTTGACCACTGATCATACTTCTGTTGTCTGATCAATGTTGATGTTCAGAAATTACATTTTCATTTTGATTTTAAATCTGGTGCTTAGGTGATCTTAGGTTCTAGAGGACTTCTTCTAAATATTTCCATTAGAAATCTTTCCAAAGAAGGTTGTATTTTCTATGTTGCATTTGTCATTATTTTTTTCCTGATGTTTCCAGATAGGCCAGTTTGAATTTCTACCACAGCAATAATCTTAGTTTCATCTAGTGCAATTTTAATGTTTTGGATTTTATTGTTCTTCCCTCATTGTCTTGTTCTTGCCTTTGGTTTTTCCAGTATTTTATCAGCCAGAGATATTGGGACCTTCTGTTCACCATTGTTCATTTCCTGGGTAAAGTGCCTCCTCTGATAACTTATGAAATCTGGTCTATATGCAGGTATGCAGTAAGAACTGTGAGAATTTAAAATTTTCTTTTTCTGAAGCTATTGCTTCTTTTCAGATTTAGCTTGTATTTCAACATGCTTCAGGACTGTTCCTTGTGAGCACAAGCTGAGTTTACTGTGCCTACTTCAGTCCAATAAATTGATTTCATTGGTTCAGTTTACATTAATTTTTCTTAGGTTGGCAGTGGTTATGCTCAGAGTTTTTTTTCTGTTTTGTTGCATTTTATTGGGTTTTTTTTCTTAATTTTCTTATGCTTACTTGGTTTGTTCTTTCATCTTACACAGTTTATCTGAATCTTATGTTGGTGCAGATACAGATTTAAATTTTCCTGTTGGATGAAATCTATTAAATTTGCTTATGCTACTCTGACAGAATGGGATACTTAAAAATAATTAGTTGTGAGTGAAGTTCAGGGACTTCTCTGCTGTTTTGGTCTGTGATACTTGATTATGCTTTTCCTAAGTTTTTTTTTTACAAACTTATGAGTCATTATTTATATCACACCTAGAAGGCATATGATAACTTCATCTATATTTTTCTCACTGTTTCTCCATAATCTCATATAGTCTGGTGGGATTGATATGTAGTATAAAATATATTTTTTCAGTAGTGTGAGATAAGTTGTTTGGGGTTTTGTCTAAATATCAGTTTTCTCTGTGTTGTAAGCCTTCATGTACTTGTAACTGTGGCATGTCCTGTCAGTGCTCATCTCTTTTTGTGTTTCAGCTTAGCAGCTGAAAGCTTAGAAGCTTTTCTGCTTCAGTTTAGCAGAAGTTACAAAAGGTTGTAAAAGCTGAAAGTCTAAACCCAACCAGATTTAGCTTCAAGATACAGATTTTTTTACAGCAATGGTCATGAGTTGTTCAGACGCCTTGACTAGAACAGCTGATCCCTTTTAAATTAACACATTTGGAAGATAATCTGATTCAATCACAAGTGTTAAACTTGAAGGGCAGATGAAAGCTTTATTGTTTGTTGCTGCTTTATCACTTGATAGTCAAGACAGATATCACATTGACCCTTCCCAAGCTTTTTTTTTAAAATATTAGTGGTTAGTTTTTCAGTATTCTCTCATTTCATCAGCCTGAAGGCAGAAAAAATAAATACTGGTTTTGTTCCTTTCTTACTCAATGTCAGTAGAGTGGCAATTCTTCCTCAAAATCAGTTTCACTGAACATGTTTGAAAACTCCTGGGCAAAGGAAAGAGTGGCTGGATAAATCAGTGCTCTATAGAACGGTGTTGGTAGGAAGAGAGAGCAGCAAAGGCAGACATTGGGGAAAATGTAACAAATCCAAATTTCTTAATTATTTAAGAAATACATATATTTAAGAAATAGATATAAATGTTAACTTCTTGGTTAATTAAAGAATATTAATTGTCGTAAGTTCAGAGGAAGAATTTGGTTTTCATGATACCACATTAGATACCCGTATAAGCCACATGGGAAGACAGGAAATAAGTCATTTAGAGGTCATTTTAGCTTCATTTATATGAATGAACACCTGTTAAAAAAACATAGCCCTTCATAAAGTTTTGAGGACAGTGTTCAAAATGAAAGGGTTATATTCTTACTTTTGTGGGTATTATTGCCAGTATTGGAAGTTTAACACTCAATTATTTTTGTGTGATGTATAATATTTTCAATTTATATAGGCTTTCCTGTGAAATTAAATCAAGTAGAATTGACCACTCCCCCAGACAAAAGGATTCATCTGTACTATTACCTGTGGAGTTCAGGTTGTTGCTCTAGGTTGAGTTTTGACAGACAAGTAATGGGATGATCCCATCCTGTAATAATAAATGAGAGAACTAATCACATAAACTGACTTGAGAAGGAATGGAAGAGTGATGATTCAGTATCGTTACTGTGAAAAACAATACCTTGTGCTGTATGGTTTAGTTATGTGTTGCTAGGAGTTACTGTTTTTATAGGTCAGGAAGCAACACTTAAACTTCAGGAAGAATTTATTCATCGTCCATTAAATCAATATAAAACTGAATACTCACAGTATAAATATGGCTTAAATCAACCCTATTGATTGAAGCTTTCTTGGCAATCAGCAGACATCTACAATCTAAATAGGTGCCGTGGGTGTTTCAGGTTTATGACGGGAGCTCCTGATGTGTCCATCTTACTTTAGTGGAAAGAGGAGTCATCAACACACTTTAAATACTAACAACCTCTTAAGCAGTATGTTTTTGATTCAGCATTGGAATGTCACAGGGCCTGTTTTGAAAAATTCTTGCTTGTGACATGTGACATTCCAAGTTTTCCTGGTTGTGTTGAGCTCCTACACAAACAGGCTATTGACATCCATGAGACTGAGTGATAGCTCATGAACTTGACTCCAAGAGTCACAGTCTGACCTGTATTATATCTCAGCTCTTTTAAAAGGTATTATTTTGTATTTCATCTGTGTGCTAAAAGCATATATGCTCTTTGTTTAGACATTTTTAGATAAAAATCTTCTAACAAAAGGTATTTTGAGGTATGGATTCATGTCAACCTGGAAGGAGGATGAGGCTGGGCAGGGCTCTTCTCCCAGGAGCCATGTGAATAACATGTTTGTACTCTGGCAAACTGGGTGAAGGGAGGGCACAGCAGTCAGTGGTCCTTCAGCTCGAGGTAAGGTATGACATAAGTTGCCTGTGTCACTGAAGAATGGATATGTCACAGGTCCCTGGTGTGTGCTGAAAGCACCTCTACTCTGAGGTTAGCTAGCGATGACTAGGAAACATTACTGTCTGATACCATCCCAAGCTTTTTGGTGCTTGCTGTATAACAAAGCCATGGCTGCTGGTAATTCTTAAGCTTTGAAGTGTCTTTATTATAATTTGTTGGCTCCAGTGTTTTAATAATGTGCACTAGAGATAATATATAATCCAGATCCTCACTCTTGAATATCTAATCCAATCCAATCTACTTTGAACAGGTAAAACACAAAAGGTCTCAAATATTATATTGCTGTGAGGGGCACTGTAGAAGGGTGATAAAGAATACTCAGTCTTTATTTTTTTAATTGAAGACATGGCTTTCTGTGGAAGAGGTTTGTCATAAGAAAATCTTCTGCTAATAAAGAGTTTGTTCATGTGTACCATGTGCTTTTCCTTTAAAAACACCAGTAACTGATATTTTACAAAGACACTTGCAAATTATTATGAAAGGTAAAAGAAAAGAGAGAGAAATATTCCTGCAGCAAAGATCTGTGCCATGGATATCCAAATAGTCACAGATGTTGTGACTTACAACAAGTCTATGTACTCTGAGGTATGCATGCTTAAAATGTACCAGGTTGATTTCTACAGGTCATTGCTTGATTTGATTACTGTTTGTGGGTAGTTTGTAATCAGTCTAGACTGTAAGCCATCTGGAATACTGGTCTCCAAATATCAAGGACTGCAGTGGTGCTTGGAAGAATCTCAACTGGCTGAAGCTATTGGCTTAGTTTTCAAACCAAGATGACCTACCTTTCTGAAAAACACCCTTTGGTGTGATAGGAATAATTTGTGAGGGGGGTCTGTGTTATGGAGGAGGTCAGTCTTCATGTGGTCATAATCTCTTCCAGCAAACAAAACAGGTTGAAAATTGCTGTTGTAAGGATACAAGTAGAGCACATCATAAATTAATGAATAAAGACTACTAGTCTGTACTTTCTGCAACAGTTATAGGCCCCCCCTCCAGCTTATGATTAAATGTGAGCCACCACTGAATGTGGTCAGAGAAATAAAATGTAGTGTGATTTCTTCCTTCAGCACAAAGTGCATTGAGTAACTGAACCTCTTTTCCAGTAATTTTCTCTAGTGCATTGTATGTCCTTCCAGCAGCACAATGCAAGAGCATCATGCAAAAGCATGAGGGCCCAGGCCTCAGCTAATTGTGGCTTTGTATTCCCTGGTTCCAGATATTGTACATAATTTTTTTTCCTCTACTAATGCCTATGTTTTTTGCCTGTGCCAGAAAGGAAAGAGAATACTGGTCAATCTTCTGGACCTTTGCTTTAGAATTCAAGTTTGCAAAAGAGGAACCTGACTTTATTAAAAAGTTGAATCAAGCAAAGTGAAGGCATTATCCCTCCCTTTTTTTCCTCCTGGCCCATGTATAGGTATGGTTACTTTAGAAATTTGGCACATGTATGTGGTAGGACTGTTTATACATAAATGGTTACCCATGCTTGAGTGCCTTCAGGACTGGGGCTCCCATCAATTAGCCAGATGCTAATCCTACAAATTATACCGTGTGCTTTAAATTTTTTCTCATGAAAACCTCTTGCTTCAGCAAGAGCTTTCAGATTTAGTATTCTTACACTGGAAATTTCTCCCTTTATTTCATTATGCAGTCAGAAACCTAATGAAAGAATGGGAGAAAAATTTGCAATTGGTATAGTCATGTGATTTGATGCCAGGGTAATTCACTGGCTCTTGCCCAAGGGCCAATCTAAAATAAGGAATATGATTCTTTGTTGCCTGTTCTGTTTCTATAGAAACTCAGTTACTTAATCATGTCTGAAAAGGTACTTGCTACATGAAGAATTAATGAACTAACGAACAGTATTAAAACAGTACTAAAATTCTCTTTTTTTTTAAAAAAAAAGTTTGATTTTTACTTTATGTAGAAAATCCTCTGATTATCGGTATGAACAGCTGTGATTTCAGTCTGGTTGCATCACATGTCTGCATTGCAAAAACACCCAACCAAACAACAAATACCAAACCCAAAACAACCAACACTGACCTAACAACACAAAAAGGAGCAGTTCGTGAAGGAGAGCAAGCAGGTGCAGCTTCATGATTGCATGAGTTTTCATGTTACAAAAACATACTTTTTTTTTAATATCACATGTATCATCTGTCAAAACAGCTATTGCATGATACAAGTAAAATGTTAGTGATAAACTGTCAGTTGCAATTGTCTTGGTAAGCTTGGATTTGAATTTCCATGCAATCTGGAATTCTGTCAATTTTCCTCCTTTAACCTCCTCACTACATGGTTATTTTTTCAACCTGTTTACTGAAAAGCCCCTGACCAACTCCTAGATACTCCACCATTGGAAAGTATTCTTTCTTTCCTTTCCTTTCCTACCTCCCATCTGTTGTTTCAGTCACTGCTGGCTTCTTACTTTGTTGATGGTTTTCTTTTCATAGTGCTCTCCACATTTCTTAAATACATTGCTCTGTCTTACAGTGTTTGGTGACACAGGGGGAGGGGGATGTTCCTCTCCTGTCTACCATATCCAGGAGAGAGGGTAGGATGGGAAGTTCCTTTGAAGCTGATGTTGCTGTACAAGTCAGTAGGTTTGTTCTGACTTCTTGATCTTACCTGCATATCCTGGTTTTTACAGCGCTCCAAGAACTAGGGGCAGAATTGTTTGGCAAGACCACCTACATGCAGTGAATTTGGAAAGACAGCAGGAGGAAAGAAACAAGCAAATTTTTAAAGAATACAGGAAATGAACAGTGTTTCTGTATCTCAGAGAAGATTGCATTTGGCCAGCATACAACTTTATTTAGATATTACATCATGCCTATTGCATATTTATTACTGTCAGTAGACACGTGAAGCTGAGAAGCACAAAGAAAAGATTGCTGTATTCGCAGCAAACCCAGATGACGAACGAAGTGTATTGTCTGGCTTGGTCCCCACTCCAGCTGAGCAGTACTGGCAGCTTTACATGTTTGAGGTTTTTACCCTTGGTTGAAGTGATGTGCTTTCTGGGCCAGGGCTATACTGCATTTATGAAGCTCAGATGGAAAGAAAAATAGAAATAATTAAAGGTACATTTAACCTACTTCATTCTCCTGAGTTTGAATGGAGCCAGGTTGTATCTAGGATGGCTAGTGGAGAATGTTCAGAGGCAGCTTGTAAGTGTACAGCCAGTAATCAAAATGTGTGAGAGACGAGGAGCAACTAAAGCCAGTGAGACTAGTCTACATTGGGATATTTTACATTCATATTTTGTGTTTGTATTTTGTAATTGTCAGCTTTATAGCACACCTTACTCCTGATGCTGTGCCCAGGCTTGTTTCTCATGTGTTGCAGAATTCTTGGGTTAAGAAGGTGGTGCATGTTAGTTCATTGTGCAGAAAGATTACAGTTGATCTGACCTGAGAAGATCTGTTTAAAACAAAATAAAAGAGAACGGGGGAAATACAAAATCACTGATAGGTGGGATATTTCTTAGTGTCAATTTAAGTTCAGATTTGAGGGATCTACCAAAATGGAAAAGGGGTACTGCTTTTATATCTTTATGATGCACAGCACAAATCAGAAAGAAGAACAGCAAGGGAACTAGTATTGTGTATACCAGTTACAACAGCAAAATGAGGAACTAATAAAACTATGACAGTAAAAAATACACATGTGAGACTTGAAAGGAGAAGAGAACTTTAACAGGAGAGTTTTAAAGTGGTTTTGGTGCATGCAGTTTATTTCAACTGTTTAGAAAAAAACCCTAATTTCTACCCCAATAAATATTTTCACCAAAAAACAATCTGTGAAAGTTCATCCATTTGTTGTTTATATATTTCAAATTTTTTTTTCAAACAGTTGAAACAATTTGCTGAGAACTTCAACGTGAAAATTTAAATATGACATTGCTGCAGGGGAGACGAACATTCCTTGTGGAGCTGAAAAGGGGGAAAACTTTCACACAGTTTAAAAATAAATTTTAACTAATATATTAGTTAAAACTAATTTTTAGTTTATTTTTTAAAATAAATTTTCTCTTCTTGCAGAGAGTTTGGGGGCTTAGAGTTTTATTTTACATGTAGTTTATTATAAAAATACGATCTAGAGTTTGTGGAAATATAGTTAGGAGTTAATGGTAGCTTTTCCTATGTGACTGTTGGTGGCTCTTTCCATAGCAAAGAATTTTCAAAGCTACTTCTGGAAAACAGTATGGCTTTGTCTTTCCTCAGTATCCTTTCATCTGAAAAACAGCTTGACTCTTAAGGCATTTTTGTCCTTCCTACCCTAAATAATCAGACTGTAAAGTAGCACAATTATTTTTGTTGGAAGACTTTAGTTTTACCTAGCTGACATTCAAGTTTTGAACCTTTATAAAGGTGTATTGTCTGGGATTTCTTGTTGGTGTTGGAGGAGGGTTTGTAGTTGGTAGGTTTTTTACTGCTGAGGGCTCCAGCAATATATGAAACACAGGAAAGAACTAATCAACTTTTAAACATGATTTTATAACACAACTACATCCTGCTTTGCTTCAGTTTGCCTGTATTTATGCTAGCATTGATGTATGTTAAAGAGTTGAAGTCTTGTTTAAGCTGAAGATGTTTCCCTTTTAAATTACTCTTCCTCTTCACAGCAAGAGACAACAATATGTATGTAGATATGAATATGTAGTTCTGCATTTTGCTGTGGAGGGTGAAATGGTATGGGGAGGGACTGCAAAGCCCTCTCCTGTGGGGTCTTGAATTTACCAGTGTCACTGTTGGACACGAGATGAGTCACATGGACGCAGCTCGAGGTGTGGTGAAAGAAGAAGAAGAAACGTTTATTTGTTCTTTCAGTATTTACAGGTTTTCGACCACGACCAGGGGTTGGATAGTCAGGTTAACACCTTCCCAACTGCACTGGCCATGAGAGATGTCCATCAAAAGGCATATCTTTAACGGGATGTATAAACACCTATGTTGATAGTTACTTTCCTGGGAAAATGGCTAGAAATTATGAAAACAATATCGAAAGGCCTGATTCTCAGGGTGACAATCCATCACGGTGTATTCATCAGAATTTCCTCTTCCATAGGTCTCCTTGTCGGTACTCTTGATGTTGTGTTGGACTCCAGTGCCAGAGTGGCACCATATCGAATCCTCTACCAAACACCAGACTCCTTGGTCTACTGGACCATTGCCTGTGGTAAGCACAAATGCACTGACATGTGGATTTTTATTCTTCCTGGATACTGTGTCACATAGCATAATAAGAGAGCATCCTTCCTGCTGAGCACAGTTATCTCAGGACAAACAAATGGATGAAAACCTGCTGTAGTGGTAAAATTCAGTGGCACCAGAGTTTCTGATAGTCAGACTTTGAATGCCAGCATGGAGGGGTACGTTATGCACAGTGACTGAATTAAGCCAGGAATGGTCATGGAGCAGGCACGAAACATCTGTATTTCCCACTTTTCTACTTGCAGCTGTGTTCCCAGACCAACAGTACCCATCCCTCCTTCTTGCATGCTCTCCTCAGTGCCCAGGACTCACTCCTACAACTCTTCTAAGCAGCATTTCTGGGTGATGGGGTGTCTTTAAATAGGATGGTGGGAGGAGTACCTGGATTATAGCACCCCAGTTACTCATACAGGGCACCTGGCTTCCCTTGGAATGGTAACCAGGAAGAAAGTGCAGCCCTAGGACTCACGTGAATACTGAATAGCAAACAGTGAGACATTTCCTGTCTCCTCCAGGATAAATACCATCTACATCCCAGGGATGCCCTGCCTCCTGGATGTTTATTTTAGACAGTGTGTGTTCTTTCTAAATATGATGTAGTTAGAATTCAGCAAGATGGTAGCTAGGTTAGTTAACTACAGAAGTGTTTGTTCCTACATAGATTCAACAACCTTTAAGAATTTTGGTCTTTAACGCTCCAACTTGGACAGATCTAGCAGTAAGACTGCTCCTTTTGTCATTATAGTAGTGAAAACAGTTGAGTTGATATTTTTGTACATTAAATAGGATTTTTGCATGTATCAGATCTTTTACTATATGCTTATTTCTGTGGTCAGGTACTGTCTTAGTTTAGGGCAAATTAGGGAGGAAAACTCTAAATGGGGATTTCCTCAGGGAAATGCCCCCTCCCCACCCCTGGTCCAGGAAAGAGGAAAAAAACAACAACAACAACAAAAAATTCCTTGGAGAGAAGTGGAAAAAGCTGTTTATTTAACAGAAATTGAATAATATTAAATAATAAAACCTCTTGCTGTTCGATGGGATGGCAAGTCTAGGAAGAAAACTCCTTTTTCATGTGGTGTAGCTCGGCTTGCTCAGGTTCTTATCAGTCCCTCCAGTGCTGGAAAAGTGCCCAGGCCCAGGCCCCGGTGGGCCACAGGCGTGAGCTCCCGGGGTTTGGCTGGGTGTTCAGTCCAGAGCAGGCTAGATCCAAAAAAAACCAAAGGAACTCCTCTACCTCAGCTAGCTAAAACTAACTAAAAGCCAGAGAGAAGCTCTGTCCTGCTGTCTGTCCGTGCTGCAGACACCACAGTCTAGGAGCGGGATGTGTGGGAGTGATGTTTTCCTTAACACAAACTGCGGCTTCTTCTTCCTCTTCTCTTGCTCTCAAAGCCAGTCTTAAAGGTGCAGGACTTAATATATAACATAAACCAGACGATTTGGGATACTAGTATTATAAAGTCACTCCAGGACAGGTACCTATTGCAAGTAACATGAAACAGAATGGAGTTAGTCTCTGGTTTTGTCTGCTGTCTCTGAAAATAGTGTCTGGAGTAAAATGCAGAAAATCCAGGTCGTTTAGCTTTGGCTGGTCAAGCTTGTCAGGTCAGATCATTAGTTTGATAGTATTGCTTTTCAGTCTTAACAAATGGAAACTTCTCAGTGCATCTCCTCCAGCTCAAAAGTTTCACTGGCAACAAAGTTTTTGCCAACAGCCAAAACTATTAATTTGAAAAAGAATTGAGAGGAGAGAACAAGTGGAGACGTGCATACATGCCTATCATCTCTTTAATGTCCTGGTATCCTCCAGTACCCCCACTGATGCCTGACATTCAAAAATACTGGTTAATGATGCTATAGTCTTCTTCTTGACTAACTGTGTCAACTAACACTTCACTAATACCCATTCTCCCAATCTAAATTTGACATTTAGATTATTTGGATAACTTTTCCTCCAGACAAATACCCTCTTGGGAGGAGAAGAGAAGGAAGAACAGATGAAGGTTTGCTATCGATACAATAACTTTAGTTCAAACCAGGCTCTGTTCTTAGGAGTGTATGATTTCTGTGTCTGGCAAAGGTGATATCAAAGCTGTGTCACCTTCTGAATCCAACAGGAAGTTTTGCTAATAGCTCTTATTAGCACAATTATTTCTTACTGGTTTTGATTGCAGCAAACTTTAAAGAAGGCATCAGTTCAAACAACCTTTTCCCCTTCTATACCTGTTAGTACCAATGCCCTGAAGATTTTAAAATTCATATCATTTAGCTTTAGTGAGAGCTAATACTAAAACCATATATTAACAGAGTTGTCAATATTATGAAGTTTGTTCCCAAATCTGCGTTTAACAGAATTCTTTTTACTGTCATGTACTCTGCTATGACCATAAGTAATGCGTGTCAGCTTTCCATGGATATCAGAAGAGAAAGAATGGCAAAAGTACTTGCCTGTATATTTATTTTCATCCAGATGTCAGTGCACAGCAATTAGTAACTACCTCCTTCCAAAAACTTAAAGGGGGGCAGCTGAGGACACAAGTTTTCTTGCTATTTGAAGACTCCCTTTCAAAGAAAATAGCATACCACAAAGCTCCCAACAAAATAGTGTTCCTTCAAAGACCCTTGTTCTGTGTATTCAGAAATCATTTGTAAGACTTTGGAAATAGGCCATATGATTTCTCTTTAGATTTTTTCTTGCATGATACCTATAGATAATGACTGTAATTTTATACCTACAGTGTGTCCTCAAGATAAGCAGGGGCATAAAATGGAAGGCAGAGTTATGAGTTATGGCCACAGAATAAATAAATGTACCATACACGTAGAAATTTATGGTACTGCTGAACTGTGAGAATTTTGTTTTTCTTCTGAGAAAGATATTGTGGATTTCATGGAGAAGTACAGTACTCTGTCTACATTTAAGCTAGTATTAATAAGCATGCTCTTCAATTATGAATCTTAGCTCTACTTGAAATTGCTAATGTAGTTAATGTATATATCTGGGATTCCATTTTGTAAAATTTTTCTTGAATTTTTAGTCTCCTAATATCTGGTTGATGGCTTAGTTGTTTTGGTTAAATTAAGAGACTGCAATAGCATAGTCACTTGAGGGCAATACTGTGGATCTTACAGGGAGGTAAAATTTTACAGAGAGCAAATAATTTATCTATGCAACCTCGAAATTGAGCAGCCCAGTGTTCCCTAAGGCTCTGCACTATGGTTATTTTATGAATTTGCAACTAAACCAATTCCTTCTGAACTGATCAAGGGTTGTTAAAATTATGCAGATTACTAAGGGCTTTGGCTCCATTTAGCTATGCAACTCTGACTTGTCCTGCATTGTCCCTCCCCATTTTTTAAGGGTAGACTGCTGGATATTTGATACTTGTAATCTTTTATTTTTACAGAAATATGTCTTTTTCTCTTCCTTCAGTAAAGAAATAATCTCCGTCTTTACTGAGTAGCTATACAGAGTGACTCAAAGAACTGCGATTGTTTCATGATTTGTTTATGACATTTGGTCTTGCTCAGTACAAGAGTATTCTGAGAGTGAAAGTAATTTGGGGGGGAGGGGGTTGTCTGCTCTAAAATGACTGTTTAGACAGATTTAGACATGAGTTTTCTTGGATATTAACTCTACTGATCTAGGCCATAGAGGATTCTGGCTGGTGAATCTGAAGCCTTATAGCTCTGGAGAGAAGGGCTCTTGTTAACAGCCCTTTCACCAGTGCAATGTTGGGTTTATTGAATTATATAGGAGAATGGTTATTTAGTTACTTTTCAAGAACAAGTGATGGTCTAGGAATGCAAAATGTTGTACACAATCAGCCTTTGGTATTGTAGTAGCCCTGATGTGTCCCATGCCAGTGTCCCCACACAGTCTGCTTAGTGCTCAGCTTAAGGTGAAAATGGTACTATATCTAAATTTTGTTTGGAAATGAACAACTTTCTTAGATCCTTCTCCACCTATAAGATCAGTCATTCTTACAGAGGCTTTGTGTGTTTTTTCAGGTATTGGACTACTGTAGGGGTTTTGTGGTAATGGTAATTATATGCACTTCATGCAAGTTGCTATGTTGTACCTATTTTCATTTTTATTTCCTGCCAGTCTTGAGGGCTCTGTATTTTGAAGTGCAGTGTTTTAACTGTTAAATTGAGTTTCTTCCTCTTCCCTGAGAGTCAGAGTTATTGCTTAATTTACCTAAAAGGCCAGTGATTGCAAAATGGTGAATACTTTTAATATGCAAAGATAGGCAAAAAACTTTACAGTAACAGAGATAAAATAATCTGTAGTTTAAAACATTGCAGCAAATGTGGATTTTAATCCTGAGTGAACAAAGCAAAGAGAAAGACTTAGCTTGTGATGATGAATTGTTGAGAACTGGGGTGTAGGTTTTGTGCTGATTGTGTGATCTACTGTAGGGGAAACTGGGAGAGTAAATGGTGAGATAATGGAGACAAAAAGCAGTGGGGAAAGAAAGAGATGTATTGTTAGAGGTTGAGAATAATCAGCCAAAGCAGTTTCAGAAGTGATGAAAAATAACTGATGAACCACAAATCAGAAAGAGACAGCTTTAAGAAGTAGTTCATCATGATAGTGTGTCTGTACTGCTTGTTACTGCTCTTACAAGCTAAGTAATTTTTCTAATGACAGTTTAGTTTTATATACATAGCTTATGCATTTCATCATTGATTTTTACAGCAGTGTTAAAGCCAACATGAAATAAAATAATGTTCAGATCACCTTCTGAGTTCCAGAAAAGTCTAGTTGCATCCAGTAGTTTTAAGGAGAAGTAGCAATGACAGTCATTTGTGGTTCTGAAGTATTGATTACATATGTGGGTTGTTGTGCAACATGATTTATGCATCTGTACTACAATCAGAATTGTGACATTCCCCTGGAAGTTGCACAGAATGTTGCATTCTGTTGCCTTCATTGGAGTTGTTAAATTAAATGCAGTGGGAGAAATTTTGGAATTTCCAGAAGGACAGCATCTAGTGAAATACTGCATCTCCACTTACTGGCAAGTTGTCTTGGAGTTTTTTGTTTATGATTAAAGGGACACTGACACTGGTGTGTTATTTATTTTGTGACTTTTGGTTTGTTTGGTTTTTTTATACAGGTTGCTCAAGGAAGGAAATCACTGAGCACTGGGAATGGCTCGAGCAGAATTTGTTGCAAACTCTTTCAATCTTTGAAAATGAGAATGACATAAATACATTTGTCAGAGGAAAAATACAGGTAGTGTATTGATTACTGTAAATGTTGTTAATGATACAAATGACTATGGAAAGAAAACTGATGTGAATTTAAAGTAAATTTGTGCTGGTAGTCCCCAGGCTGCTCTGCCTTTTTGAAGGACTAGCAGATGTTAAGTAGCAACATGTGTATAAAAATCACAGAAATTTGTGATTAGTGCACATAGCTTACAGCAGTGTGATTTTTTTAAAAACCCATATAAATATAAGGTATTGTAAGTTCTAAAATTAATTGCACTGTTGACTGTCTTAAGCTTTGACAGTTGTCCATGCAACTGTTTTTCCATTGCAAGGCTTAATTTTATTTTTTTTTTAATCCACTCATAATGTCTCCTCCCCATCTTCTGCTTAGTTAAATCCTGTAATATTGGCATTTATACTTCGTACAGGTGTTAAGGGTTGCTGGTTCATTGATTTTTTTTGTTTGGTGCACAGTGGGAATGTTGGTTTTTTCAGAACTTCTTTTTCTCTCTGTAGGGCAGGTAATAGCTAGACTGGCAAAAGTACCTTTTTCGTACTAAGAATTATTTTAAAAGAAATACCTTGTTCAAAGATTGTAATCAAAATTACTCTCTTTACTGGTGTGTGTTCAAAGCATTGGCTTTGTCTCATTCCTCTTTTAACATTTCATATAGTAAGTCAGCTCTCTTATGAATCCCACAGTTGCTTATGTTTTCCCAGTGAATCAGGTATGAGGACTATAGATGGTCATGGAAATACCTTATATGTGAAGGCATCTGTGTTTTGAAATATAATCTTTATGGAAATTGTTACTTCTTAGAGCTGGATGAATACTAAATGTGATTGATGGTTCTCTGTCTTATACTCTGCTCTTCATGTAAATATGGAGCAAGTTGAAGGCAAAAAGTCACAAAAAAGGCAAAAAAATTATAACTTTAATATAAAGTTATAAATTTATTTATCTATATATATTCTTTAGTTTATATATATTGTCTGTAAAAGACAATAGAGATGATTGTCAAGGAGATTGGGAAAATAAGAGAATAAAACAGGGCTTCAGTATAGAACAGAAGGAACCATAGTCTTTCAAAATATCAAAAAAACATCTTTTCACCTTTTGCCAGTTCAAATTTCATTAAGGTCATCTGCACCTGAAAGTGGGAATTTTTCCATCCTGTTACTTAACCTATTTGAAGGTTTCTTTTTTTTCTTCTTTCCCACCAACTTTTGCTCTTCTTCTATGCTCAAGGTCCAATAAGAGGGGTCATAGAAATAATTTTAAATATTTCCTAAAGAACAACAGTTCCTTTTCTCCCTATTTTTTTCCTTTCCTTAAGACAAATTTCATGTGAAATCCTATGTCTGTCTCCTCAGGAAGGAAGAAGAAAATACTACAGATCACAAGCACTAAACGGAACTGTTAAGAGTATTTGAGTTAGGCTGGTTAATTTAAAACAAGGTACTGGCAAGTGGATGGTGTTTGGTTGCCTTTGCCATAGGCATGGTAGGGAGTAAGGTCATCAGAAAGAAAGCCTTGAATGATAAACAACTAAATAAGCCAAAGAGTGAGCAGAACAATAAGCTCACTGGAAGACTTCCTTGGCATTGCAATAACAATTGAGGCCTGTATCCTGGACAGCAATGGGAATTAGGATATCTGATAGCCCATTGCCTCTAACAGGATGTGTCCTTTTTTCATTCCCTACCAGGGCATCATTGCTGAGTACAACAAAATCAATGGCATCAAAGAGGATGATGACACAGAAAAATTCAAGGAAGCCATAGTGAAATTTCACAAGCTGTTTGGGATGCCAGAAGAAGAGAAATTAGTGAACTACTACTCCTGCAGTTACTGGAAGGGGAAGGTTCCCCGTCAGGGCTGGGTGTATCTCAGCATTAATCACCTTTGCTTTTACTCTTTTTTCATGGGCAGGGAAGGTATGTTTTAGTGGAATGGTAATTTGTGCATCTAATAATGGTTAGGACATCTCCCTAGCTTGTTACTTTACACATACTAATCACTGAGGGTACAAAGACCCTGAGGAAAAGAGAAGCAGGGAGCAATTCCCTGATTTTTCACACTGCTTAAATGTGTGCTTGTTCCCTCATTTGGTCTTTCTCAAAGCGTTCTTTGTAAAACAGTGCTTGGCATTGTCTAGGGACATGGTTCACCTCAGAAGCTATGTCCAAGAGGGAATAGGGACAGGATCCACCAGTTCTGGCTTTCTCTTCTGCTCTTACACAATCCTCAAATAGTACTCTGGCAGACTTTGCAACCTTAAATGATGTACATTTGTACAACCCCAGAACATGAGAAAGGTTTCAGAGGAGACCCAAAATAAAGAACTGCATAATGTGCTTGCAGCCAGTCTGTTCTACAGGGAATTAATTCAAAGCACGGTTTTGGAGGTAAACAATTCAGCAGTATTTGGTTATGGGCAGTGGATCAGTCCTAGGATTTAGCCCTTGCTTTAAGGACACCACCTGTATTAGTGTTGGGAGAAAAGCTAAGGTTCTGTCATGGCTGTAATATTTGAAACTTTTTACTGTATAAAAATAACACAGGCCTGTCTGATGTGTTTAGACTGTGTTTCTTTGCTTCCATAGGAAAAGAGGTCATCAGAGTCTGAGCAAGTGCAGTGACAATGATAAGGCATGTTAGCTCACCTAGCTTTGTAATGCTTCTGTGGTGTTCTGTAAATAAAGTAAATGATATTTAAACTCTTTTATCTGCTGTTTGTCAGATGATAGTGGTTTGTTTGTACAAATTTGGTCTATTTATGCTATGCTCCCAACTTCTCAAGATGCAAGAAAAAGTCAGCTGAATGCATTTTATAGGAAAAGGAAGCTAAAAGCTCCCGACTATGCTAATTTTTGGTCTGAATCTTGTTTTTTTGCTTGCTCCTGTTCAGCAAAGTTAGTTATCCGTTGGGTTGATATCACTCAGCTTGAGAAGAATGCTACACTGCTCTTCCCTGATATGATCAAAGTGAGCACAAGATCAAGTGAACATTTCTTCTCAGTATTCCTTAATATCAGTGAGACATTTAAACTAATGGAACAGCTTGCCAATATAGCTATGCGACAGCTTTTGGACAATGAAGGATTTGAACAAGACAGGTCATTACCCAAACTGAAAAAGAAATCCCCCAAAAAAGTATCTGCTCTAAAACGGTAGGTAGCACTAGCTCTTACTCATTTGTTACTCCTCAGTCCTTTTACTTGCAGGATTTTGTCCAAAGGTTTTCTAATGTTGCAGCCATTTACTATTACTCCAAAAGGAATGATTGATTCCAGCAGTGGCAAAACGTGAATAATTATTTAAATATAATTACTTTGTATCTTGTTGAAATAGGAAATGGAAAACGCTTGAATATGAACAAGTTGCAAAAATAAACTTACTTGAGCCAAATGCTCATTTGTTCAGAAGTTCTTTAGTGTATCTCCTGACACTGGCTGCATTTTGGTATCTGTTGTAAAGCCAATTTATGTCTGTAGGGGAGGGTAATAAAGTGATTAATGTGTTATTAAGAATTGTGCCTAGCATTCATACTCAGTCTTATCACTGGAATTGAGAAATTTTTCTAGATTATTAGTCTATCTAGAATGTCATTTAAGTATCAGCGATACAAAAATTGACATAAAATTCTAAGGCATGAAAATGTATCTGGAAAATATTTCTTCTTCTTTTGTATTGTACTTCAGCTCATTATTTTCTTTTTCATTTTTTATTATATGTTCATGTTAGTGTACCATACAGAATTATAGCCAGTGCTTGTTTTTATTTCTCATTACTTAGTGACATCTGACATGCATTATATCACTTTTTTTTGTCCTTACTGTTGAGTGTTTCATGCTGAATGCATTATCTAGACTAAATCTTGAGAATGCTAAAAAACTCTAACCTTAAGGATTCCATAATGTTAATAAAAAAGACTCAAAGATGCCTTTTTTATTACTACTAGCAAAAAATGGATTCACCGTACATATTCCCAGAAAGAAGGGCTGAATGTGAAAAGCTCACTCAGAAGTAAGGATGAATGTCTGAGTCATTCATGGCAGGGTTTGTTTTTTTTTATGTAATTTTAGAACCTTCCAAAAGTGAAGACTATATCTCCACTATATGCAAATTATTTCCAACTGTACTCTCCTTGCTTAGCTGAGTTATATGTTGCAGGTAACTTGCAATGATTTGCGTAAAATACATCTTAAAATGTGTTATATATTCCCTAAATGAAGAAAATCTTACTGTGGTTTTTCAAGGGATCTTGATGCCAGAGCAAAGAGTGAGAGATACCGTGCATTGTTCCGACTTCCCAAGGATGAGAAATTAGATGGACACACAGACTGTACTCTTTGGACTCCATTCAACAAAATGCATATTTTGGGTCAGATGTTTGTTTCCACAAACTACATTTGCTTTACTAGTAAAGAAGAGAACTTGTGCAGCCTTATTATCCCTCTTCGAGAGGTAAACATTTGTATTTTAAAATTTATAGAGAAACTAATAAAGCAGTATCTTATTAGATATTTCAGCCTAGCTTTGAATTTTTTTATTTTGGTGGGGTTTATTTAGTATTATTTATTTTTGTATTTGTTTTTACTGATTGCTTTTGGAGAAAAGCCTATTTTCATACTTTTTATCTCATGTGAGCATGCCATTCTGATGTGTTCTAAATAATATTTAATGACTGTGTATCTTAGTTTACAGTTCCTGCTACTAAAGTTCACATGGAGTTTTTTCCATCAGTTTTCATAACCATTGTGAGTTCTTCCTCTCTCATAACTTGTATTCTGATTTACAGCCCAATTTTACATTTTTTTTGCCTCATAGGGAGGAGTGGAGGGTGAAACTTCCTAGATTGATGAGTGGAAATTCTGTTAAAGAATCTGTCAGATAAAATTTGCTTTTGTCAGATGTAAAAATATTTATAATCCTCAAGTTTTGAATTGCTTCTTCACACAGATTTGCAATTATTTATTCTTGTATTTGGAAAATATTTTGTCAGTATCTTTTAAATTGGTGTGTTTCGCTTTTTAAAGCTGGTTACTTAAAGCAGATCATCAGTAAGAAGAGTTTGTTTGATGCAATAAAAAACAATTATGTTGGAGTTTTTTTTATGGTTGGCTTGATTAATGGGTTAATGGAAAACTGTGTTAAGAAAGTTTTGGAAGTAGTAGCAAAGCTGATGTAACCAAGGACAGTTTGGCTTGTCTGAAGAACCATGGAATATTTCAAGGCACTGTGTTTCCCCCAAAAATCATTAATAGTAAAATGGGTTCTTGTTGAAAAACTTTGAAGTACAGCTTCTCAACAGCTTGTTGCAACGACTGGTTATTTGGGATGAGACATTCAATTATGGTTGCACAGGTAAAGTAGTGGAGGAAGAGGAAAAGTCTTCATTTAACAGAGCCTGTTTTTCTGGATGCAGATTCAGCAACTGCTTTTGATAGCCACAGTCACAGAAGCACTGAATTCAGAGCAACTCTAAAGCTTTAAGAGACAGAAGTAGCTGAAGGAATAAGTGCTTCTATGTGAACAGCTTTAAGTCTCAGCACCAGCAGCGAGAACAGTAAACTGAGGATAGTCCTCAGAACAACTGATCAGTACCATTACTAATTAAAGGAGAGCTTTCTATTTAATTAAAGATTTGAGTTAAATCCTAAGGTAATTCCAGTGTTCTGTAATATCCTGGAGGTATTTTGACAGATAAGACAATAGTAAAGCATTGATTTAGAAATTATGATGAGGAAAGATTTTTACAGTGGCTGACTGCGCTGCTCACTGCACCTTTAGCAGATGCCCTCTCTAAGACAAAGCACCTCAGATATTTGTGTGTCTCTATTGAATAGGAAATAGGAAATAAGTAGATATCAGCTCTCATTATAGCACAGCTATAATTAAGCTTGCTTTAATAATGTCTGTCCTGTGCCTCTAGAACTTGTCTGTCTTCTGTGCTGACTGCTCTTGAACAGTTTTTAAGTGGAACAGAAAATATAGGAAACACTTTTTGTTAACTTCTATATGCTATTTGTGAAGTTAACAAACAACTAGTTAACTAGTTTAAGTTAACAAATAACTAGTAGATTTGTAGTTAGCAGAAAAATAAGAGGAAGCAGGGAGAACAGAGAAGTGGTTTAGCACCCAGGTGGTGCACTTCAGTGTTTAAGTATTCAAAGAGGATGCATGAAAAATGATTACCATATCTCTTTAGCTAGAGAGCTATTAATATTACAGTATTCATGTCTTGCCATTGATTTCTGTTTTTAAAAGGGTTAAAGGAGCAAAAGTAAAAGTCCTAGCAAAATTAAATGTGCCACTTTCTATTCTGAAGGCAGTAAGTTAGTTTTCATTACCTAAGAAATCATCTAAAGTTATAAAAGCAGTGGTTTAAAGTATTTACAATTGTGATTTGTGTTTTGTTCAATGTATGAACTGCACAAACTTGATGGATTGATGTTTTTAAGGCTAATAGTTGGTAATGCTTAGGACACACAACGGTTATATAATTCATCAGCAGTGTATGTATGACTTATCCCTGAGATTTCTTTGCATTAATGTGCTTTACTGAAACCTCAGGGAACTCATTCCCTGTACTCAGTAGATTGTGGTATGAGTATTATTTACGTGTTGAAGTTCAGTTAGATTAGTGACCATTTCCCTGATAACTGGAGGCCAAACAGAAGCTTCCACCTCACAAGGTTAGGTATTTTCCTTTGTAAGGGAAGACATGGGGTTAATTTCTCTTTGTTGGAAATTCCTGTGTACTGTGAAAATACAGTTAAAATAACACTATGCAAGTATTTTTACAGTATGCAACTATAACACAGTTGTATCGGAGTGTCATGTCAAAAATGGCTTATTCACATGTATTGACAGTAAAATGTAGGCCAAGGGTTCCATGGTTTCAGCCTGTGCTGATGATGTTAGGAAGCAGGAGAGGGATTTGGAAGTCCTACAAATAATCTGATAGATTTGTATCCCACAGGTGAAATTTTGTTTCACTGATTCTTTTAAAATAGGGCCTGAGGAAAATCGACTAAGCAGTACAGGGGACTTTTGATAGAAAATGTACTGAATTGAATTGTTTGAGGGATTACAGCCTTCATCTTCTAGGCTTGTAAGCCCTTGTATGCAAACCATGTTTTCTGGCAAAGGGGTATCCATAGGGATTTGATATAGGGGTGGAAGGAGTATGGGTTTATTGTATTAAGATGGTTTCTTAGACAAAGCAGCTTGATTAGCTAAAGATCTTAAGCTGTAGCAACTGTTTATTCCTAGGTGACAATAGTGGAAAAGGCAGACAGCTCCAGTGTGCTGCCCAGCCCACTGTCAATCAGCACGAAAAACAGAATGACATTCCTCTTTGCCAACTTGAAAGATAGAGATTTTCTTGTACAGAGGATCTCAGACTTTCTGCAACAAACCACTTCAAAAATATACTTGGATAAAAATATTGCTGGAAGCTATATCAGCTCAGATGATGAGGTATGTGAAGTAATATGAATACTTTACTAGAAGGGGATTTTAACTTGTGTGGGGTGAGGAAACACTTAAAAGTTTTTGCGAAGCTAAAGCTTTATGCACAGAAACGTGACCTCTTTTGTTTTAATGCCTTTGACCTAAAGAGATAAAATTTGTCAGTTAGGATATCCATCTTTTTCACATTAAACCTAAGAGAAATCATCATTGCTGAGGAAGAGCTACTCTAATTTTTGCTGCCACATTCTGAAATTACCATGTATCTTGTTGGAAAGTGTCGTAGTTACTTAACTGGTGAACTGAATAGTACTTTTAATATCTATTTACTTGTCCAACTCAAATGTAATTCTGGAATTTTAATAGTTTGAAGAAATTATCAGTTGGCATGAGATTCCATTAATTCAAGTTTTTAACTGCTAAATCCCATCTTTTGACTCTTCTGAAAATAGTGTCTGAGCTGAGCAGGCTTACATGTGCACTGCTAGTGAACCTTGGAACATTTGACCTTACAGGAAAAAAGCCAGCCCTGTCCTGAACGTCAGGTGGCTATTCAGAACCACCTCCTTATATATGTGTTCAAAGTAAATGATTCTTAAAATATATGACTAGATACACTTTTCTTAGGTGCTTTGAATGTTAAGCCTTGTGCTGAATTCCAGCTTTTATGTATAAAATTCAGATGCTTCATATAACAACCTCATCAGTTCTGTTAAACCCAGAAAAGTATAGTAATTCAGATCTAAAAGTAGAAAAGGCTTTTGTGATGTATCATTTTGGTATTATGTCAGTAGATCTCACATTCCAAGCCTGTCCTAAGCCATACCTTAGCACTGTCCTGAGTAGCCCTTTCCTGTTTGCCATGTGTGTCTTAAAAGAATTGTTTTTACTTGCTTTGTTGATGGTGAGGTATAATTACTGTGTTGTTGTATACCAGAACACATAGTGCTGGAATTTTTGCCATAAATGTATCTAGTATTCTACCTGCTGAATTATAAATAAATTAATTTGTAAGCATTTACTACAATTTGTAATATGACTACATATCTAGATATGCATGACTACTACTGGCAATTTTGGGCATTTGGTGTGAACTGCTCCTTGAGATTTTACTGTGATGCAGTTTCCAAGCTGTTTGAGAAGTCAGAAAATCCCTTTTTTTCAAAATACTTTTCTTCCAAATCCCAATCTAACAGTCCTATGAGGCTGACAGATCAAGGGAGCTGGTTAAATTGCCCTGGGTTACTTAGGGTTAACATTACTCTAACAATTCTAGTTCTAGAATTTGGTTGTGTTTCAGGAGAGCTATTGAGAAACTGGAAACTATTTCATTATTCTTTACTGGTTTCATTTCTGTTGCCATATGTTTTTGTTAACCATTAGCATGTATAAATTTTTAAATAAAGTGAAGTAAAAGGTTTAGACACTGGCACATCTTTATGGCTGTACTGCTTGTGACTGCTTTCTGCAGGTGTTTTCAAGATCAAGTAGTTCAGTTTCTGCCAGCCCTCACAAAAGCCTGAGCTCAGAGTCAGAGGGAGAGCGACAATTCAACCTCAATGATAACGGCATTCCAACAGCAACTCAAGCTTTAATGACAATGTATCGACGCAGATCACCTGAGGAGTTCAACCCTAAGCTGGTAAAATACACCTCCAAGTGCTCCACCTGACTGAAAAGGCTGTTAAATTATGTTTGCCTTAAACCCATGTTTCTGACCCAGAAGAGTTTCATTCTGTCAGACAGTTAAGAAGAGGCAGTATTTTTCGCAGAAGTAAAGGCTTGAACACGTTGTTTTACCAACACAAATAATTTCACTACATAAAAGCAAAGTTGGATGTAATTCAAGGAGAGGTAGTATTCCTGCTCTTAAGTATAACTTTCTCTTAACAGCAAGGTCTACTGGCATAGAAACTAGGAAATGGGAGGAGGCAGCCCATTAAGAAGGTAACTGGTCTGTAGCCAAGTTATTTCTTGTTCACTTGGAAGGTTAGGATATTGCAGGCTTTTTAGCACTCAAGATTTTAGTGGGTCAGAGTGTTAGAGAATCTTTATGCCGGCCTTTCTTTGCTTTTAGGCCAAGGAGTTCCTGAAGGAACAGGCCTGGAAGATTCACTTTGCTGAATATGGTCAAGGGGTCTGTATGTATCGTACAGAGAAAACAAGAGACCTTGTACTAAAGGGCATTCCAGAAAGCATGAGAGGAGAACTTTGGCTGCTCTTTTCAGGTAGGTTTTTGTTTGAACGTGTCTGTGGGATATAAGCAAAAGTATGAGGGAAGAAAGGATTTCAAAGATGTTTAAAGATGTACATAAAGAGTGTCTGAAAATATTTGGAGTAAGTAAGACTGTGATTGTTAGCAGGCACCAAACAAGTTTATACAGGATTTCTGTTCAGACCAGCAAATACTCTTTCTCAAACAGGCTCACATAATTAAGGAAGAATATATAAAAAGCAGAACACACACTCTGTAACCAGAAGCCAGTAGTTTAGTTTCTAGCTGTTCAGCAACCACCAGCAAGCTTGGCGGTTTTATTAATAATATTTATTTAATTATTTAATATAAATTATTTAATAATTTCTGCATCCAGTTAAGGTTTTGGCCTTCACAGCAATTGTTGCAAGGAATTCCAAAGTTTAGGCATGTTACATGGAACCATTATATTTTTTTTGTTGGTAATAAAAAAGCCCTACTCTAACCTTCTTTTAGGTTTTGCTTCCATTATGTGAAAAATGGTGAGAAAATATTTGTCTGGGATTCTGTGTCATAAGGGATTCTCTAGATCTGTGTCCTTCAAAAGTTTCCTTTTTTGAATTTGAAGATTTTTGTCACAAGTTTTATGGAAATCAATCCTACCTCAGGCTTTCTTTATAACCTATCACCATATGCCTTCTTTAGCTCTACCTTCCCCAAGATAGTTACCACGGCTACCCACACCACTTATGATATGAGGGCCTTTATCTGATGACCTAATGATGCTTTCAAGTTTGTTTTCTATTTCTTCCCTAGTAATACATAGCCATGTACATTTTCTATTTGCTGCTGGGCACTAAAGAAATGTTTTCAGAAGATACACATAGGAATTCACAGCTATGTTTTTTTGTCCTATTAACAGCTAGTTTGTACTAATTTTCAATGCGTGTGTATAATTAATATTTTCTAAATAGATTACTTTGTGCTACTGACACTTGATTTTCGTTTCTGGAGAAGTTGTAAAGTCAGTAGTGAAATCTCACAGCAACTCTGTGAGCATGTAGTGGTATCCCTAAGGCTGAGTGCCCTGCTCAAGATGACAGAGTCATTTTCAGAAGTAAGAATAGAACTCATGAGTTTCCGTCTCTTGCTTTTGGCTGACATATCATACTCTTCGCAACCAAACATTAATCTACTCTGTCCTCAAGACAAGTAGCTTTCTCAGAGACAAGTTTTGAGTTATTTAGGATGGCCAAACCCACAGCCAGCTGCAGAGGGAGCTCATGATAACATATGACTGTGCAGTTGGTTTGTTCTTCATGCTTCCTGTTTTGTTCTGGCTGAGAGAGATTTTAACCTCATTATAAAAATGCCTGTAGAGAAGACAGGAAGGGGTGATAATCACCAGAGCACATCCTTTTTATTTTTTTAACCACCTTTAAAGAAATAATATTTTCATATTTGCTTTCGAAGTTCTTGGTGATGTTTGAAATGGAAGGGGAGTAGATAATCATGTTGGAATACTCTATGTGCTAAACCTTCCATTTTCTCCTGGTTTTAATATTTTTCTTCTACTCCTAGGAGCCATTAATGAAATGGCCACTCATCCTGGCTATTATGAGGATCTAGTGGAGAAATCAATGGGAAAATACAATCTTGCTACAGAAGAGATAGAGAGGGATCTGCACCGTTCCCTTCCAGAACACCCTGCATTCCAGAATGAGATGGGTATTGCTGCTTTAAGGAGAGTCTTGACAGCTTATGCCTTCAGAAATCCAAACATAGGATATTGTCAGGTAATTGAAATACCCTGGACTCCTTCTATTTCTGGAATTCCAGTTCTTTCCTTCCAGTCCCATTTCTTCAGTCATATGTGTGAGGGTTTGGCTGTGTGAAGCACACTGAGATGTGGATGGTGCTGTGAGCTCACGCCTCAGTCAGTGCTGCAGAGAGGCAGGTGTGCTGAGGTCAGAGGGATATCACACAAAGACCTTCTCTAACAACAGTATTAGCAACACATGTTAAGAGATGTTTTCTGCAAGCATATTTTCTGCTCATAGATCTAGAAACTGGAGAGATGATAACAGAGCTGTCTACAGAAAATGACAATGGACCCTGAAGAAAGGTTATTTTCTTATTAACAAAAAATCCCCTCAAAACCAAAACACTTTGTATTCAACCTTAATTTTTTAATCTAGTTTTATCTATCCATCCTACATTGAATTATATTATATTGAATAATATTCATTATATTAGTTATAACCCTCCAGAACCTTCTTTCCTCTTTCAATGATGCCATGCTATCATTCAAAACAACGGAAAGAAACAAAACCAGAAAACAACCAGAAAGCCAAGCAAAAGACCCCCAAACACTTGGCAAAAAATAAAGCATCCTAGGAGATATCACAGTGAGTCCCAACTGTGTATCTGTGGAGTTAATGCTCCAATGACCCAAGTGCATAGTTTTGAGGCTCTTAGGCCCATAATTCAGGTCACTTTAGTTACCGGTCCTAAATCATTCTTTCTTACTATGTAATTAATCACCTGGGCCTTTTTTTGCCTTCCTACGTACTTTTACAAAGAGGAAACTTAAATTCATTAGTATTAAGAAGCCTGATTAATGTCTCACTGTTAAGACTTCTGGATGCAACATGAATAAGTGCAAGCTTGATGCAACATGAATAAGTGCAAATTCTAACAGATACCATCATAACTTATTTAATAACACATGTGATACTAAGTAATAGCTACAACATTTGTAAAGATTATTTAACAGAGGAGGAGTAGAAGGACATTTCAATTCTGGTCCCTAAAGCTGTCACAGCAATTAATAACCTTGAGATTTGGTTCAGCTATAGTGAGAGTTCAGGCATATCACTAGTGCTGTGAGAGATGTTTTGGCTGCACCATACCCAGATTCCTCAAGAGCACCTATGGCAGAATATCAGTAGCAGTGCAACAGGGATGCGTGCAACCTGAGTCAGCCCTTTATTAGGAAGAAAAATCTTGATATCTTCAAAAACATCTGCAACACAAAACCAACCAACCCCCAAAAAAACACCAAAAAGCCCTGGTGAAACAACAGCAAAATTAAAGAAAAACCTTACAATTTTTTGTGATTTGAGGCTTTCTTAAGCCTTTCTTTGAGCACTTGGAAACACTGCTGTTTTTACAGGGAAGTACTTGAACAGTTTGGGATCTGCAGGGAGATATGTAGCTAATTTCCTAACCACTTATCTGCCCAGGTACAGTGCTAGATATTGAATAATTATATTTCCCTTTCTTTTAGGCTATGAATATTGTCACTTCAGTGCTCCTCCTTTATGCAAAAGAGGAGGAAGCATTCTGGCTGCTGGTGGCTCTGTGTGAGCGTATGCTGCCTGACTACTACAACACAAGAGTTGTTGGTACGCTATGGGGGTATTTTTGAAATGGCATTACAAAAAAATAACCAGATCAACTGGTGTTATTTGTACTGAAACAAATGTATGGGTAGATGCATCTGTGCATGCTAGTGACAAGACAGCTTGCTCAGGAGAATGAAGGCAATTTCCTAAAGAGGTAGTACTATGGTTAATAGTTTATCATTTGCTTAGGAGCAGATGGCATTCTAAAGTAGGCTTAAGCAAAGTAGATTTTTAAGAAGAGATGGAAGGCTAAAATTTGAGTTTTAGATGATCCAGTTAGCTGATTAAGGTAAGGTGGAAATGGGAGCTTTAGCAGTTTGCCGTAGAAGTCTTTGTGCTTGTACCTTTGATGTGAAGGGGCACAAGTATCAGAAAGCTGTTGTCAAATAAGCTTCCTTGTGTATGTAGAAGTGAGTGACTTCAATTTATCATGGAGTCTGTTTTTACTATATCTCACAAATAATTGAGATACTCAGCCTTAGAAATTATTCTTCCTGGCCTGGTTAGAACACTGAAGTTATGGCATGGGAATGTATAATATGGGATTCTCTTGAAGTAAATCTAAACCCTCACAGTCAGCCTGGCCAGGTGATGCTGACGTCTTACTCCAATTAGTAATGGTAATACCAAGCCACTATTTAACTTCTGCTGGTGCTAGACCAAATGAATCCTTTTTTATTTATTATGGAGTGCATAATTAAAACATAAAAAAACTTATTACAGTTCAATTTGTGTGTATAGCTCCGTTGTTTAATGGAACCTGTTATTCATTTGAAAGTGAAAAAATGTGCATAAGCACCATGCAAAATATTTTTACGGTTTTTATTTATATACATAGAATATATAGATTTGTGTTTTCCTCCCCTAAATGGCAATGTATCAGTTGCTCCTGAATTAGTTCAATCTTATTTATCTTCAACAGGAGCATTGGTGGATCAGGGTGTCTTTGAAGAGCTGGCTCGTGACTACATTCCACAGCTTTATGACTGCATGCAGGACTTGGGCGTAATCTCCACCATCTCCCTATCCTGGTTCCTCACTCTTTTCCTCAGTGTAATGCCATTTGAAAGTGCAGTGGTAGTTGTGGATTGTTTCTTCTGTGAAGGAATAAAGGTGATATTTCAGTTAGCGCTCGCTGTCCTTGAAGCTAATGTAGACAAGCTGCTTAACTGTAAAGATGATGGAGAAGCCATGACAGTCTTGGGAAGGTATTTATTACAGAAAATTAAGTATCTTCGTGTTCTCTTGTTTGTTTTTTTCCTTTGCTTTTATGATTTGTATTCTATCTAAACCAGTACCATATATGTAAATCTTTTACGTGCTTGTAGTCCCCTTTCTCCACATAAGGTATTCCTTATATTATTTTAAAATAATGCTAAGTAATATAAATTCTTATTTCAAAACATTCAAATAAACTTCTCAAACCTAGTTATAAAAATTCAACTAGATTCATTATTGTAGTGGATTACATGAGATTTGTTACTTCAGCCTGCTACCTTTTAAATGTTACTAAGAAGAAGCCTCAATGTCAAGGAAAATTGTTTTGGGAATAGACTAAGTAGGACTCAGAAGAATTAGGTAGGATCTTGAACAAATAGATTTCAGTGAAACAGTATGATGATAGATATAGTGGCTTGAGTAATTTAATTGGAACTAAGGCTGCTGAGTATAACCTCTGATTTTCTTGTGCTTGGTTGCAGTGTTTAGTTTTCAAGATGTTGCTGGAACTTTGGAATTTTTTTCATAATTTCATAAAGAATTTCAATAGTATAACCCTAACTCTTCCTAGAGAATGGCTTGATCACTTTTACGTGTAATAATCAATATGTAACCCTTATGATGTCAGCCCTCAGAAGGGAGGGCATACAAATTCATCTTGCATTTCTCATTTCTTTATTTTTTTCCCCCACCAGATATTTGGACAGTGTAACTAATAAGGACAGCACTCTTCCTCCAATTCCTCATCTTCACTCCCTGCTCAGTGATGATGTAGAGCCTTATCCTGAGGTGGATATCTTCAGGCTAATCAGGTCTTCCTATGAGGTAGGAGAAGATTTCTTAACAGGAACTTGCCAATGCACACAACTTCTGCTTCACAGAGGAATTTGATACTCTGTAGTTTGGCTTTGCTTGAAATGGAAAGAACATAAAAGAAATGCAAACTCATCTGAGAAGGCTGAAATAGAGCAACGAAGATGAGTTAGACCTTCTTTTAACCAAGACTTTTAATGGGAGCTGTTTCATAGAGAAGTCTGAGGCCTCAAAGAAGAGCAGCCCACAACCTAAAAGTGATTTACAAACAAAAGACTGAACTTTTAACTTGAAAAGAGTTAATTCTCAGTTAAGCTTTTTTATGGTTTTTCAAACTGAAATAGTAGTGAAATCTGTATGATTTAAGAAGACCTTTCTGTTATAAGTGAAACTTTTTTTCTTTTGCCTTTCATTTTCTTGAAAGTGCTGATTGTGACCACGGGCCACTATATTCTCTACTATCACCAAAGCTAAAAAAAAAATTCAAGTGGATGGAGCTGGTAATAACTAATATCTATTAAAGGACAAAGCCTGCAAAACCAACTAAAATCTGCAGACTGGTTTAATTGTCCTTAAATTAAAAAAAAAAAAAAAGCCATCAGTTATAATATCTCTGATGGTTACGCTGACATACCCATATTTTATAAAAATTAAGGAAAAACTAAAGATTTTTTTCTCCTAAATTTCCATTATTCCCTTCCATTGACATGTAGCCTAAGTGAATAATTGTAGTTCAGGAGGTCGATTTATACTTAGCAATAGCACAGCTTTTTCAAAGGCACTTCCTATGCCCGTAAACCCCCCTTGCTTTAACATACCACATTTAATAAGGAAGTAGGTGCCCCTTAGCGTATTCTGTGCTGAAGGGAAAAGTGTATCAGGGTAGATGGATGTTTGGTAGATGCCAGAATGGCCAGGAAGGCATTTATGCAAGGAAGTTGTGTTTCCCTTGCATTTTTCCATTTTTCTCAGCATGAGGACTGTTTGCATTGGCTTAACTGCTCTAAGATGAGTAACATGACTCCGTGCAGAGCTAGTCTATCTTTTTTGGGCTTCTGCAGCACAGAACCTTGTACCTCCTTCTAGGTAAATAACCAACTGCACTTCAGTTTAATTAGACAAAACAAGTAGCATGGGGAGTGAGGAACCATAAGGAAAGCAGGTTGCAGAGAGAGAATGAGTTTCAAGAGAGTTGCTATTAATAAATTTATTAAACCCTCCCCCCCAAATTATTTAGTAAACTATTGAGATGCAAAAGCTTTAGGGCATCTGTTACACCTTTTATGTTTTTTGACTGGTTAATGTGCAGTCAGGGCTAGGAACTCAGTGCTAGCTTTGTCACAAAGAATGAAATATCAACTAAATGAGCATATGTTTTGTTATTTTTTAGAATTTAAACTGCAATGGTTACTTTCTGGGTAACCCTCTATTCCTAATTTGTAGATATTTATAATTTAAAAATAATAGGAAGACCTACAGCTGAAGAAAATGTGGGGGTTTTTGGAGACCTTTGCTTCCCTCAAGCATACACACACCACCCCCAAGGAGAGGGGAAAACCTTGTCCCTTCCAGACTGTCCTATGATATTTGTCATAGAAATGTGATGAGTCTGAGAACTTGGTGGCACTGGCAAAGGCACAGTATTTGAATTGTTCTATGAAGACCTGCTTTCCATCATGATCTGACACTGTCCAGCTCTTAGGTAATAAAATCAGATGCGTATATGAGAAGTCTCCAGGGAAAGTTGAAGGGATGCAGAAGAATTTCTTGGTAAATAAGTGACTAGCACCCCTCTCTGCAATGATATCGAGCACACTTTCTACTTTCAAAGGAGAAACTGTCTTTAAATAAGAGGATATACATAACAAGAGTATGCATTTTACACTGCCAGTACTTTCTTAATTTACTGAAAGTAGTTTTTAGTAAGAAATCTCTTATTCTTTCATTCAATTTTGCTTTAATTCAGAAGCCATAGATCCTGATGTCATAATAATTATAGTAGAAGTGACTGAAACAATGCATAGTAACTGCAGTTTTAAAAGCCTGTGCATAACTCACTAGCTGTCTGTGGAGTGTAGACTCATAATCAGAGCTGTTACTGTGTTTAACTCATTTAATTTGCATGTTAGCTAATTAGAAAAAAAAAATACACCTTCAACACTTCTGCTATGTGTAAAGTGGTATCTGGATCTTTGCTATTTTAACTAATGAGCTGACACTGAAAGGTTTGTGCTGTGGAAATGGTTGATAGTTTTGACCTTGAACAGATGACATCCTTCCAACAACTCCTTGTACAATTTGAGACTTAGCATGGGCAAAGGACCATTCCCAGAAGGTAATCACCTGCAACCTTCCTTTTGTGTAGACTACATGAGTTTTAGTTTTATGGATGTGAACAGACCTTCTTATTTGGCCCCCAGACCAGTGAATAAACTCTAATTACTGGAATAGGTGTGGCCTCAGTGCCACAAAAGATCTGTCTTTTCAAGTTTTTGTGACCTCCGTGATGTTTGATATTCGTGAATATCTACATGAATACCTACATTCATATACATATACATGAATATCTACATTCCATTTTTGTCAAAAGACTTCTTTATTTGCAACATGCTCACAAGTACATGAAACATCTTTTTACTCCCAAGGTACACAATAAAGGTGAACACCTTTATAAATAAATGCAGTTTTAGCATTAATTTCATTTTACAAGAATGTGCCAGCGTATTATGTAGATGCACTTGCACTGAAAATATAAATCCATATTGTATGAAAGTGTGTCCTGCCACCCCTTTATGCTTTATATGTGGTGTAGTTGATGTCTGGCATTATTAATCCTGCTGATCATCTGTGCATTCCTAAGTGTGTGGGTTTTGGATGGCAAGAAACTTCTGCTTATAATGCTTCTACAAAAATTAATCTTAGGGGTTAGGCATTCCTCTGCACATGAAAACATGGAATACTATTCCTAGTAGGTTATCCCCCATTATGCTTTTGTAGTATGTGCAGGAGCTCCCTGACACTGTTATGTATACTATGAAGAAGACTTCTGAAAATAAGACTTGGGTATTAAAGAGAATATTTTCCTAGTGGAAATTGCATTCTTGCTACTTGGTTTAAAATCTTCAGAATGTACTGTCTCAGCCATTAGAGATCCAGTTATTTTAATATTCTCTTCTGTTGTGATTATGAGACATTCCAGGACAAGCTGAAATAAAACTCTGCAGGAGGACTTACAAAACAATCTATTCACAGAGATTTGCCAAGCAAGAATTTCTAAATACTGAGATTACAGTTTGAAAAGAGATCATTTGAAACTGAATAAAGAAAGACCTTTCAAATTAAAATAAGTTCTTGGGAAAAAGAAAATCTAGTGAAGTATTCCTAAAGTCTTTGTAATTTTGTAATGTGTTAGAAAAATGCATTAACAGCAGTTTCATTTGTGCTACATCATGTAATTAATAGAGTAAAGGGAAGCTAAACATTCTGAATATTAATACACAGACAATCGTGTACTACTTTTTCTCTTTCAAGAAATTTGGAAGCATCCGGGCGGATTTAATTGAACAAATGAGATTCAAACAAAGACTGAAAGTCATCCAAACCCTCGAAGATACTACAAAGCGCAATGTGGTCAGTACTGAAATAATGTTCTTTGCAAATAATAAGTTCAGTCAGTTTCTGAAGTTTAACTTAGCTTTTCAGTGAGACATGGATTTCAAATCTGTAACTGTTAATGTTGTGTTTTAAAGGTACGAACTATTGTGACAGAGACTTCTTTTACTATTGATGAACTGGAGGAACTATACGCGCTTTTCAAGGTAAAGCTAAGTGAAGATAAGATCATGTGCCTCCAGGAAGTGTAAATTTTCATTTTTGGTGTGGGACTTTCTTTCCTAAGCATCAGACCAAGTCTGTCAGTTATTATTGGGTATCTTGATATAACTTGAATTAGCTTCTGTGTTATTGATATACCAAAAAACCCTAAACTCAAGCAGATTTTAAAACATCAGGAAATGTTTAATTCACTAGTTGCTTTGTCCATGGAAAAAAATATATACTAATAAAAAAATAAAATCAAAAATTGGATAGAGGCTTTTGATCAGTCATCAGAAAATAAACATTTGTTTCTCTCTACCTGACCCAAGTTTTGGAATTTATCACAATTATTCTATTATCTCAGTTAATACTTTTGTATCGCAATTGCTGATTTTTGCCATTGTTAATGCTTTAATACTTTACATGGGAATTTAATGCCACAAAGTGATGTACAACCAACTTCGTATTGGTTGTACAGCAGTGCCATTAGATCCACAAATTCAAAGGTGAGCGTGTAAATATGTTAACTTCACCTTCATGCACAATGTGTTAAAAGAAATTACCTTCTTTATCTGCTTTTTATAACAAGAGATTTTCTTTTTAATATGATGAAGAATTTATTTCCTTTTAATTTCCCATCTGTAATGACAAGTACAAGTTGTCCAAATCCTGCAGTACCTCCTTTCAGTCTTCCATGAAATCAGTGAGACCAAGTCAGACTGTCCTCCCTCGTTGGTTGCTGTGCAGAGCTGGGATCTTTTTTCCTAAGCTTCTGAAATTGTTTTGAATTAGATTCTGCCAAAATCAGCTCCAGACCCTCCACTGACCAGTAAGACTGAAAGAATAGTACATTATTCAGTATTTTTGAGAATCTACAAAAAATATTTCAAATGAACAGCTATTTTCATATGATTAAAGATTAAACAAAGATTCCATGAGTCTTCTGAGTTGACTGCATGATGAGGGTGCAGAGGGTGACTAAGCACAACAAGCCTGTGAAGTCACAGCTCTGGCCAAAACAGTTGTTTCATTTACCTGGGAGGCAGAAAAAGTTTTGCGTTATCTTTTTTTTTTCTTTTTTTTTTTTCTTTTTTTTTTTTTTTTGTCTTTAATAGAGGGATGCTTTTTTATGCTGGTTAGACAAGAAACCTCTTCCAGAAGTGGAAGGGCTGGATAAATGGAAATGCATCTGTTATCTTGCATTGTTTTAAGAATGTGTGTGGAAGAGTTGTTTGGAATTTTTTTTTATCATGGAGAGTGATGAATTATTTATAGAAATGCTGACAATCTCATAGTGTTTACCTTCTGTTCAGGCAGAACACCTGACAAGCTGCTACTGGGGAGGAAACAGCAACGCCACAGAGCGACACGATCCCAGCCTGCCTTACCTGGAGCAGTACCGCATTGACTTTGACCAGTTCAAAGGCATGTTCACCCTCCTCTTCCCCTGGGCATGTGGAACTCACTCAGATATATTGGCTGCCCGTTTGTTCAGGCTTCTGGATGAAAATGGAGATCTGCTCATCAATTTCCGTGAATTCGTCTCTGGACTGAGTAAGGAGAATCCACAGCACTTTCAAACTAACATGACAAACCAGTTTGTTTCTGTTCAGCTCATTTTATCATGCCTGTTACTGTGGTTCCCTCTGGGGTTTAGGCTGGTCTTAGTAGGTGAATCTACATTAGTCAGTGTATCACACTGGGAAAATGACAACACATGAACAGATCAGTTAAGATCTGAGAACTTCACTGACTGCTAACTCTCAGCACAAAAATTAACTGCAACGTGGGTGCTTAATAGTCTATTTCCCCTAGGCACAGTTAGAGTGTGAGCTGTTGCTTCTGAAATCAGTAACCAAGACTGCAGAAAGCAGTTTGGAAGTACCCCAAAAAGGAGAAAGTGGAGGTGCAGGTCAGAGAGGGAGGCTGAATGTTTTCAATCTTGAAGAAGCAAGACTTCAGGACATGAAAGCTGACATCATGAGCCCCAGGATTAACATGAGGAAGCAAAGATGAGGCAGGAGCTGGCCACTCCTTTTTTAAATATAGCAGGAGCTGTTTGCCGTAAGTGACCAACATCTCACCATCTACAATTTATCAATTCATGGCAACCTGGAATTTCCCCCAGCTCTATATTTTGATCCTTTTTGAGAGTGAAAAGGTTTCCCAGTCTGGATTCCAGCAACTCTTTGTAACAGTATGTATATGCATTAGGGCTCCAAATGCAGCCTTGCATTAAAACCTCTGCACAGAAGTAGTAGCACCTGTTCTCTTACAATTGCAAAATAGCTGTGACAGTAAAACTGGCTGCACACCTCCCCTTCACACCCCCCAAAAAATCCCAATGCTTCCCATGATGCAGTGATTTATATCTGAGGTATTGTTTGCCAGGTAACACTCAATGGCCTTGAGGACCCAGGAATTAACTACTCTTCTGGTTTACTGGATGCTGTTAGTCAAGCAGCTATTGACTGAGACAGTATGCTTTGGAACCAAGAGTGAGTAATAAGAACAAGGGCCAGATTTGAGCACTGTGAACAGAAATGAATGTAAAATGCACAAATGTGGCTATAAGCCAAAATGACTGAATTCAAATCTTTAACAGGCAAAACAATCAAAAATGCTCATTCTGAAAACTCATATTTTTCAGAAACTAAGCCCAGTGTGGTGTAATTTGAAAACCTTATTTTTTCCCCCTAAAATTAAATCAACCCTGCTGACCCCTTTTATTGTTCAGAAGCACAAGTGGTAGGAAAGACAATATAGTCAACGAAAGAACAATGGACCTGCTTGAGAATATTTCACCATGCCCCAGGACTTTTAAAAATTCCTTTTCTTTTTCATTGTCCCTACAACAAATAGCTCAAGAACCCCCTACTTCAGGTGCCTCTAGGGCCTCAGCTGAGCAAAGATGGAATAACCTGGCGTATTCTTTATGTTTACTCTGTGCCCTGTTACAATAATATAGTCCAAATACAGGAGTGGTTTGCCCAGTGAGTTGTGCTGCTCAGAAGAGGTTTTCAGCCTTGGCTAGGAGCTCTTTGGGTTATCCACTCTTGACAAAGCTCCCCTGCACTCTTGTAGCACAGTGGATGATAGCATGACAGTTGTTGACTGCACTTCCAAGTAAGCTACAGAGATCTCCGCATTGATTCAAAGTGGCCTCCTGCCTCCCATCATGTTTTTGCAATGCACTTTTCTCAGAGCACAAAGCTCTCCCACTTCTCCAGTGGCTGCTGCTGACTACAGTACTTTTCACACCCTGCTGTCAAAGTCAGTATCATGAAAGCTGTGTCTTGCAAGTAGTACCTGAGTGTATTTTTTATTTTTGCAAACAGGTTTTTTTCAGCTACAGAATGCAGGAGGATATTCAAAAAGCAAAGTGGTAACCTCACCACTTCTTCAAGCCTTTCAGGGGCAGGATCACCTCCCTTGACCTGCTTGCAATGCTTTTCCTAATTTTAAGCAAAAAGGAAAAGGGATGCATTAGGAGGAAAGAAACTTGTACATCAGGAAGCACACACAAATTTATCTCAAATAGTAGCTATGGGATCTTTTTCAGTTCTCTTCATATCTGGGGACAGAGAGAGGAATAAGCCTATATGTGTCACACTGTGCCCTGAATCAAAAAAAATTGCAGTTCCCTGTTGAAGGAGGATGCAGAAGTGTAGCCCATTCTGTCCTTTGATTATTTCATATTGCCTTTACCAGAAGAGAATGCATTTTCTGCATGGTGTGATACACCAGACAGGAACATAATGAGGTTTTGTGCTTAAAAAGGACCATGTTGAAAGCATAATGGCTAATGTAGATGTTCTCAAATTTTTGGCCCAACATCCATATTTGTAGGAGTGTTAAGCTTTGCAACAGACTGTGCTTGTCAGTATTTGCCACACCACACTCCGTAGTTTGCATAGCAGAGGTAAGATGGCACAGTCACCTATAAGGTAAAATAAATCTCTGCACAATCTGATTATTGAAAGTTAATTCATTTATTTATGGATAGCATGTCACAAATGAGATTTTTGAAAAAGTCTGATTATCTGTTATTTTGTTACTTTAAAATTAACTACTGTCCATTTAATTAATTGGAAGGAGGGGCTTCAATAGAGCTCTTGAATTTCATACAGCTAATTCTATTGTAGTCCAGAAATAAATGGGGTTGATGTGGAAAAATCAATAGAAAGTATTGCATGAAATCAGTTTAGCCCATGGCTAAGCTATGATAAATCCTGTGTACTTGAATTTCTCTCTTTTTTTTTTTTTTTCTTGTAAATATATTACTGCTCTGAGACATGTGATGTTGTTGTTGGATTCTCAGATCAAAAAGTCTTCACAAAAGAGGTCTTGTTAAGTCCCAGCTGGAGGCCCTTCTGCATGATAATGCCATAACCATAGACCCAAGATTGAAGTACGAAATTCAGGGTAGATTTGTCTGTGTTCTCATACTGTTTTTACTATATGATCTTAGGAGTCAAGTGACTGCCTTATGATCTTGAGCTGTAAAATACTTCCCAGAGTGAATGTTGCAGCTTCTAAAACAAAATATTGCGGCAGTAACAAATAAAATGGCACAGAATGCTGACTAGTAATGCACTACTGCATGTAATGTTGTTTAGGTGCAGCGTGCCATGGAGATCTTACAGAGAAGCTGAAGCTGCTGTATAAAATGCATGTTTTGCCTGGTAAGTAAATGATATTAAAATAGCTCTTGTTTTGATGAGAACAGAAATTTGGAGCAGAGTTGTTTATGACTGGTATTCCCAATTAAAAATTAATTTGCAGGAATTATTGTAGCTGTTTATGCAACAGTAAAATATGGAAGCTTCTACTCTAACCAGAGATTTGGAAAGTCTGAAAGCACCCTCACAGCCCTCAATTTCTCCCTCCACAAACATAAATGTCTCTTGCCTGTTAAGCTGGGGCTGGTGATATCCTCCAGGCATAAATCCAGTGTTCTTCAGCATGTGTTACCAAAATGCACTCTATTTAAGGGTTTGAAAATTAAGCTTGTTTGAAATGTTCCCGAATGTCCTGGCTCCTCATTTCTGTCCCCAGGCTTTCTTCTTGGTTTCCCATCTGGGCTGACACAACTGCTTGCAGAGGGAAGCTCCAGATTGTTTCATAGATGTGTTTTCCAGGGAACTGTACAAACCTGGACTCAGCTAAGTGAGAGAAGCAGTTAAGGGTGGAGAGGGGATGAAAACACCTCAGAACAGTTCTGCAAATGCTATACTGGAACTGTGTTCTCTCTGGCTTGTCACACACATGCCATAAAGAACCTACTGCTGTCCTCATTGAACTTGCACTTTAAGAACATTTCTTGGGTAGTTTAATTCTTGTGCACATTTACATGCTGTGGTAAACATAACCAAAAACTTGGAGAGGACATTCACCTCTCGTTGTATGCTTTGAACATTGCTGATTGCTTCTCCCAGTTACAGCTTTGCTTGGAGGTAGGCCTGAGTCAGTCAATAATTCAACTGGGAAAAAATACTTTAAATACTTCTAAAAACTACTTAAAATTAAAAAGAAATTGAACTATTATAAAAAAATATTATTTTAAGAATGCAGCTTATCATACCTGGGGACTGGTGAGCTCATACCAAATGATGACAGACTGCTTCCATGTAGGAAAGAGATCACACTCTGCTTAGGACACACTGAGCTGCACAGAAGAAAGTAATGGAAGTAGGCATGGGAAGGTGGGTAAGCCAGCTTCTGAAAGCAAACAGCTCCTTGTGAGACAGTACTGGATGTTGGGAAGGAGACAATTCAGGTCCAGTTGTTCATCTCCTGTGAGTTAAAAAGAGATGATCCCTAGCCCATCACATCCTCCTACTTTGCTTCTAGAAACTGACTAAACACATTCTAAATGTATTAATGGAAATATCTTTTCATTTTTAATCAAAAGATGGAATTTTTAATGAAAGAATCTTCCTGTGTTGCTTAGATCCATCCCCTGAGCAAGAAGAACCAGACTCTGCTTTTGAAGCTACTCAATACTTTTTTGAGGACATCACACCAGACTGTACACATGGTAGGCATCTTTTGTCTTGGGCATGACCAGATGAGGCATTTCAGTCAACATGTCTTTTTAGATAGCTACTTTTTAATTGGATTAAACTTTGTTAGCAAAGTATTCCCTGTAAAAAGAAGTATGAAGCATTTGTATATGTGTTGATACCAGTAGAGGTACAGGCATGTGTACACTAAGAGTCCCCCTGGATTGTGCATTGCAGGAGTACTTGCAGAATAATGCTATAAGTGTGTTATAGCAGAAGTAATTTTGTGGAGAATAAGAATAAATAGATTCACTTTCAAGATGTATTTGGATCAGAACTTAAAACATTCTGAAAAACCTAGAGGAAAAGATACATCAAAATGTAGTTCAGTTTGAAGTCATATGTGCCCTAATGAGAGCCAGCATCTCATCACTGCTGCTTTAAATGGCTTTCTCTTTCTTGTGATACTTGATGTGAAGTTTCTTTCTGATTCAAGAAAAATATAATCCATCCTTCATGTTATAAGTGGGATGAAAGTTGTTTGAAAATACAGGTAAGAGTTAATAGTCTAGAAATGGCAATTTCAAATCCTGAGAGGCAAAAGAAGATGCACTAGTATAATCACCAAACATATATCATGCTAGGGGATGTGTTGTGTTGCCATAGGTTAATCATTGCACTACATGGACAAAACCTAAGTTTGTCCCAACCTCACTAGTGATATTATAAATTAAATGGAATTTATAGGCAGGTTTAAGAATAAGCAAAAATCATCATTTATTCCTGTAATTTTTACTCTGCTTTTTTTTGCAGAGTTTTTAAATATTTGTAAACATTTGGTTATTTTACACTGTACACGTGAAAACAATGTCTGATTCTAAATCTGCACTGATATCTCTCTCTCCCCCTGCCCTTCCACTTCCTAGTTGTTGGCCTAGACAGCAGAAACAAACATGGAGTAGATGATGGGTTTGTTACAGTGAGTCTGAAAACAGATAAAGGTATGCTTGGTGTCTCCGTGTGAATTACATCTTTCATTTAATGTAAAGATGCTCCTTTTGAAAATGGGGAATAAAGGTAATAATTTAAGGTTTCTTCATGGACTTTTTTCTCCATCTCTGGATAATTTGTTGGCAATAGGCAAGAAGAGCTCACAAGAGAGTCGAACTTATATGAGAATGTGGAGCCAAGAGAATAAATCCAAAGCAAAAAACACAAAGGACTTGCCCAAGCTGAACCAGGTACTTCTGCTGACACTTACTTTTCATTAAATTTAAACTTTCTTCACATATCTATAGATATTCAATGTATTAATACTGAACAAAGTTTTTATTTTGAGCAGATACTTTTTTACCAGAGTAGCAGTCAGCAGAAATTTATTGTTTACAAAATACTTCAACTGGTATTCAGCTCCCAAAACATCCTAAAAATGAGATACACACATATAGGAATGGTAAAACATATTGATTTGATCTCTAGACAAAGGATGTGACACTGAATATCACCAGCCAGGTCCTAATGTCTAATAAGCATAACCTGAAAGTAGTATTTTTTGTTTTGTAATTTGTACTGCTAGTCTCAATGCCCTTAGATCCACAGCTGCTAAGGAGGAGGAGACCCACTGGGATAGTTGTTTCCTCCAGAGCATATAGGGAAGGTTTATTTCCTCTAGAACAGTGATTCTTACTTAAGGTAGTCCTGAGCAAATCTTCCTATTTAATTAATCAGTTTTGAATTTCAAAATACTTGTATCCAACTCCTGTCAGCTAAGGAGTGCTGCAGGCCTTAATTTTTCATAACGTCTCATCAGTTTTAGCAAACCCTTAGTTATACTTAGCATCGTTCCTACAAGAAAATCCACCAAAATGAATGCAGTGTCTACTGCTCACCCTCTGTTGCCCTCCTGTGGCTGCAGAGAATTGTATTTGTGATATGTTGTACAAAACATCCAATAATTTATTCTAAATACCTTTGAGACACACAGCATATCTGGGTGCCCAGTCATAGAAAATGCTTCCTAGACAACTCCTGGGTTATTGCAAGTTTCACTTTAGTCACATAAACTCTTGTGTCCTGCCTTAATCCCAGACTTTGAAAACTGATTCGGAAGATGTCAGCATGATTTTTTCCTGCTCTTGTTAATGTTCCTTCCCCCTGTGTTTAGGGGCAGTTCATTGAGCTGTGCAAGACAATGTACAACATGTTCAGTGAAGACCCCAATGAGCAGGACCTGTATCATGCTACAGCTGCTGTAACAAGCTTGCTCCTGGAGATTGGGGAGGTTGGGAAGCTCTTCAGCGTGCAGCCCCCCAATGACACAGACAGCAGCAACAACTACAGCAAAGCCATTCAGAGTGAGCTGTTCCAGAAGAAAGAGCACCATCAGTACCCCCTGGCACAGGACAAGGCGCTCCAGAACAGCCTTGTGGCCAGTGAGGAGGAGGCCACTGGCACTGACAGTGCCCTGGGAATGCAGATGGAAGATATTAAGCTGGAAGACTCTTCTCCCAGGGACAATGGAGTCTGTTCTTCCATGCTCATTTCCGATGATGACACGAAAGACGACAGTTCCATGTCCTCCTACTCAGTGCTGAGCGCAGGCTCACATGAGGAGGAGAAGCTGCACTGCGAGGACATTGGGGAAGACACAGTTCTAGTGCGGAGCAACCACACCCCTGCCCTCCACAGGAGCACAAGCATTGACAGGGACTGGGCCATCACCTTTGAACAATTTTTAGCCTCCCTTTTGACTGAGCCAGCACTGGTCAGATACTTTGACAAGCCTGTGTCCATGATGGCTAGGATTACTAATGCTAAAAACGTCAGGATGAGGGGTAAACCAATAACGTCAGCCAGTGACTATGAAATCTCTACTATGTCGGGATAAAAGGCAATCGGGTTTTTTATTTCATTTTTTCTTTTTATTCTCTATTTATTAGTACCTGGCAGAGGCCCTGGTATTTTCAAAACATAGTTGTTTTCACTAATGTGAAAATGTTGAGGTGCAAACATAACTATCTTCAAGTATAATCACTCTTTCTGTGGGAAATGTTACACATGCAAATTTTATTCAAAATACAGAAAAAAAATTACGCTTGTCAGTGAAGTGTGTGTATTATTAATATTGCTGTCAGTGTATAATGGTAAAGATTAGTTCTTAATTTCTAAATGTAAACTTAATGCCAATATTGATGTGCATTTTAAAAATAGACATACATAGAGATCAGATGCTTGGGAAAAAAAAAAAATAACAAAATAGGAAGAACCTAAAATTTAAAGGGACACTGTCAACTTGAAAAGGGCCTCAGGTAAAAATAAGTTCCAGGCAACATCCTTGAAGCATAATTTTATTTCATATTTTTTTTTCAAAGAGGCTTTGGACATATGATTTGATTTTACTTTTCTGAATATATGAAAGACCACTTAAGTGATGCCTGCCTGGCTCCTGACTTCCTCTGCCTGAGACTGGTATGCTCAAGTGAAAGTGAGAAGTCCATCCTAACCTAGCTGCCACATTAGCAAATGTGGATACATGTGATGGTTTCTGCCCATTTGCCTTTCCCTGAGTTCAGCAGAAAGAAAGCCCTTTCCCAGCTGCAGCCATCAAAGGAAGATCTCCAGCATGACCCTGCCCAGGGCCGTGTTCCTAACCAGTGGACTTGGAAGCTTTGCTGGTGTTCTCCAAAGACAGTGTGTGCAGGTCCCAGAACAGATTGGTAGAGTCTCTTTTCAAAATTTGAAGTCTGTTTTTAAAAGCTTAGGAAAAAAAAAAGTATATCTATATATATATATATATATATCTACTTCTAAGGCTGGATCTACAGCAAATATAGCTTAGTTCTCAAAACTAACCTTTACCACCAACCTATTATATGCTTGTTAGATTAAAAAAATAAAAGTCTGTATTGCATAAGTCTTTATTTACTGCAGTGTAAAGCAGCAGTAATGAAAAAAAATCTGCAAGATAATGTAACTGAATGTTTAAATCGTACTGAGAACACTGTCACTTTATATGAAATTAATAGTATCCTGTATTGACTAACTGAATAATATGTTAAAATGGAAACTGGAGCACCTGCACTTTGAATCCTTGCTTTTTTTATACAGATATTTAGGATTTTTTTAAAAATTTTGTTAGCTGTTTTTTAATTCATATTTGTTCATTTCAGGACCATGCCTACATGCCTAATCTTTATTTGCTGTTTTGAGAATATTTTCTGTAGAATACCATTGATTTTTTTATACTCCTGGATAATACTGCATCCATGTAACTTTGCAGATTTTTTTAGCACAAGCTATGTTTAATTCTTTTGTTTTAAAAGAATGCTTTTAAACTGTCAGATGAAGTGGTTTTTAACCACAAATAGGTAATGTGAACAAATAAAGTACACTCTGCACAGATTTTGATTTTTAACTATTAAAGTCATGCTAGAGGGAAAATGAGGTGGTTGTGCTTTATTACACAGACAAATGTTAGTATGTCTACGGGTAATGGTATGAAAAAGCACTGTAGTCTTTCTGCTGTGACTGGATGAGTTTACATATGTATCAAATAATTATATTAATATGAAGCCATAATCACCATTTTGAATACTATTGCTTTTAATTTAAGATACCAAGGACAGAGTGGGGTGCTTTATTATAATGTCTGGTAGCTGAATAAGCTGTCATAGAAGTCTTCAGCTTCCTTAAGTGGACTACTGACCTTTTTAAGTTTGCAGATCCCTAAAATATTTCTCTTTTAGGTGTCTGTTATGTTAAAGTGAATTTAAGCCTATCAGCAAGCTTACACACACCCCTAGAGACACACAGGACACACAACTCCAAAACATTTATCCTTGAAGGGCTTGCCAGCTTTGTTCCCACTCCACCCACATAGCTGGGGATGCAATGGCTGACAAGAATTACCTTGCTGTTCAGGCACCTGCAACAAAAAGAGGCATCCACAAGTGGATCTCTGGTTTACATGAGCCCATTTGCAACTTTTTTTTGTTTTGGTCTAGTAGCCTTCCTTACCTTCCTGATCACATCAGCAAAGCTCTCAAGTGTGAGCCATGTCCTCTTTAAGAGTGGCATTGCAATAGGTAGCAGCCAGGTGAGCTGATCTTTCCCAGGTTTGTTTGGATGAGGCTGCTCACTTGATCAGGACCACCTACCTGGTAGTTGCCTATTTGATGACAAGATCTGCTGTGCCCTTTCCTTTAGTAGCTGTGTGGGAGCTGGTGAACAGAAAGCTACACAAGAATTCAACTGACCAGCATACAGTGGTGTGAAACTTTTGGGAAAATGTAAGTATTTTTAAAGGCTTACTGTATTGTGCAGGTGTGTTACACATAAAGTGAGTATGGCTTCAGAAGTACCTATGTCTTGTGCTTTTTGTGCTTTGTCTCAGTCTCTTTATTCTGTGAATTTGTAGAGTTCATTTGAGGGCTGCTATTTTAGAACTTTTTTTATAGGTTATGTTATCTAGAACTTTCACTACAAAAAAAGAAAAAACTGAAGGATATTTCTGTATGGCTTTTTTTTCCAGTCTGTCTTTCAGCTTAATCAGAAGCTGTTAACACCTGGAAGTTCTGTGGCACTTACATCCTTCATTGTAGCATCTTACAGTGAATTCTAGGTGTTACAGCTGAGGGTGGAGACTTGCAAATGTTTGTGTTATACAACTTATGTTACACAGATAAGAAGGTCATTATGTGACTTATAAAACCTGGAAAAATGACATCAAAACTGTTATAAAGAGAAAAGCACTTTATGGGTTTTTACATAATAATGGTGGAGCTTCTACTACAGTAGAAATCAGGTGTTGTGTCATAAATTGAGATGGTGGAGAATGGTGTGGGATATATGGTGTGGCATGTAAGGAACTGTGGGAGAGAACAGGAGCAGCCTGAAAGCAGTTGGTCAGGCAAAGAGATGGTGCTTTTGCTTGGAAGGCTGTGCAGCCAGGTCTGGTACTGAGCATGGTGTCACGAGATTTGGAATATCCCTTTGGTCAGCTGGGGTCACCTGTCCAACCTGGGTCTCCTTCCACTCTCCCAGGCACCCCCAGCTTCCTCCAGTGTGGCAGCTCAAAAAGCAGGAAAGGTCTTTGCTCTGTGTAAGCCCTGCTCAGCAGTAACAAAAACATCTCTGTATTATCAACCCTGTGTAGAGCACAAATCTAAAACACAGTCCCAATACCAGGCCCTGGGAAGAAAATTAAATCTACCCCAGCCAAAACTGCCACAATTTAAAATGCTGATTTATTCAATAGTAAAGCCAGAAATTGGCCTGATAGCAAATAATAACAAAACAAAAATGTAGCAGTGAACATTACACTGGAAAATGGTTAATAATAGAAAATTGCAACATGTATTGATAGCAACAGCATCACTGTGCAAGAATGGCTTAGAGCTGGGAATGCAAGCTGTGAAATAACAGCTTAGTCAGTCTTAACAGCAGTGCAAGGTGTTCCTGATAAATGGTGGCAGATACCTCAAAAGACAATTAAGCTCCAGTTCTTCTTTTCCTGTGGTACTCAAGATCTCTGTTTTCTAAAATAACATATTTCCATAACTGATCAGCCTGGCATTTGGAGTTTGGAGGACTGGGATGCTCCTGTAGTGGCAGGGCCTGTTCTGTGATTCTGTAGAAATAAAAAATTGCTACAGATGAGATCTTCTAGTTCTCATGGAATGGCACTTTGGTACATTAATAGAAGCATTTGTTCTCCAGAATTCAGGAGAAGAAACAAAAGCTGCCTGAGAGATACAAATAAATAGAAAAATCCCAAGCAAATTATTTAACATCGCTTGTATGAAGGCATGCCAGAAGATACAGTCTGAAAAAAAGTAACAAACCATCAACGCTTGAGGGTTTCTCTTTCTCCAGAGTTGTTCTCCAGCTTTTAAATTTCTTTCCTCCTGAACAAAAACACTCAAAACACTCACATTTTGAGTGGCCTCTGAGAATTAACTTCCAGGACCTTCAAATAAAATTATTGTTGCAGGGTTTTTTGGGTTTTGGGTTTGATTAGGGTTTTTTTTTGTGTTGTGGATTTTTTTTCTTTTTTTGGCACTTTTGTTTTCCTTAAAGCTTAAGACAGAGCTTCTTTTCAAGTGAGGATTTTAAAAGCAACTGAAATGAAGCAGTAACAAACCACTAGCACTTACAGCAGAGTACATCTGCTTAACAGTCAAGAACCAAGGACCTCTAAACAAGCTGGAGGCAAGTCAGGAGGATGGCGGAAAGAATAAATTAGGATAAAGCTTGCACTCATATCCCAGTGCAGGTGCATGAAACTGAAAATTGTTACATTTTCTAGCAGGCCAAAGACAAGACTGTTGACAATATTTTGGAATAAACTATTCTTTATTTGCAACCATTGTAAACATCTCTATTACACAGACATCACAGTATACATTATTGCTTTTATATTGTGGTAAACAGGAATTCTATCAATATGCAGCTATCTAAGCACAGTGTCATAAGAAGAAACTGCCCACAAGTTGTCTTGGGCTGAGTTGTTCTTAATTCCCTAGAGAAAGACAGTATCTAGACTGGCACAAGAAACATCAGTCCAAAGATGAATCACCATGGTACTACAGCAACACAAACAATAATGACAGAAGGAAACCACTGGTTACATCTTCACCACACATCACTAGCAGTATTGTCAAGGATACTGACTGCTCAACTCCCACCTAACTAAACACAAACATTTTGTTCATAATTCCTAAAGCAAGGCTCTAAGTAATTTCTTTTGTGAAATTTTATTTAAATTAGGACAGAAAATCTGGAAAACCAATGGGGCTGTGTGTGTGTTTAATTTTTGTTTGCATTTTTGTTTTGTTTTGTTTTTCAAAGACTGAAAGTCCAAAACTATTTACCTGGGGCGTTTAAATTTGCCCCTGTTACTATTGCCCTTTAGGACAAAATGCCCTATTCTTTACATGGCTGTATCAAATGACAGAAGCACAATCAGTTTAAAAACAAGGTTTCTTTCTTCCTATGTAGCACTGTCTTCAGATGGCTTTCCTATCAAGTTAGCTGCTTCTGAAGCAATGTGTTTACTTACTGAAAGACTAGATTTTACATTTGCTTGTAGGAAACCTCTGCTTATCTTGAGATTAATTTGTTCATAGAGTGGCATCATGTTTTAAGCATACACTAAGGAACAAAAGTGAAGGTAGCTTGTTGAACATTTGCTACAGGAACAACAAATTTAGATAACCACCTTGTCTCCAGGTTTTTTTTAATACCATTGCATACAAGCTTTCACATAGTGAATGTTTTAAAGAGGCATCAAGTTACAAAACTAGCAGCACTTGCAAGTTCTAGTAAGACAATATGTATTTAAAATATTATGGTTCATAAATAATAATTTACTGAGGTTTTTAAGACTTTTAGAATAACCTGTGAGCAACAAATTCTGATGTTAAAGATTGTATCAACTTGCAGAAAAGTGACCAACCTCTATTTCCTGTCTTCCATAACCTTAAGATTGTCACCCTACAACAGTTTGCATAAAATACCACTGACTAGTAAAGCCTTGTTCTTGCCTTCTCTAAACACAATTTTACCTATTTCAATACATTTTCTAGCTACCACTGCAATACAGTTAACCTACTAGGGCTGCAAACGGGGACACCCAATACTGGTCTACATACAGTGAGTGACTCCTAGACAGAATTACTGGGCTAGTTGATGATACAAAACCACATGCAAATTCTAACTGTTTCCTGGGAAGGTGCACTGGAGCCTAACATAAACATTCACCTTAATTACTACATGCAAACTAATGTATTCTCTTATGTCTCACTCATCTGAGGATGACTGGGTTTACTTTTTCTCCTTGTATACTGCCACAGTTTACTTCCAGATCACTCATTGATTTAAGGAAAAAAACTAGCAAATATGCATCTTATTAAAAGCTTGAACTACATTTGACACTAAAACATCTCAGGTGTGTGATAGGAACCCTGAGACTCTATGGTTGGGCTTTAGAAGCCTGAGCAACAGTTGAATGTCAGTCTCCTGAACAAGGAGCCCAGTGAAAGTTTCAATGCTAGAAAGACAAGGTTGTAGATTACTTTTGCAACTGTAGCAAAAAGAAAAGCTTTCAGGCACAGCTCAGGGGAGCCTTTAGAGATGACTCAAACAATTTTGTTAGTAGCTGGCAGGCAGCAGATGAAAACAAATAGGATCTCCTTTGCTGCTGCTGCTGCTGAACATAATTGGGGTCACTTCTGGAATTCAAAAAGTCAGCTGTATGTTGCTTGTAAAGGAGATCTACAAGCAGTAGAGAAAATTATTAACGAAGACAAACTCAATAGAAGATGGGGCTAGAAAGTAACCACTTGGGCCACTGGGAAGGAGTTCGCTTTCCACTTCCTTTGTTGGATTTTTGGCATGTCCAGTGTCTGCAAGGCTCAGAGAAAGAGAGCTCCACCACAGGACCTGAATCATAAAATGCTCTCCACAGGACCTTAGCTCTTCAGTGGTGAGTATTCCAGGATCCACATATGGGGGAGTAGCAAAAGAACTGGGCCTCCCATTGTCAGTTTGAATCTGCTAGTCAGTTCAGCTGTTCAGTTTACAAACCAGGGCAAACCATAAATACTCTCCCTATGCACATCTTCATGGTGGGTTTTTTTTTGTTGTTGTTGTTTTTTGGATTTTGTTTTATATCAGTGGAACAGCATCAAGCCAACTCAGGTGAGACTGAATCCTTCCCACCCTGAATACATTTAACATATCTGTACCTAAGGTATAAAAGAAAGAGAACTGTGCTACCCCATATACATGTACTGTGTACCCTGATCAGGAGCTTCCCCACCAGCAAGAGATCCACAGAATTTAAGGGATCAAGAGCACAAGGGTGGATGCAGTGCAACAAGTCACTATTGACACAATACAGACTCACAGAATTACTGGGGTGGGAAGGCACCTCTGGGATCACAAAGTCCGATCCCTTGCCTAAAGCAGGGTCCCTCAAAGGAGGCTGCTTAGGGCCATGTTCAGGTGGATTTTGATGATCTCCAAGAAATGCAGTATTACAAATTATATTTCATGCTTATGTAGTGTTATAACACTTGTTACAAAATGGGGCAGGGCGGGGCAGGTGTTTTCCTTTATTTTGCCTCATGCTTGCATTAATTGTGTTCAATGCTTATATTCTTCAGGAATCTCTTCTCGAGTAGTCATTGACTAGAAATTAACTAGTTTACCTGAGATTATTAAAACAAATATGGAAGTTTGTATCAGCATACAAATTTTGTGCTACTGAGCTATTTAGATATATGGTGAAAAAATCTTTCTCAAATTACTCAGGTTCCTAAGGCTGTGATCTAGTTAGAAGAATCAAAATTTAAAAACTGATTGGAAACAGCAGAAGGCACTTATTTAATAGAAGGTCTTAGAAAAGAAAGTGATGGTCATACCAAATCCATTTAACGTTGCTCTAAGCAATAATTAAGTCACAATACAGACATGAAGTTCTATCTATCAGATTGTCTGAGGATGGAAAAACTAAGGAACTCGTCCAAGTTGCACCCCTTCCATGGAAAATACATCTTTTTTTAGACTTGTACTCTGATGTGAATTTATTTTTACAAGATAAAGACTGCAGCTGCAATAAAGGTTTTTTTTTTTTTAAGTTTATGAAAGGGCCAAAGTAGATCTGTAGTACCTCCCACTAAGAATACCCCCTTAGCTGCTACAAGAAAGGGCTGACAAATTCCAAGTCAATCATCCTAAGCATTTGAAGTCAGATTAGAAAGAATCAAAAGTTTTTACAACAGGAATACTTTTAGAAAGAGTAGCTTTCGCCTGAGAATCTTATCCTCATGCTGATGACATGTGGTTCTTTTTGTTTGTTTGCAAACTAAACTTCTTCCAAGCATAGGAACTGGCTGGTACAAATCCATGGATAAACTTCCATATCCAGAAATAATTTCTAGTAAGTACATCAATATGCTGATGGATTAAGCCTTTTCTCCAAAATTATAAACAAATAATAAGTCTCCTTTGAGTACCTCTTAATTACAAATAAATTTAACATTGTTGAGTGATCAATGACATATAAAGGAACAAGAACACAAAAAATCTAGAAGCACAATAATTTCAACTAAAAGCTCAAATTCAACTGTTATATTAAAAGGCTGGAATTTAAATTCAAATTTGAAAAGCTGAACTTAAACTGTCTTTTAAAAGACCATTAACAGTCAAACCCATTAATAGAAAATATGATGAAGCATAAATACCTGCTTCACATTCCTGCACCAAGAAGTATAAAAGAAAATGTAAAAAAAGTAAAACAATCTAAAGGTTCTCGAGATTTGTGGGCTGTTTTTTGTTTTGGTTTGTTGGTTGTGTTTTGTTTCACTTCCTTTTCAAAAAGCTGTCCTTTGGAGAATAGCATAAAAATACCTGTAAACAGAGGTTGATTGTCCAAGCTTTCTTAACTGAATTTTGCTAATTTTCTTTTTTTTAATGTAAAAAAAAAGTTCCATTGTTAGACAGTTTTTGGTGAAACACACAAAACTTCCATCCAAATGCATCATTCAATTTTTGATGCAGAACCTCATATACTGCAGAGGAATTAAGGTTTCTTTGTACATTGTAAGGTCAGTACCACATTGTAATCCAGTAGAAGTCCCTTAATTTTTTCATGGAATTTCTCTCTGTATTGGTTGAAGTGCATAATGCTTTCTGGTTCTTCTTCAAACCAGAACTTGTCAAACTCATAAACTAGATAACCTGTGAAGAAAATAAAATACAGATCTGCAAAAATTACCTCCACAATTTCATGCCTTGATTTAACCACTCCTAGAATGAAGCTTTGGACTCTCTTCAACCCCTTAAAACAAGGACTGTCCCATCCCAGTCTACAGCAAGCTTTTGGATGCTGTAATAATGAATAAAAAAATAAACCTGCAAATATTCAGTTTTAAGACTGGAATATCTAAAATATAGAAAGCCAGAGAAATTATCCTTAAATGTACATTTCTGCAGCACAATGTTTAAGCAGCAGGTACATTTCCAATACCTGATGCAGAAGACAAACAGCTTGCTCTGGCTAATGTGAAAAGAGATGAACTCCAAAGAGCATTCCAAAGAACCCAAACTCTACGTTGTGGCCTACCCTGAGTTGTCTGTACTAGAGAAGCCATAGATACTTACAGTAAAACTGATGGAAGTGCTTCATCTGTGGCAACCCAGAGACCACGTTGTAGAGATAAGCCTTTAAAGCACCGTTCTTGAGCAAGCTGTATGCCATCTCTGTCAGATTGATCCCAACTATAGCATAGGAATATCTGCAACATGAATCATGCTTTTACATTATGGATTGAAACACTTAAAAGCTTCCCTCTGCTTTAGGATATCCTAAATATTAGAATTAGGATATTAGGATATCTTAAAGCACACTCTGCTTTAGGATAGCTGTGATAATTGAAATTTTTCCTATAATACCTGTTGATAAGCTGATTCCAATCTACAGACCTGGTGCATCCAACCATGTTAAAGTTATTGTAATACTGAGATGGCAAAGCTAATCAACACTGACTTCAACTTGTTAATCTGAAATCCTTAGATCTGCTGGAATATTAAAAATTGGATGTGAAAAAAATTGTTGCAGTGTAAATGCAACAGCTATTTCAACCTGTTGTTCAAGCTGAAAGAATCTGGTTTTCTGTTACATAGTATAAAAAGCATTATAACAGAAATTCTTAAACAACAGCTACAGTTTGTGGAGGAAGGAAAAGTAAAAATAAATCTGTGCCAATGATATAGTTATGTAGTTGAGAAAAATTCTCACATATCCTGTTCATGACAGAGCTGGGTAATGTTATTTACAATCAGTCAGGAAGGGCTCCTGTTTTTTGATAAGTCATCAAGTTAACTAGGGACTAGATTATTATATCTGACTGGTTTGAGAGTGTATTTCCCTGTAAAATAGGTGAATGTTTAAATATGTCAAGTTTTCAAAAACAAATTTAAAGTTGAACAACAACAAAACACCTGTTTGTAAATACTTATTACAGAGCAGAAACCTAGATGATGAAAAAAGGACCTTAAGAGGTAATCTATATTATCCCAACACAGGATCAGTAAGAAGGTAAAAAATAAGTATGAATTTTTAAATCTAATCTATTACAAATAAAATTAACTAAAATGTTAAAGGTTAAATATTTAACTGTGTTAAATAATGACATTTTGCCCCAATTTTTGCCCCAACAAATCCATTCTGAAAGGAAAAAAAAAAAAAAAAAAAAAAGCTGCACTCACTTTCCAGCTAGAAATTGCCTTCTGTGTTTGGTTTCTCACACCTTTCTATTTTGACCCTGTTTTCATTCTTTAATGGAAAATAACACACATATATTTTCATCTTTACTTTCTGGGCACATTTAGCAGTCTTCATTTAAGTTCTTACACAGAAGCAGCCAGAAAAAAATTCTAGAGTGACTTACCCCAGCTTTGGGTGATTTGACCGAGAAAGGATATGACGAGCTTCATTGGTGTAATGCTTACTAAAATACCTGGCAGTGTGAAATATTATTTTAAATTCTTTGAAAAAAAATACTGCATTAATGTCAAGATTAATATCTGTAGCTTTAAACTAAAAGTGAAAAATAGACTGTAACTGGAAAATGGCACAAAATGAAAGCCAAGGAAAAGGTAGCAAATTAAATTATATTCACCATGAAGTAATACTGTAAAAAAAAATAAATCATTGTGATCTGAACATCAAATATGAAGTTCAACCTAGATGAAAAGTTAGCTTATCAAAGATACGTAAACTTGTCTATTTTTCATTACAGTAGGAATTTTTACATTCAGGAATTTTTAAAGCTTTTGACAAATTAGGTACAACCTACCAATTCTATCATAAAGCAACAAAAAATAAGGTGTCTTGGGCAAATTTCTATCCCTTCCATCACTTCTTACCCAACCACATCATGTGTTTACAGTGTGCAGCCACTAGGAATTTTGAACATACTGCTTTCTATTTGCTTCCAATCAGTTTTTATTAGAAATAGCATTAACTATGGAAAATACAGATACTGAAAATATGTTACAAAAGGAATTAAATACTTATTTTCACTTACACCAGATTCACTAAGCCCAGCAGCCCCATCCCTCTGAAGTCTGTTTTAGGATCATCGCCTTGGAAGCCGATGTCACACCACTGTTTGCTGATTCTGGCCTTCAGATTCTCGTGAGGCATCAGCAAATTCCAGAGCTGCACAAATATACTTCCATGTTATTCTGCTCAAGTACTCCAAGTCACATAATTCAGAACACTTGCTCCTGCACACTAGAAACCATTCACCAGGGAACAGAGTACAATCTGCATGCTGCTCTTTTCTGTTGGTGGCAATCTGGAGTCTGCTACTTTGGCTCACTTCAGCAATTATGAAAATTATTACATTTAACATTAAATGTGGTCATTTCCCTTCACAGACAAAGATGCTGTAAGAATACCAAAAAGAACAAGACTTGTTTCACCTCAGAAATTAATTTATGCATCATTTTGTAATAGGACAGCTACAAACTGAAATACAAATTCTCAATGAATACTCATTTAACATGTCAGTGTTGGGGCTTCCACAGCAAACTGAGATATGAAGAGCTAAGAAAGTAATTTTCATCTTCCAGCATCAAACTATCTTCCTTGACATTGACTGGGATGCAGTAATAAGAAAAAATTAGTGTCTTTTTTTTTCAATTTAGTAATTGAAGAATGCAAAGAATTAGAATTAGAATTGAATCTGCAAAGTTAGATGTTTGCACAAGGCTATATATCTTTTTAGTAGTGATTCTTCAGTGATGCATCAAAAATCTATTTTTCTATTTATATACTGTTATATCTGATTTCACATTAAATAATTCCATTGCAAGTAACTCTAGTTTACTTTTTTCTTTCTTTAAAGTTTTATATTAATGTGTCATTTCTATTATGGCTTTGCAATTTTTAAGTAGAAAAGAGCTTTAAATAGACCAGCTGGTAAGAATGCTACCAATAAGTTCTTTCAAGGTGTTTGACTTGGAGAGGAAAAAAACGAACAGCACGTGTATTTTAAAAATTATTTCACCTCAATTAACTGTTCCTCGTGTTCTTCATTTTCTGAATCATACGGGATCTTTCTTAGGTTTTCCACATTCAAATACAGTTTTTTATAACCTGATATCTGTAGCAAGGATATATGCAAATTTGTCTTAAACCTGAAATAACAAAACACCATAGAGAATTTTTTAAATAGGCCTATTCAGCCACAAATTCTAGCTTGAATTACCAGATAAGACCTTTCTTATGTTAATGCAATGTAAACACCAGAATTAAGAAATGCTTTATGTCTGTCTTTACAAACTACAGCATACTGGTTAAGTACACTGCTACATGGATCTTACATACATTAAACATCTCTAGCTGATTCCAGTGCTGCAGTCAGATTCCATTACCTTAAATTATGGGGGGGGAAGCTAAAATCTGTTATGACACAAGAAAATTCCACATATCATCCTGACTGTTGTACCTTCACCTACTCCCAAACTTTTTGTAAGTCTTGCAATCAAACTTTATCAGAAATACTTACAGTTTCAAAGAAGAATTTCATTAGACTTTGGAATTTTGATTATTCCCTATCACTCACTAATTACTTATGCACATGAATGCAAGCATTAATCAGGCATCACTATATTATCTCAAATATTTCTAAGGAATTATACAGTTTTTGTAATCAACCTATGCAATGATCATACTAGTTAAAAATATGGAGTAACAGAAAGGATTTGCAAAACAGAGATATAGTAATGCCAAACCCACATGAATTAAAACTTTGCAATTTATTTTCTAGAACTGAAGAGGACATAACCACACCTTATTTTCAGATTTCATTCTGAATACTTATGCTGAATGGCCTAAATATTGTATTAGGTTAAACAACTGGAAGAACATGCAAACAAGTGAGAACAGGGAGAGGTTTCCAAACACACCCTGTATCCTTCAGTTCAATCTTCTTTTCCTTCATTACATCTCTAACACACTTCTCCACTTCAGCTTCTTCCACATGTACAGCATTTCGTAAAACCTAGAAAATTAACACAGTTAAAATCTTCATGAGGAATGAAGACATGATCTACTTTACTATAATTGCTCAGCTTCTGTATATCTGTTGTGTGTATTACTTACTGTAAGAGGAAAAGTATCAGTTTAATTGATTACAATGTAATTGCTTACAATGCACTGGCTCAAACTGTGTAGAAAAGATTTGCAATAATTACATGAAAGCATGATTTGTAACTTTGTCAGTCTGTAAACGACGTTTACATAGGAGCTGTATAAAGAATAAATACAAAACTGGAGAGTTGCTTGGTCTAGGTTCTTATTTGCATTCACCTGCTGAATTGAAATATGTTGTTCCTAATCGAACTGAAACAAGTGCAGCCAAGAAAATAATGCTTCAGAATTAGAAGACAAGTAGCTAACAATGCTGAGATTTCAATGACACGAACATTTGAAGGGACATGGGATTATTTTTGAGAAACCTTAAACCTAGCATACAGAACACAAAATTCCAAGTTTTCTTCCCTCTGTCCTTTACTCCTCTTCAGTTTACCCCTCTCAAAATGTAAATGCATGTGTTATTTTTCTCTGATTTTTCAGGGATCTGTCTCTGAAAAAAGGTTTTATTACAGCTTCATCTCCAGTATCTCTTACCTTATTTTTTGATGATTCCAGTGAATGTTCTGCAATATGGAAAAAAGTAGATGTCATAGATAAACTGAACCGTTGTAAAGAATTGACAATAAGCGTTCTTGCAGTATATAAGTATTATAAAAATTTACATCCCCTTTATACATGTAATAAAAAATTAATCAATCTTAAAATGAGCAGGTTATCAGGTAACAGAATGTCTTCATTTACACAGATTTTTTTTTTAACTCTTCAGTACGACGCTGAAAGTAGATTTGGATTTTTTAAAGCACCAATTTCATATACAAAACAAAAACAAATTTGAAAAGGTGTCAGGAGAGAAAATATCAATTTATATATATATAATGTGTGTATATATATTGGGGGGGGGGGGTGGGTATATTTACACATCCACTGGAAAGGAGGCTGTGGACAGGAGGGGGTCGATCCCTTCTCTCAGGAAACCAGTGACAGGAGAGGAAATGTCCTCAGGTTGTGCCAGGGGAGGTTTAGGTTGGATATGAGGGAAAATGTCAACACCGAAAGCACTGAACAGGCTGCCCAGGGCAGTAGTTTAATCACCACCCTTCTCGGAGAGATTTAAAAGACGTGTGGCACAGGGAGACACGGTTTAGTGGTGGGTTTGGCAGTGCTGGGTTAATGGCTGGAATCGATGTTCATGGAAGTCTTCTCCACGCGAAATGGAAAAAGCTCTACACGAGGCTTCCGAGGTAACCTGGAGGCCCCTGCCCCGGCCCCTCCATTACCTACGCTCAGCGTCCGACGCGCGCCCGCCTCCGCGCCGCCCAGAAGGCGCTGCAGCTCGCACTTCCCGGTCAGCAGCCGAAGGATCCACTTCAGCCAGAACCGAAAGTAGTTGTTATACAGAAACCCCCAGACGTGCGCCCACATCTTCCGCGGGCGGCGGCCCCGCACCAGCGGGGCCCGAACCCGGCCCGGTCCCGGGCGCTGCTCCCGGCCCGCCCCACCCGCGCCACCCAGGCCCCCCGCGCGCTGCCGCCGGCGCCCCCTCGCGGCCGGACTGCCGCGGCCCCTCAGAGCACGGCGAGGACCGAGCGCGGCCCTGTCGTCCCCCGCATCCCGCCGGAAGCCAACTCCCGACCTGGAAGTGATCGCGGGCACGGGACGCGGCGGAAGTACCGGCTGGAAGGAGGCTTCCCTTTCCCGGTGGTCCTTACGGGCCTCGAGTGCCCCTGGTCCCTCACCCGCCGCCCGCACGACCGCCTCCAGCCCCGGCGGGCTGGGCAGCGCTGCCACTGCTGCCCGCAAAAACCGGATTGGTCGCCCGGTGTGCAACAAGCACACTCGCGAGAGACAGAGTATCTTATTTCAGAGTTGCACAACCCTGGGTGGTCCCTGATAATCCACAGATCAAGCGCCCCAACTATCAGAGCTTTTTTCTATTTATACATTTTAGCAAACAAAGGGATTAGTGTTCATTGGCTACAAGTTACACAGTTCTCTTGCCAATCAGTATTCTATCTTCTACTGGTCAATGATTCTCTCCTATCGTGCTAATTGATCCCATGCTGAGTCTCTCTCCTTTGGGCCGGTGGGTTTTTCGGGTCGGTGCTCCGTGGGTTGGTCGGGATCTGCCCCTGCCGGGGGGCAGCTGGAGCACTTTTCAGCGCGGTTACTGAGTGGTCTTAATTTGTTTCTGCCTTGTCTTGGGAATTCTGCCAGATATCATTATGGACCCTAAATTCTGCATCCTTTGTGTAATGTGGGACAGCTGCTATGTCCACAGTGGTACATCCTTCTTCCCAAGCTTTGCTAACTGGGTCTGAGAACAATGAAACATGTCCAGCGCTAAACCTTAACAAGACAATTCTTCAAAAAGCAATTTGCTTTCCTAACACTTGGACATCACCTAGAGCTTGCTGAGTCCTTTGTGTTTCATGAGTTAAATCTCCTGTCTTGCTGGTTACACTTGAAAGCAGATAAAGATCAAAATACCAATGGATATTCTTTCTTAAGAATATTTTTACATACTCACATGTTTTGCAACAGTTGGGTAATGATTTTAAGGAGTGTGTTGCCATGGATCCTGCCTTTCCTTAGCTGAATAGAGGTTCAGCCTGAGTGGTCCATTTAGTTTCAGTCACTACATTGTATTGTAATTGTTTCAGTAAATATGGGTTGAACACAGAATTGCATGCAAAATTTGGAGTGTTGAAAGGGAGCTGGCAGACTTGCTTGACTGCATTCTGATATATTTTTTGATGTGTGGAAATTGAAGTGACTTTTACACAAAATCAAAAGCCACACAGCAGGTCTGATGGCCTATGTCCCACAGAAGATTTCAGAGCATGGACCAACTTGTTTGGCATCCTCTCTCTGGGTTCCTACACTCATAGGGGTGCAGAGTTCCACGTGGGGAAACCATTGATGTGTGGACTTCAATTGTTTGCATATCTTATTCCTACTCTCAAAAACTGTGGAGAGGTGATGTATTTGCATGTTAAGAGGCAACGTAACTGCTTAGGGAGCAATCTGACTTTCAAAGCATTGGAGCATTGTGTGAAAATAAGCTTGAAATATTTATCTCTATTTAAAAGTGTTCTTACTTGGTGACAAGATGACATGATGATTTTATCAAATTACCTGTTTTTATGAAATTACTTGTATATAGGTTGTTCCAAGGTAGCCAAACCCCAGGAATTATATATTTAAAAATAAAAATAAAAATCTAAGATCCAGAGCCTAAGAACTGGTAGCAGAAGCTGGAGGAAAAGAAAATTGTCTGTATTGCAGGACCTAAGTGTAAGCTGCAGCTCCCACCTAGTTTGTATATGAAACAACTCTGAGAAAATACTCGGAGAAAAAAAGATTGTGCCATAACTCCCTGAGGTATCTGAGAACTTGGCAGTGCACTGCTGCTGTGGTATTTAAACATAGCTGGAATCTTCTTGTTAGAGGAGTCCTGACTACACCAGCAGCAGAAGGGTGTTAGTTCAATACTGGGAAGGCAGAAGAATTGCAACAATGTGAAGAAATGTAAGGGTGGTCAGGTTCTTCCTGAGTCTTTTTGCCCGCGCATGGATTGCACTGAGGTCGTTCATTAAAAGTATGAGCTACTGGAATTTTAGGAAGTCCAGCAGGTTCATCTTTAAAGCATGGGTCTGCACAAATGATTCAGGGAAATTTCTAGTTGATGAGACTTTTGTTGGTTTTTTAATAACAAAATTAAACTGCTGCTGCTTCAAGGGTTTCACTTTCCATGGCATCTTTTAAGGGATTAAATAGTTTCATACCAATGTGACTAGTTTTTCATTGTATTTATCCTTAAACAGGAATTATATTTTGTGTGGAATGTTAAGAACCAAAGTAATTTTTACTACATGCTTTGGAATTTGTTATACTTCCTATTGTGATTTACTGTAATAATACATACACGATACAGGATTATTGTTTTCTCTGTTCTCTTTGCTTCCAGTCTCCAGGACTGATGTGTAGAGTATCTGGTGCTGACAGTACATTGCACAACACTTCTCTGTGATATTATTAGATTTGTTGAGGTAAGCTTGACAGATTTTAAGGTCTTGGTTTAAATTAAGCACTTCTGAAATGTGAGTTTAAAACTTTTAGTCTTACACTTATTTTTGCTCATATGATGTTTTCTTCACTTTGTATTTTAAAGTAAAATCTGTCACAAATTAATTAATTTTTTACAGATTTTTTTCACAGCTTGTTGTAAATTGCAAAACAGCCAGCATGTTTGATTTTGTACAAATGTTAGCATTTGAATCCTGCAAGAGGCTTCTGTATCACCATGTTCAGTCAATTAATAAATTATATTAAGACAGTCAAAAATACCATGCCGTAGCTTAAAAAAATTCTACCTTGCTCTTGTGTTCAGTAGTTGCCTTCAAGTCTTACGTTCACAGAGACTTTGGTTGAAGTAAACATCATAATCTGTTTACCTTTTAAAATCCCGTTTCTTGGGTGACAGCAGGGCAAATAACCAGCAGTAGCAGGTCAATCTCTCACTAGCCAGAAAACTTAGTTGAGCAACTATTTCATGTTATTACTGTTAGTTATTCTTTGTTCATATACCTTTACAGGTGAGGGACTTGCAAAATAATCCACTGCTTGGCTCAGCCAGGAGCCTATATTTTGTCAAATATTTATTTTAATGTTTCTTATTTCTACTTTTGCTTACACACAGATGTGTGAAAACAGTATAAAAATGTGGAGCAATCATCTGAGCAAGAAGAAACAAAGCACAAAGACAAGCCTAGGAACTCTCTCTTGCAGGTAAGGAGAACCAGTCCACTGAATCACTTGCTTAGTGTTAAGTATTACAGATTACTCAGCAACGTGTTCTTCTGTAGAGCCTTTTTGAAGATGATCTGTTTGACAAAAATTCAGGATGTATCTGATGGGAGGTAAAACTGCTCTAATGTGCAGTGGAAGCTCATGACAGTTTTAGTCATGAGATTTTTGATTTTTGTTTTGAGAAAATCTTAATGCACTACCTTAATGTACTAATGTACAAACCATTTTAAGTTAATGCGCTAGTCTATGAATTGAGCATCAAGTAAACGGTCACCACAGCTCTGCATGGCTGAGTAACTGTATCTGCTGCCTTAATAAATTACATCAAATGCAGACAATGGCAGTCTCCACAGATATTCCCCGCACATTGTGTCAGTTTGTCGCTAGTTTCTGGAAATATATGATGATCTTGCGTAGCACTGCATTAGGAACAATGAAGTGACAACACAGACTCTCTAGCCTTAGTTGCAAAAGAGAGCACCTTTTATTCTTCCAGATCTTCTTTTATAGACAGTTCCGAGAAGGTCCGAAAAAGTAAACCTCTCATTGGTCATCAAACCAACACATCACCATCATTGGACAATTGGGAACACCCCTTGACTGTTTCGTACAAGAAAACAACAAGGCGACAAACAACACCTGCAAAGATTGTTTTCTCTCTCCAAAGACTGTTTGGATTCCTCCTTACGATTTCCCAGGCCATACTTTCTCAGGCCAGTGTGAGAAAGTTGTGACTTTGTTTCACACAGACACTGTGCTGCCTGCCTGATTTCTTGCATTTAGCATGCATAGTTTTGTCTTTTTTTTTTCTTACTCGCTCTGAACATAAGCTAAAATTAAACATTAGATTTCTGTTAATCTTATCCTCAGCAGCCCTCCTGCTTGAGTACATCATTTACACGTTCACTTTGGCTTTATCACAGATAGAACACCAACCAATAGAGATATTTTATTCATTACTTGGGGCGTTTTTAATGGTCATTTTTTCCTCTTAGTTCCAAATCTCTATTTTACTGCAAATGTGCCAAAATCTACATTGACCCTCCATCAAAATTTACGCCCTGAGATTTTAGTGTATTGACTGGGAAAGGGAAATGGTCGTGGGGAGGCAGTAGAAGAAGAGGATTGCATTGTGATTGTACTGCATCTTATAAGCCAGTTATAAATGCATATCCAAAGTGTAGCTTAAGGAAGATTTCTCAGTAAAAAGTTTCAAATGCACAGAAACAGAAGATAGAGGGAAATTTATAACAAATGAATATAGGACACAAATAGTGAGGTCTCTCACTCAAGGTTTCATGGTAATTTATGGAGCCACACAGAGATTTTTAGTTCATGTGTATATTTGACTCAGGCTACTAGCAGTCTCCTGTATTTTTAATGACTAATAACATTTATAATTCAAAGCAATTAGTAAACAGAGATGTTAACCCATCCATATCATAATTCAAACATAGGAAGGTTGCACTAACCTTGCCAGAGCAGGAATATACAATTTTTGAGGTCTAAGACTTCCATAAAGGACATAGTTATACTGCTGTTAGTATAAAGAGTGGCACATAAAGGCAGCACTGACCTTAGGACTCCAGCACACCTGTGTCTGGACACAACTGTTGTGGGATTTGGCATCGCTTTGCATCACACCCTCCCAAATGATTTGGGGGTTTGGTACAAAATGAGGTAAGTTGTTAAGTAAGTAAATAGGGAAAAGGAAGGAAGAGATACTGTATTACTAATACAAACATCTTTTTAGAAAACAAATTATTTAAAATACTTTGTTATCTGTGTAAATAAGGTAATGAATTATATACGATAGTAATATATTAAGGAAGTAAATAACAGCTTAGAGAGCAAAAACTTAATGTTTTTGAGAACTTCCCAAAAGTTCTGAAAGCTGAAGCTGTCCTTTGCACATTTGCAACAGAGAATGGAAAACTGTATTTTCTTTATCATAGGTTTAGAATGAAAGATAGATTTGTGAGCAGGTAGAGAACATGTGAAAGCAAAAGCCACTAAATACCTGCTAATCAGGTATAAGAAGGAGCAACATTTTTTCTTATAAAACATAGATGGTTCTATTAGAACTGTGTTGCTGTAAGTGGTTCCAGAAACCTTGGTAAATAAGGTATCCATTCCCTTTAAAAACTATGTTGTAGAAGATTCTAAACAGTGATTAATTTTTTTTTTGTTTTCTTATGGATTGCTGAAGACTTAAAAAAGTAAACAGGTGTGCATGCCTAAATGAAAAGGCACATGTGTGAAGCAAGCTACAGTGGTTAAAGTATAATACTTCTACCAGTGTAGAGGTACCAGTGTACCATCAGATTTTCATCAGGTTAGATTTTGCAGCTTGTTGCCCTCCTTCCTCTTTAAAGGTGAACTGAAAAGCTTGGTTTATTTACGTGATTCTGTGACTGTTCTAAATGCATGTATTAATTATACACAGCTTGGGTTCCTGATACAATCTTACAAGCAATATGCAAACAAATGCCCCATTGGCTTTAAATGAACAAAAGAATGTTAACCATTACAGTGGTGTGCAGAAAAATTCACATCGTGAGAGGTTTATGTCCAAGAAGGAGACAGAAGGGTCCTGTAACTTTATTCATGAACAAAAGGAGAGGCCATGAGGCATTTCCCATGGGGTCTCTCAGACTGTTGGAGGACACAATTATACTGATTTTCCCAGCCACATCACCCTCTTTCCTTCTCCACTGGCTTGGTACTCGGCAGGTACTTGGAAGGTACAGGCTTCCCGATTTGCCTACTACATCTCCCCCTTAACACGTGTGTGCGCACACACACCGCCCCTTGCATAAGATAGCTCTATCAAGTCTATTCTTTTTCTCGAAGTTCAGGAATTTAGCATGACCTTGGCTGAGCAATAGTCCCTGTCAATTAGTAACATTTTCTGAAACTGGTAGTTTCTCCTGTTACTTCTTTATCTACAGTCTCTGGCCCTATCTACAAGCAGATTCACAGCACCTGTTTGTAAAGACACATTCATCTTATTCCTTTCAATGTTATGACTTGGGCTAAACAGCACCTGCCGAAGTGCCGGTCCGAGACGTTTCTGTTGTGAAAACAGTCTATACTTGCCGCAGTCAAGAGGTTTTTCGGTGTGGGTCCGAGCGTCGGGAAGGCTGAGGGCAGGGGAGGGCTCTGAGGGGCTTTACAGAGGGAATTGGCTTGGGCACTTGTTCACGAAGCTAGTGTCTCCCGGGCGAAATCCGGCCGGCAGGAGGGGCGGGTGCCCGTCCGTAGGGACACGCAAAGTGCAGAGGGGACACCCGCTCCTCGGGGAAAGCCGATGTACAGCGGGAGAGCTTGGCGGCCCCGCCCGGCGAGCAGCGAGGCGGGACGTGCCCCGGCCCTCGGCGCGGGGAGCGGGCAGCGAGGGCAGCGCGGCGCGAACACGCCTGGCCCGCGTTGCCCGGGCGGAGACGGCGGCGGTGGCGTGCGGGCCGTGCGGGTAGCGCCCGCGGGAGATGCGGCTGCGGCTCGGGCAGGTGCTGCCGGCGCTGTGCCTCGGCGCCGCCTTCCCCCTGCTGTGGTACGCGGTGTGGCAGGGGAGCCGAGGTGAGAGCGGGCGGCGGTGGCGCCCCGTCCTGTTTGTCTGGGACACGAAGAGCGCGGGGCGCGGTGGCACCTGCTGGACCCCTTTCGCCGGGCCGTCGGGGTAGTGCGGCGCTGGCTCCCTACCCGGTGTGCCCGCCTGGGTATGCCCGCCTGGAGCCGCGCCCGACGGTACCGGGGGCAGCGGTAGCCGGCCGTCGTGCGGCTCCGTCCCGTCGTGCGGCGGCGAGTCGGGGCAGGGCACAGCCGGGTTGCGGCGGGGAGCGCGGCAGGTCGCCCCATCACCTCCCGGAGCTCCGGACCCACTCGGCTCTCCGGGCGTGCGGGGCAAATGAGGAACCTGTGTGGCTCCGAGGCTTGGCCGCGTGTAAGGTTGAGCATGAGGGTCTCGCCTGTTCCCCCGGGGTCGTGGCTTGTCCCCAGGCACAACCTTGCAAAACAGCTTACAGAATTTTGTCCTTGGGCCGTACTTGCCCTGTTAAAAATACAACCCTAAATTTAAGAAACAATAAAAGTTTATTTTGAACTTTTATTTTCCTAACTCTTTTTTTCTCCAACTCTTTTTCTAACAAGCATCTTGCATTAAGATGAAAAGAAAAATCTAAACGTGATTGCTGTAGCTGTCACTTTTAAAGTGGCTTTGATTTTATTGTCAGAGAGGATAAAGTAGCATTATCCATCCTGCCTCATGTATGGTCACTTTTTCCTGTGCATATTTCCAGGAAAAGAATAAGAGGGAAAAAATCGGAATTTTTATATTTTATTTCTAAACTTTATAATGATACACTATCTTTTTAGTAGGTTATGTAGGTGGCACATGCCAGATAGATCTTCATAAAGCCATGTCTAAGATTCTCTGAGCCAATATAGTAAAGGTAGAACTGATGGTATTTTCCAAAAGGAAATGAGAAGGTCTTTCCAAATAGTATCTCTGAGACTTGCAGACACGTCTTGTTATGGGTGAAGGGGTGGTTGATTTGGGGCGGGGGAAAAGAGTGGATCTTTAAGTGCTTCCAACATGCACCTTTGTAACAGGTTTGGTTTTATAGATGCAGAATTATAATAAACCACTTAGTAATTTCTGGAATGATCACAACTCCAGCTAGCAGATAATTTGCTTATATTAATTATTCCTGCAACAAATAAAAGTGTTTTTGGAGATCTTGGCCCCACAATGGCATATTGAATAGAGTTAAGGCAGTGCTGATCCTCCTGCCTTTTAAGTCAGCTATATGGTTGTTTATCTTACAACATTTTATGTTTTCTTCAGTGGCACTCCTGCTAGGAGTGGGAAAGGAAAATGAAAGGTGTGTCTTAGGAGGCTAAGATCCAAGAGATGTCAGAATGAAAGCGTTTGTCCAATCTGCAGTTACCATTGTGTTGTCATTGTGGCTTATTTTGTTTTGGGACTCCTCATTACTGGCATTACATTTCCATTTCACTTTCTTTTTGACGTTTCTCTGATGACATTCCATAGTGGGCTGTTTTGCTTTGATATTTGATTTGTTTTTGTTTTGTTTGTTTTGGGCAAGAGGGATAATGTGTTTCACGTATTTGTGTTGTCTTAACTATTCTTTACACAGTTGGCTCCTCCTCCACAGTAAACTGAGTAACTAATTCCTCTCAGATGGTATAATTTTTCTAATGATGATGATGATGATGATGATGATGATGATGATGATGATTATTATTATTATTATTATTATTACCTGGGGGTTTTTTGCCAACTTTTGACCATTGTATATATGAATATGTAGTCTGAAGTCTAAAAGACTCTCTTAAGCTTGATAAATCTCACAAATGTGTAAATAAAATAGTTAATATTAATAATGAAAAGGGAAAGTAGCAGTATGTAGTGAATGACTTTGTGTTATGTTTATTTTACTGAAAATATAGTCTTTGTTCCCAAGGGGTGTTAGAAGACAAGCCTTCTACCCATCCAGAAAACCTTAAGAACAGCTAGCCATAGGTAACAACAAAAAAGGTTGTTACCTTTTTCTACAGAGAGAAGCATTGCAAATGCACTAATGCTCTGTTGTTGTCACAGGATATTGGTTTAAGAAAATGGTTCGAAATTAATCTTTTGCTCTGAAAACAGACATATATATCTACTTGGATGTTTTTAAACCTCTGTTTTTTTCCTTCTGCCATGCTGAATTTGCTCTGTATTGTCATGCTTAGAGCACTATAGGAATTTCCAGTTTTGGTGCATCTCAAACTACAATGTGTGTTTTCTAATGTCCTTTTCACTTAACCCTTCACTTTGTCAATTTCTGTGAGTACTGCTGTAGCTTGTCAGCTCGCCTCTCTTTCCCTCATTTTTCAAATGTTTTCTGGCTCATTTTCTTTCATACATTTGTGTAAATCTCTCCTAACTTTTGTTAACTTCTCTGCTCTGCCCATAGAAATGTTTAGGCTGCTCTTGATTTTTGACTACAATCTATCACACTAAGTAGCAGTAGTTTGTAGTATTCCTTCAGATTTCTGTCTAGTTAATTGTTTCTTGGATAGCAGTGGTTTGGGGATAGTAAATATGCTTTGTAAGACTAGGACAGGACACCTAAGCTTAAGACTAGTGGTCTTAAGTATTTCTATAACATAAAAAGTATAATTATCCTGTAAAATATTGTTCAGTTTGTCCACAGTCTCAGAGCCCTTGAATATTAGAAGTTTAAATCAGATATTGGCTCTGTCCCAATTTCTGTGCAAATAAAAATCAGTAGCTTAAGTCAGTGACCTTTAAATGCCTTTCAATAAAGGTAGCTTGAGAGATTTGAATTGAAATGTATTTACTGTCAATGACAGCAGTAAATAATTGTCTCTTTGATGCTGCTTCTGATTATGTGCAGCCTGAGTATTGACTTGGAGTTGTGAGGCTAAAATCAAGTACAAGTAACTCAAACTGGCATAGCAGGGAAGATGCTACTCACTCATTCACTTAAAAAAATAAAAGATCAGAATCTACCACTGTCACTAGACTTCAGTTACTGTGGATAATACTGTGTATATTTTAACTGTGGTTAGGAAAATGTTTTTATAGTCACTTTTCCCATTGCTTTATAAATATAAGCCAAGGTTTCATACTAAATATAGTGATATTTTTGTGGCCAGAAAAAAAAAAAAAAGAGATGAAAGTAATTGTGGAGACTGCTGGTAATGGTCAGATCGGCAGAGAAAGCGAATACTGCATCTAAAGTTGTGTGGTGATTCCTTCAGCGTCCACTGGAGCACTTGTGAGCATAGCTGCTATTAGCAAGCAGTCTGCAGCAATTCCTGTTCCATGTCCTGCATGGATGCAGTCCTGCATGCATGTCCCTCTGCAGGCCCCAAGCAGCAAACAGTTTGTATCTGAGCATAGGAAAGGCTGTTAGGTTTCTGCTTGTGAAACTTGAGTAACAATTCTCTTGTTAATTCACCTGACCAAAATCGTTTGCTCTCACAAAAATACTCTTCATATAGGTTTGGAGTTCTGAGAAATAGTATACAATTTATAAAATACATAGTGATTTTCTCACACAATTTTAGCTATGGTTTTTCCTTGTAAATACTAATCCATAAAAAAAAAATCACAGCTATATAAAAACAATAAAATAAATGTAAGGAGGTAGCAATGTTTTCCCCACTTGAAAAACAGAAGGCATAAACTCATGAACTTATATTAAGCTTCTTCAGAGGAAACAGTATTGCTGAATAAAAATAAATTTTGGTGCCTTTGCTCAATAACAGTGAAATTTTTCTAAGTCACAGCAATGAGGTAAATTGGATCATCTCTTTTGGCAGTGCTTCTCATGTTGCTCTCAAGGGTTACAAGATTAAATCTCTTTGAATTGATTTGTTGACATGTTGCTGCCCTCTTCACCTAAATTTCTGGGATACTTTGTCCAAGTAAATTAAAAGTTAGCTTTGCCTGGAGTTAGAAGTTGATGCAGAAATACTATGGCACAAGGATCTAGGCATGTTAACATACACATCTTGAGTCAAACACTGTAATACCTGAATTTCTTTAGTTGTTCCTTTGAGGTAGGATGATCAAGAGAGAAACTACTCTTATGATTACATTGACAGAAGTATGTACATCTGTATCTTGAATTTGTTCCACAAATCGGGGAGGGGGGGGGGAAATTTCATCATTGCAAAGGGTTAAAGAGGTATTTCTGATGAAAGTGTTTTTTTTCCTTGTTGAAATACAGTAATGTACATGCTAGTCCAGACAGCATGATTACACATTTCTTGTATTTCCAGCCATCTTCTGCCTGTGATGTTATGCTTTGTTTCAGCTGTGCAGCCAAGTGCAGGTCCTCAGGAGATTCTGTCATTTGTGACGGAGTTCTTTGCAGGTTTCCTGTCCAGTCCAATCTGGCATACTCAGGCTCAAAGCTTCAATTAAATAGTGGCAAATTGACAAATTTGATAAGGAAGTCTTGAATTACACTGCTCTTACTTCTGCCAATACAGCTTATCCAGATTTCTGAACATACAGATGCCAATCTTCCTGTCTTCTCTAGAACTGTTAGGTTGTGTTTAACCACCACTTTTCCCAGCTGTCCTAGCTGACTGGTAGGCTATGTCATGCCTTCATGTGTAGATTTCCTTCCAGTCACACTGAGAGCAAACAGAGATTATTGCACATTAAGGTTTTGCCTCAATATGTGGCAGTTAGGATGTGGCTGAAATACACAGTGTGATAAGGAAACAGTTTTTCAGTCCATCTATTGCTTACTCAGTTTCTTTGTGTAGTTCTTCTGCATTTTGGCATTAAAAAACCCTCCAACATACAACAGCCTCAAATGGTCCACTTAAAGTTTAGTATTTACTGGTTCAAAATTTTATATCAAAATTCATATCCTAGACATAGAAAAACTGTGTAGTTTTGCTGGCTTTAAAGGGTAATTTACTAAATTAAAATTCTCCTGCTTCTTACTGTTACTTCAGGACTGTGACTAAAGAGTAAAGGAACTTAGCCATAAATCTTGTGGTACAAAAGGAGGCCAGTTATTGTTGCATTTTGTAGAGAAAGGGATAACGGAGCATTTCATACCTCTCTTCATTTGCTGTAGTGTCACATCATAACCTGTGCTTAAACAAGTGCAAACATATGACCTTCGTGCTTTCCTAGTGTTGTGCAGTAAGTCTTGAGGAACAGAGTATATTCTACAGAAATACCTTAGTTGGTGGCTAGGCATTTAACTAAATGTGTGTATAATTTAGTAGCTGTTGCTACCTCAGGAAGAGAAGTAAAGGATTTAAAATACCAACCATATTGCAATAGGAATTGTTAGAAGTGAATGAGTACTACCTTATAACCAAAGTATACCAATTATGGGCAAACACCATATAATATCCATTCAATTTCTATATCTTTTCACTTATTTTAGTGATATTGCTTTCCTATATGGTGATGTTCTGACTGAATGTTTTAAGATGACTTTTCACTACGTCCTAATATGGGAAAAGACTTAAGTCTAAAATGAGGATTGTTGGCTAACATTTAAGAAAATATTAATAGAGCTTAAGTTGTATTTTCTTTGAAACAAGTTTTCTCATCTAGTTTCAGTTAGATACAGTATGTAAATTGTTCAGTAAAAAATATTCTGTGCCAAACTCAAGACTGAGTCCGTGTTTGTTAGACAATATCGTGAGTTTTTAAAATCCAGTTATTAACTTGGATCTGCCTTTAACTCTGTAAAGTGTGTATTTGTTTCAATACTGAAAGTATTCTGGTTCTCTTCCCAGTGTGCTTTGTATGGGAATAGAGGAACCCTAAGTCCCCTGCCCCAAATTGCTGGCACAGTGCTTTTCTTTGATGTCCCTGGGTTAATGCAAAGTACTTCCACTGCCTTGTAGCTTCTGATGTGGACACTGTCAAAGGCGAGTAGACGTTTCTAACATTTTGGAAGACACAATACTGTGCTGTAAGACTCTAAACAAAATAATTAAATGTAATGCACATTGTTGAATTTAAGTGTTTGCCTAAGAACTTGCTGTTCTGACCTGAGACAGAGTCATTGTTTGGGAATTTTTTTTTCCTTCCTTACTCAGAGAGCACAAAACCTGAGCATGCAAAGCATGTAACAAGATTCAGAAAGGTATATTATATCAGTTATGGAGAGATAATGAACTGCTAGTTATTAGTGCAATGCATGCCTCAGTAGTTCAATATGCCTCATTAACCTGAACAGTGAGCAGTGGTTCCAAGCACAGAGTATGACAAGATCTTTTGCAGTTAGTGTGCTTATATAGTTTTCTTTTAAGGAGGCCATTAACCAAATTTTAATTTCTAAAAGAAACAGTCTTTAGGCATGATAAACAATGTAGGTTGTGAACAAGGAATAGGAACACAAGAGTGCATTTAAAACTATTTAAAATGTTGCTATCTTAGAATTACAGAATTCATAGGTATATATGCCAATGTGTGGTTAACAGAGGAAAGCTACAGTAGAGCTGAAAATTCACTGCAAAACTTTTTTTTTGAGTGCTATCACTGTGTCTGGGAGGTGGTCTTTTTTTGCTCCCATGGCTTGTAGCTAGTGTAGCCGCACTGACTTTTCCTAGAAGGGAAATTCAGTAAACCACTCTTGGCCTATCAGAGTGAACCACCTTCAGCTTGCCAAGGGAAGAAGCCTTTACATAGAATCACAGAATATGCTTAGATGGAATGGACCCACAAGGATAATTGAGTCCAACTCCTGGCCTTGCAAAGAGTCACACCATGTGCCTGAGTGTTGTTCAAAAGTTTGTTTAACTCTGTCAGGTTTGGTGATGTGACCACCGCACTGGGAAGCCTGTTCCAGTGCCCAGCCACCCTTTGGGTAAAGAACCTTTCCTTTTCCTGATATCTAACCTAAACCTCCCCTGACACAACTTCATGCCATTTTCTTGGGTCCTGTCACTGGTCACCACAGAGATTAGTATGGGCCTTCCACTGCTCCTCCATTTTCCCTCCTGAGGAAGCTGTAGACCACAATGAGGTCTCTTTTCAGACTGAACAGACCAAGAGGCCTAATCTGCTCCTCATAAAGCTTTCCCTTCAGACCCCTCCTTTGGACCCTCTCTAATGGCTTAATGCCTGTTTTATATTGTGGCACCCATAACTGCCCCCAGCACTCGAGGTGAGGCTGCCCCAGTGCAGAGCAGAGTGGGACAATCCCCTCCCTTGCCCACCTGGTGATGCTGTCCTTGATGCCCCTCAGGACAGGGTTGGCTCTCCTGGCTCCCAGGGCACTGCTGACTCACATTCAACTTTCCATATACCAGGACCCCCAGGTCCCTTTGCACAGTGCTACTCTCCAGCCTCTCATTCCACAGTCTGTACCTACATCCAGGGTTGTCCCATTCCAGATGTGGAATCTGACATTTGCCCTTGTTGAAATACCTACAGGTGGTGATTGCCCAGCACTTATTTGTTGGGGTCTCTCTGCAGGGCCTCCTTTACCTTAATTTGCTTTTTGGAGTTTTGCCGCAGGTCCTCACCTTGCTCTTTTCTGGTTTTCTTCTGACACTCCTCACTGCTGACAGAGCCATTGTTAGACAAGGCATTGCCAAGCCAGGCTATTGCTGAGCGCAGAGTATTTCATGATGTAGTCAAAGCTCCATCTCCCTGACCCTCCTTGTCAGGAAGCACTGTTTGTAAAAGTGCCCTGTGTCTTTCTAAGCAATCTGTTGCAAGCAGCTGTTTTTGTTCTCCGTGGATCATTAGATGCTGAAAGAACATTTTTCAGACATGCACATACACACAAATCCATTTAAACTCAATGACTGTTGAAATATTTAGGGTGTTTAGCTTCATATTGCTTTCTAAACACATTTTTTTTGCCACAAGTTTAGTAATAGTTAATCTTGCTTATTCACATCTCCTCTAGTAAAATTTAGAACATTCCATGTTCTAATTTTTATAATAAATTAATTCTTCACCAAGTGTCCTGGTTTAGGGCAAATTTGGGAGAAAGCCTCCAAATGGGATCCCCCCAGAAAGCAAATCCAAGCGGCCCCTGCCCCCAACTGGTTCAGGAAGAGATTTCCTTGGAGAGAAGTGGAAAAACCCTGTTTATTTAACAGAAATTGAATAATATTAAACAATAAAACCTCACTGTTCAATGAGATGGCAAATCCAGTAAAAGTCCTTTTCATGTGGTGTAGCTCAGCCCGCTCAGGTTCTTATCAATCCCTCCAGCCCTGGAAAGTACCGAGGCCCAGGCCCCGGTGGGCCACAGGCGTGAGCTCCCAGGGTTTGGCTGGGGTTTTTTCAGTCCAGAGTAGGTTTGAACAGATCCAAGAAAAAAGGAAAAAAAAAGGTCCAGGGAACTTCTCTGCCTCAGCTAGCTAAAACTAACTAAAAGCCAAAGAGAAGCTCTGTCCCTCTGTCTGTCCATGCTGCAGACAACACAGTCCAGGAGCAGGATGCGGGGGAGTGATGTATTTTTTCAACACAAACTTCAGCTTCCTCTTTCCCCCCTTCACTATCAGAGCCACTCTTAAAGGTGCAGAACTTAATATGTAACATAAACCAGGCGATTGGGGATATAAGATCATAAAGTCACCCCAGGACACCAAAGGTGAATATTATGTTCCTTGTGTCAAACCCTTACTTCCTGAGCCATCAAAAAAATGAGATAAGTGATTACTAAGAATCTTGTTCAGTTAGCAACTGAACAGAGAGTTCAGTTCTGAAAGACTTAAAAATATGGTTTCCCTCTTCTGGCTGGAAGAAATAGATAAGGCCGATTGTAAATGCCACCTTCTTTGGGTGGACTCAATGATAGCTGAGTATTGACATTTTATTTCCAAGAACCACCTGTGAAATTTTGATAGGCTCACCTGTAAGTAAGCAAATACAACTGCTAAAGCAAATACTTGGTGCTTGCCAAAAAGTCAGCCCAGTGGTGACACTGGTTATTTTGAGTCACACTGACACTGCATAGCTGAGAGAATTATGAAGAGAGAGACTATGATGTTATAATTTGTCTGCAATTTCTTCACCAATTCCTTCTATAAACTGGATTTTAAAACATCCATTATTGTATCTTTAGCTTATATTTCTGAATTTGTCTAGGAATTGTAAGGTAAATCTCCACCATATTTACATGTGTTTATTGATCTGGAATCACTTTCTTCCTATGAAAATGTGATGGTTATCTGTCAGTCACCTAAATCAGCTTAAATGTTTTGTTTTCATTTTATTCATATACATTCTAAAGGAAAATAAACAAGATTATGGCATTGGAAACACAGCTACAGAAGAAAAGCATAAATGAGAAAGTGTATTCCTATATGGTAGCTGATGAAAGAGATCTTCCTTAGGTATGCCAAAAAATTTAGCTTGTTTGGGGTTCAGCTCTGTAGCCTGATGCCTTATGACAGATTTTTAAATTTGAAATATATTTTAATCTATTTTATCTATTTTATATTGTTTAAAGATAGACTCTTCATCTGTTTTGACCTTCCATTTGGCTTTTTTGTTGTTTTTTATAATTTATTCTCCAATTTTCTTAGGGAAGCTCACTTCAATCAAGTAGAAGTGTCTTGTTACATGAAGCTGAAATAATCCAGGTTTTCCCTCCCTTCAGCAATGCTAAATTTATGTTCATAGCTCCATATTATAATGTACTCATAGATACAAATGCCTTTCTTACAAACATTTCTAAGGGTGTCAAAAATTTTAGAAAGCATTAATGGGATTTTATTAAGCAACTTTTAAAATTTTAATGAGGTAAATAATGATAATATACATTATATGTTTACTTCTTTTTTCTAACTGCTTTCTTCCTAGATGTTTTGAACTTCTGTCTTCAATCACACATTTACTGATTAAATTAAGGACTTGTGTTTTATGTAGATAAAAAAACCCCTGTTTATCCAGAATGCAAGTTAATTCCAGTTTGAAACACCTCTGCAAATCCTCACAAATTTGTGTTATCTCTGCATTTTTCTCATAGTGCCTTTTACATGTTAGAATCCCTGGGAATTCACTTTTCCAGAGAGACAATGGCAGGTCCTAGAAAATGAGAGCTGCCACAGATAAAACTTAGTATAGCCCACAAATAGAATGGGAGAAATCTCTAAATAACAGCATTTAACTAGGAAAAAAGCCAAGCCACAACAAGACCAATAAAAGAAGCAGCATTATAAAACATTTTAAAATGAGGCAGAAATCCCCTTCTACTTTCTTTACTCCCTGTTGCAAAGGGGCAATGTTATTGAAGTATTGCTTTATATAACCATCTTTAGTAATACTTCTTAACATGATCCAGACACCTGGATCATAGATGAAGACTGCTTGTTTGATGCACAAGACGTGCCATTACATAATTATACTTTTCAGTGTGAAAAGGATCATCATAGTTTGTTATTTGGTGAAAAATGTAGCACCTTCCCCAGCAACTCACAGTCTTTCACTGAGTTTTTCCTTATTATGGATTTCATATTCTTGGTTTTGTCTTCAATTTACCTTTATCCAGCTGTGCTCCCTGAACTCTACCTTCTTAATACTCTTCCAGACTAGTTCTCCTGGATAAACTTTATTATTGTTTATACACTTTGGTGATGTGATCTTCTGGACCATAACCTATCCTTTAACTTTATTCCATCATATAAATTACCTTTTAGAAAATAAATTGTGTTCTTATTGCAGGAAATGGCTTAGATATGTACCAGTACCAGTTGCTGGAACTTCAGCAAAGACTATTGTATGCTGAAAAGGAAAATATAAAAAGATCACATGAACTGAACAGTGCCTTAGATGAAATTAAACATATAGTTGCAAGAAGAATGAATGTGACAAAAAAAACCACAGGTTTGTAGGGATTTTCTTTGGCTTTTTTTGGTTTTTTTGGGGGTTTTTTTTTGGACACCAACATGTAAAGTTTAGTGATCTGGCTTCTTCCCACTGTTTAACTGAATTTTTTAGTTACCTTGCCTTCCAGACTGTTGTACATCTCTATCTGTCTGCACACTGTAGTTGCATGCAATACATTGACTGATTTTGTCACCTAAAATAAATTACGTAGTTGTGCAGGATCTTTCTCCCCTTTGAGACTGGCAGAGCTTCCCTGGGGAGAGAAAGGAAACTAGAAGAGGCATCTCTGTCCTGAAGGAATTTCAGAAATTTCAGAAACTTCAGAAAGAGTCTGGGTGTGACTGAAAACTACCATTTAACAATCCTTATTTTCATTCAGTACAGCAGGCTGATAATCAGACTAAAATAGGGCATTAACCTGGATTGTTACAGGGGAAGAAAGCAGAAGGTGCGTTTGTTCTTTGAATAGTCAGAGTTGTTTCTTCTGCTGTTCCCCTCTGCCAGTTTTTGTCTGTTTATCTGATATTAATTCATTGGGACTGTTCAGATGTGTATAAACAAAGGCCTGAGCATTGGCAGGGTGGTGGCCTTAGGAGCTTTAGAGTAGAATCATGTTGTCAGCCTGCACTAGCCCTACATACTGTGGGCAAAGAGTTACTGCCTGATGCACAAAATGGCAGTAAAAAGGAGAGTGCAAGTTCCCCTTTCCCCTGCTTTTGATTCTTATTGGAGTCAGCTAAATTTGAGAAAGTATAAATCTGTTCACAGGAAATTTCTTAAAATTGCTGAATAATTTTCCTTTTATTTTCACTTAACCTGCTTCCCATTTCAGCCATGTTTTATGATACAACCAAAATTGAAAGATTTATTGTAGTCAATGGAACTAAACTCCCTTGGGCAACACTTGATATGTACTACTTCTAAATAAAGGAGGAAAAGTCCTTGAAAAGTTGTGAAGGTGGTTTCTATACAGCAAAATGCCAGTATATTTCATGGCTTAACAGTGTGGAAGGACATGTGGATCTCTGTCTCTTACACAAATATCTGGACACATATATATGGTTGTTTGGGGTTTTTTTAAACTGTTTTCTGTAAGGCAGGAAATCTCTTTTTCATCCTGATTTTCATCTTTTGGAAGTTGAAAAACTTAAAATTTTGCTCATTCAGTAAGCCTCTGCCTTTCTTAACCTAAGCTGAGCGAATAAAGCTGATGATGGTTTTTGTGGTACTTGTACATAAATTTTAAGGGTGATAAATTTTGGGAGTTATCTTAGATGCATTTCTTGGGAAAAATAACTTTCCATCTCAGTCAATAAACATTCTATTGTTTTCGTCTTTATTTTAAAGTAGTAAAGAAAAACAAAATCACTACTTTTCTCTTAAATGCTATAGCCTTTTGTTTCTTGAATAGTTTTTAAAGGCCTATATGTAGTCATTCTGTTTACCATAGGACTTTTAATAAACTGAGAACTTTTGCTTGAGCTGTGAAAACCACCATGTGTTACTTTTTAGGGAAAGCATTTAAGTTTAAAAAGCAGTTAAGAAGGTTATTAATCTGAATCTGTGTTTCTTTTCATTAAAATTTTTTTTGCCAACCATGTAAAACAAACAAACAAACAAACAGTAAACAGTTTTTTACTACTGCCTTTAAAATAACTACTTACTGTGTTTAAAGATTGCAAGTGTGCAGACACAGGGCAATAGTGTTCCCAGGATGCTCAAGATTGGAGCTCTGCACCACCAGCTGAATGGGAAGAGTTGTACTGGGAAATTCTCAATTTAATATAATGTAATATATATGACATATAATAATTTCTGAGGAATAGTTCTGATTGAATAACCTTGTGTGTGATAATCTGCCAGTGTTCAGTTGAGCAAAACAGGTGAAGAAATAGGCTTCTCTACTTGCTTTTTATTTTATGTGTATCTCTGTGTTTGTTTTGTCTTTAAGGAGATATCAAGTGGAAAGACTTAAACCTCCCCAGAAAACTCCCCATGCATCTTACAAATATGTACTACTATCTCCCTCATCTTCGAGAATATGTAGATGCAATTTTCCCAAATGTTATTTTTGGGCAACAGAGAACTGGAGGTAGGAAATAAAGCTTGGCTTCTTTTTCCCATGTGTTTGTATCTTTTATTAATTTCTAGCAATGAAGCATACTCAAAAGTTTGGAATGGATTTTCTCTCTTAATTTTCTAATGTTACCAAGCTGAATGAATTTTAATGGCAATAGCAAAAGTACTTTTAAAATGCCCACCCCTATTTCAAGTCTTTATCAAAGACTCAAAGTATTCTGAAATCCTTTTGAAAAATCAATACAAATAATTTTGCTTGAAAAACAAGATTATTTTTTGTTTTAATCATATATTCATACGACTAATATGCAGTAGCTGACATTTTTTCCCCACAAAATTAGTATGGATGAGGAAGCCAAGGCAAATTTACAATGCATTTAGTTTGGCAATGTGAAAAGCAAAGGGAAAGGTGATGTGATCATTTAAAGGATATTATATATCTTCAGTGTAGCTTTTTCATCCACATGAGAAATTGGCTGACACCTGTAGAAATCATAATGAATTCTAGTGGACTATAATACAAATTTTGCATTGTCTTAACTGTCATGTGACAGGTAAAAGGAACATGCAAAAATAGCAAAGCAAAAAAGCTAAGAAGAAGCAAAGAAGAAGCTAGTCAACCATTTTGCTGAGTTTTGTATTTTGCTGAAATTTTTACTTTTCTCTAGGGTGATTTTATATGAAGAAACACTGGCAGTGTTTTTGACTTAACCGAAAAACTCCAAACCTTGGGCCATGCTCATGACAATAGATAACTTTCTACAGACTACTTATTAGTAGGTGTAGTTGTAGCAACGTGATCTAATGTTGTAGCTCTTACTGGAGTACCTGTAGATCAGTGTCACTAATAAATAAGTACTCTGTTTAATCTTCTTTTATTTGTACAGGAAAATCACAATAGCAAGACTGTAGTTAAATAAGTACAGGTTGACCTTCAGTTTATAAAATGAAACAAACCCCAATGGTTTAGCAAGTTATGTGCTGGGAAGGAACATTAGCACTTTGGCGTTTTTGAGCTGACACTGGCATGGAAGTTAAAGTGAGAACGAAGTCACTATTTGCACTTACTGTTTTATTTCAAGTTGTTGCTTGCTTACCAGCCTTCTGAGATTTTGGTGAATAGAAATCATCTGCAAGGAAAAAGATTCCACAGGTTTACTGAGCTATGTTTGGCCACTGATTTAAGTAATGCCCATACTAATGAAAAGAGAGACACCCTGCTTATGGTCTAACAATGTAATACAGCATAGGTTGGCTACTAGAGGAGTCTTTGCCAGAGACAATTTCAGTTCCTTTACTTTTAATAACAGTAACATCTTAGTTATTTTATTCTTACTGATGCTATGAAAAACATTGATGCATATAAATTAAACTGCTCAGGATTTTTGAAGTGGATTCCTTTCTGAAATGCATAGCATTCACTACCTATGAGAACCTGCTCACTAGAGCAGTGCTGGTTTAACCCTTCCTACTTAGATCTCCAAAGCAAGAGCAAGCACTTATTTTGCAAACTCACTTTTGAATCTCAGTGGCAAACACCTATGTGTTTGTCAGACATAGTAATATCTCCAAGTTCTCAAGTGTAGACCTAGTGTTTATAACACGGACACAGGTGTCTCTAAACTAAACACAGCTGGAGGTATCTCTCCTTCCAGGTAGTAGAGCAAATGCTGTCACACAGCTAAGGAAATATTAACTGTTGCCAAGTTTCATGGTCATATCAAATCAAAATTAAAATGTAATTTCAATTTTCCTTAAAATTACATGGCTTGAAGCATTCTCTATTTGCAGTCTCCTTGGTGATGGGTATTCCTACGGTGAAAAGGGAAAAACAAGATTATCTGATTGATACATTGCATTCCCTACTGTACCAACTATCTGAAGAACAAAAGAAGGACTGCATAATAATCATCTTTATAGCAGAGGTAAGTTTGCATGGAAAGGTGAAGAATGCTGATAGACAATATGCAGATTTATGTCTAAATGTAATAGTGCAAAATAGTGGTAGCTTGACCTTTGGGAGGGATTTCTTCAGGGCTGGAGGAGATGGTGAGCAGTTAGTACCTTAGTGTTCATATGTGGAGAAAACCCCTGTAATGCAGATGATCAAAGGGTAAAAAGTCGTATTACATTTACCAACAAAGTCATTGGGTCAGATTTTCCAACCATATGAACTCATTATTTATCTCTGAAAGTAAGGTTCTTCTTCCAGAATGAAATGTAAGTCCTCACAGAAAAGTGCCATAGAACATGAAGAAAATAAACTTAGTCTAAGAAATGTTCACATTATTTATCTGCTTGATAACATATATCTTGCAAAGCATCTTGACATATTGGAGCCTTCTGCATGTGTTTTGGCATTTCCCATTCAAAAAAAAAACAACTGTTCAGGACCTTGAACAGGTTTGGGAAAGTAAACAGTGCTCAAGGGAAGATATTAGAGATAAATGTTGGGTTTTTTTCTAACTCAAAAATACCTTGATTACATCAGAAAAAAAAAAAAAACCTGCAGAATTAGCTAGTGATATCTTCTAGCAGGTAAAATGACTGTGCAATTATTCAGACTTAATCTTTATTCTTCATATTTCTTTGTCCTTTCATAGCGTGAAATCCAAGCATGGATTCATTAACAGTTAGAATTTGCTATTTTTTATTAATTAGTCATCACTTTTGCAGATATGAAAGTGTCACACAGAGTATAGTTCACTTTAATAAGTTTGGCCACAACTTCCACTTTTCTGTTTGGATCACAATGATGAGTACACAGTACCAGTTTTATTGGCTGTAGTTCCTCTTCAGCATAGTTTTTAGGAGCTGAACTTAATTTGCAGTTGGTATTTCCCAATGAAGAGCCCTGGTAGTGATGAGATTTGACTGGCTGTCATTCAGGTGAACTTCCTATTATAGGGCTTCAGAGGATTCTGTGAGTTTTAAGGGTTAACTTGTGAGTAGTTTTCCACTGTGGAGAGTCCTAATGTGGCACTTTGAACAAATAGGGGCTGTGGTTGTAGTAATAGTCCATATCAGCCAATTTAGGATTAAACTGCCATTGTAAGAATTACTACTCCTTTTATCTCAACCCAAAAGTCATGTTCTCACAACTTCCATTTTTTCAGCCATGTAGTAAACTGGAGCAGATAACCATGCTGATCTGAGGGGTGATAAGAATATTTTATTATGAGAGGAGGGCAGGTGTGTTCACTGGTCATGAATCCACATCTTGCTTTATCCCACAAAGTTTAAAAAAAACCAAGGTAAATATTTACATCATGGGTTAAACTTGAGTTAACTTATTGACTGAGAGTGATTTTTAAATTCTGGGTATTTTTTTTTTTATCACACTTCTTTACTTTTTTTTTTTTACTCATGACAAATTTAATATATGATTGGTAACAGTTATATATTAAAAATTTTGTTTATTTAAAGAAAAATCTGAACTCCTAGGACAGTTATTGTGTTGCCTTAGAAAACACATTCATAAAATTTTGCACTCTTAATATAGTTAACAGATACGTTTCACACACTAAAACTGTTACTTTTATGAAACAGCACTAATGAATGTCTTCAAAAATTCCAAGCAAAGAGCCATAAGTTTGCTATTAGGAAGAAACTCAATAAAAATGTTAAGTATTGCTGGCTTTAGAATATTTTGCTCAGGTGATTTTTCTTATCAGCCTTAAGTGTCTTTTGTGATTTTTGGATGTTTAACCCAAACCAGCTCTTTTTACTGATAGTTATATGGCTGTGTTTTACTGGCATAGCTGAACAGAATTTTAGCCAGAAAACAGTCTGGCCTTCTGCAAAAGCAGGGAAAAACGAAGTGCAAGAAATGGCAGCTGGAGATAGTTGGAAACAAAAGTGAAAGTTTGGTTGCTTTGAAAAGCCTATACTCTTCCTTAGTAGAAATACTGCTGTAACATACCACATTTGTTTGGAAGGCAAAAATTGTTTGCATATACATATTCCCTACAAAGTATTGTTTAATACAAAAATGGATGACTTTTAATGAAACCCTCCCTTTTTTCTTTAGGTGAACGCAGAGTATGTTAAGAGTGTTGCAGAAAGTGTTAAAACCAGGTAAGTCCTACAGAATGTAACACTCAGCCACCAGTGTAAACATATTTGTAGCTTTTATGGAGAGAATTAGGACGTTTCAACACTGAAATGGAACTGAAGCAAAGGTGCACTCTCAGTATGTGTGCCATAACACACTGAGAACAGAAATATGTATATCAAATTAGTTTTCATTTCTTATTTGATAAATATACTTTAACTAACCAGTCAAGATCCCAGCTTAAATCTCTGATAAATATTTACTCAAGCCTAAGTCTTTTCCCTACAAAGTTAATGATGCAGTTTGTTGGAGGTTTTTCACAAACAGGTGACGCGTCACAAGCTTTTATTTCGGGCACTAGTCTCAGCTACAGATACAGGAGATGGCACAAGCTTACATCTTCCATGAGCAGTCCAAGATCTCTTTGTTACAGAACATTTTATAAGTTTTTCAGCCAATAGCATATTGCAAAAGCTTACAGACAATTGTTCTATCCAATCACTAGAAACACACATACACCTTCTTCAAACACTGCTTGCTCGTTTGCTTTCTACTAACTATACACAATACTCTGTTATTAAGCTTAAAACTTTCTTGGTAAGCATATTTTTCTGCAGTCTTAAGGTCTATCTTAGTTAGCCAAGCCTAAAAAACTCAACTATTGTTTCATGTCCTTGCATATTGCATTATTGTATCTTCTTTACTTTTCAAGCCTTGCAGCTAGCTCTAAGTTCTCTGCTTTTTCTTTTCTGAGGCCTATTTTCACACCTTCTGAAAATCTTCTTACCTTTACTGTTTCCCAAAGCAATTCATGCACCTGAGGCTACATGTACGAGGTCCCCACTGACTACACAACCCTGCAGTGTAATCTGGCATCTGTCATAGTGTCACAGTGGCGTTCTGAGACCTCTAGTCCAGTTCAGCTGGGTTGAGCATGGTGAAATAAATCGGGACGGGTACGATGGCAAGCCCAAAGATAGATTTTAATGTTCACTGGGACTGCATGGTCTGAGGGGTTGCATCCGAAATCCAGGGAGTGTGGTTAACCTAACAATGCATATGGGTACCTGAGGGCAGGGGTTAAATCGCAAACACGGACCAGGGACATGACCTATTGTGGAATGATCCCAGTAGCATCCTAATTTCCATCCTTTCCAGTATCCTCCTCCCAGGGCCTCAGGTTTATTCCCTCCATGACAGGAACCCAGTACAAAGTATGATCTATCCCAGCTGATTCAGTTCCCACATCATAGAATCATAGAATTCCTTAGGTCAGAAAAGACATGTAAGATCAAGAGTGTTCAAGCATTAGCTCTGCACTGCCACCACTAAACTATGTCCCCAGGTGCCACAACATATCCATATTTTCCCAGTCTTTGTTTCCTTTTTTTTTACTATTTTTCAGGAAGGCAATAGACTTGGGGCAGGAATGGGATTACTTTTATAATATTAAATGCTACTACATGATGGGTAACATTAGATGGGTGGTCTTTGCCCTGCCAAATTAACTTTAGTGATGTCAAATGGAAGCTTGCAGTTCTGCAGTTCTGCTTGCTCTTATCTTTCTTGAACAAGATCACTGGAGGAGTTGACTTCTCCTCATTTGAGGGTTTGTGCACATCCTCCTTCACTCAAGGATTTCTCGGACTGTATTTTGTGTGTGGGTTTCCCCCTGAAGACTCCTTATACTGAAGCGGTTATTTAAGTAATATTCATAATTTCCTGCCTTCAGAGAGTTTAGCTCAATGGGAGTACTGTGACAAGGACAAGGGGAAGAGGCACTACTTCTTGGCATTGCCAAGGTCCAATACCTGCTGCAATTTAAACACTCAGAAAATTTTAATTACTGCTTTATGGCTTTTGAGAACATTGTTGCAGAGTATTTGCTTTGTCACGGTTACACAGTAAGATTGATATTTTTTTCCCATAATGCTGGTACTATGATCTGTTTAATTTTAAGTGTAATCTTTTGTTTACTAATCATAGGAAATGGGAAACTCAGTTTTAAAAGCTCTACCTGTTTTGTGTTAGGGTTTAAAATTTTGTTTGTTTGTTTTTGTTGAGATTCTTGTTTGTTTGGTGGTTTTTAGTTTGAATTTTTTGGTTGGTTGTTTTGTGGTTTTTTTGGAGGAAGGGGGAAATTTGACTTCTAGGTTTGGCTCCCAAAGTATGTTATACATTTTTTCAATGTCTCTTCAAATGGAAAATTTAATTTTTCGAGCAGAGACTAGACCCAGTCTCCTGATTTTAAACTCCTGCTCTGAGACAGTATAATTTTGCTTAGAAAGTAGAATTTGAGTTGGAGCAAGTGTAAGGAAGGGAGCTCTCATGCAAGGGGGATGTGTGTTGTTCTAGATAATAGGTTTGGTTGTGAATTACTGCTGCATTTTGGCAACTATCTCAGAATGATTAGTAAGCATCTAAAGATGCAGGAGGGGCAGGATTTCTGAGACAAGACTTCTCTCCAGTGTTTTCTGAGACTTGGATGAGTTCCTGACCTGTCTGTTCTGATGGTTGTTAAAGACCCCTTCTTGGTTCCAAATTTGTGGCCAGTTTCTTTCCTAGAGTTGTGCATTCCACTTCTGGAGGAGCAGACCTAACTTTGGGGAGCTGCTGTCTGTTGCTGTTGCCCTCAAAAGTCTTTTTGAGGAATGGGGTCTTACTAAGCTTCTTCCCAGCTTCCCCAGAGAAGTCCAGTCTGGAGTCCTAGAGGTTATTTCTCCTCCTGCTTCTTATTACCCGGATTTTTCCAACCTGGAGAAAACACTTGGAGATTCTGAGGACCGAGTAAGGTAAGATTGCTATATAAAAACTAAGAACCCTTGCTAAGAGTGTAAAATGGAAAATTCAGAAAAAGTCAGTACTGTTTGAGCTGGTAATGTTTTTGTGTTTCAGAACTAAAGAACCTCAATTGTACTTGTAAAAAAATTTTACAAGGGGATCTTGAGAAATGTATGCTGCACATCAGCTTCAGGGTGAGAGCCAAGGTGTCTCATTTGGGTCTTGATTCTAGGCATCCAACAGGTTTTAAACTAAATGGATAATGCCAACAAGCAATAGGCTATATGATCTGATCAAAAAGGAAAAAATAGAAAAATCTTTAATGTCACTGATGAGGGAGAGTCTCTGTGAACATACCAAGGAAACCCCATGTGGCCCTCTAGCTATTGACAACTACTATGGGTTTAATTAATGACCTAACTTTTTTGGTGATCACTGAATTTTTATCTACTGTTAATACATCCTTAATGGTGAATTCATTCACTCGTGTGACACAAAATCACTAAGAGATTTAAACCTAAAAAAAAAATATTTATTAGAGGAAAGTAATTTTCTTTCAGTCAACAATAACTAATTTATCAGAAGCCACTGCAACAATGCAGTAAGAAAGTTGCAGTACTGAGAATTTAGGCTGGAGGAAATCAGCTAGTATATTTATATATGTGTGTATATATACTGGCTTTATAGATAAACCTTATGTGTTATAGACCATACACAAGTTTACATACTTATAGTTTAGTTTTAGATATGATTAGATTTGGATCGGTTATACTTTTATGTTAATTAAATACCAATAAATTACTCTGTAGTCTTTCAGTGTTGATTATCAAACATCAACGTCATCCTCTGGTAATATGAGAGACAGTACAAAATATGTGTTTATATTTAAACCTGAATATTAAAGCTATCAACCTGCTCTCATGCTGTTCATATGTAAAACCACTTACTTTTTCATCTTTAAATAATCCATGGGTGTTTATTTCTATTCTTCATAAAATCATAAGTAGACTCTTTTTAAGTCATTTGACTTGAATAACTTGATAGAAATTTTGTTTCAAGCTCCATTGACAGAGATGTAATTTTTGTTTATTTAATGCTAACTTTTATAGGAAAAGAAAATTATTTACAAATGTTTATATCGATTGTAAAGGAATTCTTTTGCACTTAGCAATGGGGTAGAATACTCAACCTTACAATTTTATTGTGGAGACAAAAAATACAGAGCATTAGAAGTTCTCTTATTATAGAAATAACTGTTGCAACCCCCTCAAAAATCTGATCAGAATTTGCTGCTTATGTTTAGGTGGAGAACTAAACAAAATTTGGATTATAGCTTTTTAATGCTATATGCTCAACCTAAGGGAACATTTTATTTACAGGTATGTCCATATTATTATTAAGTAGCAGCTATACCTCTGTACTGATTATTAGCTTTGGCAATTTTAATTTGTTTCAAAGGCCTCAATAAAATCAGCAATCTATCATCATTTTCTGTGTATTTTGCCTGTGCTCTTTACAAGCATCCACATATTTCTATATTTATATACATCTTGCATCCAGGTACTATTTGATTAAAACCATCTCTACCTTCCTGTCATTTGTGAGGTTGAAGAGCAAAGTAACTGAAGCATGAAACCCTTATTTGATTAAGTAAAGAAAGTCAGGTTTAAATATATTTTTACTTACTGCAGCCAGGAAAAATAGTGGTGATAGGTCCAGGTTATAGCCCAGATGACAATAAAGTGAAATATTTCAAAAAGGGAAACACTGGTAGAGTGATACTTGAGATAAGGTCAACCACAAGTTGGCACAGGTCCTTAATTCTCCAGAAGATTTTGTGTTAGCCTTCAAGAAGATCCCCATGCATTTAAGCTTAGCTTTAACCATCATTCTAAATTTGTGCTAATTTGCACTCCATAAAGATCTTAATCACCCCCAGAGATTCAAAAAATTTTAAGAGCTATTCAATCATGGAACAGGTCTATAAAATTTTATGTAGCTCAACAATATCAGCAGTTTTAAAAACATCAGAAGAGCATTTTGCCTCAGAGTATGTATTCCATAAGGACATCACAGGATTCCTGGAAGCAGAAGACTGCAGGATCTGGCATCTCCTAAAGTTTTTCTCAGGATTCAACACAAACACATTTGAGCTGGGATACTTAAGAGTTCCCATGCTCTGTTCTCAAATGTGGCATAGGTGTTCAGGCTGCATGCAGACAAACAAAAATGTTGTATTTTGAACAGTTATGGTTTAATGGAAAATGAAGTATTTTCCTGTGGCTTTTGTATATTTTTAAGAACATTATCCAAGTTTACTGAGTGCACTAGAGCATTAAGGCATAGAAAACCCGGGGAAGTGAAACATTAAGATGCTGCCAGATACTTGATGTCCCTTCCTGTTACCAAGTTCTCCAAGCATTCATATTTGCACCACAATGACTTATGTATTTGTATTTCTAAAGGAATTTGAGAACATGTGTTTTCTTATCTGAGACATTATGTAATGACTGAACTGTGTTATTATGAGCAAAGACTGGAAGGTGGTGATCTGGTGGGAGTTACATCTGCTTTCAGAATTTTCTCAAAAATAAACTATACTGTACTCATACTGTCCCTACTATATCCTATTCTTTGTTTGTATGTCCAGCCTACAGCTACTCCTGTAGCACAGGTGCTGGTCTGCTCAAAAACTACTCTGTAGAGTGCAGGTGAAAAGAATGAACAGTTGATGCCATAAACTTAGTTATGTCCGCCTTCTATTTAGAAGTCCTGTATTAAAGGAAAGCAAACAACTTAAAAGTACTTTTCTTTAGCCCAGTACAAGATTTACTTCAGTAATCTTAAACAAAACTTGAGTTAGGTTAGATTTTTATTTAGTTTAGTCAGGAATAGTATTGATTGAGTGGCTGATACTAAGTCCCAAACCTTGAAAGAAGATAAACACGCAAAATTAGTCTTGACTAAGTTGATGTCATGAGTCAAATAAGATCTTTGCTGAATAAACAGTTGTTCTAGGATACTGCTGAACCAGGATTTAAGTAAAAAGTTTTGTGAAGTCCATTGAAGCTAAAAGGCTTACACTGGGGATGAACCTTACCCACTGATTACCTATTGATCAACTTTTCTACTTAAACCATCTGTATTTTTTTTCCTTTTTCACTGAGAGGACTTTGGTGGGATATATAATAATGGGATTATAACATAGCCATAAAAGCAGGCAATCCAGTCCCAGCCTAATAGTGAGAACATGCATTTGTTATTTCTGTCCATGTAGACTTAGTTCATTGAAGGAACCAAACATTTCAAATCTGAAAGAAACAGATACAGCATTTTTAAGTGTTTTCTATTAGAACTGAGATGAAGGAAAAAGAAATCATTAAATAAATCTTAGTTTCTTCAATTAAAATTTCTTATCAAGTTCTAACTTGTAGTAGTTACTTGAACTACTGCTATGATTTTTTTTATCACCTCATATGGAGGCTGGGAAAGCTTTGTGTATTTATATATTATATATATATATACACTAGTAATATGCATTGCCAGCAGCACTTCTCTAATGGATTTAAAACCTGAGCAATATCTCAGTGAGTTCACTAGGACTCTTTACATGGATATCTTTTTCTTCCCCTCACTATACTCTTAGGTTAGGCCTGCTATTTGGTAGAGCTCCTAAAAGGAGCTCCCCAGTTTCCACATATTCATTGTCAGTGAGACAAAATGTAAAAATACTCTAATAAAATTCAGAAAGGAAGAACCTTCCTGTCTGATGCCTAAACTTTTATTCTATTCTTCCACTTTTTTGTTACTATTTCATTTTTACTTCTCTTAGACAGACAATCTGCATAAGAAAAATGAATGGAAACCTATTTGTTACCTATCACATAGGAAATTTTCATAGTCTTGCTGTAGTGGATGTATATTTTTTCATTCAAAAGCACTGATGAGTGAAAGGAAGTTAGCTGTGATTATGTGTTTTGCTGGCCTTCCCATGGCAATGGGGCAAGTGGACTAGGCAGTTCATATATTAAACTTCCTGATCCAGTTGTGTGCAGGCACTGCACAACCTCCTTTGGCAGATAAAAGCATATGAGAGAACAAGTGGCTGTAAGCTGAAGGCAGAAAAAAATTCAAATTAGAATTTGGGTGCAAAGTATTAAACATCCAGTGTAGGAGACGCTTTCTGGGGACGGTCAGAGACACGGCAAAGACCTCTATAATCGAGTTAAGTGTTAGAAGTTTATTTCAGGGCGTGGGGTAGAGAGGTAGAGAGAGAGAGCAAGAGAGGGCAAGAGAGGGCAAGAGAGAGGGCAAGAGAGACGGAAAAAAAAGAGCAAGCAAGAGACAAAAAAAAGAGAGTGAAAAGAGACCGAGCTCTTCTATACCACTACTTATATAACCTATACCTTTGAATATTCTATTCCTTAACTAACCAATCTTTCTAAGTATACTAATATAGTAACATTTGTGTACAACCTATAGAAATCGCTATTTTTGCATATTTTTAGTTATCTCAGGGTCCTTCAGACCTTTCCTTATAAGGCTGGGATGAGGGGTCTCAGCTTGGTTTTATTGCAGGAAAGAATGTGTTCTGGCATACCAGCCCGGTTTCTTTGAATTATTCAAACCGTGCTATCATTTGTATTTCTTCCTTAGCCTTTCTGGCTACAAAGTCATATTTATAATTTCTTTCTAATTCTACCTTCCCAACATCTCCCCCGTTTTGTCTATGAATAACTAAGATATTAGATGCAGTTCTACTCATTAGTTTCTGCATGCATTGGAGTATACAAGGTATAGCTATTAAAACTACAATTATCACTATACAGATTAAAACAAAAAGATAAAAACAACATGCACTTGGGTAAACGACAGAACTCCATTTTTTTTTTTTTCTTGAGCTGCTTCTGGTAGATCACTTTCTTCTTGAAGATTCTGCGTAGATCAGGCTTGGGCGTCTGCTTCTTGGCTCTTTTTTGCAGGGTCACTGGCTGGTGTGGAGGTTTCAGCAGACTTCAATGTGCAGTAGGGTTTCAGTGAGCTTTTGATCTCGTGCCTCTGCTTGAGCCGCGATTACTGCAGCTTGTGATGTTTGTGCTAAAAGAGCTTTTTCTAGCTTCTCCCCTAAGGTTCTCCCCAATTCAGTTGCTTGAATTGCTGCTACATGTTGTGGACTTCTTATTTTGTTACAAGCGTCTATCATTTCTGGCACTGTTGGCTTTTCTTTTCCCAGGGCTTTGATCACCTTCTTACATTCGGCATTAGCATTATTTTCGATAATGTCCCGTATCATAATTGGACGGGCTATATCATCACCACACTGGCGTTCAGCAGCTTGAATTACACGATCCACAAATGTTGTGAATGGCTCAGAGGCTTCTTGGCTAATAAGGTTATAAGCTTTTTCAAAAGTTCCAGCAGGCTGAATTTGTAAGAAGGCTCGCCGTGCCATTTTTTTGATGTCATCTAATGCTACCCTAGGCAGGTTTATCTGATTTTCATTTCGGTCATCTGGAGGTTCACCTGTGAGCTTTGACAGGGTGAGAGCACGCAAATCTGGATCATTACTACGTCTATAATTGTCCAATACATTTCTGAGTAGTCTCTTCCATTTCAATTCTCATAGCATAAATTGCGAATCTGTAAGGGTAATGCTAGCAAGATTTTTGCAGTCATTGGGCGTGAGAGTATGCTCTTCTAGTGTACTTTTCAGCAGTTGTTTAAAATATGGAGAGCAAATGCCACTGTCCTTTATCGCTTTTCGCAGTTCTTTTATCTCCTGGGGTGGAATAGCTGTCCATGTTCTTGGACCGCCCGCCTGCTGACTAAATAATACCGGCATTGCTAGGGGGTTTATGTTTTCTTCTTTGCAAATTTGTCTTTTGACTTCCAGCTAGTTTTTAAGTTGGCTATCATCATAACATTTTTGGGAATTTATGTGTAGTGGAGTTTCGGATTTTACAATCTCACTTTGAAGTGGTAAAGTCAGGGGATTAGCTGTTGCATGCATAGAATAGTTCACTGTCTCTCCTGTATTTATTAATGCAGATACTGTGTTAGAAATTCCCCCTTCCTTTTGTACCTTTTGTGTAGCCAGGTGTAGCGGCGGCCTTGTAGTTGTAGTGTCGGCTGACAGTAGCTGCGATAGGGGACGGTCAGGGGGCAGAACAGGATGCTGCACTTGCGGATAAGCCTCTGGGAGCTGCGGCACGGCCGGGGGCAGGGAAGCAGGTTTCGGTTGTTCGCGGTTATAATGCGCGGGGGCATCTGACAGCGAAGCGGCAGTTCTTGGTGATATTACAGCCGGGTCTGGTAGAGGATCGGGGGAATACACAGGACCAGACGCTGGCGGGAGTAGCGCAGTGTTTTGTGACCGTGTGGAAACCTGTGGCTGACACTGCGTTTGTGTAAGTTCCGGTCCAGGGTCGGTGGTGGCCTCCCTCGTGGCAGACAGAACCGGGACCTGCTGCGGCTCGGGACCGCGTGGCCAGAGAGAAACAGCAGAAGGAGCTGAGGGGGCCGGGGTGGACCGGGCAGCGGAGGCTGGAACGTCTGCGGGCCGCGGCAAAACGGGAGGCGGAGAAAAATGAAACAACGAGATCGAGGCAGCAGTGGTCTGTGTCGGCTCAGGGGCCGAGGTGTGACCCACTGCTGACGGCGGGGCTGACTCCGCGGTGACAGGAGGTAGTGGAAGAGTTAGGGAAGAGGCTGCAGTGTGGTTTTGTAGCGCAGATAGAATATAAGCGGTAGCCGCGATGACGGCCGCAGGGTGCAGCGGGGGAGGAGCGGGAGATTCTCCGGTGGGGAGGAGGGGTGGTGGAGTTGAGGCGACAGCACCGACGGGGGGAGGAGCCATGATGACATCGCTGGGCGGAGGCGCAGGGGCGGAGTCAAGGGGCGGGGTCGCACCGGTGACGGGAGCGGGAGGGGCGGGGTGCACCGCGAGGGCAGAGCTGGGGGTGGGCAGCGCGGGGGTTGTGACAGCGGAGACGGGGTTTCTTGAGGGAGCGGGGAGCTCGCCGCTTGCCACACTGGGGGCGGGAACAGTATCGGGAGGGGGAGGGGGAGCAGGGGCGGGGGCCGCGGGGTCTGCCGAGGGGGATGGGGTCACCGGAACAGATTGCGAAATCACGGGGGCTGGGGGGGGTGGGGAAGGGACGCGCGAAACTGCGGATGCTGGAGTCGCTGAGTTTCGGGGGGCCGGAACGGGCCTGGCCACGTTTCGGGTCTCCGTGGCCAGGGACAAACGCGTAGTAGGGACCGGATCTGACGCGACAGCCACTGATGGTTGTTGCTTATTATGAAAGAGTTCTACGAGAGTTCTACACGCTGGGACCAGCTGCGCGGCTGTCATATCGCGGTGTGAGATATTATTAAAGAGTTTAATACCGACCGTGTCCCAAAAATCTCTAGTAAATACAGCTGAACGGTCAGCGTTGGGGAAGTTAAGTAGAGTCCATTCTAAAAGATCTTTTAGCTCTTGTTTCGGTAAATTATTGGACTCAGAGCGTAATAAATGTTTTAGTCGCTTATAGAGGTCTCTGTCGTGAATAGAGTAAGATTGTCCCATGATTAAAACTTGTGCGCACTAACCTCAGTACCGGAGAAAACAGCGTATCCAATCCCAGCTTCTCGTGGGGGCTGGCCAGGCTCCCCTGCTGCGGCTCCAGACGCTGCTTTTCGGGTTCCTTCACCAAGCTCCGCTTCTAGCTGTTGCTTTGCAACACTGCAGCGAGCTCAGAACCCCTTTCCAGCACAGCACCAAGCGGTGCCAGGCACCTTGCTGTGCTCCACGCCCGGGCTGAGCCTCCCAGAGCTCCAAAAGACACCGATCCTCAGCGTCTCTGGACTCAGGAACTCCCCTTGCAACTTTAAAGAGCTTCGGCCCAACTCGCTGCTAAGCAGCGTGGTCCTTGCTCACGGTACTGGGAAAGCAGGCACGACAGATAAGTGTTAGTTACCGTCCATGAGGGTCTCTTACAGCTGAAGAAAACGATCTGCTCCTGCCTGGCTCGCCAATCTGTAGGAGACGCTTTCTGGGGACGGTCAGAGACACGGCAAAGACCTCTATAATCGAGTTAAGTGTTAGAAGTTTATTTCAGGGCGTGGGGTAGAGAGGTAGAGAGAGAGAGCAAGAGAGGGCAAGAGAGGGCAAGAGAGAGGGCAAGAGAGACGGAAAAAAAGAGCAAGCAAGAGACAAAAAAAGAGAGTGAAAAGAGACCGAGCTCTTCTATACCACTACTTATATAACCTATACCTTTGAATATTCTATTCCTTAACTAACCAATCTTTCTAAGTATACTAATATAGTAACATTTGTGTACAACCTATAGAAATCGCTATTTTTGCATATTTTTAGTTATCTCAGGGTCCTTCAGACCTTTCCTTATAAGGCTGGGATTGGGGTCTCAGCTTGGTTTTATTGCAGGAAAGAATGTGTTCTGGCATACCAGCCCGGTTTCTTTGAATTATTCAAACCGTGCTATCATTTGTATTTCTTCCTTAGCCTTTCTGGCTACAAAGTCATATTTATAATTTCTTTCTAATTCTACCTTCCCAACAATCCAGGATAATAAAATGTTGTATAACATACTGAAAATGACTGATACTGGAATCTCTAAGCAATGGGAGATGTTCTCTAAGAAGATGTGCTTTAGTTAAACACAAGTCACAGGGTTAAATAAATAACTTTAATGTCTTGTACTACATGGGATATCAAACCACATCCTCTAATAATCTCTGTCAGCTTCAGGAAAGACTATCTCAGATTTCAAAATTACTTTCTGCTCATAACTACATTCACAGTCACTTTGCATCACAGCCCCTGTGCTTTTAATCTCCACTGGTTTTGCATACTTTTCTAAGGTGTTTTTTGACATGGTGGCCTCCCTAGGTTTTTGAGATACTCCAGTCTGTTTTTCATCCTTTTTTGGTGCCCCTCAATTTCTCTTTGCACATTCTCTAAAACCTTCTTTGATTCTTTGCTCTTCTCTCTTAACATCTTGCTGCTGGCTAATCCTCTAAACAAAATTTTATGTCAGATGTCTTATAAATACATGTTTGGGGTCTTTTTCTGTTGTTCTCATCTGCATAACTGTCAACTCAACTCAATCCCCAGATCATTGATTCTGTTAAGAAGCATTCATCTTGATCAGTTTGTCTCTATTTGTTATCTTACCATCAGCAAAAGCTGACAGAGTTAAACAGATCTCTTAATCTCATCTTACTCCTGGGTTCACTGTTGCCAACACATTTCTTGTCAGCCAGCCCTACACTTGTTGTGATGCCCAGATTCAGCTAAAACCTCTCAAAACTTCTCAGCTAAGATCTCTCAAGCTCTTGATGATGACTCTGTGCTGCATCAGTTGAAGACACAAAACCAGCAGAAAATCATGTTTTGTTTGTTTGTGGTTTTTTCTCAAAGGATTAATTTTCTAGGTATTTAGCTTTCTGAAGACAGTTCCAGCACAACTAGACATGCAGTAGGGCCAGTGAAGTTAGAAAAAATTACTGTATGATTACACTACACCCCAGCAATATTCTCCTGAAGTCTTGGCCTCCTCTTCCTGTGTTTTCACATCCATACTGAATTCAAACCATGAAATACTCAGTCCTTAATTATTTCTGGAATACATTTATTCATTTGTGTCATTGACTGCAGCCTCCTTGTCTGGATTCATAATCCTTGGCTTTAGTAGCAGAAACAGCTTCTGGCTTTTCAGATGCTCAGTTCTTGTCTGAAAGCTAGGCGAAAATGAAGCCAATGCCTTTCCCATTTCCTTGATGGGTGTCAGTCTCCTCTTCCAAGTACCTTTTAGCTGGCTCTACTGCTGTACTCTGTGCCAGCCTTTACACACCTTGAAAGCTCTATGTACTCCTGTCCTTCAGTGTGATTCACAGACTACACCCCTTCAATTACCAGTATTCCCTGGAACAACTTGCTTTCTACTGGCATTGCAGTTATCGTCCACAGTCTTTCTCAGTCACTTTGTATGAATGACAAAGTCTGCCCAGGCTACCAGAGCTTTTAGACACCATTCCTTTCAGACAGTTTGCTCCTGTTGCTTATCAATGCTTATACAACCTAAGAAAAAACTACCTATTGTTGTCTTCCTTAACCTCTGATGTTTTCTTCTAAGTGAGATCTCTTTAAGGCAGGGAGTCCTCCTTCATCAAAAAAGGGAGAAGCACCCATGGTGTTATGGTCACTCCTGTAGATAATTACTTAATGAGTGATACTAAACCAGAGATATATGTAGAACTAAATAGCTGAATAGCAATCCGCTGTAGTTTGGAACAGCTTCAGTACATGGGGTACAGCATGTAACACAACACAATTTTGATTTGCTTGTGGAAATGTCACTACCCCCTCTGCAAGCAATAAAATCACTGCTTGCCTTCTCTTTTTCTGTTGCATTTTTTTCCCCTCAGCTGGAAGATGATATTATAGCCAAACCTGATTATATTGAAAGTATAAAAAGCTTTGCTGCACAGCAGTCCCAAGACTGGATGGTTCTTGAGTTCTCACAACTTGGATTTATTGGTAAGTATTAAGACCACAGCAGAATCAACTGGTTTTGGAGCTGTGTAGATCAAAAAGGTCTCATTCAGAGACAAAGCATGGAAGGACTTGCATATCAAAACTTCCTTGGTTCTTCAGGAAACATCCCACTGAATGTACTTTACTTTTTGTTCTCTTTAAAAATGTCTTTTTAATACAGAGTCCCTTCAGCACAGAATCTATAATTGAGCTCCCAAAAGGAGGAATTTTTTCCATGTCAGAGAACTATGTGCCTCTGAAATGTGTAGCTCTCTTTTCAAGAATGCAATCGGAACAATCTATTAAAAAAAACAAAACAGCTTTCTCCTTTTCTTTATGGAGGAGAATATGCATCCCATATCATAGGGCTGGATGATCAGCAACTCTTCCAAGCCAGGTTCTATGTGAAATTTTTTAATTAAATCATAATTACATTCATATGTGCCAGGCTGGTGTGATACTTAAATGTTTATTTAAATAAATTACATTGTAACATAAAGCTGGTGATTCTTGCATAGCAATAAAAGTATAACTTTTTGTCTTGCTTTCAGGAAAATTGTTTAAATCAGAAGACTTACCACTCATAGTGGATTTTTTTCTCATGTTCTATAAGGATAAGCCCATAGACTGGCTTATAGACCACCTGCTGTGGGTTAAAGTGTGCAATCCAGAAAAGGATGCAGTAAGTATAACTGTGAGTTTATGAACATAACATTCAAACACTCTCAGTGACAAAATTTATTTTCAAAAAGTGGAATATAAATCTCTCAAACTGGACTTACTTTGGGCTGACCAGTGTTTCTGCTCCTTGGGTTTCAGGGTTCAGGAGTTTTAACTGGTGCAGCCAGTTCCTGCTCCAGAATTTGCATGTGTTAATTTTGTGTTGATAAAGGAGCAAGAAGAAGCAGACAGGAGCTGTATAGAGCAGTGTTACCGCTGAAGATGAATAGATCACACAGACACAGGTCAAGGTGTGGTGAAAGGAAGAGCACAGTTTATTTTTCCTCCCAAGATTTACAGGCTTTTGACCACGGCCAGGGATTGGATGGTCAGGATAACACTTTCTCACTGCCATGAGAGATGCCCATCACAAGACATGTAACAGAAAGAATGTACACATATCTATGTTTACAGTTACTGTCCTGGGAAAGTCCTTAGAAAACTATGTTAGCAAGCTCAGAAGCTGAGTTTTCAGGGCGACATCTCATCCTTTTTGGTTTAACAAAAAAGAAAAGAAAAAAGAAAAATGAACAAAGAAACTAACAACATTATAAACAATCAAAAAATAAATAACAGGAAAATACAATACTCCATACAATCAGAAGGCTGTAATTTCAGGGTTTTTGTTATTACAAAAAGAACCAAAAAAAACCAGAAAAACAACAAAACTCAAAAATAAATGACACAGTTGTCCAACATCAACACCTGCTTGTGGATGGCTCTCAGTTTGGTTACAGAGGCAGAATCCATGGCCAAATGGAAAGGTGCCTGGGAAAACTTATGAAATGCTATGACAGCAGCCCATAATTCTATCAATTGGGCTGATCCAGCCTCACGACTCTCCAAAAAAAAACTAAAAACAAAACAGCGACATCAATGGAAAGATTAATGTAATAAACTTGATGAGCAGAAACTGCTCGCAGAACCTCCTCCAGCACCTACTGTGCCTCTGGGGTCAGTGTCAGAGGTGACTTTAAAATCAGAGTCCCCCTTTAATAGACCAAACAAGGGAGACAGTTGTGTCGTGGTCAGTCCCATTTAGGGACGCAACCATGAAAAAGTCCATTAATATTTGGACACCAGTCATGCAGTGTCTGCACTGAATGCAAAAAAAATGATTGCACCTCCAAATGCGGGACTGTTTGTCCCAAAATTATTTTTGATCCTCAAATAATTTCAAGGAGGTTGTAGAGACGAGCAGCAGGAAACTGCTTGCAAACTCCAGAGAGGGCTAGAGCCCCATATCATCGGCAAATGCTGGCAAATTTTTACAAGCCTTATGGCAAAATCTCCATTGATATCTCTGTGTGGGCTCAGCATTAATGATAGCTGGCACCAGAAAGGCAAATTTCGGTCTGTCATCAGGATGCAGAAGAATTGTAAAAACAATCCTTCAGATCCACTATGAGGACTAGCCAATCAGCAGGAAGCATGGCAGGTGAAGGCATGCTAGCCTGCAACATCCCCATGCTTTCCATCATAGCATGAACTTTCTGGAGGTATTGCAGTAACCTCATTTTCCCAGACTTCTTCTTGATACAGAAAACAGGAACGTCCCAGGGACTGGTCGAAACTACAGGTCACTGTGATCCAACTGTTCCTGCATCAAGTCACGGAGGGTGACTAGTCTATCATGAGAAAGGAAAACAGAATCTGCTGAACAAAGAGTCAGTCTCAAGTTCTTCTTTGTGTTGAATGTGCCAGCATCGGGTCCAAGAGTCACTCCGGGGGCCCATCAGCAAACCTGACAATCATGATGTCCATGCCAGTGTCAAGAACCCATGGAAGCTAATCTCTGACAGTATCTCACCAAGGATGGACAGGGTGCAGACCCATTCTGCAGGGTGATCCCTGGCTGTCAGAACAGCAGTCCAGTGACACAGGGAGGTCCAGGAAACCCGAAGCCACCATCTCCCCGCAGCTGGTTCTCAGCTCTGCGAACATAAAACTCAAAAGGCACAAGGTGAGCAAATCCAGGTCCCACAGGGATAGGAACAGGAGGGATGAGTGTGGAACCCATGGCAGAAATGCACCCCAGGAATTCCGAATCAATGTCCCCTAGGTGAGCAATGATGCCTTGAGCAGTGGTATGCAACCACGCCACAAGAAGAGCACTCATGCCCTCCCCCACCGGACCAAAGCATTCGGAAGCACATGGAATGCCTGATACGCTCAGCTGCACAGCCATTTGAAAAGAGGACAAGGTCCACAGGCCATCCGAAGAGGCTCCAGCAGCCTGGTACCCCTGGCCCGTCAAGGCCACCAGCTTCGCCCCCGCGGCAGCACCACCGGAGCCAGTGGTAAACAGCTCAGGACCTTGGTCTGCCACAGCCACAGGAGGCAACGGGGGAGGGCCGGCTCCAGCCGCAGGCTCGGGTGATATCTGGGAACCCGAGGTGGGGGGGTTTGGAGGCAGCTTGGCACAGCCCGCTCCCGGTGCGGGGGAGAAGCGGGGCGCCAGTAGAGGCACAGCCCGCGAAGCCGCGGCACCGTCCTGCTCTGCTGCCAGGGGACAGCCCAGGCTCGCAGGAGGGGAACCCTGCAGCATGGGGCCGGCAGAACCCGCCCCCACGCCCCACGAATCCGGCACGGGGCCCGGGCCCGGCCCATCCCCCACCGCGGGGCAGGGCACGGCCCAGCCGCAGCAGGGATATGGGACCGACCCTGAGGTATCCCCCAGGGCCGGCGCCGCCCCCCGTTCAAGCACCCCGCCATCGGTCTGTGCCTGGAGGGCACGTGGAGGAGGCGACCCCGCCCCGGGCTTCCACCGCCAGGGCGCCGGCCGAGGCGGGGTCACGCCCACCAGTCCCACGGTGCCCCCGTTCAACCTGCCAGGGGTCCCTGTGATCCCGGGGGAGCCGACCTCGGGACCCGGCCTCAGAACACCGCCGCACCTTCGCCAGATCCCCAGCAGCCGGAGCACCCGGGGCTCATAACCGACCAGCAGAGACTTGATCAGGGAATCACCTAAAGCGTCCCAAGCTGACTGCGAAAAAATCACTTCAACCACAGGGAAAAACCCCTCAATTCTGCCATACACAATCGCTGAAAGTCAGCATACGACACGTCAACCCCTCTCTGATCAGACACCGCATGCCATATCTCCATAATCAGGCCCTCCGTAAGAGAAAGCCCAAAACCATCCATAGTCACAGGCTAGGCAGTACCCTGTAACACACGTGCAAGACACGTCGGAGGTCACCAGATGTTGCTGCTGAAGATGAATAGATCACACGGACACAGGTCAAGGTGTGGTGAAAAGAAGAGAGAGTTTATTTTTCCTCACAGGATTTATAGGCTTCTGACCACGGCCAGGGATTGGATGGTCAGGATAACACTTTCTCACTGCACTGGCCATGAGAGATGCCCATCACAAGACGTGTAACAGAAAGAATGTACACATATCTATGTTTACAGTTACTGTCCTGGGAAAGTCTTTAGAAAACTATGTTAGCAAGCTCAGAAGCTGAGTTTTCAGGGCGACAGAGCAGGAGATTAAGAGAAGGAGAGGAAGCAAGTTTTACCCTGTAGCATAAATGACTCCTGGGGATAGCAGAAGGTCCCTGGTTTTAGACTTAGTAGTGCACTGCAGAGTCTCCAGACCCGCTTCATATAGATAGGAGGAAGCCTTTCATTCCTGCTCTGTGGGTTAAGCCAGCTCATAGGACTTAGAGCAAGCCACAAGAAACTAATTAAATTTCTTTCCTGCCTGTGAAAACAGATGAAAATCCAGATACTATTATGTTGACATCACCCATTCCAGATCTAACATGTGCCAACTTCCATCCAATAGATGAAATACTGTACTTTTATTTATGACTGTTCCATCTTCTAAGATCTGGTTTCTACCTAAAATGAAGCTGTGTTCCCAAAAGGCAGGCAGGCAGCTCATGGAAGTCTGCTCTGACCAAGCCAAAGCAGAGTGGTGTCCACAAGTTTCTACTAAGTTTCTCTTCTGCATTTGCAATTTCAATTGCTGTGGGTAGCAAAAACCTACTGAGACAAATCAGTCTGACATGGCCCTTGGGTGGGATGACAAGTGGCATGACGTGCTGGGACTATTCATGAGAATGCAGAAAATAGAGACTGGGAGAAGGCTGGGTATCCCAGCTGTGGTGCCTTCTCTGTTTGACAGGTTAAAGTAGTGAACTTTTGTCACTCTGTTAGGAACGGCGAGAAGAACGACACAGACTCTCTAGGGAGTCGATCAGGAGAATTTCTCTCAGTTTATTACCTCAGGTCTTTTTTATAGACCGATACGTGAAAAGTACAGAAAAGGAACTCTTATTAGCTAGTAAACTAACACATCACCATCATTGGTCAGTGGGGTACACCACCCCTCAACCTTCTCTTGCCAGCAAACAAGGAACAGACAAACAGCACCTGCAAGGCTGTTTTCTGTCTCTGAGGATTGTTTTAATTCCTCTTTATGATTTCCCAGGCCACTTTCTCAGGCAAGACTGAGAAAGCTATGTGGCCTGCAATTTCCACAAGCACCTTGCTCCCTGCTTCACAGTTAGCATCCATAAACTTTCCTATAGGCACCAGAGAAGGCAAGCTGATAATTCCTCACACTTTCCCCTTTCCAACCAAGACTGTCACAAAGTGATCACACACTGTGCTGCACAGGAGAGTCAGCAGGGCACTTGTTTGTAGTTTCTATGTGCCATCATGATAGATTTTTGGCATGTATTAACATAGAATCACAGAATTGTTTTGGTTGGAAAAGACCTTAAAGATCATTCCATTCCGACCCCCTGCCATGGGTAGGGACACCTTCCACTAGACCAGATTGCTCAGAGCCCCATCCAACCTGGCTTTTAACATCTCCAGGGGTGAGGCATCCACAGCTTCCCTGGACAACCTGTCTCTGTGCCTCACCATCCTCACAGGAAAGAACTTCTCCTAACAGCTAATCCAAACCTACTCTCTTTTAGCTGGAATCCATTCCTTCCTGTCCTGTCGCTCCAGGCTCTCGCAAAAAGCCTCTCTCTGTTCCTTGCAGGATCCCTTCAGGTACTGGAAGGCTGCAATTCCCAAAGCCTTCTTTTCTCCAGGCTGAAAAATCTCAATTCTCTCAGCCTTTCCTCATAGAAGAGGTGCCTCCAGCCCTCTGATCACCTTGGCCTGCTCTAGATTCAGCAAGACAGGTCCATGATCTTCCTGTGCTGGGACCCCAGAGCTGGGTGCAGCACTGCAGGTGGGCTCTCACCAGAACAGAGGGGCAGAATCCCCTCCCTCTCCTGCTGCCCACAGTGCTTTGGATGCAGCCCAGGACATGTTTGGCTTTCTGGGCTGAGTGCACATGGCTGGGTCATGTCCAGCCTCTCAACCACCAACAACCCCAAGTCTTTCTGGGCAGGGCTACTCTCTATCTACTATTCCCCAGCCTGGATTGATATTGGAGGTTGCTCTGACCCAGGTTCAATACCTTGCACTTGGTCTTGTTAAAACTCATGATATTCCCATGGACCCATTTCTCAAGCTTGTCCAAGTTTTCAGCCTGGACTATTAACATATCAAGGTTCAGCTACATCTGCTCACCAAGTTGGAAAAGACAGTTTGTGATGATCAGAGCCATCAGGTCTCTGGATGGTTCAGAAACTTTGTCATGTTTGCCTCCTGTGAACCATCATTCACTGCTGGGGTCCCCAGTACAAAAAAAAAAGTCATGGATCTGTTAGAGCAGGTGGAGAAGACACAGAAATGGTCAGAGTGCTGAAGACAGGCTGAAAGAGTTAGAGCTCTTCAGACTGAAGAAGAGAAAGCTTCAGGTGAGACCATATAGCACATTCCAGTACCTAAGGGGGGCTTGTATGAAAGAGAGAGAAAGTCTTTTTATGTGTTGTGACAAGAGAAAGGGCAACAGTCCTAAACTGAAAGAGGGTATGTTTAGATTGGATATAAGGAAAACATTTTTTATGGTTTGGCTGGTGAGTCACTGGCACAGGTTGCCCAGGAAAGGTGTAGATGCCAACTCCAGTGTTTCTAACAAGGGGCTCTGAGCAACCTGGTTTAGTGGAAGCCTATCCATGGCAGGGGAGTCAGAACAACATCTTTACTGGTCACTTTGAACCCAACCTGTGGGTTGTAATCTGTGTTTTTGTAATCATATGCAGTGGTCTGTGTCTATCATGTGCAGTGGGAGTTACAGGCTGCAAGGGTGGAAGCCCTGACTCAACAAGCAGCCTTACATCAGCTTCTGCAGAAATGAGCACACCACCTCATGCCACCAATCATTCTCAGCTGCTGCCAGAAGCAGCTCTTTTGGTAATGCTGCCACAGCATAAAATAAGACAGTCTAGAGCCTGCATTATTGCAGGGGATGAACAGCAAAACCTATCAGTAGAAAGATCACAAATTTCTTTTCTTAAAATGATTTCTTCTTCACTGAAGTATGGTGTGCCTTTCAGAGAAACAGCTGCCAGTAAATCAATTTGCACAAATTGTATTGTGGTTTTACATTATTTTGCTGAACATCTGTTGTGGACAAAAATAAAAATACTTGGCTTTTTTCATAGCTTTCCCAGGGTGTTTTGAACTTCTAATTAGTACTCCTGTGGAAACCATAAATCCTTCATGAGTTTTGATGGTTTTAAGCCAGCTGAGTGAAGACTTAATCAATTCTGGCTTTAGAAGTCATTGATATAGTTAATGTAACATTTTTCCTTTATAGAGCTGAAATCACTTGATGGAAGAGGTAAGCACATTATCCTCTCAAATTTTAAGGTATGAGACCTGGGATATAGAAAAGTTAAATGATCTTCCAAGCTCATAATAATTCTGTGGCAGCACCATGAGTACAACCCAGGGAGACTCATTTTAGCTCTTTGTTTTGTTCCTTGCTATTATGCTTCATTGTTGTATTAATTATTGTGGCATGTTTGTGTCATTGTATCAAACTACAATGCTCTATATATACAAAGAAAAAAATTATATTTAAAGAAGTGGTTTTCTATCATTCAAAGATAAAGAAACTCCAAAATTAATACCAATTACAGTTATTTAATTTCTTGATACATGTCATGTCCCAGGCATAGTAAACTGGAAAATTGTGGTTGAAACACAGTATTTAAGGGCTTTATCTAATTATGTGATAAAAGGTCCATAACTTATAATACATTAAAAGCCTCCCAAACACAACAAAGAGGCAAAATTATGAAGATTGAAATGTAACCAGCACCTATCTTAAGAAGGCCAGTTTTGGTCAAAATAGTTTAATTAGAATGATATGGCAAGGCTAAGAGTTGAAATAAAGTTTGCCAAAAACAGCTAAGAAATCAATCAGTTTCAAATTTGAGTCCATTTTTGTCACCCTGACATGTGATTCATCACATACTGTGCAGAAAACCCTGAATTAGTGGTGCTTGAGCCTTCAAATCTAAATAACAGCATGAGGGGAATTAGGAGTTTTGGTCTAGAAACAGTGTATGTGACATAAGGTGACTGTTAATTTAAGGATATAAATGATGTCATTTAAATATGGACAAAAAATCTGGACCCATACCCTTAATTACATAATAAAATTGCTTTATGGACCATAGTTTGTCTCTCCTTGTTTAAATAATCCTTCTCTCCCTTTTACTTTCTTTCCAGACACACTGTGAAAAGGAAAAGTCAAAGTTACGTATCCGTGCTAAGCCATCTCTCTTTCAGCATATGGGAATTTATTCATCGTTGGCTGGGAAGATACAGATTTTGAAAGTAATAAGAAATTAATGCCATGTTTTTACATTATATGCTTGTATTCTGACATTTCTCAAATGAGTTTCAAGAACCACATCTTTGGCATTAGATGGCATTTCCATATCAAATTATGTTGTTTTACAGATTTGGTAGAGAGTTTTGATCTGGCATCTTAGCTGCAGGTGGAGCACTGCTCCTGCACAAACACCTTTGAACATCACCATGTGAACAGTACCATTTCACAGCATGTAGGAACCCTCTTCACAAGCACAAGGTTTCAGATGCTCTGCTCCATGAAAACGAAGCCATGATGGTTTGTTTTGGCTGAGCACTTCACATTCCCAATATGAGGGATGATTAAGAAGGTATATTCATAGGACAAAGGTATGACTAATATGATGGCCACAGATTTTTAGGGAGAGTTTGTAGGGCAAGCCTCATATCTGATAAGGGCATGAGCAATGATGAACCAGACTTCAGGAATTTCCTGATGGTGCCATCTACACTAGTGACAAGATTTCTTAATTGGATCAGACTAGAGATTCACATAGCCTTTAGCAGAGCCCAGCAATCACGTGTTCTGGCAGAAGGCATCCTAGACAACTATGAAACAGCCTGGTGTAAAGATTTTTATTTTTAAATCTTGGTAGCTAAGAAACAATCAGTACAGTTCTGCCTAAAAAGTGTAACATTAAGTCCTAGTGACTACACCGAAAGTAATATTGTATATCTATTAAAATAGATTGGATATTTTTTGACATTGAGGTGATTATTTTCTAGAAATATTTTTCTATAGTAATTACAGGTATCAGTGCACTTTTTTTCATTGTATGAGTGAAATTATATTTCTTTATATCAACAGGATAAAGATTTTGGAAAAAATCTGTTGTATAAAGCACATAATAATCCACCTGCAAAACTGGATACAAGCCTAAAAATATACCAGCAATATACTTTGGAAAAAGTTTATAAAGGAGAAGACTGTTTTTGGGCTTCAGCTCCAGTGGCAGGTGACTACATCAGGTTCACATTTTTAAATCCACTAGAAGTTGAAAAGTAAGTATTACATGATATGGAACATAGAAGCCTACATATATCCAGTTTGGAAATGCTTGAGTCTGTTCAAAATAGTGCTTAACTGTTTGCATAAACCTTGTTACTGACAAAAAAATCCATGATTTGCTGTTTATCTGCTCTTCTTCTTGAACTCCTTTCCTGAAATACATTTCTTCATTGATAATTAAAGAGCTTCTTAATTTTTTTCCCCTTTTATTTCTTCAGGTAAATATTTTACACTCTCTCATGATAATTCTCAAAGGAATTTGTTTCTAAGTGATGCATTTCATCAATGGTGAAAGCTTTATTTGCATAGTTGCCAACAGAAAGGCTGTTTGCATGATGTCAAGTCTGTATCTCCACCTAGTGAGCTGCAGTGAATAAACACTGGTGTTCTGTTAATTAACTGGTTAATGCTTTCTGAAACCTGGATAGGCTGTAGTTTTGCACGTTCCTGTTACTGCAAAGCTGCATTGGATGAAGCTAACTTACATATGGTATTGTCTAATGGCTTGTCCCAGCCCCATTACACTGATAATATGGTTAATCCTATAATATTTGGTGTTTTTAAGCCTTTAATATTTGATATCAGAGGAAAGAATTGGATGATTTAAATTCTCTTAGTTCTTTTTGGATCTAAAACCATAAGAACTCTTAATACCAGACATTAAAAACCAAACAGGGATTTTTATTCTTAGATGTTTTTGCTTGGATTCCTGTTTGGTCGATGCTTTTCCTTTATTGGCTATAAAGGAAATTGTTTAGAAACAGCTGAGTTGACCAGTATTGATAAAAACAGGGAATTCTCTTGGCACTTTTGTGCCAGCACTTTTGCTGCCACTCACCTTCCAGAAGCCCATTCCACTTCAGTCTTACAATTATAGGAATAGATCAGAGGGCAGACCTTCCTTAGCCATTTAAACATGGGAAGTTAATTTATTTGAAACTTGAGTGCTAAAAACGGGCAACACTTGCATTTGTGGTCCCAGAGAAAGATGGTTTAAATATTTCTTCTGTTTAAAATAAAATTACTATATTATGGTTTGGTTTATAGTTTCGAGGCCTATTTCTGTTCTCTATAGCCCAAAAATAAAGAAAAGCTATCTGAAAATTTCCTTCAAAACTGGAAGAATAGAACTCTTCTATAGTATAAAATGATACTCCTTTATCATCAGGTACTTGTTCAGAAGTGGAAACCTGGAGCACCCTGGTGATAAACTGTTTAACACTACTGTGGAAGTGTTGCCAGCTGATGTAAGTCTCTCATTTAGAACCATATTTCATTTTCAGAATGATATTCAGCATAAAATATCATACCCTAGAAAATACTTCTTTAAATGTTATTATTTTTTACAGGAAACACTAAGAAAAGAACTGCATTACAATGGAAATAAATTTAACTACCCAGCAACCAAAGCTGGATATTTAAAAATAGGTAAATTGTTTATTGTCACTTCAAAACCAGAAATGTTGTTCCTACATATAAAATGTTTCTGCTCTTAAGGAATTCATTAACTCTGTGATAAATTCAGCATTCCAAGGCGAGCTAGTAAGGAAAAGAAACCCTTTGCATTACTGCATATTGTAGTGTACGGTGTTCAACAATGACTCTCCTATTTTGGTTTAAGTATGACCAATGGCAAAAGCCAAGACATCTAATTAGAAGGAGAACTAATTATAGTCCCTTTAAAGGATTCACATGGCAAGGTTTTTGTAGTTGGGGCAGGAGGGTGGGGGGAAACTACAGGGGTTGGTGGCTTCAGTGAAAAGCTTCCAGAAGCTTTCCTTATGTCCAGTGGAGCCAGTGGCAGCCAGCTCCAGGACAGACCTACAACTGGCCAAGGCTGAACCCATCAGCAATGGCGCAGTGCATTGTGGAATAACATATTTCAAAAAGGGAACAGAAAAGCTCTGTGTAACAGCAACTGCAGCTGGAGGGAGGAGGGAGAATACGTGAGACAAAAAACTCTCCAGACACCAAGGTCAGTGAAGAAGGAGGGGGAAGATGCCATTGTGATTCCCCTGAGGAAGAAGGAGCAACAGAGACAACATGATGAAATGGCCATGACCCTCAATCCCTGTCCCCCTTTACACCTGGGGTAAGAGGCAGAGAAAATCAAGAATAAAGTTTAGCCCAAGAAGAAGGGAGGGTTGGGGGAAGGTGTTCTTCTTTTATTTCTCATTACCCTATTCTGAAATGAATAAATAATTTAATTTTTTTCCCAAGTCAAGTCTGGTTTGCCCATGAGAGTAATTTGTGACTGATTGATCTCTCCATGTTCTTATTTCAACTCAGAAGTCTTTACCAAAACATTTTTTCCCTAATGTATTCCTGGATTTAATTTATAGTTTGTAATTTAAAGATTTTTCCCAGGTTTGCTTGGAAGTGTATTTCATGATAATAAATGTTCATATGGGTCTTGTGGGTTTTTTTATTAAGGGGCCTTTGAAAATGGCATTGCAGAAGGAAACATCAATAAGTCAATAGGAAGAATACAGGCTATTCGTTTATCAGTCAATTCTGATTCTCCATTCTGGGCAATATTGAGTGAGGTAAGCATGTCAATAAAAGCATTTTTATTATTCATTATTAAATTAATTTTGGTTCTTTCAATCATATAGTATTGCTAATAATTAATCTTATTTAATTTTAAATAGAATTCTGTGGAAAACACAAGTGAAGAATTATATTCATTATTTTCAGGAGAGAAGTTAAATGTACTTCATTGGAAGTGCTGGAAATGCTAAAATGGGAAGATTCTCCAGTTTTGCAGTGCTGTAACTGTAGTTGCTAGGACTTGGGTTTTGGTTTCTGTTTTTTTCAGTCACCATCTTGGATATTAATTACATTGTGCCAACATTTTCAGATGAGCCTCTGATTTTTTAATTCTTCCAAGTTTTTCCCAAGTGTTTAAATGTCGGTAAGTCCATAAATAGAAAATACTTAGCAGAAGTCACTGAAGATAATTACTATAGCCTTAAACACTAGCCAAAGCTGGAAGAAGAGAAAAACTAATGTTGTAGGCAAAGCTCCTGCAGATTTTAGAAAATAACAGATTTTTCTTTTTTCCAGGTACTTATCAAGACATCTGAAAACTGAAAAAGATACATTTTTGATGTGTCACTTGTTATGTATTGCTTGAAAACAAAGCTGTCTGCAACAACAAAAAAAAAAGGACTGGGTCAAAAGATCAGTTCCATACCCATTTAATTGTTAATACTCTGTATTAGGAAAGAATTTAGATAAATCTTGGGTCTTTATATGACAAGGTATATGAAAAGAATGTTAGTAATTTCTCTAAAATGTTCTTGAGTAATATGTCATATATAAAAATCTCACCTTAGTTTTGCAACATTAAATAGATATTATAAACAATTGATAAGGCATTATAGCCTGCCTCAGGGACTAAAGCATAAAGATATAAAACGTTTCACCAGAAATAAAAATACAGACTTTTTTAAAAAATATTAAGGACACAGCGTTCAACTCTGTTAAAAACACTAGTCATTTTTGTAGGGGAATTAGAACTGAAAGAAAAGTTGTCAATATTCATTGCAAATATTTAAAGCAGCTCACAGGAACAACTTAATATTATGAAAAATCTCAAACTTAATATAAATGTGTTTCAGCCTTAATGTAGCATAAGTTATGTTAAATATTTTTAAATGAGAAGTGCCTACAAATTACCATTCAAATAACTTGAAACTTAAACAGGTATTTAGTCAGTGAATTTTATTTTATCAGAGACTTTTATTTTATTTGTGAATTGTGCATTGAAATAATTAAAGAAAATAAGGGTATTATGTGTAACTTTATTTTTGTAGAAAGAAAATCTATTTAAGTAACATTTTGGATCCTAGAATTAGATAATCAGTCTGTACTGATACATCAGTCCTTGTCACAAGTTCAAATTCAACATAAATTTGAAAATAAAAAGTAAACCACAGTGGTCTCATTTGAAAAGTTTTTGGGAAATTACAATCCACCTTGGACATCTACCTGTTAATGGGCAGAACTCTGGTATCACTTCCTTAGCACATGAAGTATGACTGCACCCTCATTCCCCTGCACAGGCATTGCATCCTGACAGTAGGAAATAAGCTGCAATATGTAGATTTGTATTGAATGGGTTACATTAATGTAGTTGTATTCCTAGTGCAACAGTGTTTTTCATTTAGAATGTGATAGAATTATTTTTTTTACATTAAAACAGTTCAGAAGAGTGTTTCTTTCAAAGACTTCTAGTAGTATTTTGATGATATTGCTTAGAGACTTATTGTTTATTTATTTTTAGATTTTTAGGTACAGCATTGTTTATATACTGTGGTGCTATACACATAAGCATGTAAATACATATATTGGACTAAATAATGCAGCCTTCATTAGGTTAGGAGTTTAATGACAGTTAAGAATTAGTGCAGTAATCCAGCATGCTTAGAAGTATACTGGGGGACACCTCTGTCCCTCAGCACTTACAGTGCAAACATAAAACCTTATTTTGTCATTGCTTTCACTGCAACAGATTCACTGTTGGGAGTAGTGGCTGTACTCAGGATGCCTTACAGTCACTTGTTACAGGGCGGTGTCACTAAGGAGGAAATTCCAGAGCAGTTATGTAAATCAGTGAAAATATAGAATATACTAAAATAATAGATTTTGCTACCAAAACACCTTATTTTCACAGTGAAATGATATTTATCTCTAGTTGTTAAAGTGTGCTTTCAGAAAGCTCATCAGAATATTTGAAATTGTATTAGGAAATGACTGGACTTTAAAATATGGATTTTTAAATGCAATTTTTTATTCTGTGCTGCCAGGTTGGTGCTTCATTCCTTGTTTCTGGTTTTGCATATTTTACATAACCATTGCAATGACAGAATACCCTTCCCATCACTCTAATGTAAATGAAGTTTTAGTAGATATTGTAAAAAATTAATGTTTCACAAGAACCATTAATTCTTCCCTGTGCTTTTACAAGAGCTGAGGTTTCTTACACTGTCTGCAGAACCACAGCTCCACTATAAAACCAAAGGAGCCTCTTAAGAAGAATTCTGGATTTTCACTGAAGAAGCAATAATGGAAAAGCAACTATTCCTGCTCCAGGAAGTTTACAACAAGGGACTGCAGTGGAAGAACACTTATGTGTGGTATTGGCAACAACAACCACTGGCAGGTGAATTAGCTGCGTTTGTTCACAAGGCATGGTTACTCATAACACCCGCAGCTTCCTTTCCACCCTAAGCAAGGTTTAAAACCTGTAGTTTTCCATGTTAAAATCCTATGCACTGAACCTTCACACACCATGGCTCCGAGGCCAGATCAAAGGCTGAATAGAAGTCTTCCCATAGGAAGGCTTCAGTTCAGGTCTAGGAAATAAGGAACTTGCACTAACTTTACGAGTAGCTGGTTTTGAAGTCTAGGCATTGTGATTGTAACTTACAAAACCAAAGGTGAGAGTTTCAGAGTACAACCAGGTCACCAGGCTCATTGAGTGGGAAATTTTACTTCGGTAATTTCATGTGGTTTAAAGCATAAATCTCAAAAATAAGGTCTACCTCAGGCTCATTGTACATGTACTTAATCATGTTAAATGTCTGTGTGGTAAGAAAGCACAATTTTCAGGCTAGTTCTGTTGCCAAAATCCTCCAAAAACATTGGGAAAAATAAGACTCCCTCAACACTTATTTTTTTATTGTTAGGGAGTAAGGCATTACTTTATTCTTGGCCAAGAGGTGTTGGTCTCTTGCTCTGTGCTGGTACAGATATAAAACTTTTTCACTTTTTTATACATTTTTAGTAAAGAAGGGAATTAATGATCATTGGTTCCAAGTGATATGATTCTCTTCATTACTTAGTATTCTATCCTCTATTGGTTATTGATTTTGTGCTTTTCATGCTCATTTGGTCCACATTCTTTAGTCCTTTTATCATCTTTTTCTCAGATGGGAAGTCCCCACTGGTGCCCAGAGGCGTTAATCCCCTCTCTGTCTTCTGGTTACTTCAATAACCTTGGAGGGCCACAAGATCCCAGTATTTAGTTCCTTTAGGCTCTACTTGTTGAAGCTTGTCAGATTAGTTTTAGCAAATTTAAAAGCTTCACTGATTTAAAGATCACAGGAACAATAAGAGTCTGTGAAGAAAACTAGTGCTGGCTAAAAGCAGGCATTACTTACAATTAATTAAAACAACTAATTAAAATTAATTAAGAAACATACGATTTTCAACAGTTCAATAATAATTATGTTTTATTCAAAGAGTTTTGATTTTCACTGGAACACAATTATTCATGTCTTTGAATGGTATGTTTCCATTCTCGTCTTAATCATTTTAGGGACTTTTGAAAGGGGCATGGCAACATTTGTCTTCAGTACAAAAGGCAGATATGAACTTGGCTTTAGTATTTTATTTAAAATGTTTTTATTTCGCTCTGCTTCGCGCACGTATATTCAAGAATCAAGGGTAAGCGTCCAGCTGTAACTAAGGATTTAGTTAATTCGAGGTTACAGGTTGGGAAATTCTTTTTCCTGGCCGCTCCTTGGCCGCAGGCGTGTGGGGCAGCACGACAAGAGACGCCCCGTCCCGCGGACCGCGGCCATACCAGCAAAGCCCCCGCCAACGGCGCCGAGTGCCGACATGCAGGGCAGGCCAGCGGCGGCGGGCGATTGGCTGACGCACCCCGCGTAGGGCGGGCCGCAGCCACGAGTCGAGACACGCATTGGCTCTCGCCTCACGTGAGGCATCTCCGATTGGTGCAGATCGACGCCCATCTCCCGCGACCACACACGCTCCTCGACGACTGCGCTCGGCTGGGCCGCGCGCTGCGCCGTGATTGGCCGGCGCAGCGCGGTACGAGCGGCTGCACCTGCACCTGCTCCCGCTCCCGCATCCCCCGTACCGGCGGGGGTTTTTGCGCGTGCGTGGCCGGTGATGCGCCGGGACGAGCGGCCGGGCCCGGTTCCGGCTCCCGTCGCCGGTAACCGCCCGCTGCGGACCGGGCAGCGCCGGGACCGCCAGTAAACGCCCGCCGTGGGAGGAGCGGCGTCGCGGTGCTCGGTAACCAGGCCGGGAGAAGCAGCGGCCGCCCAGCCTTGCGGTTCAGGCAGGAGGTGCGTGTGGATCCCGTGTAGCGACGAGAGGTGGCGGTGGCTGCCCTCCTTCGCCCCGCTCGCCTCAGTCCCCGGTGGGTGTTTTTGCCCCCGGCTCGCCCGCGCCTCACGGACGAGGTGGGATGGGGGGAGTTGGGTGAAGTCGCCGCAGGGGAGGGTTTGGGAGCTCGGCCCCTTAACCGAGGCTGGGCAAGAGGAGCGCGGCCTCGCGGGTCAATGTTCTCGTCGTGCGGCCCTCGTTGTCACTTCGAGGTATCCCAGAAAGCGGATTCGTGTTGGGTACTGACAGAATATCCGGTGGCCGTTTGACCCAAACGTCTATTTTTTTAATTGGAACATAGGGTCTTCTTGAAGGTTTTAGTCGAGCTCATTGTAGCAGCAAAATATCTCGAGGCAGGAGTGCAGCATTGCGGCTGGATTAACTGCTGAATCTCACATTCAGCATCCATTCCAGCACAGGGTGCTTAATATCTCAGGTAAAGGGAAGGAAGTACAGTTTGCACACCCAATAAAGGAAAAAATTAAAGTTGTGTAAAAATTCCTGCATGCTGTTCATGGAGCAGTTTTAGCTGGCTGTTTTCTTATGTCAGGTTGATACCAATGTAGCAGAATGGGGGAGGTCTTAAGCAGCTCATGGTTACGTATGGAAGAAGGAATGTTTGAAAAAATCCTCCACTTTTCGTGGCCCTGGATGGAATTGATATTTGGTCCTATGAAAAGCCCACGTGTTGATACTGGATGTAGGAGCTTTGGATTTCAGAGTGAGAATGTCTGTTTTATTCCCTTTCTGCTTGAAAATCCAGAACTCTGAGTTACATGAGTGTTACATGGAAAAGGCATGACAGTTTTCAAAGTCCAAAAACAAGTTAGTAATATAAAAGATCCTGACCTCTTACTTAGTTCTGCAGCAAATGGAGTAATGATGCCTCTAACTTAATGACACATATACAATATGCAAAAGACCATGGTGCAGGGGTAGAAAAGTTGACACAGTTGCACTGTGCAACCCAAATCAAATTATTTAGGTGGGAAGGGACCCCAGGAGGTCTCTCCTGACCTGCTGCTTGCAGCAAGGGCAGCCTTGAGGCTGGTCCAGCTTGCTGATAGATTTTATCTGGACTGTCTTGGAAAACCCCAAGGATCAAGACTAGGCAGCCTGTACCTCTGCTTACTTGTCCTCATGGGGAAAAAAATTTCTAATATCCAGTCAGAATATGTTTGCAGATTATGCCATTATCTTCTATAAATACTAGTCTGTGTCTCAGAAAAAGCAGCTTGTTACTTTAGGTGCAATATTCTGCTGATATTGCAGCAGTGTTGCAGGTCCCTAGAGCATGCTTTGCAGTAGTACAGCTTAAACGTCCTTCTGATATGTAGCTGTGCTACATATCAGCTGGGTTACCCACGGTAAAAAGTGACCAAGCTATGCAAAATGTGTGTTTAAAATTACAGGTCTGAGCTTAGATACATAGACAAGACTTAGAGTAAATTTGTTCATGAGTGCCATAGGCTCTTTTAATTTGCATTGTTCTGCTGAGGAAATTTTAACAGTGGGAATCCTTTTGGCTTATTTTCATTGCCACCTTGAAAATAGAGTAAGAAAAGTTTCTCATAGGTCTTCATGTGTTAATTAGGAAAGTTCAGTAAGTTTTAAAGATAACTAAATGTATAGTTGTCGCACTATATTAGGAGCAGTGAGAAGCATGACACTGACTCTCTTAGCTGCATCATCCAAGAAAGCAAGATTTATTATCTTTGATCTTCATTTATAGACAGGTCCAAGAAAGGCCGAGAGGTAAACCTCATTGGTCATTAAACTTACACATCACTATAATTGGTTAATTGCAGAGATTGTTGTCCTTTACCAGGGACTGTTTGGATTCCTCCTTATGCTTTCTCAGGCCAGAGTGAGAAGCTTGTGTGACTTAGTTTCACACAGGCTCTCTGTTCATGTTTGCTTTTTGCATTTAGCATCCACATATAGTGTAAAGTTCTGTTTTGAGACTAGAAACTCATTGGCTTAGTTGAAAGATTTATTTTATATTGTAAGACTGTAGTGTGGTAGAGTTCCCAAATGTGAAAGATGTTATGGTTTGGTTAAAACCATCTTTGCCTGGCAGTTGAGTGATAGCTGTAATTGGTCTTGATAACATATTTAACATTTCTGGGATTATTTTAAAAGTGTATCAAAAGGTCAAAGGTTAAAATGTGCCTTCTCTTCTGTAAGGAATAAGTGAGAGATATAATTGAAAGCTGAAGGAAATTAGGGAAGTCCTAGGTAGGATCAGGGAGTAGTGATAGGATTCAGTGGGAACAAAGTGAAAGCATCAGAGACTTTGGACGAGACCTGTTTGGAAAGGTGAGTACTAGTGTGACTTCTTGGATGCCCTTGTTAGTCTTTGTACAGAAAAAAAGTGAATGGGACTAATTAGAATAAAATTACAGCTACATAAGTGAAAAGCATTTTGGAGCATACACAAACACACCTGCAATGTACTGGAAGAGAAAGTTGTACCTCTTCCTGTCTTTAGGAGAAGCAGAGACCATCATCTGCATGACAAGTTACCTAAGGTAAGGTAGGCAAGCTGTATGCTAAAATTGCAAGATAACCTGATTAATATATGACACTTTATCTAGGAGCTAAAGAGTCCAGAAGGTACTGATACGGAATTCTTTGACTGCTTGTCTTAATGTGATGATTAAAGAACAAGAAAATGGGGTTGGTAAAACTGATACTCCTCAGGCAAAGGTTTTCAAAAATACACTGAAAGATTAAATGTTCACCTGTGATAAACTCAATTACTTCAAATCTTCAGGGCAAGATAATTTTAAGTGCTAAGGAGGTCTATGAATTAACACTATCTGTAGTTTTTAACTAGAATTTTAAAAAAAGTCAAATACAAAACCCTAATAAAATTTGCAGATAACTATTAAAACGTATCACTTGAAAAAGGAGGGAACCACAGATTTGCCATCTTCAAGCAAGGTTGTAAAGTCCCACAAAGAATGGCAGGGATTGTGGATAGTAGTGGGAGAGTTAAAAAAAAAGGTAAAATGATTCATGTAGTTTTGTGGAAAACAGTCCCAAAAAAAGTGGCTTTTGATAACTTCCTAGTATTGACATAGTACTATTGTGTGAAACACTTCATTATGATAATCCTGTGTTTTAGCTCTAAATATAAGCAATGCAGTTAATATTAAATTAATAGATCTTAAAAGAAATAGAGCCCTAATACTGTTTGATCTCTATATGTGTTGCTTGATAAAACTTGCAGGTGTTAAAAAATGAATGATGAAATAATTATTGGTGCAGTTACAGTGTTTGAATTGCTTAACAAATTTGATAAAGCCAGAAAGAAGGAAAGATACTCGCACTTTCAATATAAGATAGTATCTATTATTGCTGGGATATTTAGAGTTGTAGCGGTAAACAATTCAATCTCTGAGGAGTGATGATGTAACTAAGAAGGTGGCTGCTTTCTAGGGTGCAAAAGGCACCTCAGCACCAGAGCATTTAGTATAAAAGGAAGTGGCAACAAGTAATGCAAGGCTTGAAAATGTATTACAATAGCAAAATAAATACCAGCATTTATTTAAGCTTACTTTGAATAGAAATCAGTAAGAACCAAGTGATAAATAACTGTGCAGAGGTATTATAGTGGTTTTGGTTTGCCAATTTGAGTTTCCCAGCCAGTGCACCAATTAATGTAGTGGGTTTGGTGCTGACCAAATGCCCATGCACCCACTAGAATTATTTACTATTATTATTTTATATTATTTATTATTATATTACTATATAATACTATTATTTCTGCTGTGAAATATGTATTAGGAGGAGGACAAAGCAGGCTCAAAACTTCTAAGGATAAAAGAAAAGTTTATTAGCAGAACTAAAAGAAAGAATAATGAGAATCAGAATAAAGCTTTCAGAACACTTTCTCTTCCCCCAAACTCCTCTTTCCTTTCCCAATGACAATGTAGAGACAAAACCTCGTATTTTCAGTCAGTTTACCACCTCTAAAATAATCTTTCTTCAGTCCACTTAGAGAGAGGAGTCTCTCTCTTGCCATGCCATGGAGACTTCTCCACAGGAAACAGTTCTCTCATGGCTTTTAATTTCCACTAATACCAGCTTCCCAGAAATCTGCAATTGTGAAGTCCCTCCCATCTTTTTGCAGCCTTCCCACAGCTGCATTCACAGGACATGTCAACTTATTGGGATGTTATTTTAAGGATGCACTGTTCAAAAGCACAGGTTCTCTTCCTCTATCCCTGAGATCATCTCCAAGAACAGAGATCATCTTCTTCCCTGGGACAAAAGGGTCTTCATCACTTTTACCTCTCTGTGTTCAAACTCCTCATTTGGATCACAGCTACTTCAACATATGCTTACTTCAGCGTAGGGGTCTCTGTTCATGGCTGTGGTTAGGACACTACATCCCCCCCCAAAATGTATTCCATGAGTTACAGGGAAAAGAGTCTGGTGTATCAATCATATCTTCAGCATACCCTCACAACAGAATTTCAGCCCAATACTAAGATATATCCTCATTCTCCTTCCATCTGAGATTTGACTCCTTTACTGACCAAGCTTGGTTTTTCCATGTTGTTTCTCTACATGTCTTCACTCTGTCCTTTTCTTTCACTTGAGAGAGGGTTAATTTTTGCAAGTTTCATCTGTGCAGTAAACAAGTTAGTATCTCGCCCAGGGCCTATGGAGGGCCATGTAATCTCTGCTGGATGGTGGCTGGAGTGGTTTACAGTGGAAGATTCTTCGGGGCCATGCTGTGGGGGAGGAAGCTAGGATCTCAGCAGCCAGGCTAGGACTCAGCAGCAACACGTTTAGTGGCAGAGCTGGGCCAGCTCAACCGGCACCCAGTTACCTCTTCAAGGCCAGAAGCAAAGAGAAATTTTCCTGGCTTTGCCTGTCTTGAAAATGTGTTTCATGGAGGCGTAATTAAGTGGTTTAACTGAGTGTCAATCTTCAAAAGTAGTCACTGATTGTTTTTGTTGGGCATGGAGGAAGCTCTTAACAGCTCCTCTCAAAAATCACTTCTGTGGTTAGTTCTTTCCCTCCTCACCAAGAATCAATTAATGCAAACCAGCACATGTGTCAAGAATCTGTCTTCATTCTGTTTCCAAATTCAGACAAAAATGATTTTGGAAAAAAGCATTTTTGCAAGACCTTTGAAGAAACTTAGATAGGCATTTTTGACACTGCACTTCCTCAAACCACTGGATACTCTTAACATAAAATTGGATTTGTATTTCTTACAGATGTAAAGCAAAAAATACTGGGCAACAGTCTTTTTCATGGCAGATTAAATTGAGAGGCTAGACCAGTTATCTGCTGTTGACATTCATACTTATAGAGATTAAAGATTTTCAGGTTTACCTGAAATTAGGAAGGTATTTGCATTTAAGCTTAAATTCTTGCTCTACCTAACTTAAGAATTACTGGATAATAATTTTGAAACAGTAAATATTTTCTGAAACCATCTTATACTTTCTTTTGGCACTTATAGCTGGAGCCAGTATACACTCTGCACTTCTCTAAATGTCGTCATTGGAAGTAGGGGCAAATACAAATGCAGTTCTGGTCGTGGATAATAATACATTCTAAATCTCTGATTTTATTTTTCCTGATGAAAATGATGCTACTTACTGCTGCATTGGAGAGACTGATTCAATTTAATTGCTTGTTCAGATTGTTTACAAATGAGAAAAATAAAAGCAGTCTTGCTTAGTTCTTAAAAATGCATATACATTTCAGTCAGATTCTTGCTCGATTTGACAAGGTAAAGGAACAGGCTGCAGGCACTTCCATAGGGAAAACAGGAGGGAAAAGAGAGTCTGAGTCAGGGCTCAGTAATAAGAAATTTAAAAAAGCAAATTAAGATCATATTACAGTGACAACACTTTCTGATAGTTATTTCTCATTATTTTAATGTGGGGTTTTTTTTCCTTCATTTTAAAGAAAGTGGGGTAAAATTGAAACAGTATTGATAATGTTCTCAAAATGATACTTAAATGCTAAAACTTTCAATTCTTCAGATAACCAAGATGCACTTCCAGTGGGACTGGCTGTGCTTGCGTGTCCTGATAATTAGCTCAGTGACTGCAGGAATGCGAAACAAAGAAAATCTGGATGCAGATGTTGAAGTGGAGAATTTTGACAAGCAGTCCCAAGAAGCTGATGTTGACAGAGATAAATCTTCTATAGAGGTAAGATTACAGAAGTCTTTAGTTTAATCTAGTTAAATACAAGATGCATAGTTATAACTAGAACAAGTTAATCTGCATTTGACAGCTGAGTGGGTCTCAAATATAGCAGTCTGAGTTTTTCAATTGCTATATGTGACATACACGGCAAACTTAATGAATGAATCCCATATGCCCAAGTGTAAAATTTCCTGCCTGTGGTTGATAGTCATGAAGAAGGTTTTTCTTCAATCTAGATACAGAACCTTTTGTTGCAAGTTGTAACATCCCACTTCTAAAGAAGTAAATGGAAAGCACCTTGGTCTCACTGAGACTTTGACCTTAGACCAGTTTCTTGACTTCATCAGTCACATATGCCTTTTTGCACAGTCTTTATTACAAGAAAATCTGTATGATGTTCTTCAGAATAGATGTCGACACTAGATGGGAATACAGAAGAATAGAAAACATACAAGGAAAGAAACAGGGGGGAAGTAGATTTGGTGCAAGTTCAGAGAAATTTTGGGGTTTTGTTTCACATAGAATGTAACAACAGAGCTTTGAACAGAGGAAGCAACTTTTAAAATTCAGAGGTGTGAGATTGCTCATTGTTGGAGGGATGCACACAAAGTATTGAAATGTGGGTGAGGGAGAAGGGGTTTTATGCTGCTAGGTATTTCTGATGAAGAAAATCTGTTGGTCTGCCTGGGTGGATTACTTCTGGAGATAAGAGAGTGGATTTCAAATGAAAAATTGTAATTTATGTTGGGATGTGTATCTGTACATATCTCTTAGGTTGTGTACCAGACTCCAAAGCCAACTGGGGAAGTGTATTTTACAGAAACCTTCGATGAAGGATTGTCTGGGTAAGCTTATGCCTTAAAATGATAAACTTTTACTTCCAGCAGTTTAACTTACAGTGGCAACACTTTGTATTCATTTTTCTGCTACTATCTTAAAAAATTATTTTTATGGTGATTAGAATTTGGAAGGCTATCAATACTTGCTCCAAATACATCATAATGTTAAGCTGGACACTTAACATTTCAAATATATTAAATATATTTTTTGTGTGTGTTTTAAGGAAGCTTTTAATAAACTCTGGATATGTGGTCATTAAGAAAAATAATATAAAGCTTTTGCTGGTTGGGTTTAACTAGCTGAGAGATGAAGTGCCATTACATTTCAGTAGCAATCTCTCTTTTCACATGATCTTAGGTATGTGTAAATTCTAAATGCTAAGTGCAAAAGCAGCAACTGTGATGACAGAAAAAAAAATGTTAAATAGAAGAGGTGATAATGGTTGCTAAAAAAACAACCAAACAAATCACTGAAAGCCTTGATTAACAGATGCAAACATTTAACGGAGGTACTTGAATGATATAATTCCTCCAAGTTTCTAGCTTTTTGAAATGGGTTCAAAGACTAGTTTGTCTTTGAAGGATCTAGTTTGCTGTTTATACTGTGAAGCTTTCCCAGCATCTCTGTTAACAATGGACTACAATTCAAGCAACAAAGATAAAGTATTCATCCTTGAATCACTCCATGCAGAGGATAGTTTAGAATGAATGAAAATAATTCTTTCCAGAATAAGTCATAAGAATGTATTACTGTGGTTGATACAATAAAGAGTTCAGCAGCAGTACTGTTAGCTTAAGATATTCCTGTGTATGGCTCCTGATGGAACCACTGTATGTCCAGATGAGGGTGGACTGCCCTTTTTTTTTTCTTTTTTTTTTTTTTTTCCTTTTTTCTTCTTTTCCTAAAGAAACTTTGTGTGGAGACTGTGCATATATTTTGATAACCTTAATGAGGTAGTCAAGTGTGTCTTGCTCATACAATCAAGGAAATCAGGAGTGTGTTTGCCCTGTTGGATCTTGTGTGTGCAGTACACTTGTAACCTTGCATTTGTCACTTACCATTCCCTTGTGTCCTCTGCTATGCATGTGTACTGTTACTGTCAGATAAAATTAAGATTCCTTTGGCTGTTTTCTTTTTCTTTCCTTATCATATTGAAGGTATTATACTTGAAGCTTGCTAATTTCTGTGCATTTTTTATATTATATGCATATTCCATTCTGCCAAACTGAACTGATGTATAAAACTGAAGTTTATTCAGAATTAAATAATTCAGGATTTTGATTCCTTTAGACTTGAAATTGTCTATTCATATACATTTTTAGGAAATACTTTGAAATGCTATATCAGACTACTCTTCTTTAATTTTTCTTTGCATGTTCTTTGAACTACATAGAGTTCCATGATGCTGACTCAAAATCAGTATTACAAGTTCACAGCCTAGAAGCAAGAGCTGGTTTTCCTTTATTTGTTAAATAATACAGCTTTGCATAAATAGACCAATGACCAGTACAATTTTTGTTTTAGGTGGGTGTTGTCTGTAACTCTGAAAGAAGACATGGATGATAATGTTGCTAAATATGATGGTAAGCAGTTTTAATGTTTACCTCCACTGTGTAGTTTGTGATGTTCTGTTGCTTTTTGAGAAATAACACAGAACTTACCTTTGAATATCTAGATGGCATAGGTCAAGAATGTTAATTTGTATAATGACTGTTATCCTGAAACTGAGATTTGAAATGTTGCTCACTGGGTTGCTTAGCGTGGAGATAACTTTTTGTCGTTCCAACAATGTATTGCCATGGATACCCTTTGGCATCTGAATATTTAATACTGTTTGTTTATGAGTATTGTTTCTTTAGAACTGTCTTCTCTGAAATCATATGAGAGAGATTTACCACTTCAATTTCAGTTGTTAAACTGTTTTCTAGAGCACTGTTCCATTTTGCTCCATCTGTCCTGCTACTGATTCATGGATTGGTCTCTCGATATAGTCTCTGAAGCAAGAAAGTTAAAACTGCATGATGTTTTTTTTAAAAATACTTTCTCAGATTGTCTGTACTTGATGTAGGGCTTTTCAATGGTTCTTGAACAGTTTAGAGTAGCCAAAACAAATTTGGAAAGCAATAATGAAAACATTGTACTGATGGTTTAATCATTGCAGTTTGCACTTGTGATTTCCTAGTCTAGAATTGGCTGCTTAAAATTTTGGCAGATCTGCAGCAATAATTTTGCAGCCTGAGTTTATTTCATTCAAGAGGGAGTGGGGAGAAGAGAAAAAGTTCCTACTGCAACAGAGAAGTATTTGCTACTGTTCTTATGTCAAATGAAATCAATTAATGTTAATAGAAAGTGGTAAGGGAGCATAACTTGAAGAACTTCAGTGTGCAGAACAGAGTAGAACTGAGGATTCTAAATTTAGTGGTTACCAAAGGTAATTGGTAAAATTAAGAAGTTACAGAGGAGATAGCCACATAGATGAGATGCTTATGAGAAATCAGGTATCTCTGATTACTTGGCTTCATATGAGATAAAAAATTGTCTTTAATGTCTGAACAGTCATATTTGCTTCAAGTCAGAAAATTCAGCATTTAATAAAGTCTATGATACAGACACATTTTTTTTAACTACTTTCCATTTCTTTTTTTCAGTCTTCTTGTTTTGCCTTGCATTATTGTTTGGCGTTAGTTTCCAGGAAGGAACACTATTGAAGTGGATGGAATTTTCCTCCTTCCTGTCTATTAGGCTAGAAGAAACTAGGAATTTGTTAATGACTTGGATATGTGCTCTTCCTTAACAACTTTGACTAATCACATGTCAGCTGAATAAAAGTAAATCAATTTCATATCACATTTATGAATGAAGTTTGCATATCACAATTTATGAATCTTCTCTAAATTACATGCTGAGGAACTCCTGATGTTTTCTTCCTTTTTACATTAACACAGGCATTCTTCAAGATTACAGTGGATTGTAGAAGTAGGGGCTTTGGTGCTGTGTTCTTTCCTGGAAGAAAATCCAGTGAATCTTGTCCTGTTAATCTCTGAGAAAATATAACTGCCCTTTTAGAAGAATTCTTATTCTTTGGATATTGGGCACATGTGTATTCAACTGTATTTTTCCCAAACTTGGAGAATGTATACATATACAGTCTACTTTCAAAGCTGTAGACTGTGTTTTGGACCATAATTTATGGAAAGACTTTGGGGAGGAGGAGGGAACTTCATCTAGCCTGTGATTAGATTTGACTCAAGAGGTTCTAATTCTATTTACGCAGAAAAAAGTAATGATGCTTTACACAGTGCTTTGTGATTAATGTTTTTATGTGATGATGGTAGAAATAAATGTAAAATCTAGAGAAATATTTTGTTCATCTAGCCATCGTAGGATACCACAGCGTAAAAATACAGATCTACAGTATTAAAGTTTATTTACCGATTTTTGTAAATTTGAGAACAAGGAATAACATCTTTGACATAAGATGCCAACATTTCTTCTCTGCTTTGGCAACTAGTATTTATTTGTTGCTAACTCTTTGCTTTCAACAAGGCTGTGATTTCTTTACATCAGACTGCATTTTTTCAAAGACTTTGTGTGTGCTTGTTTTAGGAAGATGGGAAGTAGAAGAGCTGAAAGAAAACGCAATGCCCGGAGACAGAGGATTAGTGTTAAAATCAGTGGCAAAGTATCATGCAATATCAGCAATGCTAACGAAAGCATTTGTTTTTGATGACAAACCTTTGATTGTTCAGTAAGTAATCCTTCAGATTTTTTATTTGATGCTTATTAGTAAGTTAAAACATTTTGCTTACATAGAAGTGTTATGACAGTAGGTACTAATACACATATAATCAATATATTCATAATTAGAATGGCAGATTAGAAGTTAATTTTTATTTTTCTGATACGCAAAATGTTTTTGTCACTTTCTCTTTGCCCAGATATGAAGTGAATTTTCAAAAAGGCATTGACTGTGGTGGTGCATATATTAAACTTCTCTCCAGTAGCAATGACTTGAATCTGGTATGTCCTCTTGCTTAATATTTGCTATCAACTGTTCATTTGGGTAACAGCTTGGTTCTCCATGGGTGGTGTCTGATATCCAGGATGGAGGACTTTTGCGTATGCTTAGTATGACTTCCTGTATTAGTAGAAGCCACAGGATCTTAACTCTTGTAAAACAATTTTTTTCTTGAAGAGCACATGTGTGTTATTGTGTATTCCAAACACAAAAAACATAAATAGCTAAAAGATACTGACATAACTGCGTAAAGCAACATACTTTGAAGGAGAATAATTATATCTTATATTTTCAGGGTTGTTTGTTGCTGTTACTTAATGCAGAGAGAAAAACGTACTGATAAAATACAGGATATTAGTTTCCTGGGGTTTATCTTTATTGGAAAATAAAACTGTAAAGAAGAACAGTAACTAATTCTCTTCCATCTTTTAGTGTAACGTTTGTAGAGGGAGAGAGATATTTGGGTTTTGATTTGTGACAGACATTCCTACTGAACATAAGGATAAAATCTAAAGGTATAAATGTATCCATCTGCCTTGAAGAGACTGAGAGTTAGTCCATTCCTTGAGAACAGAGAGCAGCAATCGACTCCAGAGGACTGTTGAGTTCCTTTCATGATTTACCCTACCACTTTCCATTTACCTGTTAGAAATAGGTAACTATGCTCTCTGCCAAGAAAAAGAAGTACCAAAAGAGATGTAATAAAATGTCCAGTATAACACGTTCTCAGCTTTCTTGCTTTTACAGGAATACTTTTTTGACAAAACACCCTACACTATTATGTTTGGACCAGATAAATGTGGAGAAGATTACAAACTACATTTTATCTTCAGACATAAGAATCCTAAAACTGGAGAGTATGATGAAAAACATGCTGAACGTCCTGATGTAGACCTAAAAAAATACTATTTGGACAAGAAGACACATCTATATACTCTTGGTATTGTTTAGTTCTTAAAAGTGGAATTCCAATTCTTAAATTGGAAAGGAGAGATTAAAAATGTGGTTTTGTCTGCTGAAGCTTTGTAATCGAGTCTTTGTTTGTAATAGCCTGTTAATTCTGAGGGTGGTTGCTTAATGATTTGGGTTAAATGGTTTGATGACTGGGTTTAACTAAAGGACATAAAAGTAGCTTTCAGATGCTACTGCTTAATATTCAATTACAGGAAAAAACATATCACCCTTACTAGCTTTTACTAATAAATGCCTTCAGTAATTACTGTAATAAAACTATATTTACTGGGAAAGGATATTAAAATGTACAACTGCCCAATATTCTAGGAAGGTGTCAGAGTTCAGAGGAATGCAGTTAAATCTGTAGCATGCCACACACCACTTCTCCACGTGTTAGGAGTTTCCACCAACACCTGCATCTGAAGCAGTGTGCATGAACAGATAGGTTAGCACAGATTCTGAAGTAAATGAGTACGGGCTGGTTTTAATTCATGTGACAACTTTTCCTGTACCAGTGAACTGTACAGAGAAATGAAAGTTAAGTTGATTTTTACCCCCTTTTTCTACCTTCTGAGGAAGAATAGCAGTCAGAGAATGGGCTAATCTGTGGCATGCTACAAATTCAGCCAAACTGACTGTACCTTTGAACTTCCGCTGAATAACAGAAGGCATGTTAAAGTGCTGCGCCATTGGTAAATTTAGTGGTTTCTAAAACAGATTTCTGTAGTATGCCACAGCAAACTTCTATTTTTAGATAATAGGAACGTCATAATAAAGGAATGCATGCATTCCTGTATTTGGATTGTTTATTAGAAATTATGAATCAAGGTACTTAAACTTGGATTGCATTTATTCTGTTACAATTGTTCAAACAGACTCCATAGAGCGATTTGATTCCAATGCATCTATGTGACTGATAACAGGAATTTAAAAATTAGTTCTTTGTATTTTACCTAAAGATGATACGGGGGTTTCATTTTTGCATTTATAGATATTTTAGTACTGTTGAAAAATTTCAGGCTGTGGAAGGCCATTATTAGATATTATCAAACTGTTACAAGACTGTTACTCTGGTTTTCTTAACCTGTCTTTAGAAAACAGTCATACAAGTGGAATGGTAGTAACTTTTACTAAGTAAATCTTCCTTACATAAGATGGACAGTTGAATCTGCTATTTAACCAGTGAGCACATTTATTATAAGTGCTTATTAGAAATAAATCTGGATACATCTGGATACTGAATCTGACACTGCTCAGTTCTGTGACCTTGGCTTCTCAGTTACTTGCTAACTTCCAGGAAATTCTCTTCAAATGTTTAAGCATTTGCAATGTGGCATTGGAGGGAAATGGCTATTAGAGGTTAGAACCTGATAGAAAATACTGCTTTGATCCTTCTGCTGTGTTACTGGTACAGTTCTTGTTCCCATGCTTTCAAGTGTGAGATTGTAATTTAGTAGCAGAGATGCCTTTTGGGATAGAGAGATTGTTTTTTTTCACTGTTTGTACTTTTGAAGTAAAACCACAGAATTTTGGCCAAGTTGAGATTTTGAAAAATCTCTTAGAATGTGTTGGATGTATTTCAGCAATTGAATTTTCTTCAAGTTTCATCTTTGGGGGCCTGATGCTGGTCATACATCCCCTCAAGGGCAGTGTTTTTGTGTCCAGATCTAGTGCCTGATTGAGGAGTCTGTCTCCTCTGCTAGTGAGGATCCTGTTTGCTGTTACTTGATTTAGTCTGTACTTAGAGTTTTTGTTAAATATATCTGTAAAATTAAATGGCTCCCTTATTTCTCCAATATAAATTTCTTCAATTTAGTGCTAAAACCAGATGATACATTTGAAATATTAATCGACCAAATAGTTGTCAGTAAAGGAAGTCTTCTTGAGAATATGATTCCTCCAGTAAATCCTTCCAAAGAAATAGAGGATCCTACTGATAAGAAGCCTGATGATTGGGATGAGAGACCAAAAATACCTGATCCAAATGCTGTCAAACCAGATGACTGGTAAGGGGAATATTTTAATTTTTACAATGTCTTTTACATACAGGTTATTTCTTTTTGAAAGATTTGACTGGTTTTATTTTGGGGTTTTGCTAGTGACAATAGGAATACATTTCACTAAAAGCACTGAAGTTGGAAAACATAATGGGGGTGGGTGTAAGGATCTGGTCACGTTCTAAGGAGACAAAATCATTATTTGCTGATTTTGTACCCTGCATGGTTGCAAGTAGTAACTAAGGTTGCTGCACATGAATAAGAAGTTTTTTCTACCATGTAGTCTTAATCTACAATTAATTTCTACTTTTGTGTGAACTACTGTTCTTATGGCAACTCAGGAAAAGTTGGGAAAATTTCAGTGGGAAGACCTGACTGACACCTGCCATTTACTACCAGTGATTTATGGATTAAATAAAAAAAAAGTAAATATAATCCAGATATTTATAAGCAGGTAATTAATTATATGTCTAATGCTTATGATCAGTGAGTCTAATTCTGTCATGTTTTTGAAAATAATCCCTTTCATGCCAGTTGTAGTTCTCTGAACAGAACATTGGTCCAAATTCAGGCTGCTGTATTTTCTAACGTAAGTCTGTAATTGAAGGGATGAAGATGAACCTGCCAAAATAGAAGATCCTGATGCTGTTAAGCCTGAGGGGTGGCTTGATGATGAACCACAGTATGTTCCAGACCCTAATGCAAATAAACCAAAGGACTGGTAAGTGCAGGTTGTTAATGTGTTTTGTAGACAAGACTGTTCTCTGTGGCAGATTATTAGTTATGGAAGTCAGTCCAAATCTCATTGTCTTTTGAGGTAGTAGGCTGGAATGTGTAAGGTATGGCCAAATATTTTTTGGTGTGGGGGACTGCTTCTAATAAAAACATGAACTCATATCACATTTGAGACAGACATGACATGGCATTGCATAGTTCATGAGGCTGTGGCAACAACAAATATTTATTGAGGGCAGTTCCTTTTTATATGGTTTTTGAAAACCTGCATGATTAGTCCTGATTAGCTCAATTTGGTTACCACCCAGCTGTCTGCATCCATGCTTGCCAGGAATTGACTGGTGTTGTTTGAATTTAAATCTCCCAGGTTTACATTGCCTTTCTATTAGGGATGTTTACCTCTTTTCCCTAATGGCCTAGACTGGTCAAGTACTAATTAGGGTTACCTTAGACTGCGAGGCCTCCAGGCCAGCTGGTAGCCACCACAAACTTCTTGCTTTTTGTTTTCTGAAGATATATAAGTAAAACCAGAATATGAAGGTCCTCTTCGAAAGAATTTGATACAGTTTAAGTTGATAACTTGAAATCATAATATAAGTCTCAAAGGGATCTCTAAGCATCCTGGTTAGAAGTCTTTCAAGCTGTCTGTGGAGGCAGAAAAGTAATTGAAGTCAGTCATGCTGTGGTAGTTATGAACATGTGACCTTTAAATAAGGAGGTGTAGCACTCCTTAAAAAAGTGTTTATACTGTTGGGTAAAGTTCTGTGAGGTGGTCAGAGTTTTGAGGTTGTTACAGCAATATACATGGACCCTAACTTCAGACTGACAGTGTTTGACAGGTGGATGATCTTAAAGCAGTTGTTCATAATTTTTTTTTTTCCTCTCTAGGGATGAAGAAATGGATGGGGAGTGGGAAGCCCCTCAGATCCCTAATCCAAAATGTGAGACTGCACCTGGTTGTGGAGAGTGGGTGCATCCCATGAAGAATAACCCAAAGTATAAAGGAAAATGGAGAGCACCTATGATAGATAATCCTAACTATCAGGTAATAGCCAAATGTTGATCATTGCTAAAAGATACAGAGTTCAGCAGAGCAAGTAAGTCAAAAGTAGTATTTACTTAGGCTTTTTTGCAGTATATTTATATTTTAGAATGAGTCTGAATACCCTCACTAATTTGAGATTTTTTTTTGCTTTTAATTTCCTTTTTTTTTCCCTTGAAGTATGCTGGGAAACAATAATGTATCCTGTATTAAAACAACTTGCCTGTTTAAAGTTGCCTTTTGTACAATTTCCATTGGTACCATTTATTTAGTATGGTCTTCAGAAAATTGTATTCTGAATTACATGACGACTTCAAATGTGAGTCTTTTGAATTAGTTTATTTTTTAATATTAACAAATGAGGCCTTTCAGTAAGCAGATTGCCTTACTAGTTCAATTTTAGAGGAAGCATCTATTTGGGATAATTAAATTCCCTTCTTCCCCTCCAAATATAAGAGGTATAATCAGCTGGATATTAAAGAGAGTTACTTTGTATTAGTTATTGTTATTAGGCTGGGGAGTATTTGAATCTGATATCTCTGAGGGTAAGTCCTAAGCAGGTTTGCAAACAAAATCTGGCTCTAATTTGCACAGGTATCATAAGGCTGAATTTTCCTTCCCTAAAATTTTCTTTAACACCTCTGGTAAAAGTCAGTTATTACTGCAACCTCTACAGTAAAAAAGAAAAAAATTACTTGGGAGGTCTGCCCTAAGCCATAAAATTGAGACCCATCTGCCAAAATGCTACAGGCTATTTCCAGTTCTGTTTTAGACAGTTTAAACTCTACTGTTTGTTTTTGGGTTTTTTTTAATAAAAGGTCTTACTATTTTGAAATCTCTTTCACAAGTTTTTCTTCTGGTGAGCTATAGGTAATGTGATTAAATTTGTTTCCATTAACAGGGAATCTGGAGCCCTCGGAAAATACCAAATCCTGACTATTTTGAAGATCTTCATCCATTCAAGATGACCACTGTCAGTGCTATTGGTTTAGAGCTGTGGTCTATGACATCTGATATCTACTTTGATAATTTCATCATATGTTCAGAAAAAGAAGTAGCAGATCGCTGGGCAGCAGATAGCTGGGGTTTGAAGAAATTAGTAGCAAGTGCTAATGAGGTATAAACTTTACTACGTTCTTGATAGTAGAAAGTAGTGAGGAAGCTGTGGTATTTGGAAGAATTTTCTGACAGTGCTGACAGAGTATTAATTTGTCTGCAATTAATAATTTTTCTGAGTAACTGATAGGGTCTCTGTCTTGTAGTTTGTTTTTTTTACCTTTCCCAGATGAATATTTTCTTGAGGTTAAAAGAGTACTGCATTTTACTTAAACATCTAGTGAAAAATGGACTTCCTGTCAAGCCTTCTGCTGTTCAAATTGATATTAGAAATTCAGTATCTGACAGCAAGTGAAAGAATGAAGGCTGAGTTACTTACACTCAAAGACTTCCCCTCCCACCCCTCACCCCCTATTTTCCCTTGTGGCTATATCCATGATACATATTCTTTAGATGCTTCCATCCCATGAGGAATGAATAGTCTAGTGTTTGTTTCGGTTTAATAATTTTAGGCCTTTGGCTGCTTAGGTGTGTGTTATGCAGTTCTGAAAATATTGCATGTGTTTATAGAGCTGCCTCTGTTCTGTTTGTATCCACATTTTGTTTGTGTACTGCACTTTGACAGCCTTCCTCCCTCTTCCCTATGCTGTGGGATGGATCTGCCTTGCCATACGGGATCACAGGACCCTCTAGTGGCTGCCTGCACTTCTGTTTCTGTATAACAGTCCTCTATTCTATTTGATTAAATGGCAACAGCAGGCTACAGTTGTGCAGGAGAAATGATGGGTTGGTGGCAAATGTGGCCAATTCCTTACAGCTGCTGTTTGTCACAGAGTGAGCAAGTAGCAACAGCATATCTGTCCATGCAAGCAGGAAAGCTGTCTCTTCACACAACCTTGCCCTTTTCCAAAATGTTTGGGTTAATGTCTGAACCTATATCCATACCTGTATACACAATAGCAAAATTCCTCTGAGTCCCCTTGTTCCACTGTGCTTCTCAAACTTCCTTAGTTCCTGATGTTCCTCTTACAGAGATGCACCAGACGCTTGCCTAAGTGTCTCTACTGCATAAGTCAGAGCAGTGCTGGGAGGACAGTTTACTCCCTGAATAATTAATTTGCTGTCAAAGGAGAGAAGGTGGTAGTACAGGTGGAGCCAACATTGCTCCTCAGAAACTGCTGCCCTCAGGCTTTTGATGCTTTGGAAGCTTTCAGCTGAGTTGGCACAGTGTGCAGCAAAAATAGAGTAGTGGGAAGGGAGTAAAGTGTGAGGTTGCTAAGTCTCCAAATGTTACTTTACAAAGTTGAGTTGTGGCCAGTCTGGTATGTTTGGAGTTGTACATCTATTCCTTCTTACTGAACATTTATTTGCAATTTGTAGATTTGTTGCTTTACTAGTATTGAAATGCAATATTGTTTTAGTCATTAAAAAGCAAAGGTAAGGAAGGGTTTTGGACAATAAAAATGTATACAGTATACTTCATAAACTTATTTGAATGTTAAGAGGGATATAAATTTTTTTTTTGTTTTTTTTTTTTAAATACAGCCTGGTATGTTTAGTCAATTGGTGACTGCTGCAGAAGAACACCCATGGCTCTGGGTTCTTTATATCTTGACTTTAGCTCTCCCTATTGGTCTAAGTGTGTTGTTCTGCTGGCCAGGAAAGGTTAGTGAAATTTATTATATTTTTATTTGGTTTTATTCTTAATACTTAATTTGGAAACTCCTAAGCATCTGTGCAACAATATGCCCTTTTAATATGTCACTGGTATTACTTAGCTTACAGTGCCTGTTTAATTCTTAGAGTTGAAAAATAAATAGATTTTTAATTTGTTGTAGAAATCAGATGAATATATTAACTTCAAAAAACCTGATGTATCTAAGCAAATTACAAAGGGAGAACAAAAGGAAGAGACAGAAGAGTTGGAAGATAATGAACTAGAAGAGGAAAAAGAAAATGAAGATACTGGTGAAGATGGTAAGATGAGTGTGTCAGCTTGCAGTTTGGTTAAAGACATGAATAGAACTAGTTCATAGATTGCATTGCCAATAATTGCAGCCTGTTATCTTAGACTGTGTGAGATGTGCCTTGCTCTGAGCCTTTTTTCCTCTTGATAACTTTCAGTGAGTGGCATCCCATGGCTAATAACCCTGATAAATATAAGCAGAAGTATGCCCAGCATCTTTTTACTTTCAAGAAGTGAACATGCTTCCAACACTATTTTTATATTCATAGACAGTGATACATATGTTATCCCTTATATATTTCATATATTAAATACATCTTAATTATTCAGAGAAGTACCTGAAGCAGTTATGGTCACTTTATTCTTTAAAATTAAATTTTAAAATAAAATAAATTGAATGAAATTTAATAAACTAATGAAATAATTAAATACAATAAATGGAATAGCTTTAAGTCTCTAACAGAAATCCGCTTATACCTCTGTGGGAGGGTTATACTGTTCTGTTGGTCGCTGATTTGAGTTATTCTTGTTAAAGCTTGAAAATACAGTAGGCTTGACATACTGAAGTCTGCAGCTTCTTTCATGCTGCTTTCTAGCAACCTATTGCACATCTGCAGAGGTGTGTCCTACTGCCCAAGGGAGAAATTAATGAACTCAGTAGGTTGAACTGTACTTCAGCATCCAAAGATAAAATCATCCCATGTTACGGTATTGAAGATTACTGGGTACTACTCAGCTATAGCTTTGAGGTGCTGTTAGCATTTCCGTGTCTATATAATGAATAAAAACCAAAGCACCTAACTTACAATGCATTATCCTGACTTTGAGAAAGTTTTTAGCTTCAGAGCTCTGCAAGATTCTGCCTCTTATTTCACTCTTCCTTGGTGAAAGCAAAGAAAGTGACAAGGGACTGGCATGCATAATTAGAGACATAGCAGACATTCATGTTTTGTTGGGGTTTTTGTCTTGGTACTGACATCACTTTTTATTACTGACTGAAACTTGGTGAGTTTTGTCTGTCTTTGCACCATGTTCCATGAGTGTTGATGGCTTCTGTCTGTATGACTTAAAAATTTACTCAGTATCAGCAGTCTGCATGCCAGTACTGACAGAATTGAGCATATTTGGCATATGCTTGCCACACCAAACTTAGTCCATCTGCCTTGCTATTCGAGCGCCTTACCAAGGCACTTAATTATTCTGGTTATGCTATATACATTCTTTACTTTAGCTTAAATTGTGGGTACATAATTTCAGTATTGTATCTTCCTACATTTTCCTTTTGATCTTACTCTACTCAACCTGTTCTTTGCTCCTGAATTACAGACTCTGTTTCATTCTACGCAGTCTTGATGCAGATCATAGTTTGTACTTAATATGCTGCTGCTGCAAGGCTGCCATTCTTCAATTCCAATATTCTTCTGTTAAGTCAGTCAGTTAATTTAATTTCAACACATTGATGCCTTAAATTTTAGCTTTCATATTTTTCAGATTCTGTGCTGCCTAGGTGTGTAGTTTTGAGCTTCATATTAAGCATTAGTGAGCTCTCTTCAGAGAGTGAGTGGAGAAAACAATTCCTTTCATAGCTTGATACCAAGGACAATTGTTACAAGTTTCAGGCACAAAACCATAAACAATGATGGACTGAAGAGAACAAGAAGGATATGACTTCATAATCTGAAATTGTAATTGGACATTTAACCCTGATATGCAGATGGACCAAAACTTATAAAAATGTGAGACCTTGTGACCAGTTGTCCCTTTTGTGACCATTTTGGGTCCATCCTGGGTGTAGCTCTAGCCAGGCTCTTGTACTGTACTTATAGGTGTATCCTTTAAGGCCTTTTAATAAATACCTACTTTATTCTTAACTCTGTCTAGCATCTGTTCTAGGTCAGCCTTCTCAAGTTGTTTGACTCCTGCTTGTCTTTTTTTAAGCAACTTTATTGGCTTTGTGTACTGTAATAAATTCCAGATGGGATCCTTTTTCTCCCTGGGAAAAATCTTCTCTTTTACTTCTGAAGGTGACTCAAGATCCCCTCCATGGTATTAAGATATTTTTTTTTTCCCTCACAGAAACTTGCAAGCCTCTAACGAATCCCCATTCTAACATTTAATACAAAAATTCTCCCAGTTGAGCATGTTGTTTTCATCATAGTGGAGGGTAATTTCTCCCAACCCCAACTCAGTATTAATAAATAATACATTAAAATGTATAAATAACACTCAGTATTAATAAATATGTTAAAATATGTGTTTCTACATTAGAAATAATGCCCAGGCAATTGCAGAGGAACATTGTTCAGCTCCTACAGCTTTCTTAAATTGTTAATTGGAACAGCTGTTCATTGTGTTGCAAAGGTAGGTTTTATTTTAGACCTTTACTTTTAGTTACTAAAAGTAAGGAGAAAGAAAAAAAAAAAGAGTAAAACTAACCTAGCTAGCTTTTGTATGACTATTCCAGTGTTTTCGGATAAATTCTAGGCTTCAGAGAGAAAGATTACACTTTGCTTGTGTAATGGTTTCTTGCTTTAAGAAGAATTGCTTAGCTTCCTGCCACCTTTTACGCTTGCGGGTTGAAATCTTCCCCTTCCCCTTTTTTCTATTGCTCTTTTGCCTCTGTATCTGAAAGCATTAGAGAATTTGTCTTCTGCCTTTTTTTCCTGATTCTTTTTGCTACAGAGAGAAGAGAAATGGAAACAAAAAGAGAGCTTATAAAGGATACAAAGAAGATGCGAAGAGAGGCTCCTGTTTCAGGTAGTAGGAAAAGGAAGCAGTTTGGGCCAGGGCTTGCAAGTGGGTCTCTCCTATCTGTTTTCTTCCCTCTGCATCCTTGTTGATGGTAGAACTTCAGGCTGGTTTATGCCAGTTTCCATCAGGTGCACATGCAAGTTTCCCCTGAGATTTCTCCCTATGGTATCTGTAGTCATAAATATTTTCTACTAGTATCTTTGTCTCCTTATGATTTTTATGTTTCCTTCATAGTCATTACCTCCTCCTTTGGTTTTTTTGGAGTTGAAGGCAATGGAATTTTGAGCTGTGGAATACTGAGTGACTTTAGATCCACATTGTATGGATCATTTGAAAAAGGAAGTGTGGCACAGCACCAAATTTTAGAAACACTTGGTGATTTCTTTAACATCAGTGACAATGAGTTGCTGGCAGAGTACTTCTGGAAGGGCATTGTCCATGGGATTTACTGTTTTATTTTGTTCTATGTTAATTTTTTGGCTTTATCTATTTGTATGCTTTGTCTCCTTGCTTTCCTTGACCTTTAAAAAGACATTGCAGGAAGTAAAAGAATGTTGCCACAAAATGGAATTTCAGGGGCACAGGTTTTATTTGTCAAGTTCTACAATTATTTATATGAAATAATGCTTCAATTACTATTTGATAAATTTTAAAATTTAAATAGTATAGTTCTGGGTTCTACAACTTCTGATGTCTGAAGTATTTTTTCTTTGGGGTTTTTTCCCCCTCTACTGAAATTTGTACTTATGGGAGGAGACGAATTTGCCTAATTTATCATTTCCAATCTCTTTATTAGAATATGAGCAAAGGTTTTGTGAATTTCTGTCAAGCTCTTTTATTAAGGCCTTAGTTTTAGGACAGAGATATTTTTCTACATCTTTCTTAAACCATGATCTTTGTTACTTGGTCATATTTCTCATTTTGATAATAGAAATAGAGCCATAGTAGACATGAACCAGGTATATTGACAGATGGCAAAATTAACTTCTTACTTCATAAGAGTTAGTGAAGCTCTGTTTGGCTCAATTTATAGCTATATTGCAGCCAGAGTTCTTGGTACTACTACAGAAGTCTCAAATATTTTAACAAATTAGGTATTTCTAGATTTTCATCGCCAAGAATCAGCAGAGTCTTGTCTGTTATGTGATTGCATTCTAAATTTTTATGGATACTTTTGTTTCAGTTTAACTGAGATGCAACAGTAAGAATTTGGTGTAGAAAAAACCAAAACCAAATACCAAAAATCCAAATTCTGGTGTAATACAAAAATCTGTATTTTTGGTATTTGTTCTTGGTATTTTTCCCCTTTTTTTTCACACCTAAGTGGTGCTTATGAGATGTAGGTATGACCTGACAAGGACAGAATTGAGAACTACTTTACTGCTGTTTTTAAACAAGCCACTGGCAGACTATTAAGTTGCAAAATGCCAATGAATATCCTTTCTGTCAGATTTAAGATATCTTGGTTTCTCTTGATAGAAATTATTGTAAATGGTAGTGCAGTAGTAGTGCAAGCTGGATTTACTTTGAGTGAGCTAAGGGGAGTACAGTGCTTTTCTGACTAGTTTCTGCATTGCAAAAATGCACAAGAAGGGGGGAGTAAAGATCTGCTTATCTCTCAATCAAAATAGTATATCAGAAGAATTCCCTGCTGAAAAGGGGACTACCCTTAGGATGTAGGTGTCTCCCATGCTGGATGACTGATAACTGCAATACTGTACTTCCCCATCTAAATCAGAATTTAGTCAGATTTCGGATGCCTGTGTTGTCCTGTTTTGGACTCTGCTCTCAAAATTGTCCAGTACAATAGCTACCTTTAAAGTAAAATAAATCAAGTCCATTTAGTCAGTAACAAGTCTGAAGGCAGTATGGGCTATTATGACAAGAGGCAAAGTTGGAGCTATTAAAGTAGATTTTTAAATCTGGCAGTTATCACTTTCTACTAATCCATGAGAATTCTACTTTCTGTATCTCAGAAATGTTTTTATGGTATATTCCAAACAAGCTTTTCATTTTAGGACTGAGATTGGCTTATGTTCCTTATTAGTATGTCTGGATATAATGTATTTGTTATACCGTTCTGTTTACAAAGTAAAATTAACTACTTCTGCAGAAGATGAAGGTGGTGAAGATATTTATGATGATGATGAAGAAAATGAAGTTCCAGATGAAAGTCAAGAAGGTGATGATAGATCAAATAAATCTGATTCAGAAGATGAGGTATGTTTGCATTTTTCCCTACTTTCTCATAGCTATTGCCTGACATCATGCCTCTAACTAAGCCCAGTTACCTTCAAGTGTTTTTCTACCACTGAGCCATAAAACAAATCCCAAGGCAGAAATATTCTTTCTTTTGAGTTTGACACCTCAAATCCATAATTACAGGTTATAGTACAGAAGTGTTTGGGCAGCTCCCTACTGTTGCAGCAGGGCTTACATTAGAGATAGAATTGAGGTAAAACATACACCCTTGTTGAACAATGTGGAAAGGGTCCCAGTTTATTGTTCCTTATAATTTGGCTTACAGACTCCAGCTCCTCACTGCCTCTGACTACAAAAGGCTCCTGCTGTAAGCTTCCTTTTTAGACTCTGTCTACAGGCTCCTACTGCAGCCTCAGACTGACCTCACAGCTGCAATTCTCTCTCCTATTTGGTCAGTCCCTGTTTGGTCCATCCTTTCTCTCCTCTTAGTCCTCCTCTGGATCGTTACTCATTACCTCAGTTCCTTCTGTTCCTCAGAATATTCCCCTGAGTACCAACCCACCCTTTCATCACACTCATCCTTATTGGATATACCTGTGTCCTATTAGGAACCTAGGCTCTTTTTGGTAATTAACACAGCTGTAACTCATCAGGGGCAAAGTTGCCTGTAAACCCTTCTCCTACACCCTACACATGAAATGTTTTTACAGGAGTGTAGTTTGTAACAGATTATTAAATGAATTGCAAGTCTTGAATATTCAGATACTGCAGCAGATTTTGGTCAGTTTTCATTGTGCTTCTTAACTGATCGAACATGTGCTTCCAACTGAATAGCCTTTTCCCGAGACCTAGAAAAACCTTAAGTTTTACAGTTATATTCTGGGGTTTTTTTATTCCAAAATAAGGTTTTAAGCAAAATAACAGTACTGTTTTTGAATACAGCATCTGCAGTTTCATTTTTCTTTTGCAGATTAATCCAGTCAGCCAGATACTCTACAAAATTATTTTCATAAAATACCATTTTAGAATAGAATTTGTACTTTTCTTGTTTGTCAACTACTCATTATTCTTTCATTTAGAAACTGGCAGTGTCTGAAACGCTTTAGATCAACCCATTGATCGTCTTGTGCTTGTCACTCCCTAAATGAGTCACTTTCCAGGTTAAGGCACTTGTTTAATGTTGTTAACTCATTTTCATGTGAAACTCTTCTAGGAAACTGTACCTTGCATGAGGTTTCATTGTTTCATCACTAAAGGTCTTTTTTAATTACCCCTTATTCTGTATTTTCTCTTGTTCCTGTAAGAAATTTTCTTTTCCTTGTACATTTACCCAGGAATAAAGTATCTACTGAACTCTGCTTAGAGTCACATGACTGCCTGAAAATAAAAGCTCCGAAGTGTCTGTGGCACTACAGTGTCACAGTGAGGCCACAGCTTACTTTTCTGTGAATGTTTTCAGCATGTAGGTGTTCCTGTTGTGAGCTGTCTGGAACACATCATGTACCCTATGTCCTCACTCAGGCTGGGCCACATTCTATCAGCTATTCCTTCTAAAGAAGTGCCTGCCATTAGGTGATGCAGGAAAGTGAGGAAGCAATGCATGGCCTGAGAATGGATTTCACATTGGAAAGGCTTTTCCTGTGCCTCCATTAGCCCATTGCTTTTAAACTGGGAACACTACATCTGATTTAAGGGCAGTTTGCTCTATTTGTAGCTCTCCAAAGTAAACACTTAAAATGTTTTAAATGTGTCTTACTTCAGAAGTGGAAATAAAATAGTGAAAGGTGCACTTTAAGGAAGTTAATAAATTAATTCAAAAGTCAGTACTTTTAAACCAGCAAAGACATGGGCAAAAACAAATTTCTGAGATCAGTTTAGACATACTATTCTCTTCCTTCTGAATATAGAAAGGAAAGGTCTTCTACCCACTTTATTAATCATTGGATTAGTAGTGTGGAAAAAAATGTCCTATCACTTAAGTGCTGCATTTAGTGATAAAATGTCTGGGAAATTCAGGAAGAGGAATAACGTAGCATGGCAGTTTCAATAATGAAAATAGGTTTAAAATGTTAATGCTGAATTTTTATTTTTTTTTCCAGAGGAAAGAAGCAGATGAAGGAATGGGAGATCGTCCACTGAAATCAGTGCGCAAAAGAAGAGTACGAAAGGACTAAGTTATTTCTAGCTGGTGTTTACAGGTCTAGAGACAGTGACAACAACTTTTGGTGCACCACTTCAGTGGGCCTGGAAAATTCCTGAGCTTTGATGAGAAAAAGAGCGGGGGTGGGGTGCTATTTAACCTCTTTATTTTAATTCTCGGACTGCTTTAGCCACCCCAAACTTCCTCAATTCCATTTTTTTAATGATAAGTGCTATCTGTAAAGAGTTAACTGGTTTTTCAAATTCAAAATAAAAGGGAAATTACAAGTTGACCAGCTAAATTTTAGGTGAAGATTCGATGTTTCTTAGAAATTAGTATTAGTTGGAAATAAACTTACTCTGAATATTTTTTAAATGAATGCATCATAATACTTTTGTAGCTCTAGCACAAAACAAGCTGTTTACAGTTTTCAGCTAAAAAGAGGATGGTAGTTTAGATGTAGCATCTATAGCAGTTCACATTGCTGAGAAAAGGTATTTTCTTCTGTGCAGAGCTAAATGCAATAATTGTTTTTGTATGATGATTTTGTGCTAGCAACAATTTTTATTGTAATTTATTTATTTTAGTTGATCTTGTTACATGGGTGGTCACCTGTTCACTTAAGGCATTGATTACAGTAATTTATTTTCAAGATATATTTTAAAATAGAATACAAGTGGTAATTGATGTGACTTGTTTTACTCTTGAATGCAGGTATCAAATCTGCAGAAGTCATATACAGATGATTTTTTCAAACTTTTATAGTTCTCATGTTCCAAACCAGAGTGGTATAACCTGTTCATAGAATACTTGCTAAGTGTATATTGTCACCTTAAAATATTTATTAATTCTTGCTTAATATGGAATTTACTGATATACATAAGAATTTTTGATGGATTAAGTTTTTTACGATGTGAGTAACTTGGGCATTCTCATAGTTTAAATAAACTGCTTATTGTAAAGAAACTTGGTTTCATTTAAGTTCAGCTGTATATTAAACAGTAAAATTTCAGTCACCAGAAACCTCTTGCTACTTGGCAGCTGCCTGTAGTAGAATGTGTAAATGCTAGCAGAAGTAGTCATACATTACAAACAAGTAGAAATACATTAATTCATAAGGAATCTAACAGATTTTCTTGTGCCTGTCATAAAATTTACCTGCTTTCAAAAGAAGTATTTTCACAGCAGATTCCATGGAAGTCTCTAAGAAATGAATGCTTAACCCTAATGAAGAAGCCCGTGTCCTCAAATGCTTGTTTCAAAGTGTTCAAAAGTTAATTATACATGATTTTTACTTGGTGTGAATCACATGGAAATGTCTGTAAGTTTTTTGTTTAACTTGGGGCTTTTTTTGTCCTTTTTTTTTTTTTTTAAGTTAACTGCAAGTTGCCACCTCTTTATTTAGGGTGTCTATGCAAAAGGCAAGAAGTGAAAACTCCAGATTACTCCTCAGCAATAGATAAAAGCTGTTACCAGTGTAGTATTCTGCTGGCAACAGTTAGGGTGAGCTGTCAGGGAGCACTTCAGCTCACCTTTTAAATTAATTATGTCTTAGTCTGATAGAAGTCCATTGGAATTGTTAGAGCATTTGGATGTCCTGGGAGTCTGGTTTGTTTGCATAGGGGTTTTGGAGGGGTTTTTTTCCTCTGATATGTGATAGTTACTCTAGTTATTATCATTTCTTTGATGTAATTTAGTTACTCCAGAGATTAGTCACCCCATAGGGGATGGGCATATTCCCTTAGGTTTTTGAACTTAAAAAAAAACAAAAGTTCCCATAAAGTATTGATTGATGCCCCATCAGCTTTGATCACCTAGAACCTATAGATAGCATACATCCTTCTGCACATTAGCTTATTTGGATCTAGATTTATGCTGATAAGTAGAGGAGAAATACCAGAGATGTTGAGGATTTGAGGTTCTAGAGGTAGAAAGCTAAGCAACGTCTGTTCATTGATACAAAGCAACAGTGAGATTTCAATCACACTTCCTGTGCACTCTCCATTTTTATTTGAACAGGTATGTCAGGAAACGAACTTCATCTTGCTATCATGGTTGCTTGAAAGAGCTTTAAAATTAAAAAAATAATGATTTTCAGTTCCAGCATGTCTTGTCCAAACTGTCAGTCGTCTTTGGAACTCCATAAGTAGCAAGATCTCCACAGCCTGCACCCCTCTGGCTATGCTGTAGCTTGATAAAAAAGCTCTCAGTCTGAGGATGCCAAATCCCAGACTGAACACTTTTTATATGCAGGGAAGGCCAAGTAGTACTGATGCCCTTTTATTTAGTTACAGCTGAAGCTACTCCTACTCTTCAGTTGGCATCTGCATTCATGAAGGCACGATGAAGTAATAATTCTGGTTTCTGTCTAATGTAAAGCTCACTAAAAGTTAGGAAAAAGTAACATTTCTAACTTGGCTTAACAGTCTCCCACATGGAGAAGTACAAGCTTTAGCTTTTTGACGACAGTGGATGCAGTCTACCAATCCTTTTCCTTTTTAATTTATAAAGAATAGAAGAGTAGACGGAAATGTATGACTGATGGCTGAAAATAGAGAGAAACTGAAGCTTTGCTAGAACTAGATTCATTAACCAAGTTTAATCTCAATTACATCTAGTTTTTCAGACCGTTCAGCTATATCAAAACCATTAAGATGATTACTAACCCTACTGCCTTTTCACCTTTTGACTACAGATAGTTATGAGAAGTTTTAGGGTTTACAAATGTTAAACCAAACTAATTGAGACAAATGAAAGGTTTTTATTTGGTGTAAAGTCAGAAATACAACATCTTTAAAATGTTCGTAAGTTAAATGAAGGCCACAGTAGTGGGATGTAAAATGGCATGGAGATTAAATAACTGCTGTATACACACTGATGGATAAAATACCACTATCCAATCTACAATACAAAACCATAATTTTAAAATTACTTTATCTTGGGAATTGCTGAAGTCTTAACAAGCGCATGCTGTGTTACCAGGTGAACTACAGTGCAGATGGAGACGGTAGGAATGTGGCTTTAAAGCTATGATGGCTATAATGCAATGCAACCTTTAGAAGTCAAGTGCTTTCTATGATTGTTATTTTAATCCTCAAACTCTAGCCTTATGATCTACTCTACCTGCTAGAAACTCTTGGATTAATTTAGAGTTCCAGTAATGTGAAAAAGTAGTCCATAGAAGATTAAAATTAAGAAGATTAAAATTAATTTGAGATGTTGACAAGGACCCCATGACACAAATGGTATCATCCATTTTTCATCATTGGGTTTCTTGACCCAGACTTGTCAACAGCCCTCAAGACTGTACTATTAGTGCTTTGTTTGCAGTCTTTTGACTTTGTTTAGAGTCTTTTGACTCGAGCATTGTACAGCCATTTTAAATGGGGAGAAATGGGAAACCTGACCTTTGGGAGAGGGGAACCTCACAATGTCATCTTACACTTGAGACAGCAGTACCTGGCTGCTAAGAAAGTTGGGATTTGAGAAGGATTTATTCTTCTGTTACACTGCCTCATTCACACTATGCTTGAGAGAGCTCCTTGAACTAGTGGTTTCCTTTTAAAAGGTCAAGTAAAATGGCTTCATTACTGAAGTGAGAACTCAGTCCTAGCTAACATACGTAAATAAGTGCAGAGCTGCTGTAGGACAAGATGAAATAGATGTAACTAAGTACTGCTAAAATTTACTTACTTGTTTGTATTTCAGCTTCTGCTCTCCCTTAATACTGATTATGCTGTACATGCTGCCTCGGTGGGAAGTGCTCAGACCCATAATCTGGGCTAAGCTCCCCTACAAAACCTAACAGCCAAGCCAAGAAAAAACAGCATCTTGCCACCAGGCATTGCTCAGAGCAGTGCCATTTTGATAGGCAAAATCCACCATTGTTCCACTGCATCCTTCTGCCTTAGCTGTTTTTATGCAGTGCCTCAAGAAGATCTACACAAGTTTAGCCTATGAGGCAGGAAAACAGCTGCTCTGAGGTCTGAAGCGAAGACAAGTTTGGCACTTCAGAAGGAAAGTAAAAGGGGGAAGGAAAGACTTGTTCTCAGTTCCTTGCTGCAGTTTGTTCATGAGCATGAGAAGCATTGCTGACCTCTTTCTGGAAAGCTTATCACTGAGGTTTTTACTTAACTTTTCATTACACAACAGAAGAACTTCAGGAAGATCATACATTGTGATGATGTGCCTGATTATTCTTCAGGGAAATGGAAAAGCAGCAATGGTTTCACATGTACATATTATATCTGATACTGCATCTCTCTTACCCCCTTCCCAAAAAAGTACAAGGTGTTTTTCTGTATACAAGCCCCGCAAACAACGTCATAGTGTTCCTACTTCACAGAAATGCTTAACTGGTTTATAGGTTTTTGTTTTGTTTTGTAGAGCTATGAACAGTAAACACATCTCAGGTGAAAAAAGTGATGCAGTTAAACTGAGTATTTTTATCAAATGGGGTTTCAACACAATATTATAACTATTACCAGGCTAGTCAAGAAATCTACCCTAAGACCTCAGAGTGCCAACAGAACTTTGTTTAACCTGACAAACTAACCTGCTTTTTAACAAGATATGATCATTTTTAAAACAAATACTACAATTTTATAATTATCTACACTACATTTGCACATTGCTTATTACACAAACTTGTCTCCTGTTCATGATAATGCTCTTAATTCTGTTTATTACCAAAGTTTATAATCTTTGAGAATTCAGTAAGCCACAAACTAAAGAATTTTAGCTTATGTAGCCTATGCCAGTTAACAACAAATAAAACCCAGCAGCAATACGATTACATAATCTGTGAGTCAACCCTTACTTCCTTTTGCTTTTTGTGTCAGTTGTTTGGAAAACACTAGATGCTGACATCAGATTTTCTATATACTGTCCAAGAACTTGGTTTTCTGATTTCAGTTTCAAGTTTTCTTCCTTAACAGCATCTACTCGTGCTGAGAGATCTGCGAAGGTGATATTATAAGAAAAATATTAGACACTATTGCATACAATAATGAATATGTTCTACTGGCCTACATCAGACTGGTCACACCTTTAATTCAGAAAACATTACGACTGGGTATTATACAACATTCTCCTACTCGTGCTATACCTAAAGGCCACTTTTCCTATATTTTGTAGTACAGTATTTTAACCAACTTTTTAAACTTACTGCTAGACTGTAAGTTTATTACTTTCTTGAATTTTTGAATTAGGTTACTGCAAACTAAATTACTCACAGACAAGTTCAGTGATGAGCAGCCTTAGATGTGTGTCCTCTAATAAATATGGACATATTAACTCTATTGCCTGTTCTACTTGCTGTGTATTTCCAAGGTTGAGCAAACATAATGTTGTATAAAGAGGAAGAAAAAAAACCTATTTCCAAGACCTTGGTTTTGATTCTTCAGCTGCTTTAAGTGACATACTTCTGGACACTGTGACTAAGGGCAAGAGCAGTCAGGTTATTTTCTTTTGCTTATTACTGTATATTTGTAAAAAATCTGATGTGTCAAGCTGCTAACCTTCAAGTGTATGCTGCAGTTCCAAAACTTGATTAATAAGCCGTGTTTTCTCTTCTAATTCCACCTGATTCTCAACAGCTGCAATAAATCATGAGAGTTTTAGTGCAACCTCTGTTAACAGTTTGAAATTATACTAATTAGAATAACAAGAACATTAAGAATTTATACCATCCATATCGGCATTCATCATTGTAGTAGGTGCTCCTTCCACTTTTGAAGAGAGTTTTCTTGAGCGATACTCTGCTTAAAAAAAACAAAAAACACAGAGGCAGCAATTATTGGGACTTCTGTTATATTTGCATTTTAGATGTATTTTTTCTAATTCTGAAGGATCAGTGCTTAAGCCTAAGGCAGAACAACCTTCTTCACCATTCTTTTTCTCCTAGGCCTCATGCCGTAGGTACCTATGGTTCCTTGAGTAACTGTGCCTCTGTTTACAAAAATAACTGATCTAGATTACTGACATCGCTGTTTCAGCGAGGTAATCGCCGACTTCTCCATGAATGAGCCATGAATGAGCTCCGATCATTCTGGAATAGCTTATTCTAGAACTGGCTATTCCTGAATTCCGAAACAGAATACCCTGTATTGTCCCCCCGCCACTCCTGGCCAGTGCACAGGCCTACGAGACGGGAGTGTTGGCCTTGGGCCCCTCGCCTCCTCCCACCCCGCCCGCTCCCATCCCCGTCTCAAACTGCGGAACGGAGCAGGTGCGCTAACTGCAGCGCCCGCGGGCCTGAGAAGGACGGCCGGGCTGGTGGCAGCACTGCAAAGGGGCGTCCCCGCAGCACCGGGGTGGCAGCCTCGCGGCCCTGCCCACCCACCCCTGCATGCACTCCTAACCTGGGTCGACCCCGCGCCCCCGACCCCGCGCCACGACCGCCCCGCACCTGCCCCGCTGCCACCGCCTCCCGCGGGCTCTGCCCCGGCCCGGCCCGGCCCGCTCTACGCTGCCAGTGCGCCTGCGCCGCGCGCGGGGCGGGGCGGGGCGGGAGCGCCATCCCCTCTTCACCGCCACCACAGGGCTCTGCGGGAGGGGCGGGAACGCGTCATGCCTGTGCCCACTCACGGGCTCCTGCAGTCGTACCCAATCCCCTCCCCTCCCATCCCGCTGAATGGCAAGTAGGCTAATGTTTCTGCTTCGTTTATTCTGTGCTCATACGCTGCCCGCGTTCCAAGCAGTGGTCCTCAATGGTTGGTCGCTCTGCGTAGTGTTCAGAAGAGATTAAGAAAAAGCATTTTTTTCCCTGGTGTGCAACCGCTTCAGATTTATGTAGGTTGGCAAAGCCTGAGGAAGGTCCCAGAAAACAGTATGTATGTGGCTGCTGTTAACTCACAGGTGCTTGTATGTGGAGCTCTGGGAGAGGGGAGCCTCCCAGCCGCAGTCCAGCAGGTTTTCCCTGCCCCAGTTCAATGCCCTACGGATCTGGCCCAGCTGCTTCCAGTCTGGCACGTCAATAGCCTTTTTCACAGCAGTGTCCAGAGTAAGAGGCTTGTGATTTAGCTCCGTGCCTCTTGATCTCACAGCGCTGAGATCACATCACACAAGAACTTAAGTAACTTAACGGAGTTGCTCTCATCTAATGGCTCAGTAGCTCCCAAACAACACTCCTGTGTCATTGTTCTTCCCCTGGCTCCCTGGAAGGAATACATTGCAGAAGATGCTGCACAGGGTCCTCCCTTTGACCTCATAGCACAGTCTGTGAGCCACAGCAAAGAAATGAAAAACATTCATGACCTGAGCTAATTTTGGTGGCTTCACTGAAGTGACTGTACTGCATAACTTGTAATACTGTGTAGTTTGAACCATACGTTGCAGTGAAACATGTTCGTATTATATCTGTAAATTGCAGTAATATATCTAGTTGTAAATAAATAATTCAATGCTCTGCAGACATTCAGGAAGATAAAGGCACTTAGGAAGTGAGCCCTCTAGTGTATTTTTAAATGCACTTCAGAAAGAGTATATTTCTAACATCTTCATCTTCTGGTTGCCTCCACAGTATTATTATTGTGTCAATTACTTTTTTTAACCTTACACTCAGATAAGTTCAGATTCGACTGAATGCTACTCAAGGTCTGAAAATGTACTACAATTAGGGTCTGGCTATCCATCTGTACTGGAAAATGAATCTGTTCTCAGTTCTGTTAACTAGTTTACTTAAAAGCATATCACTGTCTCTACAAAGGGTATTTTCAACACAGAAATCTTTATTTCTTGCAAGCAGTCCTCTCGGGTGGTGGCTGGGCTTTAGGAGCTTGTTGGAAAGTTTCCTTGATTGCTGTTTTTAAAATGCCAGGTGCTTGCACTGTTTTGCTCTTGCTGCACTGAAAAACCTGACAATCAACAGGTTGATTACTCCTAATTCTTTCTAATGAGACAATCTTCAGCACTTGCATTAACAGGGGGAAAATTACGGCCACATTCTCCAGGTGTATACAGATGGATGGAGACCTTGCTTACCTGGTGAAGAACATGCTGTGTGTTTACATTGTAAGAGGGGGAAAAATATTGTGGGCTGATCTTGAGGAAATACACCTTTCTGCTGCAGAAATGCCACTTTTCTTGCTGGATTACAGTTGGCGATTATTTTCAAAATTGTCCCAAGACTAGGAAACAGGGAAAATCCTTGATGTTAAATTATGGGACAGAACAGAAACCAGGCGTACTGGCTCCTGTGCTGTTGTGAACAAAACAGTAGTAATTTCAAGAGCTCCTAGTTTACCTCCTGTTTCCTTTTTGGTATCCATATTGTTTGGGTTCATTCTGCTTCGCCTGGTTGTAGTTTCTAACTGTAGTACTTTCTTCTGATTCTGAACTCTGAGCACGAACACCAGGATGAACTCCTTTTCAGAAGTCAACCTCTATGAGAGTTTTTTTTGTTTTTCCTGTAGAGAAAGCTGTTGTTCTGAGCTTCCACTGTTGGCATTACAGAGGGGTTATCAGCAAAGAGGAGATGACATTTCTAGTCTACAGAGTGCTGTGTGTTATGAAGTTAGCATTGATCAGTCCAGGGACCAAAAGGTTTGGATTGATATTGCTGGGTGTAAATTCCACAAAGAGAATGCCTAGATCATTCTGTGTTCCCTTCAAAAGGCTTGCATTCCTAACCCTTCCTCTATTTTCCAGGGCAAAGAAGTCAAGTCCAGAACTCTAAATATCCAGTGCACCACTACTTTTAAACAAACGCCAAAAAACATGCACCCACTCAAAAACCCCAAAACACAAGTGCAAAAATGCTCAAACCAAATATATTATGGAATAAACGTCCACAGCCCAAAGTATTCTTATATGGGAAATCAACCAAGAAACCAGAAGCTAATGTATCACGCAATTTACCCACTGGCTTTTTAATTCCTTACCTTGATACGGGAGGCCTATAACTAAGTTTACATAACTATAGTTTGCTATATAATCAAGTGCATTCAGAGCAGATGGTCCTTTGCTATGCAACAACAGGATTTCGCTTGTCATTTAAGATTAGTAAAGCAGGAGTTAGTGCTCTAAAAACCAGTAAGAACTGGATCTTTAGTTCTGACTGTGGCTAGAGCCCCAAGGGACAGCTGGATACCAACAGAGCCTGTGCAAGAACAAAGTTCATCCAGGGGGCACCGCGAAGAAGACTTTTTGCTTCATCTAAAGACCTCGGCCCAAGACCACCAGGAGACAGCATGCAAGCATAGACTGGCAAAAAGCTAATTAACATACGAAGCGAGAGTAGGCAGGGATAAGTTATGAATATAGGCAAAGATGAAACTTTCATAAATATGTATGAACTTAAGTGTATATAAACAGTGTCCACTTAGTTTGAGACACATGTGTTTGTGGTGGAGCGATCCCCCATGTGTGTCCTAGCGCTAGAATAAACATACCATGGCATCTTTGTCCCCTGTGTCAACCTCACCTGTCTTGCATTGTGTAATATATTATCAATTAAAATTTTTGTGCACTTTAAATGTAAAGATTTAGGAACTTAAGATATATCCCTAATAATCAGATTCCTTTCATAACACAGAATGTGTCCCAGGGAAGTCACCTATATATATTATGACACAAAGTTGGATGGGCGTGTTGATCCGATGGGTCCTGCACTTGGGTCACAAAAAAGGAGTGCCAGACTATTCCAGGCAGTGCTACCAACAATTTTCTAGGGCATTTGGTTAAATCAGAGGAGGCATTCACTATATTGTCCTTATATTAAATTTATAGGAACAAGTTTCAGCTTACAAATGCAGCTATCTATACTTACTTGTATCCTAAGTTCTGTTTAGATTTTCTAAAAGTAGCTGATGTCACTGGCAAAATAAATCAATTTATTAATTTTCAGTGAAAGAGCAATTTTTGCTTAAAATAAAACAACCTCCCTAGGATACAAAGTACCATTAATAGTTTACCTGAATTCATATACAGGTACAGTTACAAACTGACAGGAGAGGATTTTATTGCTCTGCACTCAGACTCACCATCATTGCTGCTAATGACAAATATTTTCACACTTTTTTTTCTAAAACTGCTTTATATCCTGCTTTTCCCATGGCACACAGTGCAAACCAACAGGCCTCTGACTTCCCTTTTGGTGATGTTCCAGGCAGCAGAGGCACCTGCGTAAGCTGACTGATGACAGAGACTTCACTGTTCACCAGTACAATAGAAATGTATCCTTTTTTTCACTAACAAGGGAGGGCATTGTACATATTGCTGAGATGACTTTGAAATTTGAACTGTACTGTTTGACCCTTTGAATAATTATTGCTACAAAAAAAAAGCATAGAAAGGAACACAAGTGGCTTAAGTCTTTTTCCTTGCAATGCTAACTTGCAAGACCCTTTACATCAAATTTTCATCCTTTTGTTTCTCTGCAGAAGTAACAGACTCTAATGAGGTTGGTTTTTTTTATGTAGTGTTGCTTTACACTGAATTCTCTGCAATTCTTACTCTTTCAGAGTAACCTCTAAAAGCTTTTTGCAGCCTAGTACATATTCTTGTGCAAATGTATAATTGGGGTCTCCTGTTAAATGCAAAATTTGAGTACTTCTTAAATTGTGCTTTTTCCAACTAAATCAATTTATACAAAATGAGCAAATACTTTGGCTTACGTTGTTCTAACTCATCTGTATCCTTACTAATTGTGCATGTCTTGGATTTCCTTAGGTCCTGAGTGAAAATGGGCCTCATCAGATGGTGTAACTGGTGAGCATACAGTTGGAATGAAAAAATGCAGTCTCTTTAGAAAGTCTACAAAAAGCAAGCCCTCAGAAAGTGATAATTTCTTTTTAACCATGAAGAGCCCTGCCTTCATATAGCTACATATAGCTATATAGGCAACATATAGCTGCATCCTATCCTTTGTAAAATTGAGCATGAGTGCAAAAGTTCTCATTTCTACTGACTCCACTAAAATGCATTTTTAAGTAGATTGAAGAACTGTACTCTTTGCAGCTTTAGGCTGTGAATACAAATGTATATTACATAACATTATCCTCGTAACTGATCCCCCTTGTAATCATCCGCTATAGGTTTGCCACCAGGTTTTGTGGGAGGATAATTAGCAAGGTTCCATAAAGCTTTACTGGTAACTTAATTGGAAGAAAAACTGCTTTGTCTTTAAGTTAAGGGTTTGTATCTGCTTTTAAAAGAATGGGTGACTACATGAGACATGTAGTCACTTATGTTGGCTTTCTGTAAAGTATATTTGAAAAAAGAGTAAGGTAATTTCGAGGTACTCTTCAATGAGGAATGAGGGCCTTGATCTGCTTATTCAACATTGATCGGAAGTAAAGTAAAGAAATTTTTGTAGATGCTGGACTACATTTCACTGTTTTGTTTTACTTTTGCTCTGATTTCCTCTGTGCTTTTGTTTGGGTAGGTAATTTCTTGAGGGAGCTGTATCTAGTGCTGTAAGTTTCTAAATTAAAAGATATTTCTTTCATTAAAGGTGAAAATATTTTCATATACATTTTCCTTGATTTCATGTGCTGTTAATAATGCTATTAAAATACTTTCCAGAAAGTTTCTATCTTGCTACCATTTTTTGTTTGTCTTAATTTACATGGAAGTGTTTTATTTTTAATACGTGCATACTTAACAAATAGAAAGACACTGCTGTTTTGAAAGAGCAATAGCTATTAAATATTCATGGCTTGTGCTTGGTTAAGGAGGATCAGTAACCCCTGTTGCATTGACACAAAGGATTTTCACTGTAAAATGGAAACTTTAGTATGAAGGCTGTATTCTGACTATCATTCAGATTTTACATATATTACAAGTTGTTCTACTTGCCTGTTTAGTATCTCTGCAGTATGTTTTAAGAAATGGGGGTAAAACCTTATGCAGTAACAAATGTGTTCAAGTTCACTATAACCAGTGCACCTTTGTGAACCTTTTTAACATTTAATTAAGGAACGCTTGCATACAAAACATTGCCATTCTCAGACAAAGCCCACTTAGGATCTACATATTGCAAGCGTAGTTTCCTTACTCCTTGCTTGAACTTGCACTTGTCCATCCTAAGGAATCTTTTTATCTCTCTCACTATGTAGACTTTTAGCTTCCCTGCTCTTCTGGAATTGATGTTATTCTCCAGTCTTACTGTTAGAGCCATAAGGCTCACTGTCTTTATTAGCTTCAATAGCTCCAGAGTAATCAGTCTTAACTTCATCTGGGAGAGTTAAAGAAGACTGTTTCCTACAAAGTATATCATAGTTTCTTCCTGTTGTAGGTTAGGATTTTTCTTATACTTTCTAGCCTCCTGGTGTTACCAGAAGAAATGGACCAGAGTTATATTCACCATGAATCTTACTGTATTTATCCTCTGTACCTTCAAGTTATAAGCTTGCCTGAAAACGTCACTTATTTTCAATTATTCTGATTTTACTTCTACTTTCTCGCTGGTGGTCCTCACCTCTTTACTACTAGGGGAAATGCTGTAATACTGGTTGCAGATCTTTAATAAAAAAGCCTCTGTATTGTGAACATGAGCTTTCTCTGACCCTGGGTGTTCAGCTTCAGTCAAGAGTCCAGCAGATTTTAAGTGCTCAGTTTCTAAGGTGCAGTGTAGTCCTATTTGCTGTGATCTCTGAGGAGATCTTTTTTATAGCAGTGACATCTGTCAGGGCTTATCTTTGAGTATCAAGCCTCAAATGCCAGGATTGACTTGGAAACACGCTGGCAGTTGGTGCTTGGATAAGAGAGTTTTTAACCTTGCTTTATTTTCTCATGGGTATTAACATTTTCTAAGCTGAAGGGTGCTGAGCTTAGAGCAGGAGAGGAAGCAAATGGGTGTTTGCCTTTTGAAGAAAGAGACTTGACATCTCCTGAAAGATTAAGAAAGCCATATGGCATAAACACCCCTCTGTAGGACAGGACAGATTGAAACACATCCAGTATAATGGAGTCATCCCTGACTCAGCTTCTTCCGGACACTTTGCAAAGAGAAGACGATTGTTCCACTGAATGCTGCCCCCACTCCCCCCAAGTCTGTTCTTGATATGTTACCAGCTGTGCAGCAGGTCACAAAACAGTGTCCTATAGGATACCCTTTCTCTATTCTTCTACACCCTGCTACACAAAAAGAGTGAGATTCATTGTCAGGAGAACCTTTCCTTATTGAACAGTTTGGTCCAAGCTCTGACAAATTGTCTTCTTGCAAATAATTTGGGCCAACCACATTTTTGGTGTCAGTAGCTCTGTATGATGTACAAACAAAGTGCATTCAAACATCCAGCTTAGCCCCATCACGCTAATATGGAATTGCTAATAGGAAATTGTGTTCTAAAAATAAGATTAATTTAGTGGATTTGGGTTTTTTAATATTGGAGGTAAATACAGCATTCACAATAGTATTTTTTGTGAGGGAAAAAAAGAAAAAAAAAAGGAGGGGAAGGAAATGTGGCTTATATTGTTCAAAAAGAAGCCCTCCAGATCCCTAGCAGTGTGAATTAGCAGTCGTGTTCTTTGGCAACCATGCTGACATAATCAAGTTGATACTCTGGCCACACCTTTCTAAATAATTTATTATCAATTCATATTAACTGACTTCCTTTTTCCACTAAGTAGAACTCTCCTACTTCGCCTTCCAAGTAATTTTTATTCCATAAGTGGGAAGGAGGAGGGTGGAGAGGTAGACAGTCTTTGCTTTTGTATTTTCTTTGAGAACAATTAAATGCTTAATAGTGGGGATTTAAAATATCGCCTTATTTCCTTTACCAATTAACTTGCAATTACCAATTAACTCACTTCTTGTGAGTTCTCATTAGAGTATGTCAGAAGTTTTTCTGTATACAGCATTATCTGTATTTTATTTGATAATAGTAACTACTAAGTTAATATTTCTGTAAGAGTATCTCTCTAACCAGTGAAAGGCTCTATGTGCTCAGATGATATGTGTATATTACCATATGCTAATATATGAAAACTGTGGTAGCCTCCATACCCCCAAACCCTCAATTCTTAGCTCACCACAAGGCTTATTCAAACCATGCAACTAAAAAAATTTTGCTTGAGGGTATTTGCTAAAAATACTTTGTACCAGGTAATCAGGACAAACTTGCCTGCTCTCACAGTGCTGTTATTCAGCCTATGGAATTTGCATTGTAGTAGTAGAGTACTGCAGTCTCTTACCTGAATCATCTGCCAAAGAAATGTTGGTGAATGTGCCATCCTCCTCATCCAAAGGTAACTCCATTTTTCTGCCTTTTCCCAAAGTTTTTGACATGTGTGTTAAGCATGGCAGTTGTCCGCCATTTTTAAGTGCACTCGTGACTTCTCTGGTTAAATCTTTAATGAATTGTTGGCAGCTGCACACGTCTTGCTCTGTCTCCTCTGAACCTTGAGCTCTTTTGCGGAAATTGTTCAGCTGGAAGGTTTCTGACTTCTCACTGCTTTGACAAACAAATGCTGAACAAACACTACTATTACAAGTTCTTTCTATAACGGAATTGTATCCATCCTGGCTGGCTTTTTGCTATCATTGTTCTTTATTTTCTCTAGGACTACACATGGCATTTTCTTGGAGGGGTTTTTGATAGAGAAAAGAGCAAAAGTAACTTAGTGTTCAAGAAATATTGCTAACAGTCCACAAAAATGCCATGGATAGACCTGGGAGCAGCAATTTTAAAATAAAACCTTCAAATACTTAAGAATGTGAGTGATTTTATTTACATGAAACAGCTGCATCAAAACCAATCAGTTAATGTGAAAAAGTGAAAGTATGTAAGTGTCTGATGTTCTGTGGTAGAGGACAAGAGGAAGGAAGAGAAATCAAGTTCAAAGAAAACCTCTTGTTTTGCTTCTTAAAGAATGCTGGACATAGTTTGAACATACAAATTAAAAATTCATCTCAAGCTGCTTACTTTAAGAATACCTCAAGGAATATCTTTTATTTGTACTCCTGCAACACAGTGTTTTCTTGCAATTAATTTGAAAATATTGTTAAGAATAATATGTTACAGTTGCTGTTTGTAAACCCCTTACTTACCTTGTACCCCTGTCCCAGGTTTACTTACCTTGTACCCCTGTCGCAAATTGCTGTACCCCATATTTCTTGTTCCTTGTTCAGCCAGGCCCTGCCCCCTCTCCCAAGTTGCTGTACCCTGTGTTTCTTGTTCTGTGTTCAGCCAGGCACTGCCCCCACTGCTCCTAGACTCCCACATGGCAACATTGTATCCCTTTCCCGAGTTGCTGTACCGTCCTGAGGAGGAAGATGACATACTGACTTTTATGCAAACCAGAGAGAGACCAGAGACTTATGGGATGCACCCAGACTGGAAAAAATCCCAAAACAACGAGCCATGCAAAAGAGAAGGAATAAAACCAGCACCATCTAACAAGGAAGACCCAGAGGAGTCCTCTGACTTCTTTCCAGAGGCCGACATAACCTTGAGGAGACTCGACTGGGATGACACCCTAGACTATGAGCCCCAAAGAATGAGTCTCCCTGGGGACTCTTGTGAGGAAAGAAGGCCTAGCTCTGCTGTAGTGGCAAAGCTGCATGGATCCTTCTCTTCTGCTGTGTCCAGTGGGAGCAGTGGTGGTGTGTGTGATTCCCTTGGGCCCCCACACTAGAGCTGTTGTGTTTAATAAAAGCCTTTTTAAAAGGAGCTGGTCTCTTGGCCCGTTTATCTCAATATAAATTAGCCTTAATTGAAGGCAGAACAGTGAATAGTGAAATCACTGTTTTCGGGGTGTTGTGTGTTCAGAATCTACCTGTCCTTTATTTTTTTTAATCTTGTATTCAGAAAGGGACTGTAAATTAAGGGTGTTGACAAATTTATCTTTTTCTTAATTTTAATTCAGAAGCTCTCTAAAGTCTAACTAAAAATCAAATACTAGTTTTGTGAAGCACTAACTATCAAACGAGAATTCTCTGAATTTGTATTTTTCCTTTCACACTTTTGGATGTAATCTTGGACTTCTGAAACAGCTTCTATGAACAAAGAAAATGCATATAGGTTTTCAGGACAAAGGACATAAGACACAGACTCACAGAACTAATTAAGCTGGAAAAGACCTCTGAGAGCATCAGGTCTAACCTTTGACCTTTGACTGATCACCACCATGTCAACCAGACCATGGCACTCAGTGCCACATTCCTTGAACACCTCCAGATGACTCCCATAACCCTTAGAAGCCCATTTCAATGTTAAAAACCCTTTCTGTGAAGAAATTCTCCCTGATGTCCAACTTGAACCTTCCCTGATGCAACCTGAGGCTGTTTCATTTCCTGTTGCTTGCTGACTGGGAAAAGAGGCTGACCTCTGTCTGTCCACAACCTTCTGTCAGAGAATTCTAGAGAGTGATAAGGCCCCCCTGGGCCCCCTTTTCTCCAAGAGAAACACCCCCAGCTCCCCCCACCTGCCTCTCACAGGACTTGTGCTCCCTCAGACCCTTCCCAGCTCCATTGCCTTTCTCTGGACATGCTGTAGCACCCCAATATCTTTCTTGTAGTGAGGGGCCCAGAACTGGACACAGCACTCGAGGTGTGGCCTCACCAGTGCTGAATACAGGGGCACAGTCACTGCCCTGCTCCTGCTGGCCACACTATTGCTGATCCAGGCCAGGGTGCCACTGGGCTTCTTGGCCACCTGGGCACAGCTGGCTTGTGTTCAGGTGCTGTTGACCAGCACTTCCAGATCGTTTTCTGCTGGGCAGTTTTCCAGCCACTCTGTCCCAGCCTGTGTTGCTGCCTGGGGTTGTTGCAGGCCAAGAGCAGGACTTGGCCTTGTCACAGAATTGGCATAGTCGCACTGGTCCAGCCTGTCCAGATTTCTCTGCAGAGCCTTCCTGCCCTCCAGCAGAACATTCAAACCCAACTTGGTGTCATCCACAAGATTACTGAAGGTGCACTTGAACCCCTCATCAGATCAGTAAAGATATTAAACTGGACTGGGCCCAATAGAGAGTCCTGGGGGACACTACTACTAGGCCATCAAGTAGATGTGGTACCATTCACCACTCTAATGACACCAAGCATTGGAACTGGTGCAGCTTGCTGAAATTAAAAGTTATGCTACTTTTTAGTTTTCTTCTTCTTCTCTTTTAATTGCTTTGTTTTATTTAGGCTTTTCTGTTTGCATCGGTGAAGTTACTGACAGCTGCTTTCATACATTAGTGAAAACCAAGCACATCTTTCATTTTCAGAACTGTGTTGAGTTTCTCATTTTTTGTTTCATACAGTTCAGAACCAGCTCAAAATTTACCTTAATGGTCTTGAGGTTCTCCTGCCCAAGGCTAGGGATTGGACTAGATGATAGGTCCCTTTCAACTCAGCATAGTCTATGGTTCTTGATACTCTGTAAAGAGACTTACTGGTTTCATTCCAGACCCTGGAGTATCACAAAGAGGTTCTGGATCAGTTGGGGTTTTTTTTGCTTCTTTCTGGGATGCAACAGCATGCTTCAAAGCTCTCATGATGAAGATAAAGCTAGAAAACATTTTGATCTTTGTCTTCATTGCATTTTTTTGTTCTCAGACATACTGTGTATGGTAGAAGCATTTCAGCAAATTAGTTTGGAAGGTCAGTTTCTAAAAATATATGCAATTATATAATCTGTTAATCTGTTATCTCTGAATTTTAAAAAATTGTATGCTTATGGAACCTAGATCTTGTCTGATCTGTGAATCTGTGAACCCCATCCGACCGGTTTAATTAACTTCTCAAGCCTATACATACTGTTCTATTATACTGGCTGTGCAGGTACCTTGTGGTAGATACAGTTTCCATGTAAATTATTAGCTGGTTTTAGACAGTTTGTCAGAGCAGCCAAGTAAATATGGATGTTGTGCAGTTTTTATCCATGTCTAGATCAAAGCCATTAGCAGAAGTGTTAGATAGATTAGTGTTAGATAGATTATTAAAATAGAGCAAAGGCTCTATTTTAATAAGAGTCAGCAAAAAAGACTCCTCTGGGTGAAGAAGCATATGATTCAAGGAGGAGTTGGGCTGTCTTCTGAGATACACCAATCCCTGCAATTTATGAAGTCAAGCTCTTATATTTGTGCCAAGTGCATTCCACTCCATATGGCACCAAAGAGGAGTTTTTTGTCCTGCCCTACAGAGTCAAGACTCCAAGGCTCAAAAGTAAGGCTCTCTTCAAGTGTTTCAGAGCTCATTAAAGCTCCCCGTGAAAGAAGGGCCTTTGGACAGATGGCTTGTTTGATTCATTTCCTCAGTCACTGCTTCTGCCTTTGAAGGAGAGGGAAGGTATAGGTAAGTGTCTTCAGGTGCTTGTACATGTGTACATGTGTATATAGACAAAGACATGGGACTTGGAACCCGCGTTATTTTACAGAAGCCCTTTGCTTCCTGTGAGGACCTGAGAATCAGATTTGTGGGAGACTTACACAGCTTGTTCATGGAAGACACCTTTACTGACATAGAGATGGGGTATAAAAGGAGTCTACAGCATGATCTTGTTTCGTTCTTGCGCCAAATAGTCTTTATATTTAAACATGCACCTGTGTTCTATAACTTTAAAGGCACTGTAGAATTAACTGTGGCTTGCTTGTTTCTATGAGTGATTTGGTAAGAAACATTTTCTTTAGTGGCATTCTGATATTTTATTAGTGAAAAAACATTTTTGGACAGGAGATGCCATGTTAAAATACAAGTACCCATTTCTTGCTGTCAACATGTTTCTTTTAAAAAGAGGAACATAAAGGATGGGTAGCAAACAGAGGAAGAAAAAAGCTTAAAAGAAAGCTGTGCAATGGAGTTAACTGTCAGGGCACAGTGAGTTTTCACTGAGTGAATTTTCACTGGAGCAACGGACATTAATATAAAAGTTAATTTGGTTATAACCTATCAGTTCTCCTTCTGAGAACTTCATTAACAAATTGAGCAGAGGTTATGAAATGCTGAGCAGCTGTCTGGCTGCCTTTTAAAACAGCTGTCAGGAACTGTCAGAGGAAGTTTAGGGTAGTGAAGTATGGGGACAGCTCATGTAGCCATGTGCTGGCCTGGTTTTGATGAGTGTTGATAACAAACAGAACAGCCACTGTCTGGTTATGATGGCCATGAAAACAACAGATAAATGCCCAAGAATGTCTTCAGGCTTGGTACTGAAATGAAGCCCAGGATTTTGTAGTTGGTCTATGTCAAGGACACAATTGCTGAAGGGTGTAGGTCCCTAGATTTAAAACACCGTAGCTAAACCTCCCTGGTAGTAGGTTTGCATTTTTATTACTGTAAGTACTGTGTAACCGTTTTCTAATTTAAATTAATTAATAGTGACCTGAAAAGGAAGTTGTCTCTGAGTTAAGTATGGATTTATGGACTATTTTAGTGAAACCACAGCATGTGCTATGATTCCTATTTATACCAACAGTGTGACACTGCTTATAGCAGCATGGTTGGGGCAGACTTCAATGCCACCCCTTTATTTAGGGTTCAGCCTTGCACTTGCAAACTGAGCTACAACATCAAAATATTCAACGGTCCTCTTCACCTGCTTCATTTGTTTCCTATTACAGTGCTTATCTCTGTGAGTCCACAGATGCAGTGCTTTTTGGAAACAAGTTTTCAAATTTCAAATTTTGGAAACAAAATTTTCAGTGACTCTGTTTCAAAGAGGGAAGAGTTTAGTCAGTTGAAAGATGTTTTTGCTATCTGCATCATTGGTAAAACCTCACTGACTCCTTGTCCCAAAGGTGTAATCCCCTAGATGTGCCGGCTGTTGATCTGGTACTTTCTGTGTATCAATAATAGAAAAATTCAGGGATTTTTTTAAATCAGAAAAACACTCAAGTAAAAGAAGGTTAGGAAGGTTACTGTTGCTTTAAGAGAACATTGGGACAAAGTCAGAGCACTGTTGGTAGATGAGATCCTTGTTGCACTTGTAGTGGCTGTTCTTCCATGAGGTTGCACTGTGCAGTCCTAATGAGTTTCTGCTTTTGTTATACAGTGGTTTGATCAAGAGTCGAACTTGAACACCAAATTTTGCAAATATGGATGTGTATGATGTAAGCAATGCAGTACATGATGTAAGCCACTAAAAGATTCTGAGCTAAGAAAACTATGTTTTGGATTCTTAGGAAATGTATTCTGCTTTTAGCTGACACACTTTAAAACAAACCCAAAAATATTCCTTTTGATATTTATTTTTTTTCCCAAGTAAGACAATAAGCTCTGTGCAAAAAGCAGTATTTGGAATTATTTTTCTTAAAACATTCTAAAATGCATCCAACATATCAGTTTCCCACTGCCTATAAACCACAGCATTTTAAAACTATGTGCCTTGTTAGGAAATGGCAGCTGCCAGTTCCTTTCTCTTCTAATGAACTTTGCCAGAAGGAGCTGTGGCATGTGTTTAGTGCATGCTAATAAAGAATTAATCATACCAGTGAATTCACAGGATGTTCAGTGCTAGGCTGACGCTGTGGGACAGTAACCTACTTGCATGGCAACAGTTTCCTAAGGTTGTGACAGAAGTGTATTAAATGTGTTGTTCACAGATTCAGTCTATAAGCTGAGGTATGTTTATACTTGTTAGTAAGTGTCCTAGGTGTTTATTTTCTTCCTCTGCTTCCTTTCTCACTCATCCTTTACCAGTTTAATGTACTTACAAGACATGTTGTGGCTGAGATTGTCTTACAAATTTTGAGATAGATTTCAAGATGCTCATGCTATGCAAATGCCCATCATTATTTGCAAATGCTGCTTCTGAAGCTGCATCCAAAATTGCCACCTAGGAACCATCCTCAACTGCCCACTTGTACTCATATCCTCTGATTGACTACATTTGCTTTTTATAAATGCATACATATTGTTCTTTTCTGCATGACTAATTTTTATTTTTTTTTTAAATTTGGATCCGCTCTCTCAAAATGAGTGACTTGTTCATAACATCTGGTAGGTATGTCTTAAAATAGACCCACTTTCCTTCACACTTGTACATTCTACCCTCTCAGATTTCCTGTCATGTGTCTTTCTAGACTTAGAGAACATCTGTCTTCTAAATTAAAAAAAAAAAAATTAAAAAAATTAAAAAACCTACTGCTTCACAGTGCTTCACATACTACTTAAAGTTTAATTCTGTCATGATTCCTGTGTAAACCAGACAGTGACCAAGCAATGGGTGAGCCTATCTATATTTCACTAGCGTGTGCTTTTCCATTTCTCATTCCTTTTTCTTTCATCTGATACAGCATCACTCTTAACTAGGTGCCTCAGCATATGTGTGTAGCAGAACAGGACTCTTCCCAGGACTTTGGAATGATCAATCTGCCCTTCTCTTTGAATGACAGCCCTTTCTGCTTCAGTCCATTGATCTATGATTTGAGAGATGGCAGTAATTAATGAACAGGCCTCAAGTAATTTCTGCATCTCTGATAATATTTCACAGTGTTCATTAAAGATAGTAGGAAATTGTTGGTTAGCTCACTGGAGGGTACCAGTATAGAAAATGATGAGACACTTTTTTCTTTCATTACTCTATAGTCATACTAAATATTTCCTCCATGTCTTTGGAATACAGAGATATAGAGCATTTGGCAGTGCATACCCTGTCCTAGGCTGTGTGTTCTTTCTGCTTTTGGCGATGTATCTGACCACTAGCATCCTTCTGAAGTGAGTGTGACCCAGAACACACTAGAAGGAACTCTTCCTTCTTCTTGGGCATTCCTAGGCCCCTCCAGGTCTGTAACCAGCTTACCTGTTTGCTGCTTCTGTTCAATAGTGCAGATAAATGGAAAACATTTCAGATTTTAAATGTGTAGCCATTAAAATTGTCATTTTCAAATGGATGGGGGAGGCTTAATCCAAAGAAAGCTTGTTGATTAACCAACAATTAAATGCATATAATACTAATAGATTTTACTTTGTAAGAGGATTGAAGAAATGGGTGGATCTCAACACAGCCTTAGAAACTTTACGCACAACAATTTAAGGGCTGAGATCTCTAGTTTGAGTACTTAAGCAATGTAATTTAAATACAGATTTCGGTGCTGGCCTCAGAGCTGGTTTCAGGAGCAGAGTAAGTGCATTGTGATGCAGCAGCAAGGCAGACGTTGGTACACAGTCAGCCTACCAGCTCTTCTGCATCTTTTCTCAGAACCTTACCACTTACCAGGGAAAATATAAGGGAGGCATATAAAGCATTTTACCATTTGCAAAATCAGTTGTGATCTCTTCATGGTCTGAATCCTCCCTACTCTGGGCTTGATTAACCTCATTGGATACTCTTACCAGGCTGCCTGCAGTTGCTGCAGGCTTTGATGGAGAGGGTCATGTGGGAACTGCATATGCTGGTCTTGGGTACTTTGTGTGTGTACCAAGGGACAATTTTGGCTTGTTCATAGCCCTGTAATGTGCAATTGGTGAAGAGGACTGGGTCCTAAGAACCAGGCAGAGTTCCAAGCCCTGAATGACTTATTAGCTGAAAAAAATATGGCATTTGACATTTTCTTTGCCAAAATAGTGACCAAAGCACATAAACAGGCTGCTGCACCTCACTTGGAGCACTCTGCAGAACAAGGTGTGTGTCAAAGAATGGCAAAGTCCATGCATGTATATCTATTCTTTCAAAGCCCCATATTTAAATTAATGTTATTGTTGCTTGCATGCAGATGCCCTATTTGAAGATCTCAGGTTTCCTGTTGTCACACATCTGGTTTCTAGAGGAATCTACAGTGGAATGCAATCATGTAACACATTTGCTCAGTCATTTGTTTCTTGCTTATTTTTGGACGTTGTCTATTTGAGCTGCAGCTATGCTGGCTTTTGTTTAGTACAAGTATCCTGGAGGGTTATTGCTGATGGCATCTGTGGCCAAAGCTGATCTGGAGAGATGAATTATTTAATGTGACTAATGCATTTAATGAACTTGATGATCAATAGTACTTACAGCAATACAATAGCAAGGAAATCTCAGCTGAGAGTGAGAGATGTTTTCATATATGATAAAAACAATTTCTGGGGAAGGAAGTGGTCTTTCAACATATTTTTTCCTCTACAAAATGGACTATTTCCAAGTGACTTTAGTAGAATTGTGTGTAGATCTTAGTTTTATTATCATGAAATAGTTAGTGTTTCATTAAAAAAACAAACTGAAATTATGTGAGAATCTTCATGGGTTTTATTTTTTAAATGCATGACTTGTGGTAAAGAAAGAAACTTAAAAAGATACCTGTGAACCATAGCAGAAAATGAACATGAATGTGAAGTATCTGAATGTATTAAGGAGAAATTCTGGTAATCCTTAAATCTAATTCCATGAGTAAGAGCATTTAAATAGTGGACTACTCACTTTGTTCCCATGTTTCACTTTAAAAATGTTTTATCAAGAAAAGGTTTTTTTTTTAAGTTTAATTTTTTATTTTTTTTTTTTTTGAGACTGTGGAAGTGGTTACAAAGTGTTATGTTTGTGTTTGAGTGGCTTTGCTTACCAAATTTCCTGTGTGGGAATTTCATCATCTTGAAGAAAAGATTTTCAGTTTTGATTCAGAAAAGCTGAAAGTAAATGAATATACTAGTTTGAAAGCGAACAAGTGGAAGATCTCAAGTCAGAATTACAATTTAATAGGAAAATTAGGGTAAAGGCAATAATACAGAAACACTGGCTTAAGCTGACAGAGTCGGGATACAACCCTACGCCCTGTTGGTCAGGGTGGTGGTAGCAGTCCAGTTAAATGGTGGTTGCAGTCCTCTTGGAGTGATAGATGTGGTTCTGTTGAAGTGGTGATCTTGTATAAAGGTCTGGTCATCCTCTGAAGGACTAGTGATGGTTATGTAGCTCCTGTCTTCTGTGAATTTAGTGGATAAGGCTGCTTGTGGTGCTCCAAATCTCAAATTATATCTAGGTAGGAATATTGTAGAGCATCCTGGGCAGAGCATCTCACAATGGGATGATGTAATTTTATAAGCCATGCAGTCAGACTTTGATGGCTCATTAGCACAGGGTCACTGAAGAGATAAAGAACACTGCCCCACCTGTTTTCAACAGTTTGTGAAGGGGGTGATAGAATACATACTTTTGGTTGCATCTTATATTGTAATCTAAGACAAGGGAAAAGAGAAAACAGTAAGAGCAAAATGAAGCTTAATTTCCAAACCAAGTAAACTATTCAAGAAGGAAAGAATGAAGCTGTGACAGAAATGCTAAACTCCAAGATTCAAAAATGTTACTCTCTAAGTTGTTCAACCTGAAAGAATAATATTTGGATTGTTATAACCTTTGTGCTCTTTAGCCATGGGCATTAGTGCTTCTAACACCTCTTTGGGCCCAAAATTATTTTTTAATAGGGCATCAAAGCTAAGATGTTTTGAAAGTGTGTCAATTCAAGATACAGAAGGAAATATATCATTACTTGGACACAAACTAGGATAAAATTGTAAGAATTGTAATGAAACCTCACATAGCTAGAATCAGCTGCAAGGCTGGTGCAACAGTAATGGTACACATTCTGTGTGAATATTTGCTACCAAAAAAACCTCACGAGAAACCAACAAACAGAAAAGTTGCTCTCAGAAGTTGTTAGTCTAATGATGGAATTACCTGGCATAGGCCAAAAATGGAGCAGGTGAAGAAGCAGCAAGAAGCCTTCTTGTGTCTGTGCCTCAGCTGAAATTTCTGTAAAATGGGGAGGAACTGAAAGCCCTTCATTCACAGCTTCCTAGGCTTTGATCATAGATAAAAGGCGAGATCCTAGTACCAGTATTCCCTTGAATTCTGTTTAGGCATGGGTGGGAAATCTGGCCTTATTTTTAGGAAAATTACACTGAACAACTTAATATGAGATGATAACTTCATAGGGCAAAGTTAAGATTGCTTTATAATTATCATGGATTTTGTCCTTTGGGAATGAAATTCAGTAACTTTAGAGGTGTTCTACTGGAACAGTTTCAGACAGAAAGTGAAGATGTCTGCATGTACAATAAATTAATGGGTTAAGAGCTTTCCTAAGTTCCATGGATTCTCTGTAAAAGAAAAAAAAAAAAAAAAGGTATATTAGTTCTCATCTATAGTCTGAACAGCCAGATCCTAAGATACATGCATGGTTTTTCCTTTGACAAACTCTGAGGAAAATTGTGGTTAAGAAGCAAACAAACAAACCCATCTGAGCATCCTCTCAGGATGTGACTCTTCACAGGACTTTTCTCATTAGTCAGACCAAACTGTAAGAGGCTGTATTTGCCATACAAAGGGAAAAGGAGTAATCTTTTTTCTTGATAATCTTTTCCACAGATGGCCCCTTCATCTTTGACTTTCCCAATAGACTTCAGTCCCTTTCCTTGTATTAGTTCCCACTGGAGCAGTAGTTCCATGCTCCGGCAGTATTGTTTATCAACAGCCAGGCTTCAGTGATGAATTTGACATTCTTTAATGCTAATTATTCATGCTCTGTGTATTGTATGCTTTGCATGTGTATGGACCTCAGATCTCTACAACGATTTTGTTTGATTATCTGAGAGTTTTCTAAAATCCATTGCTTTGTATGCAAGTTATCCTCTCTAATGAAAGGAAGGAAGGTATTTCCAAGTCATTTTGTAATGTCCCTAAATGAGTGTCTGAAAGTAACTAAGAAAGTTACTTAGATTGGAGCTGGTTTGAAGGACTGCTGCATAAAGTGTTAAATTTAATAAATATTCCCCTCTCCAGGTCCATAGAAAGCATGGCATGAGATGTGTTTTAGGGTGGTATCTTTCAGATAAGATTTTAAATCATGATTCTTTTGGTTAAATTCAAAAGTTGGACCCATGTGAATCAGCTAAAGGATGTAATACTGGACTCCTCCAGAAGGAATTTTCTTGCTATATTCTGAATAGTGTTGATATCTGATCCAAAGAAGGGCAGATGGTTTTTTTTGGTTGTTTTTGAAAGGAAGCGTTTCCTTCAGTTTGTTTGAAAAAGTCTGACAGAGAGACTTTACTTTTTGTTTAATTGGAGTTGCTGTGACAGTTGTTACTTGGGTCAGCAGAGTGCACAGTCATCTTCCAGTTACAAGTAAGTAATAGAGAAATACATTTTACTAAATCATTGCCTTGATATAGCATCATTGATATTAAAGTATGGATGCAGCAATGAATATTCTCATATGCTCACAAAGCAGTTCACCAAGGTGAGCTAGACTAATATAGTGCTTGTGGTATACTAGGAGTACATCTATCATCAGTTACTACAGACTAACTTGGGAACTCCAAGGGTAGTTAATTTGTATTTCATTCTGCTAAATATTTCTAACATTACGTGCAATTTTTGTGAGTTTTTGGTTCTTTTTAGTTTGTTTGGGCTTTTTACAGAATGTATTTCTGAACAGACTTTCTTTAAATCAGATCTTTAAAGGCTCCTGTTTTGGTGAGAATATTTTCTTGATTCTTGAACTGCCAGAATAACAAAACTCTACTGAGTAATGAATTCTTACACACACAAAGCAAGGAAACCAAACCTCAGCATTTCTAGTTTTGCTTTTAGTTGTTGTTCATCCCTAAATTTATCACTTTTATACTGTGAATCTAATATCCACAGCACATGTCCCTAAGTTAAGTCAGTTTTCTGTGATTTAAGTGATGCAGTTATCATCTGTGCAGGCAGATTTAAAGTTTGGCCTTTAGATATATAAATAAATATTAGGAATTCAAGGTCTTTTGGTGGCTCAATAAGCATAGCAACATTTGTAATGCTGAGTTTTCCGTGTAGCATAGTTGCTTTCACAGTAAAACTTACCTCAGGATTTAATGTAGAGCACAGTAATTTGTGAAATTCTTGCTTACAGATGTGCCAACAGCCCTGCAAAAATGCTTTTTCTTAATTTTTTTAGCTCTGAAGTGTTTTTGATTTCTGAGAAAATATATTTTTAACAAACATTTTACCAGGAAGGCCACCTAGAAATATAACAATTTCCTATAGAAATCAAAAAGTGTGTCAGGAAAATTTACCTAAGTGTAGTCCTCTGTAACAAATATGACCTGAGCTTTACTGGCAGCTTCTCAGGCTCTGCCCTGCAGTATTTTCTCAAAGAAACTGTGAACCTCTTTAATTCCATTATTGTTTATATTTATGCTGTGTACTTAGCCACAGATGGAGAGTTCACTGTGTTTGATGCTGTACAAATGCAGAACCAAAGGATCACTGCTCTGAAGAGGCTGCAATTAAGTGAAACTAAAAATATGAAGGGACGGTGGGATAATGTGGGATATACCAGGCAGTATTTTCAGGATAATCAAAATCTGACTATTGTCAAAGTTTTCTTTAGAACATCGAAGGAAAACTGTGGAGAAAGGTAATTGTGCAGTACTGTCGATATGTTGCAACTATCTTTAGGGAATTGCCAGTTTGGGAATATAACAGTTAAGCATCCAAGCTTGTATGGCCATGTGATCAGAGTGCAGTATCTCTTTTAAGGTACAAAAAGGTGAGGAAGAGAACTGAGGAGTCTGAGCAATCAAAATGAGCTGAGTTTCTAGTAGAGAAGCAGCTGTTCTTTGCAAACTACAAGGAGAGAAAGATGGCCTGGTAAAAAATAAAAAAAAAAAAAAAAGAGCCAAGAGAAATTATCTTTGCAGTGATATTTTGAATGAAATAAGACAGACAGGATTGCATCTGCCAAGGCCAAGGAGAAGGATGGTGTGATAATCAAGATGAGAATCAGAGTTTCAGCTGTGTGGATGGGTAAGAAAAGTCATGGCTTAGATTTGTTATCCAGTAAGAACATACAAGACACACCAGTTGTCTGCTTGTGCTGAACAGATTAACTTCTAAGGGAAAGTGCAGGTCATCTGCCTCAAGCAGGTGTTTATTAAAACAGTTGTCAAACTTAATTTCAGAGAAAGTGGGAGGAAGGGTGAAAAGACAGATGAAAGAGGTAAAGAATAAACTGTAAGAAGGTTTTTAGCACTGCTTTCATGTCCCCATACCACAGCCAGAGGCTGATGGCATGTATCTGATCATACAGTGAAAGTTAGTATTTTTCTTCATTATTTCAGTATTTCTTAAATCAGCACCCTTGGTGCTATAACACTGAAGAAGTGTTGTGTACCCACCCTTAGAGGTGATGATTCTCCTAAGATAAACAGAACCATCAGGGCCTGCTGGACTTAATAGATACACATCCACCTCAAACTCCAGCAGAGCAACTGACTATGCTTAAATTATTAACCAAGCCCTGATTTATGAGTTTTCACCAGCCCTGTGTTTTGCTGATAGTAACCACTTTCCTAATGAAGTTGGACTTGGTTCTCCTTCCTAACTTCATAACAACTTTTGGGTTCTTTTAAGTGTTATTTACTGAAAATGCTATTGGCTGGAGTAACAAGTACATAATTTTCTCCCAGTTCATGTAGAAGTAAACCAGTTTATTTGTTAGTTGAGACTACAGATAGAATCTGGCAAACAAATGATCATAGAATTTGCTGCTCTCTGGAATATCTGAAGGTGGTAATTTGGCCTTTTCTTCTTCTGACATTCAATCAATGGAATAAAGCTTTAATGTAAATTGTTTCATGTGGTTAAAAAGTTACACAATTCTGTTTCAGTATTACACTTCACCGACATAAAGCATTGAGTGAGTCATTAATATATTCTGTTACCGGGGATCTTTCTCATAAGGTTCCCAAACAATCTTTTCAATGTAATAAATATGAGTTCATGTGAAAGATAGCTTGTAGCTCAGAAAACTTCCTTGGAATATTTTTCTGTGAAATCCTGTTGAGAATGTGATTGCTCCAAACAAGCAAATGTTTTGATGGCTACAGCTTTTACTTGGTTAGGTGATGAAAATAAGTCCTGAATTCACAAAAGCTGCAGTTGCATGTTGTGAGATTTTTGAAATACAAGAGAACAGTGCTGAGACCTGGGAACCCCTTAGGTAGAGTGACTATGATACCTAAAGAAAAAAAAAATCCCATTTATTACAAGGGGAAGCAAGATTTATATTTCTGAATAAATGTGTGACTCCTTCTGTTCCTGAAGAGCGGTAGGTGATATAAGAAGAGGAAGGAATACAAAGAGAGCTCAAAAATCATGTAACCTGTCATGCAAGGTTGTAGATGACATGATACCTCTTTTCTGCTAACACTATCTTGTTAAGATTTTACAATCCAAGGCGACAAACAAGGTCTTCTGCAATAATTAGAGAAATGAAAATTCTTTTCCTGTCAATTGTGTTGCTGCAGAAGAATGTGTTCTCCTGAATTATCTTTGAGGATCCCAGGAACCTATTCTTGGATGAGGTTGCTTATGGAAGAAAAAAAAAAATCAAACATTCGTGAGGTGAGATAATATTTGGTTGGCTAATAGCTACAAGCTTTTGAGAATGCAGTTCAACAACAGAATTCAACAAAAGAATTCAACAACAGAATGACTGAGTTGGGAGAGACCTCCAAGATCATCAAGTCCAACCCATGCCCTATGTTGTGGTTTTAAAGCATTAACTAAAAAATCACTAAAAAACTTACTCTTTTCTTGTTGTGAGATATGGATTAGGAGAAGGGCAAAACAGGCTTAAAACTTAAAAGGAATAAAGAAAGTTTATTAACAAAACTACGAGAATAAGAAACCAGAATAAAACCTCCAGAAACCCTTTTTCCCCCACCGCCCAACCATTCCCTTGTTTAATTGACAACACAGAGACAAAAAAACCCCAGTGGCTAAAACAGTCCCAACTTTGCTATAGTCTTTTCATCAGTCTTTGTAGAGAAAAATAAGTTCTCTTTTGTCAATCTATGGAGTTTTTCACAAGAAAACCATTTTCTCACGGCTTCCTATTTCTCTGATGCCAGCCGCCCGGAAAACTCTGCCATCAGTCCTTTCCTCCCATTTCACACTACTCTGAGGTGTGTTTGTGGGCCATGAGTCAAAAAGGGGTGTCATTTTAAGGATGAGTTGTTCAAAGGCAAAAATTCTCTTCATCTGTCTCTGTGGTCATCTCTGGAAACAGAAGTTTTCTCTTTGTCTCATAAGGGCCACAAATCTTCAATAACTCTCACTTCTTTTTTCTGTTCCAGCATCTCATAGGATCACAACTACTCCACCACTTGCTTAGACCCACACTTTGAGATACTCCATTCCCCCCAAAATACTCTGTCATGAATTAAAGGAGTTTTTTCAGAACATTATTGTCCATCTCCATAGCTTTAACAAAAGCAGCTTATTAAGGCGTCTCCTTATTTCTCTTCCCCATCTGAAGTTTAATTCCTTTCTTCACTGTCTTTGATAGTTGTCTCTTTACCTGTTGATCACTCTCTCTTGCCCTCTTCCTGGAAAAAGGATTAAATCTGCAAGTCTCATCTGGGTAGTAAAAGGGTTAAAAGCTTGCTCAAGCTGCAGGTATTCAGGGTATCAGGTTTCAGCTCAGCCGAGCTCAGAGCTGGGGACGCCCCTGGGAAAAGCTTTGGCCACTCCGGAGGCTTCCCAGGAGGCTGCAGCCCCCGGAAGAAGCCCCGCAGGCCCCATCTCTTGCCCGGGAGCCGCAGCAGGCCCAGCCCAGCCCCTGCCCAGGCCACATGGCCTGGAGAGGGGATGGGAGCCAGCTGGAGTTCTGCTACCTTTCAAAACCAGAAACCAAACAGAAAGAGAAATTCCCAGGCTTTGGTTTTAAAGGGTGGTGTTCACAGGTTGATCTCACTTTCCAAGGGTCAAAACTACTGCCAATTCTCAGAAATAGACAGTTATTGGCCAGGAGAAAAACTCCCATCAGCCTCCAGCATCCTTAACTTCCATAGGTGTTTCCCTTTTTTCTTAAATGCCAATCTAGCTCACCCTAACACCACAACTAGACTATGGCACTGAGTGCCGCATCCAGTCTTTATAAACACATCCAGGGATGGTAACTCCACCACCTCCCTGGGCAGACCATTCCACTACTTTATTATTCTTTCCATGAAAAACTTCCTCCTAATATCCAACCTGTATTTCCCTTGGTGCAGATTGAGATTGTGTCTTCTTGTTCTGTCAGTTGCTGCCTGGTGAAAGAGTCCAACCCCGACCTGACTACAGCCACCTTTCAGGAGTTTTAGAGAGTGATCAGGTCACCTCTGAGTCTCTTTTTCTCCAGGCTAAACAACCCCAGCTCTCTCAGACATTCCTCATAGGGCTTGTGTTCCAAACCTTTCACCAGCCTTGTTGCCCTCCTCTGGACCCACTCAAGCGTCTCAACGTCCTTCCTAAACTGAGGGGCCCAGAACTGGACACAGCACTCAAGGTGCGGCCTCACCAGTGCCGAGTGCAGGGGAAGAATGAACTCCCTGCTCCTGCTGGCAGCACTACTCCAGATACAGGCCAGGATGCCATGGGTCTTCTTGGCCACCAGGACACACTGCTGGCTCGTGTTCAGCCTGTGGCTGTGGACCAGTACCTCCAGGTCCCTTTCCACCTGAGCACTGTCCAGCCACACGGTCCCCAGCCTGTAATGCTGCAGGAGGTTTTTGTGGACAAAATGCAGGACTCAGCACCTGGACCTATTAAGCTTCATCCCCACTGGACTCTGCCCATCCATCCAACCATTCCAGGTCTCTCTGCAGAGCCCTCTTCCCTTCCAACAGATCAATACATGCTCCCAGCTTAGTGTCATATGCAATTTTACTAATGGAAGACTCATCCATGTCATCAATAAAAAGATTGAACAGAACTGGCCCCAGCACAGACCCCTGAGGAACACCACTAGCGACTGGCTGCCAGCTGGGTGCAGCACCATTCACCACCACTCTCTGGGCCTGGCCATCCAGCCAATTCTTAATCCAGCAAAGAATGCTCCTGTCCAAGCAGGACTGGGCTGCCAGCCTTTCCAGGAGTGTACTGTGGGAGACAGTGTCAAAGGCCTTGCTAAAGTTCAAATAGACAATATCTACAGCCTTTCTCACATCCAGCAGGTGGGTCACCTGGTCATAAAAGGGGATCAGGTTGGTCAAATACAACCTACCCCTCCTAAACCCAGATTTGGTCCAGATTTGTTTGTTTGCCAGTAATTAATACTTCAGTATACCACAGCCTTGGTTTTAACTGTGGATCAGGACACCGGAGAGCATGACAGCTATAAGGAAAGAAGTGAGTCCATTCTTATCACTGTATGCTAGGAACTGAAATACTTTGGCTTATTTTTGCAGAATATAATTTCCTCTCTTTCCTTGGATATAGCAACAGGTAGGGTACATAATCTGCCACCCACTTAGTGGTAAACCAAACAATTTTCTGTTTCAAACAGATGTTGCCTACAGGAATGGTTTAAAATGTACAGAATATGCATTACTTGAGTTACATTTATTTTTATGCTTAACATACTGAAAAATGTTCTGATCAGACTGAAGTTATTTATGCTTATGTAAGTAACAAAAGAAAATTTGCACATTTATGTCACACTATATTAGGAACAGTGTGGCAGTACAACACTGACTGTCTTGTGGGTTGTCCAAGAGAGCAAGTTTTATTATTCCAGATCATCTGTTATGGACAAGTCCATCCTTCCCAGAAGGTCTGAGAGGTATAACTCTTATTGGTCATTGAAGCAACACATCACCATCATTGTTCAAGTGGACCACCACCCCTTGACTGTTTCTTGCAAGTAAACAAAAAGGATCTAAACAACACCTGCAAAAGGTTGTTGTCCTTCTCCAAGGACTGTTTGGATTCCTCCTTATGCTTTCTCAGGCCAGAGTGAGAAGCACACATAGGCTCTGTGCTCCTTGCTTGCTTTTTGCATTTAGCATCCACACGTTTGCAAATGAAGTGTGATCACTTGGTAGCTTTAAAATTTGCTTTTGTTGTTTTATTTGCTTGCTTGTGACTTTGACATTAACAGCATGCTTCTAAAATGTTTATTTGCAGATGTCACTTTTAATATTATTTTTCAAGAGTTTATTTTTCTTAGAAAACAGATGTCTGTAATTATCTTCTTTGACCTTGGGACTTATCAAAGTCAAATAGGCAATCATCCAATCAGACGGGGTATCATTATCAGAAGAAAAGTAATTATAATCTGAATTTTTTTGAACATGATTATTACAAGTTTGAACAGTTACACTTCTGATTGGGGCAGAACTAAAGACATTATCACTTCATAATTTACATGATGTAACTTCACTTACCCTTGTCATTTTGGAATATGAAGAGCTAAATTTATTGAACAGTAGCTTCTAAAACTTGAAAAAAGTATCAAAAACCCTCTCTAAAACCAGAGAGGTTTTAAAATCCTTAAAAATTTTTATACTGAAATTAAGGAAAACTGTGTTTAAAAGCACAAGAAATAAAACACAATTGAGAGCAACCTCTGAAAGGGCTGAGGAATATAGCATATGTTTCTATATGAAAATGCTTGGAATGAAGTGAAGCAGAAAAAATTGTTTATAATTGGAGAATGGAGAATAGATGGACAAAAGGAGAATTCTTAAATAGACAGGATTGTCTGTGGTAGATGTTTTGATTGTTAGGGTACGGTGCTTCCACCTGATAAGACAGGTAGACCTTGAGCTCAAGGCTCAGAAGCCACACTAATCTCATAGCCAGAGAAAGAGTTATTTAAAAAGAAAATTCCTGAAGAGATTGTACCTGCTGAAGTTTGTGTGGGTGTGAAGAACAATGTGACCACGTTCAGTTGCTGAATAAAATAATTGTGACGGTTGACTTCGCCAAGTGTGAACCAGCAGAGCCAGAACTAGCTGACACAAAAATGCTCACCAGGGGATAGTCCAGATTCTGTTTAGAGTATTTCAGCACTGTGCTTTATGTTCAAATTGGATGGAGCAGAGTGATCTGAGAATTTCTGCTTAGGATTTTGAATGTCAAGTTCTATTATACTGGTCCTGCATAAAATGTGTGTGTGGAGTACAGACTGGCTCTACAAGCAGTTTCAAAGAGGGCAGAAACTTCCCAGATGCCTGGGGAATTCTGTCAGAATAATCTAACTGCACTGTTGGCCATTTCTTGGATCTTGCACACAGTTGGGAAAAATTACCATCGTTAGGTTCTCTGTGGACCGTTTGAAAATCAATTAATTTTAAAATATGAGAAAATATCTTCTTTCACAGTGGGATATGTCCTGTGGCAATATGAATGGGTTCAGGTTTTTTTGCCTGGGACATGCTTCAGAGCTTCCCAGGGACTCTTAACACATAGAAGATGTCTTGGTGCTTACTACACCTATGAAAAAGAGCCAATACTCTCGCATATTGTTAATAATTACCTGAAGGACACCAATCTTATTTAAAGGAAAAAAATAGAAGTTGTTCTGTAAAGAGAAAAACCACTTCCAACACAACCAGTGAGACAAGAATTTGCTTGGAGGAAGAGGGAGGCTGGAAGTTCTGCAGAACTAACTCTCCCCAAAACTCACTGGTCTGCGGATTTTTAAAGGGCTCCATTCCCATTACAGTAGATTTATCTGTATGCGTACCCATATTTCACAATCCCTGCATAGACTGGGTGAAAAAAAGGATACCATTCAAGGAGTCAACTGCATGATTTAATATTTTTCAGCACTGAAAAGGGAGTTTGTGCACTTTTCAACTCAGCCACGTCTCAGAGTTCCTCTATTAGAACACCACTATTAGAACTTACTGTCTGACACAGAACACAAATGATGTTGCTGGCTTGCTACAAGAGAGGTCTGAACTCTCCATGGAGAAATGATTTGCACTATCTGAAATTTACAGCAGTGATTAAACATACATAGCTTTTCCGCTGGTATCTGTAAGAAAAATAGGTTATAGGCAGGAAATGAAGTGCATTGCTCTGGTAGGACTTTGGATTCAGATGTTCTTCCTGTTAATAGAAAAATCAGTATTTTGATGTTGCTGCTGCTTTTAAGTCCAGGCATAAGCAAAATTATGCTGCTGGTGTCTGTAGACAGTGTTGCAAGTGGTTTGTTGTCTTTCCATGCTGGAGAGCAGGGAAGTGACTGTTCAGCAAAGAATGTGACTGTTGACAAAGAAAGCACAGTTGTAATATTTCCTTGTTGCTTGTCAGAAGTAGAAATATCTCCATTCCCTGGAAGAAGGAACATGAAGACTAGAATTAGGCTCTATTGCAGTTAAAAGCTGCCATGATACTAGAATAATGTATGACTTACAATTTTAGTTTCTAGAAATGAATTAGAACAAAATGTTCATATTCTACTCCTGACATTCCGTATCAGGGATGAACTAGAAATACCCTTTCCTGATTTGCTTAAAGAAATTTGGGAGAGAAGGGGAAAAAGCTCTAGAATAATCTGGACAAGATGGAAATCAGTTTGGGTTTTTGTCATGAAAACGTTGAGATAAAAATGATAAAACAATTATTCCTTAAGTCACTTGTTATGTTGCCTAATTCTTGCTGGATTGTGTTACTCTCAGAACTGACATTTGGGACACAGATGAAAAGTGTGTCAATTAATGATGAAATTATTTGGCATGCAAAAACAGGTTTTCTTTGGACTTTATGGAATTAGGTCCTTTTAGCAGTAAGAAAAGTGAAACACTAGAAGCTTTTGCCTTTGGTAGCATGGTCTTCATGGAGAAGAGCTGTGGAAAAGCCAGCTCAGGAGATGAGATATTTCCCTGCTGTTGCTGCTGCCGCTGCCTGATGTAGACTCTAAGGCATTTCTAAGTGAGAACTATAGTGAAGTGTAGGTTATTTGATAGGCAAGAGAGACAGCCCTTTAAAGCACAGGATTGATTAAAATGCAGGCTGGGATTTCTGAACAATGTCTCTTTGTCCCTAGTACATTCAGAGAACCACAATTTTATATGTATTTGTTGCAGAGAAGAGTTATCTTTCCAAAGAAATAATCAATGTTGCTTTTGCAGTGGCCCTTGAAGGGGTCAACATACTGTGGTTTGGCCCAGGGTGAGGGGTCAATAGTGTGGTTTAATTAACCAATTTCCTTTGGTTTATTTTTCTGAATTTGCAGTAATTTTGAATTTGTTTTACTAATGCCATCACTTCACAACTGCAACCTTGCCTAAGTTTGGAGAGTGAGTATTGTCAGGATTTATCCCAGGCCTTCAGTTAATAAAGTTTGGCTATTTGTTCTCAATTATTTCTTGTCTACACATCAGTTTATTTTAAATATGGTCTATAAAATTCTTGGGTAAAAGGAGGTCTCCCCAGACATCTTACTGTTCACAAATAAGTGAAACCCATGTAAACAATTTATTTTATAATGAGGAATGTCTTGTGCACTGTCCTTTTTCCAGCCATTTAACTCCTTGATCAACACAGAAATTCAAAACCAGATGAGATGTCTTTCTTCAAAAACAGATTCATAAATTCTTCTTACATCAGCTTTACAGAGGTTTTTGAGCTAAAAAAAATCTGTTTTATTATTCTTGAGTGAGTAAGGCAATGCTGTGAATATGAAAACAACTCTATTTGTTATTATTTAACTTTTCTCTTATTTGGATCTTTTTTCCATTTCTTCAAGACTGTGACTATTCAGATTAAGGAAGAAAACATTCAGGTTGTGAATGAGTGAAAATTTTTTTAATGACAGGGGTTTTTTTCTATTTTATTAACAAGCTCAATACCTGCTCCCATATTTCAGGCATTTTAAATTTCCTTCATGTGCAGTTTGTTCCCTTCCCTCTCACTTCTTATTTATGAAATTAAATCACAGAAGTATTTCTGCAGAAATACCTAGTGCAGCCTGGTGCTTTTGTTACTGTTCTGCCTCACTACATGCCCATCAATTAATTTAGCTGAACTAAGCTTCATCTTGTTGGAGGAATCAGTCTTTTTTCCCTTTAATTTCCTTGTCTTACACGATGAGTTACAGCTGCTTAACACGGCTCTTTCTACAAAAAGGTGCTTTTCTTTGGTGTGAAATATTCCACTGTTTGTATCATCTCCCCTGTCCTTCCTTCCCCCAGAGCTACTGTGGCAACACTTCCTTTCTGAAGAGGGAAACCTTCTGAGCATACCAGGAACATAACTTTGGAGATTCACTGGAAATGGCTCTATATTTAAATGTGATTCCTGTTTGGAAAATATGAAATTATGGACAGATGCTGAACTTCCTCATATGGTCAATTCTCTAAATTACTTACTTTCCAGGTTATGAGAATGAAATAAATTACATCCCCTCTTTTTAATGTCAGCAGTTTGGAGCTTTGAGCTGTGACAGCACATTACTATTTATAGACAGCCAAGTGTATTCATGGAGCTCAGTTAATTGAGTAATAAAACAAGTACATGTCTCCCAGCTTAAAAGCATCCATTCTTTGGATCCAGTGGCATCTGCCTCAGGAAGCCAAACCATGCAGCAGTAGGGCTTGAAATGTGTGGAGCAGTGCTCTTCTTTAGCTTAGAATAATATAGTGTCTTTAACTTGACCTAAAACACAGACTGAAATATAGATTCAGTAACAATGGATTCCTATAGAATTATTTCATGACTAAGATAATAATATTATATGCTCCAAATTTTCAGCAGCTAAAAGCATCAGAAATTTTGTGAGCTAACTTCTGTGGAGAAAATTACCTGTATATAGGCTTTCAGTGAAGCTGCACAAGTGCATGATTTTATGTTGCTGTAAGTTAAAATAGATTTTGTCTTGCAGTTTTTGCAATACACTTCTTATACAAAACAACTGGTGTTCTCCAAGAAAATTACATTCTAGCTCTTATTTATCACATATTTAATTCCTTTCAGTGTTTTCTTATGGACTACCTGACCTAACTTTTAACTGTCCTCAAAAATCTTTCATTCATCTATTCTCTATTCTATTTTCAATTTCTTCTTCCAAACTTAGTCCATAGTACTTGTGCATGAAACACAGATAGTCTGCTGGCTAAGCTTAAATTAGAAGTGCATTTACATTTGTGTTGGGCAGATCCTGAATGCACTGATAACCCCCACTTGCAAGGCTCCCAACAGAGCAGCTCCAAAGTAAAAGTGCTCTGAAATACAAGTTAGCCATCACATTCTTAGTGCCAAATCTTAATGCCTTGATGTACTGAAAAGGAACTATATTTCTCATCTGGTTTTGCACAGACATTATTTAGTGCATTATTAGTGCATCCTAAAAACTTCCTTGTCTCGTCTAAAATATCTAATATGCCATGGGGTAGGTGCAGGCATTTTAGAAGTTTTATTTACATTATATGCCTTTAGCTTCTCAGAAGGGAAAGAGCGGATTTTGCAATATTTTTTAATCTGCTTTCTGTCCAAAGTTATTGACATTTCTGTCATTTGCTAAAATTAATCATAATTTCATAAATCTGGATGTATTTTTCTGAGAGAGAAAAAAACGCTTCTTTTTCAACTTTTCTGCTAATTCTAGTACTGACTTGACACTGTGTATTCTGCTATTGCATAATTCTTCACTCTGTCTTAAGCCCAGTATCTTTCCTAAGGAATCTGAACTTGCTTAATTAATTTATCTAATCCTGCTTCAAAAATTCATCTGTTCTGTGTCACAGTTAATCCTGAAACTTGGCACGAAACTATGCACAATTTATTTTACATTATCATGCTATATTCTTCAGAAAGTCTGACAGCAAGGTTAGTGGACACATTTTCAAAGTACAAAAGACTGAGACCAGTTCAGGCTGGATGGGCTGTTCAGTAGCTCCTCTGTAGCTGTTTAAGCACATTCCATCAAAAAAAAATGTACCCAAATTTGAATAGAAACTATTCATACCATGCTATAAATTGTATCTCTTATACCATCATTGAAGTTATAGCAAGTAGCTGGTGTTAGTCTTGAGCTATGATGTATTGGTCTATTGGAACAATTGCTTCTGTCAGTTCATTAGGTGTCCTGTAGCTTCCATCAGTTCTGTTTAACTTCATTGGATCTGAATGTTTGTAGCATCATAAGCATAAAAAGTATTTTTAGAAGAGTATTTCAGTTGAATCAAGGTTGATATGTGTGTATCTTGGCTGTAAACCCACAGTCTCACTTAAAATGCTTTTAAGTGTGCTTGTGTCATTACATTCCTGTGTTTCTAGTCATCTTCATCTTTCACTAATTGGACCACATACCTTCTCTTGTGAACAAGTTTGGGACAATAGGATTTGAACATCTGTTTCATACTGTGATATCAATATCTCTGTCTTTTGCATGACATTTACAGACAACTTTTTAATTTAAGATTAAGAACCTGTTTCAATGAGGCTTTTCTTGCTCTAATATGTGTAGCTGACAAATAAAACAATCCATTGCTTTGGAATAATTTTCAGCTTTGAGAATGGTGAATATGTTGTAAATAGTTAGCACGAATAAATCCAACATTCCATTGTTCAAAACAGAAGTATTTTTTCATAAGATATAAAGATCTAAGACTACTTAATTTATTGCTTAAATATTTTTTGTAATATCATATATTGCTCATAGTGTTTCAATAGACACACATTTATGAGAATAATTTATGTATCTGTCTATACTCTGTCCACACTCAACTAATTTGTAATAACATTATTCTGATTGCAAACTAAAGTATTTAAAATTGTGGGTTGTCATAATTAACACCTTATATTTAACCTGTTTAATTTTCTCCTTTTTGTATTTTGCTTTGTGATGTACAATTTGAATATCATAATATCATTGTATTCTGTTGGTTTGGGATTTTTTTCCCCCTATCAAGCTGTCACAGTGTCTAGCAAGGATGGTGTTTAATGGAAACAAGTCTGTGCAACAAAACAGAAGTCCTTAACCTGGAATGTACAGGTTACAGTGACAGTGGTGTGAGGGTTACAGGGACAGTGGTGTAAGGGTTTCTGTGATGGTTACCCCTACTTTGCCCACTTTTTAATGTCATCTCCTTTATTTAGACATTTTGTAAAATTTTGGTTCTTCACTTTTCTTCTATCACTTCTTGGTCCTCCTGCATCAGATTAGCTCTCCTAGGTATCTGAGTATCTCATCACACCTAAACTCATCTGCCCCCTGGTTTTCAGGTCAATTTCATTTACTGTGGTACCTCAATGAATCAGTTCCTTCTTCATCATCTTTAGCTTCTCTCCTCGATTTATATTCCTGTGCTACTTGTCAGGAGAGCTCATCTGCTTCCCTCCCTATTCGAGTTTTTAGATTGACTCCATCCCCAAATGAGATCCTCTTTCAGAACTGCAGGGGTTCATGCCTTACTTTTGACCCTTCTGTAGCTGATTCAACAAACTGTATTACCTAACTGAGAACTGACTCTTGACTCTCACAAATTTCCCACTGAAAGCTCTTGAAGAAGGTTGAAACATTTCCCCAAGTACAGATGGTAGTTACACTGCTTCTACTTGAAATCTTAGTTGCAGAAAGCAGAGATTAAAAATAATGTATAGTACTAACTACTGAGCAGCCCCACTAATAATGTATTTGATCATCTCTCTCAATTTCTGCTTATGGTTGTGGTTATTTTTAAATAGCAAAAACCACATGATACATCATGCCGAAAAAGCTTTTAATAAGCACAAGTGAGGGTAAACTTGTCTGACTTTCCTTGACATCCTGTATGCTACAAGCATTTGATTGCTGATCACATCTTTGCCAAAATTTTCCCTGCATCTTTAAATATATTGATGTAAAGCAAAGTAAAACATTTGTTGTACTTTGTTTTTACTTATGTTGAACTATAGTTATTAAAATATTACAAATATGCTTTTAAATTTACTTTGTTATACTTGTCTTCATAGAATCATTTTGGTTGGAAAAGACCACTAAGATCATCAAGTCCAACCATAATCTAGCACTGCCAAGTTCTATTGGAAAACGGCTCAGACTAAGATCATCAAGTCCAACCATAATCTAGCACTGCTATTCACTGAAGTCTTCACAGAAGTATAGCTAACATTGTTTATTTCTATCTTTAGCACACTTTTATAGGGTCCGACAAGGTCCATGGGCTTAGCAAGCTACTATTGGTCAATACATATTGTTTTACATTCTTTCCCCAGAACACAATGCCATTGTTTTTCTTTATTCTCGCTGTTCCAGGAGAGTTTCAAGGACACTGCCTTTAATATTGTCAACTGGATTAAAAGCTGGGTTGTGCAGACAGGCTTTTACTAAAATATCATGCTTTTACTCCGTTAAAATGTTTCTCTACAAAGTTCACCACTAAGCCATGTCCCTAAGGGACACATCTAGAGTTTTAATAAATGACAAGTAATCAGTTTGAAAGTGTAAATTAAGAAAAGGAGCAGTGGAACATAGCAGCAATTTTGATATGTTGTCTTTGCAAGAATAATATTTTTTTTTAAGATGAGTTGATTGCAACTTTTAACTGAAGCTAGAAGGGAATTAGGTATTTTGCACTTCTACAAATAATGCCAAATGTAAGACGTCTCTGGAGAGCTGGAGAACTTAAAAAGTACTGTATAAGTAGTGACTTAATCATCTCAGCAGCTGGTATGCAAAAAGGAAATTACTTTTCAAATTTCTTTTCCAGGATTGTGTTCTTAAATATTTAAGTAAAGGTGCACACATGAGGAACATAGTGTATGTAAATAATTCCAGTCACTTTAGTAAGTGGTACATTTATACAGATGCTCAGGAAAAATGGGTGTCCGATCTGGATATGAAAATGCTGTTTTATGGAGCAAACAACAGGAGGGAGGATTAAGTTTCTGCTGAGGATCAAGGAGAACTTCCCTATGTTTTTTTGACAGGCCTTGCATTGATGTGTGCCACAGCCGTATTTTCATCTCCAGGGCTGTCACTATTGCTTTCCTCATGCAGAGTTTCCATCCTGAATGCTGCCACTACACTGTCATAGCCACAGTGCTGGTACCACAGGGAAGTTGGATTCTGGAAGTCTGTAGTGGTTTCTTGGAGAAATGGCTGCCAAGCTGACAGGAGAGCAGGACTGGGTGTGGCAAGGAGAGACAGGGTTTATTTGTGATATCATGGCAGAAATCTGCAAAAAGAAAGCATTTGTAATAAGATGATTAGAAATAATTTTCGGAACAAGGCTGCTAAAAATGGTTCTACCTTGGTATCAATGTTTTTAGTGGATCTGCAATTATCTGTTTGGATTATACAGTATGGCATATTCACCTGAATTGGTTTTTTTTAAAATATAAACTTTATTAACAACAAAAAATATTTTACAGTTCTAGTGAATCTAGTCCCATTGTTGCATTTTGGAAGGGAAGTAGTAATGAGGTACTTCAGCTCTGCCTTGGTTTGATAGGTCTTCTAAACAGTCAACAAGTTAGTGTTGGCTGTACATATTCACTAATTGTTTTGGGGAAGTAGATTTTGTTCAGTAGATGTTTTAACATGCCTAAGTGAAGGGAAAGGATCGCTGTTCCTGAATTAGAAATTTCTTCTGATGCAAGTTACACAATAAAAGAAGCTTATAGTAGTATGAAAACTAATGGTTTGGGTTTGTGGGTTTTTAATCTAGAGGTACAACGTATTTCTCAACTGCTGTGTCCTATTAAACCACATGAGCTCTGGTTTGTTCCTCTTTGGGAAGAAGTGTACTTCCATTATTAGGAGAGATCCTACCATACTGTGAATTCTTAGAGAAGAAAGGAAAACAAATCTCAGCATTTAAAGCAGTGCAAGTATGAAAAAAACTGAGGGTGTCTGGAGATATTTTACATTTGTATATCACCTCCATTCCCAGCATCCACAAGGTTGCAATAATGCATTACAGACTCACAGTATCATAAATTGAGTATTGCTACCTCCACTTCATTGACAGGGGGCTGAGATATAGAAATATTTGTGGTTTTTCAATTCATTCCGTGAGCTAGCTTAAAAAATGGAAATATTGTTCCCCCTTTTTAAATCCTAATTGTTTTTTCAAGTGAAAAGGTCTTTTTCCTCTCACAAAATAATATAATTAAAATATAATTTTTTTTTGTAATCCCCAGTAAGAGTTCTGATTTTTTATATCAGTCTCAAAATATGTTTGTTTAATTTGTTCTCTAGTGACAAATACATCACAGCTTCTTCAAGCAATATGTTTCAATGTCTCCCTGTACTTAGCACTAGAAAAGTTTGCTGCAATTTAAGTCTATTGCCTCTTGTTCACAATGGGCAGGCAGAACTAATTACTCCTTTGCTTTGAAATCAGTGGCCCTACTCCTCCTCAGTCTTCCCATCTGGAGATAAAACAGTTGCAGCTCTTCTGATCTTTCATTGTTGGTTATATTTTCTAACCCCTGATCACTCTCTTTGCTCCCTGCTGCTCTTTCCAGTTAGCAACATTCTTGACACATTCTTGACACACCCAAACCAAGGTGCTGTTCTCAAGCCTGATGCCTTCTTAGTGATGAATACAGCAGAAGGATTACTTCACTTGTCTCACAGAGCAATTTCCTGTTGCACACCAAATGTGTTTGCCTTTTCCCCTCAAAAGTGACTTTGCTAATTCACAGTGCTTGTCCTGAGCTGGAGATCTGTTTTTCTGTGGAAAGGCTTTCCTACCACTCTGGTGCCAGCCTGGCCTCTGCGTGCCCACCTTGCTTGCAGTCTTGTTGTCACAAGACATTTGTTTTGCAGTTTTAGAATCAGGCTGTCTTCATCCTTTCTAGACTGGATAGATAGAGCTAACAGGATCATAAGGCACAGAGCCACCCAAGCCATCATTTACTGCAGCCATCACCATGAAATATCTGCTATACATTCTTCAAATGTAAGTTTTTTCTTGCCTATACCATGTTGATCATTCTGGGATGTTTGTCACCATCCAAGGATGGTGAAATATTTAATCTAGTTGAACTGTATTCACTTGTTCTCATAGCAGAACATTCTCTGTGGTGTAGACACAGGTGCAAAGAGTAGCCCTATCCCTTATTACTTTCGCAAGGCCCTATAAGCCAAGGCATTTTGATCCCCTTCTATGTATTGAGTGTTATCAATGACAGGATCACCTTTGGCAGCATTGCATGTTTGACTATTTTCCTGGGCTGGGGTGACTGCAAAAAAAAAAGAGAAAATAATTATCTGCAGCATTTGGCAGGTGATAAAAAGGTGTTACGTTTTACTTTGTTTTCCATTTATCTTCATAGTTTTCACTTGTTCGCGTCAGAATTTTCCATATGAAGTTTTACTCAAATGAAAGCTAATGTTCTCACTAATATGTGGTGCATTAGGTCCCGCCTTGCTGCATCCGTTTCAGGCACGTTGCTACAGCCTCTATGCTGGACCTGCCCGTTTGTGCCAGTCATTTCCCTTGGGAAGCTTCTCCTCAGCCTCTCCCCCGGCCCTGGTCGGGCGTGGTGCCGCCGCCGGCCCCCAGGCGGCGCCTCTGCAGCGGGGCCCGCCGGGCGCAGCGCCCGGAGAGCGGCGGGAGCGGCTCGGGGAGACGGTGCCTCTCAATCCTCGGGGCCAGCCCCGGCCTGGCACACTGTCTGCGGTGCGGGAGGAGTGCGCCCCGCTCCGGGAGGATCCACTCCGCAAAATAGCTGCGGCTCCCGGAGTGTGCTCTTCATGTCTCTTTTCCCCGGAGCCCGGGTTCGGCACTGTGCCGCTGGGTAATGGGCATCCCGGGCTGGGCAGCGCCGGGCGCTGGACGGCCGTGCCCGCTGCCGGCACACGGCGGGAGCGGTGCTTGGCCGGCCAGGGACAGCCTTTCCAGCGGGAGCTTTTCCAGGGCGAGCGCCGCAATTCCAAGCGCGGGGCTCGTCCCGGCCCGCCGTGCGCTCCCTCCGGGCGCAGCCAGCGCCTTTGCAGCGGCAGCGCCGAGCGGAGCCAGTGATGGTGCCGCGGTGCAGCGGGTGCGGGTCTGGAAAGGGCCTGCTGGTAATCGCAGAGTGCAGCCTCAGTGCTCCTGCTCCCTACTTTGAATGGTGTGCGAGGGGCACACCCGTCCCGCGGGATTTACACTTCACTTGGTGCAAGTGCTACAATAATCAAAAAGGCTAGATTGAGGAAGGAGATCAGAAATAAGGAGTCACTGATGAGCCAGACTCGTAATGTCCACAGTGTTGCTTCAGGCTCTCCATTAACTTCTTAACAGTCTTGTTAGTCAGACCACCAGTTTTGGGAAGAGGGCTGTCAGAGGCAGTAGGGCTGTATCTGTGTTAGGCAGTAATGGGTGCAGTGGGAGTGGATCTGTACAGTGAATCTTGCTGGTACTAGAAGACCATGCTATGTGCTTTTCAGGAAGTTTCCCTTTGTGCTAACTCTGGTCTGGAGCAGTGGACTGCATGTCCAATAATCTTCCAGTTTAGCTTCATTTGAAATTAATCCAGCTTCAAACTGCTCCATGGATTGAACCAGCTAACATGAACCTATCAGGACAAATTTGTTCAAAAGCACACTCCTCATACAAACTGAAATGGTAGTGCCAAGGCACTCTGTGCATATTTTTTGTCATCCAGTCCTACAATGCTTACTTGCTTTTAATACCGTGGATATAATTCATCTGTTCCATGAAGTTTAGCAGGACTGCTGGCCCAATCCTTGCTAATCACCGGTGATCAGCTGGGATAGAACAAGGGCTTTCCAAGAACAGCATGGGCCTTTGTGGGCCTTTGTGGATTTTGGAATGCAGATAGCTGCATCTCTTTCCAAACTTGAGATCAAGACCACATAGTAGTTATTTTAAGTGAAAAGAGTAAGATTTTTAGAGGACTCTATGTAAAATACGCTACTTTATTTTTTTCTTTTATTCCTCCAGCAACAGCTAAAAAAAAAAAAGGGTGCAAGCCTGCCTTTGATTCACAGAATCTCAGATCTACTCCTCTTCCTCGTGCTGAGCAACATTATAACTACCTACAGAATCCACCTCAATTAAACAGTATCTGTATAATTTCCATTAAAAATTTGGAAGTTTCAGTGTGAGTACCCAGGTTGAACACATCTGAAGCCTGATGTAAGTACAAACCCAATAAGTGTTCACAGTTTTAATGTTTTCATCATAATATAGGCATTATTCAAATAAAAGTAAGTGAAAACATGGGATCTGTTTTGAATTAAGTGAAGAACAGTTGCATTCTGTGCTGGGGTGAAGGGCTAAGTTCTTCTATAACATTTGCTTTTAATAGGAGGTGCTTACAGTTCATGTTGGATTTTTGTATTTGTAACAGAAACCGAACAGTGGAATTAACACTGAATCATAGAAAAAAAAGAGATGGAAAAGCCCAGTTATATCATCTAGCATTTCTCCTTCCTGGTGTAGGATTATTGTGTACCAAATACTTCAGTGCTTTTTCCAGTGTAGTTTTAAATGTCTTCAGGGATATGACATGCCTCTTCCTTCAGGCAAATACTTCACAATTGTCTGTACTTTACCATTAAGAATCTATTCAACCTAAATTTCTCCTTTCTTGAGTACATTCAATTTGCTGAAGATTTATTACCTTGAAGCATTCTAAGTAATTCCAATCACTCTTTAGTACTGACATCTCTAACATGTTTGTTCTTTCCTAATGTTTTGTCCTTTAATCAGAACAGATATCCATGACTAGCCCGTGTCTTTATAGTCTTACACCACTTCTACTTTGTTCTGTAGGCTAATAAGGATTTTTGCACTATTTATTGCACTTCTACCTTAAGTTCATTTCCTTGAGAGTAACTTTTATAAGAGTGACTTTTTAATGGTTAACATGCCTGAAATTGCAGGTTTTTTTCTGAAGGAAAATTGTAATAATGCCATCATTCTGGTTATTATTTCTCAAAGATGTACAGATAGAAATAAGAGATTGTCTCTAATTACCAAACAGTGGCACAGGTTGCCCAGAAAGGTTGTGGAGTCGCCATCCTTGTTGATAATCAAAACTCAGCATACCTCTGAGCTGGTGGCTTGGAGCAAGAGACTTGGAGCAGACAACCTCTAGAAGTATCTCCTAACCTCAACTATTCTGTGATTCCGTTGGAAAAGGACATACCTGGTACTAGCAGTGATAATTACATGACAGCATCCTCTGAGTTTGCACACTCTATTGTTAGTATGTTACTAACATCATGAGGTGTATGAGACCCTAAGCATTTTTGTTCATCTGTTAGATCTGTTCATAGTTAGAAGCCTAAGAAATTTCCTTTGGCAAATCCTATTGCTAAGTCACTGGGAATCACAAATTGCTTAAAATGCAGTAGTCAGATGAGCTTGCTCCCTACCACAGGTCAAGATTAGAAATTTGGGGTCCATCCTTGAAGGTGGACAAATTGAAATCTCATTCATCTTCAGGAATACTAATAAAGAATTAAGTTTCAGAGATTATCAGAAATTGAATTGAAAAGGCAGAACAAATAAGTAGCCAGTCCAAGTGTGTATCTGTGCCTATACAGCCTTCCCTGCTATTTCACCACTTTCCTCTTGTCCCTGAGTCTCATATGCCTCAGGACACCAGAACACCATTTAGGTTTATCATTAACTTTGATGACTGGCAGCTAGGCTTTTGCTTTTTAGAAAATAAAAATCCTGCAGTCCCAGTGAAGTTCACAGGAGCCAGCACATACCATTCAAAAAGGGTCTTAATCTCTGGTTTCTGACCCTTCGGGATGCACAGCTCCCCGGCACAGTGCTATGGGGTGTACAGTGCTGGCTGTCAGCCAGGGAGGGAGCAGCACAGGAGTGGGTTGCTCTGAGCAGCAGCCAGATCTAGGGAAGAAGGCTTTCTTCCCTTTAAACAGGTGGATTTAGGGGAAGGAGAAAAGGGGGAGGGAGGCTGAAATACCCAGCCCTTTTAGTATCTCTGAAAGCTCAGTTGGAATGTTACTCTCTCTTAACTTCTACCACCATAGTGTGGGAACCTCCTTGTGGGTGTCCATGTAGCAAAGCCTGTGGGTTCCCAAATCCGGGAGGCTTCCAAAACCTGGGATCTCCCAAAACTTGGGCTTAGTTCTGAGCAGGGAGGTGCTGCTTGCCCTGCTCTCAGCAGCCCTTAGCGGCTGGTTGTAATTGCACACTGCAGCTTCAGAGGAAGCTGGCTGTGGGTAGTGCGCAATTCTTGGCTGCAGATCCACTGCTTTTAAGGATACAATGGAGATGGAGAGAGTAAAAAACGTTGGCACTGAGTGAAGGGGAGGGTGAAAGCCTAATTATCCCCCACTTAAACTAGCTGCCTTGTTAAATCATTACATATTTCTGAAAGTCCCTTGATAGATGAAGATCCTAAATGAAGTCCGACCATATTTAGACGCCACGACCTCTTGCCACAAAGGATTAAAACTTCAGAAACAGAAAAACCCCTCAAAAACTATCTGGAAAAATATTTGTTGTTTATTTTACTACTCTCTACCAAAAAAATCAGGTTAATTTATCTCTTTTGGAAAGAAAAATTATAGTGCAATGACTATTTTTGGTCTTATCATTTAAAATGATAGAGTTATAAATAGAGCAGAGCAAAATGCTGCTATTTTAGTTTTTACTGGGGTTCACACAAACATTTACTTTGCTTTCTATCATTGGATTCAACCCTCCACTGAATGCTGATTCTTCTTTGAATATAGATTCCTCATTTTTTGCTTTTTAAACAGACAAATCAATTTGTATTTGAGATTTTTTTTTGCTGCCACTTGACATTAAGCTATCTATTGTTTTTACATCACCTCAATATGGCCAAAAGAATTGCAAAAATTTCAGTGATGGTGGCTCATAATGCTGGTTTTGCAATGAAACCCAGAATGAGGCCAATTTTGTCTGGCAGTGGACATTGTAGCAAAAGCTCTGGTTATAAAAGTCAGGAAAAGAACATTTATAATGGAAATGACTAGTGAATCCTAAATAGCAACAGAATATATTGCTATGAAATGTGTGTACCTAGGAGGGAAAAGATACCTCTCATGATAGAAAAGCAGCAGCTTACTTGAAGCTGTTCTCAGATGTTAGTCAGTCATCAACTCCTTGGTCTGTGGTGGCATCCTTCTAAATTTTGGCCCTTCCAGGCAATTATAATTTATGTTTTTAACAAATGAAGCAGCCAAAGTGCTAGAGAAAAGGTAGGCAAGGCTACCTACTCTGCGAGATTATATTTAGGGTACAGCAGAACTGTGACTTGCCTATGTTTGGGATTTTTTCTTTTACTCTGTTTCTCAGATGTGGAAAACTTCTTGAGGCCATCCAGGTGAGTTATCATACACCACGAAGTATTGATTAATTACGGATTGCCTAATCACATCAGCAGTTCTTTCAAGCAATGTCTGTACTGAATGTGGATCCTAATATTTCTGGGAAAGTAGAGCTAAGCTTGAGTTAAGTGGGAATGGAACCACAAAGATCATGGTCTGGAAGAAAGCTTCCTTACAGGAATTAAATACTGAAATGAATCCCATTGTTGTCTAACTATTGGTGACATTGTGGGGTTGTTATTTTTTTTCCAAACATAAATTATAAAGATTAAAGTAAAGTAATAAAACACTTTGTTTTTTTATCACTTAAATTTGGAGAGGCCTCATGTTTTCCACACCTGTAACTGTGATGATTCTGTAGGTAGTTCTGCCAGTGATAAAAGGAATATCTCACCACTGACAGAGAATTTGACTGTTTCATCACTGACATGAGAGGCTGGTCTAACTCCATTGTGATTGCTGTCTAAATGACTTACGTCGTTTCTTTGTGTACTTTTTGAATGAAGAGTGATAACTCAGGCAATGAGTTAATTTGGTATCAGCCTCAAAACCAATCTGTTTTCTTTTTATAAATCCTACAGCATCTTTCAGCCACCCATTTTTAAATAAGGCTATGGTAGGTCAGGTTCTAATGTGCCTTGTATATTTAGTCAAAGGATGGTTAAATTAAGTTTGCTGCCATTCTTCTTTGTTTCTTTTTTGTAATATATTTCCTGAAGTGGTATTGAGAAAATGAGAGGTGAACTGAAAGACTGTCATTATTATACAACATAGGAGTGGGGCAGGGCATTTCCTTCCTGGTGGTAGTGATACTCTCTTCCCAAGAAGACCACATTATCTGAGAATTCAGAGGGGAAAAAATACACTAACACCAATCTGAATCTAATGTCTTGGACACACCCAAGAAGAAGGAAAACAGTAAGTAAAAGTTCTCTACAACTGAAAAATCATTAGAGATTGTGCAAAGAGGAAGGTCGTTGTACTGTAAACTTGGTAAACAACAGGTAGAATTATGCTGTGAAACTGACAAGTTTTCACATTTGGATTTTTGTCAGCTCTGTATTTGGATGAAAACAGCAGTAGATTCCTACCTCTAGATTTTCTAGAGTTTTATTTGGAGGATTCCCCACATAACAAGATGACTGAGGAGTGTTATATACAATCTGAAGAGCTGTAGAGGTGATGGGTACTTTGGACATCCCTTTCTGAGTGTCTTTTGCTCTTTTTATTAAAGTAAACCAGTTAAATCATACAGAAATAGCTTCATCTTATACTTACGTTAATCCAGTCAATCTCTTGTGCTTATATTTTTTTTCATTTTGGCTCTTAATTTTTAGACAAAGCAGTGACTGAAAAGTATAGGTGAGTTTTACAGTATTTACACCACGGTAATGCACAGGGCTCCAAGTTAGAATCCATATCATTTAAGGCATATGTTGTTTAAACAAATGTAAGGATGCAGTTCCTTCTTGAAAATATGTATGAGAACCATCTGCATCAGGAATGTGTCTTGATTTGTGTCACGAGATGAAAGATACCACCTTTTGTTAGTCACATTTAAGCCTTGAAATGACAGTGCATCATTGTGTGGTTACTTTCAAAGAATTCTAGCTATACAAGGTTTAATATTTGTCAAAGAAAAGAAGAATTATACATAAGGAGAAAAGCTAATCACAAAGAATTTGTATGTAAAGAGTCAAAAGTCTGTCCACGTTCCTTCCTGAAGTACTTCAGTGGGTGTCACCTGGGCTTATTTCATGTGGGAGGTCCCCATTAGTCACCCAAAGCAACTGAGAACAGGATTATGGCACATGAGGGGTTCCCATTTTTCACTTTTCTCTCACTCTTATTTTTATCCTTTTCTAATTTTTTTTCTCTTTCATGTGTATTTTTAGGTTTTCACTTGTATTTTTTATTGTTCAGGTTGAGCTCCCTCATGAAAGAGAAGGAGTCTTTTTCTCTTTCTTTCTCTTTCTCTTTCTCTTTCTCTTTCTCTTTCTCTTTCTCTCTTTCTCTTTCTCTTTCTTTCTCCCTCTTCCTCTTCCTCTTCCTCTTCCTCTTCCTCTTCCTCTTCCTCTTCCTCTTCCTCTTCCTCTTCCTCTTTCTCCAGTCTTCCTCACTGTCATGGGTACAGACTGATAACTTTTTGATTCCAAGCAGCACCCTGGAATTCATGGCAACAGTTGGGACAGGGCTGCTGGCCTTGGCAAACTGCAAGGCATATTTAAGATCCAGAACTGCCTGCTATACTCTGTGGGCAGTCCTGAGAGCTCTTCTAGTGCGGAAGAAGTAGAGTTCAGCAGCAGTCCATGTGTGTGCAAACTCTCACTCACAGCCATTTCCATGACTGCTCCATTGATGCTGTGGTGACTGCTACATTGTGCTTACAGATCCTGCCTTCTATTCCACTGTTTATTCACTCCATTCCAGGGTTGCATGAAGGTCCAGGCCTTCAGATCTGAATTTGCTGTTCTGTGATTCTGACATTCAGATTTATTGATGCTTGATTTTTCAACCTGCCAAAACCTCACTTTTATTTTCAAATTTATTTTCATACTTTCTCTACAGTAAAATCTGCCAGTCATGGGAAATTATGTAAATGATTCTGTGGAGGCTAACCCAAAATTGTTGAACTCATTTTCATGCATGGCTAAATGCAGAATTGAACCTCATGCTCCACAAGTGAAAGGTTATTGATTTTAGATAATTTTAAAATGATGCTATAAGAGTTGATACAGCTACTGTCAGTCTACTCTAATCCTGTTTTTTGTTGACTCTGCCCTTGCAAAGGCACTGCTTTCTGTCAGTGATTAAGAGCAGAGATTGGTTTTCAGTGCTGTGCTGATTCAGCACAGCAAAGAATCAATACATTAGCAAGGACTTTGAGGGAATTTTAAATATTAGTAGAGTACAAAATTTCTACTGTTACTATGTCTTGGAGGTGAAATTCCAGTGTAATTACTCTACCAGGCAATATGGGAGAGGTGACATCTCTCTGAGTCATATGAGAAAAAAATGGAGAAACCTTGTATCCAGGTTTTGGCTTGTTAGTGTCACTGCTGTAAAATTACAGTGTGTATAGGCCTACAGAGCTAGTATGCATTCTGCTGGACTCTTCATTTATTAACAAAATGACATGGACAGCTGAGTAATAGTTAATTCTGCCAATTCAGTCTCTTTGCACTTTATGGAAAAGTACTCTATAATCTTGAGGTCTCTTTTTTTTTTTTTTTTTCCTATCTGCACAAAGGTAGATGCTTTTATAAATACAGTATGCCGCTTGGTTAGTTTTTGTGGATCATGAGATGCCCTTATGCACATAAAGCTCCCTAATCTGTACATCCAACCACTGGTGTGACACTGAGATAAACATTGAAGTACTATGCCATTAAACACCAAGGAAGCCCCACTAAAGAAAGATTTTTATTTTTTATTTTTTTATTCCTCATCTGGAAATGTGCATAGCTGCACTTGGGACAAAACTGGCAAAATGGGGTTAAGGGACTAGCTGCTGAATATTCCAGCTTGAGATTATATGTGACACAGAACTTACCTTGGTATCAAAATATTGCTAAAAAACTGGATGAGTAACACAGATTAATAGGAAAAATGGGAGTCACGCAGGTGAAGTGGAAAATGAATGACTCTATATCTCACAGGAAAGCATTAAGCAAAAAACAAATCTACACATATAGGTATTGATGCTGTACCCTGGAAAAGTTAAAAATGCTATTATTTATTTCTTGTTTTATGTACTTCTATGACTATGTACTTCTGCAAAGGTAGTGCTGTAGTGGTTTTGGTCGATTGTGCTGGATTTCTCTAGAACATGTTCCACATGAGTCATGGGAACATCGAGGAGCTCAACAATGTAAATGTTGTGTCTATCACCTTATTCAATCAGAATACCTTGATGAGCTATCAGATACTAAACATGCTTAAAAAGAAAACAAGTCACTTTTAAATATCTGTTGCATGAAAATCACTCTATGGTACATTGACACAACACGAATAGTTGTTATGAACAGGTGAAAGAGCAGCTGGAAATAAGGATGTAAACACCTCATCTGGGCATTTTTACCACATAAAATCAACTATAATTATAATAGCAATTTGAAAGCAATGCCCCCAGTAGTTTATGAAGCTTGGGATGCTAATAAATGAAGGAGATGCCAATATAGGTAGCAGAGCGAAATGAAGCATCGCAGGTACTGTCTTTTGCCACTTCTTTGTTCTGGGCTCATAAATTCTCTGCAAAGGGAAATAATGACACTCAGAAATCTCTGTGAACCACATAATAAATGCTAATTATTATCAGTGTATATTTCAGGCAAACTCAGGAATCAGAACAGATATAAATGAACCCTCAGTTATGTCTGGTTACATCGAGGAAAACCAGAAGTTCTTTTGCAGTTGTTTGTCTGTTTACCAGCCACATCTGTTCTATATATATAATTTGCACAATTATGTGTAATGAATACATACACACATACATAAGCATATATATGCATACATGCATATATATCTTGCTGAACATTAAGATTGCTCTTTAAGAATAATCCACCCTTGGATTCCATATCTTTGGGGAACAATAGAGGTCAAAATGCCCACTACTGTTGTGTTCATTTCAATACGAGGAACTATGTGAAAATGAGAACGTTTACCAAGAACAAAGAATTCCACACAAGACAGTTAAATCCATAGAGGCAAGATGAAGACTACAGAAAGACACCCAACAGGCAGCAGAGTGCCAATGCACAGTAGTCATGGCCAAACAGCAAAGAAAAATAAAGACGGTATTATTCTAAAAGCTAAAGACATATACAAATGAAAAAAAAACCAAAACAAAACAAAGAAAGTATCATAAACACTGACAGATACACTTTTATAACTATTGTGAGTCTGAGACCTAACTACAGAGAATCAAAAATTGGTCAATATTCTTTTTTCAATGCATCAGGAAGGAAACAATTGTCAGTGAGTGTGAAAATGGCAAGAGTATAAACTGAACTCTCAGGGAGGGCAAAGTCACTAGAGAGAAGTTGAACAATTTTCTTTTGTTTGCTGTGGAAGATGGGTTTGATGACCCTGACAGGATGCCAGGTGCCCACCAAGGCTGCCCTATTACAGCCCTCCTTGTCTGGACAGGGGAGAGAAAATATAGCAAAAGGTTAGTGAGTTGAGGATAGGGAGGGATCACTCACCCATTACCATCATGGGCAAAACCTCCTCCCTGTCCTTCTGCACTTGTTGGAAAGCGAAAAATAGAAACTTCTACAGATGCTGAAGGGTTTGATCTGCAGCTTTGGAAAGGGCTTATATTGATGTAGTGATGAAGGTACACAGACATTGGGTAGAGAAATTATAAACTTATGTTCCTGTAATTATAAGTAAGAATATGCCTAAGTAGGTAAGAAATTATATTAGGTAAAATAGTTTGAAATTTAAGCTGTACTAGTGTGACTTATAGAGTAGGTTAGAGATCCAGAAACTATAACAGAGGCGTGTATGAGTACGTGACCTGTCAGCTTATTGGCTAAAAGACAGATGCAGTGCAGCAAAATTAAGTAAAGGTGATGGGTTAATAAGTGAAAACAAGCTTCATATCAACTGCTTATTGTGCTAAAATGTTACATATTGCTGTGCAAAGAAGAAACTCATGACTTCCTCGAGCTATGGCTGAGTTGTTGCTCCTCTAAATCTCACACCTTGAGACTGATATCTTTTCTGGCTACTTGAATAATAAATTATTTCAAAGCAAGGTGGTCCCATTCCTTGTTCTTCATCTCGACATGCACTGACCTTGGTGTCTGCAGAGTTGTTTTTCTCACATATTTTCACTCCTCTCTGTGGCTGTAGTTGTGCAAGGTTTGTGGTTTCCCCTTCTTAAATACATGAGCCCATAGCCATTACCACCATCACTGATGAGCTCAGCCTTGGCCAGTGTAGGTCCATCTTGGAGCTGGCTGACATTAGCTCCATCAGACATAGGGGAAGCTTTTGGCAGCTTGTCACAGAAGCCACTCCTGTAGCCCTCCCCTTCTACCAAAATCTGGCCACACAAACCCAACATGAAGAAATCAGGGAAATTATCCTTCCAGAGCCCTTTTGGGGTATTCAGGGAACTTGGCAGAGACTGTCTCTGAAACTGAAATACCTGGAAGGGGTAATGGTACAAAAGGCAGATGAATACAGATGAATCTCCAGGATCTGAAGGATTTAACCATGAATTCTAAGAGAACTCAGGGTTGAAATATCTACAAAAGCAGCATATAACATGTCTTTTCACTATTCCTCAGTACATGAAAATCAGGTGTCAAACATGATGTCCATCATTAAGAAAGGTTCAAGGGTATCCAGCAACTTAAAATTGACATTTATTCCAGGTGAATGAACTAGATATTGTAAGAGAGAGAATTATATATATATATATATATATACCTGAATAAATACTATTTTATCAGTGAGAGTTAATAAAGCTCTCAGAGTTGTTCTAAAGGAGTCAGAGATATATAAATAAGGATCATTTTTATATTGATACAGTTGATAGAGTCAACTCAGATTTTTAAAAGATGTCTGACAGAACTATTTAATTAAAGTGTTTTAGGGAAATCAAGCAACACAAAACTGTCACTGGCATAAGAAGGAAGATGCTGAAATGGTTGTGAATATGATTTAAAAGATGGGAACATAAGACAGACCGTCATTGGATGGAAGAAAATGGTCAGTTCTTGCACAGGAGGGAGAACACAGGCAGAATTCCATAGTAGTCTGTATATTCTTAAATGCCCTGAAGAAGGGAGGTTATCAGCAAGGTGACAAAGCTTTGCTGGCTATAGGAGCTTATTGAGGGCAGTAAGAATGTGGGAGACTGCATAGCCTGCAGAAAGATTAACTGTAGAAAAAACAAGGTACAATTCATTATAGAAATTTTGGAGTGGTACATTTGGGGAAGAATAATCCTATCTTCACATCTTAGATAATTTCTAAGCTGACCCAAAGGTCTTCAGGAGCAAGACCTTTGCATTATGATAGACAGTTCCATGAGTAGTAGTAATTCAAGGGAAAAAAAAAAAAAAAAGGTTAGGAATGATTAAGAAGTAAATAGAGGGCAGACCAGAAAAGTTTGTTTTGTTCAAGTCTGTTCAAGTCCATATGCTACCTTAAAAATTCAGGGTTCTGGTCCATTTATCTAGGACAGGATACTCCAAGGTTGATATTTTCAAGAGATGACCAAGAATGGTCAGAGGTATTGTACTAGTTTGAAATCAAACCAGTGAGAGATCGCAAGTCAGAATTATAATTTAATAGGAAAATGATAAAAAGAATAAATGCAATAATATCAAAAACACTGACAGAGTCAGAATACAGCCTGGAACCCTGTTAGGGTGATGGTAGTCGTCCAGATGAGGTGGTCTTGTTGAAGCGTGATCCTCTGGAAGAAAGGGGGTCTGGTCTTCAGCTGAAAGTCCAGCAGTAGCTCCTGTCCTCTGGAAGTCCCGTAGGTAAGGGCAGCTGTGGTGTTCGAATTCTCAGCTTATATCCAGTATGGAATGCTTGGCTCCTCCCTCGGGGAGGAGCATCTCACAATGGGATGGTGAGTCATGAGATAAGGCCTTGATGAGCCATTAACAGAAAACAGTCCAGGAGGAAGTTATCTCTGAGTCATGCAGCAAGGCAGTGGTGGGCCCATTAACAGGGGACAATACAGGGGGAAGTTATCTATGAGTCATGGGGCAGGGCATTGATGGGCCCATTAACAGAAGGTAGCCGGGGGGGGGGGGGGGGGGGGGGGGGGGGGAGGCAGGGAGCACTGCCTCACCTGGTTTCAACAGTACATGAGGATGGTGATAGAATATACTGCAACCCAGGACATAATCCACCCCTTATTCTATTACCATCTACATAATTCCAAATCAGTACCTTCCTTAAACTCCACACACACACACACACATATATATATATATATACAATGGAACCTTACACACAGTTCTCACTTAAAATGAGGTCTCCTTGTGGCACACATCGGGTTTCCCCATCTTTCCGCATTACCCACCAAGTGCAACCAGGTCCTTGAGCGAAGACAATCCCACGGATAGGTTTGCTCTTGCCTGAGGTGGGATTAATCCAAACAGTCTTTCCTAACATACCTCTCATGTGTACCACAGGGACTTTATCTCCATCCACCGTGTGCAAGGGTTCAGACTGGGCAGGACCAGCTCGATTGATGGATCCTCTGGTGTTAACCATCCAGGTGGCCTTTGCTAAGTTCACTTCCCAATTTTTGAAGGTTCCTCCACCAAGTGCTTTTAGGGTAGTCTTGAGTAGTCCATTGCACCGTTCAACTTTCCCAGCAGCTGGTGCATGATAAGGGATATGATAGATCCATTCAATTCCATGTTCTCTGGCCCAAGTACTTACGAGGCTGTTCTTGAAATGCGTCCCGTTGTCTGACTCGATTCTCTCAGGGGTGCCATGTCTCCAAAGGACTTGCTTTTCCAGGCCCAAGATGGTGTTCCGGGCAGTAGCATGAGGCACAGGGTATGTCTCCAGCCATCCAGTGGTTGCTTCCACCATGGTCAACACGTAGCGCTTGCCTTGGCGGGTTTGGGGAAGGGTGATGTAGTCAATTTGCCAGGCTTCCCCATACCTGTACTTGGACCATCTTCCACCGTACCACAGAGGCTTTACCCGTTTGGCCTGTTTGATTGCAGCGCAGGTCTCGCAGTTGTGGATAACCTGTGAGATGCTGTCCATAGTAAGGTCCACCCCTCGCTCACGAGTCCATCGGTACGTTGCATCTCGTCCCTGATGACCAGAGGCATCATGGGCCCAACGAGCTAAAAATAATTCTCCCTTGTGCTGCCAGTCCAGATCCACCTGTGATATTTTCACCTTGGCAGCTCGATCCACCTGCTCATTGTTACGGTGCTCTTCATTAGCCCGACTTTTGGGTATATGAGCATCCACGTGTCGAACCTTCACGATCAGCTTCTCCACCCGAGCGGCGATGTCCTGCCAAATCTCAGCGGCCCAGATGGGTTTCCCTCTGCGCTGCCAGTTGGCTTTTCTCCATCGATCCAGCCATCCCCACAGAGCATTAGCTACCATCCAGGAGTCAGTGTAGAGATAGAGCCTCGGCCACTTCTCTCTTTCAGCAATATCTAAAGCCAGCTGGACAGCTTTAAGTTCTGCGACCTGACTCGATCCACCCTCTCCCTCGGTAGCTTGTGCAACTCGTCGTGTGGGGCTCCATACAGCAGCTTTCCATTTCCGGTTAGTGCTTACAATTCGGCAGGAACCATCGGTGAAGAGGGCATATCGTCTTTCACTCTCCGGTAGCTCATTATATGGTGGGGCTTCCTCAGCACGTGTCACTTGCTCCTCTTCTTCAGAAGATAATCCAAAAGTCTCACCTTCAGGCCAGTTTGTTATAATTTCCAGAATCCCAGGGCGGTTCAGGTTTCCAATACGGGCACGCTGTGTAATGAGGGCAATCCATTTGCTCCAAGTAGCATCGGTGGCATGATGCGTGGAAGGAATCTTTCCCTTGAACATCCACCCCAGCACCGGCAGTCGGGGTGCCAGAAGCAGCTGCGCTTCAGTACCAATGACCTCTGAGGCAGCTTGGACTCCTTCATAGGCGGCCAAAATTTCCTTCTCTGTTGGGGTGTAGTTGGCCTCGGATCCTCTGTAGCTTCGGCTCCAGAATCCCAGTGGTCGACCCCGAGTCTCACCAGGCACCTTCTGCCAAAGGCTCCAGGACAGACCATTGTTCCCGGCTGCAGAGTAGAGCACGTTTTTCACTTCTGGCCCCGTTCTGACTGGACCAAGGGCTACCGCATGAGCGATTTCCTGCTTGATCTGGGCGAAAGCTTGTTGTTGTTCAGGGCCCCAATGGAAATTGTTCTTCTTGCGGGTAACCAGGTAGAGAGGGCTCACAATCTGGCTATATTCAGGAATGTGCATTCTCCAAAAGCCTATGGCACCTAGGAAAGCTTGTGTTTCCTTCTTGTTGGTCGGTGGAGACATCGCAGTGATCTTATTGATGACTTCAGTGGGAATCTGACGCCGTCCATCTTGCCACTTTACCCCCAGGAACTGGATCTCCCGGGCAGGTCCCTTGACTTTGCTCCTCTTGATGGCAAAACCAGCCTTCAGGAGAATCTGGATGATCTTCTGTCCCTTCTCAAATACTTCTGCTGCCGTGTTCCCCCACACAATGATGTCATCAATGTACTGCAGGTGTTCTGGAGCCTCACCCTTTTCTAGCACAGTCTGGATCAGTCCATGGCAGATAGTAGGACTGTGCTTCCACCCCTGGGGCAATCGGTTCCAGGTATACTGCACACCCCTCCAGGTGAAGGCAAACTGAGGCCTGCACTCTGCTGCCAGAGGAATGGAGAAAAACGCATTTGCAATATCAATGGTCGCGTACCACTTTGCTGCCTTGGATTCCAGCTCATACTGAAGCTCCAGCATGTCTGGTACGGCTGCACTCAGTGGTGGCGTGACTTCATTCAGTCCACGGTAATCCACCGTCAGTCTCCATTCTCCACTGGACTTACGCACTGGCCATATGGGGCTGTTAAAGGGTGAACGAGCCTTGCTGACCACCCCTTGGCTCTCCAGCTCACGAATCATCGTATGGATGGGGACCACAGAGTCTCTGTCGGTGCGGTATTGCCGACGGTGCACTGTTGCTCTGGCAATTGGTACCTGTTGTTCTTCAACTCTCAGTAGTCCCACAGCAGAAGGGTTGTCTGAGAGACCAGGCAAGGTACTCAGTTGTCTGATGCCTTCTGTCTCTAGAGCAGCTATCCCAAAAGCCCAGCGATAACCTTTTGGGTCTTTGAAGTACCCGTTCCTGAGGTAATCTATGCCGAGGATGCATGGGGCCTCTGGACCAGTCACGATGGGGTGTTTCTGCCACTCATTCCCAGTTAAACTCACTTCAGCTTCCAGTACCGTGAGCTCCTGGGATCCCCCTGTCACCCCAGAAATAGAAATGGGTTCCGCTCCCACATACCTTGATGGCATTAGAGTGCATTGAGCGCCGGTATCAACCAAAGCCGTATATCTTTGTGGGTCAGATGTGCCAGGCCATCGGATCCACACTGTCCAATAGATCCGGTTGTCCCTCTCCTCTACCTGGCTAGAGGCAGGGACCCTCTAATCCTGGTCATGGTGCACGTTGCTCTCCTCCGGTGAATATGCTCTTGATGTCCCTTCAAGAGGATCACTTATATCATCATTTCTATACCTTCTGATGTTCTGGCCACGAGAGACCGGAGCGGCGCTGGCTCTAGATGAGCTCCTTGTGGTAGTTGTCCCTCTTTTTAGTTCACGTACCCGGGCTGCTAAGGAGGAGGTGGGTTTTCCATCCCACTTCCTCATGTCTTCTCCATGCTCCTGGAGAAAAAACCAGAGGTTACCTCGTGGAGTGTATCCTTTCTCCCTGGCTGGGGAATGCCTGCTCCTAATAGCAGAGACTCTTGTTGGTTCTGGGGAGACGTGGTAAATTTCTTCCTTAAGTTCCTTTTTTAGTTTCTGATGGCCCTCTTCAATCAAGCTCCGGACTTGCTCAGCCAGCCTTGTTTCCACAGATGAGACATGGGTGCGAAACGGGGCAGTGACAGTGTCCTCGTAGATTCTTAGTTTATTGGCCAGGACACCCACCCTGTCCTCACCTTCCCTCCATTGCAGTGTTGCCAGGTAACGGGAGTACATCTCTGGTCCAAGCCGTGCAAATCTCAGCCACATCTGTGACGTGCACTGGACACCATCTGGGCTCTTAGGAAATCTCTCATCTTCTGCAAAAATGATCTCCAGCACAGCCAACTCCCTCAGGCATCGGATACCCTGTTCCATTGTGCTCCATTTTCCCTGGTGCACCTGGAGGTCTTCTTTGCAGAGGTATCTGTCTCTTACACTTGTCAGCAGTCGCCTCCAGAGGCTGAGAGTTTCTTGGGTTCTCCCAATCCCCTGGTCAATGACCACATCCCGGGACAGCGATCCCAGTTGCCTGGCCTCACTTCCATCCAGGATGGTGTCGTTTGCTGCAGCGTCCCAGATGCGGAGCAGCCAGGTTAGGATGGACTCGTTCGTCTGGCGGGTGAATTCCCTCCGCAGGTCACGCAGCTCACCTAGGGATAGAGAGCGAGTGATAATCTCTGGTTCTGTCTCCTCCGCTGCGTGTGAAGGTCCTGCCTCACCCTCATCAGTCACTATGCGGACTGATTTGCTTTTTGATTTCTTTTTCTGAATGGGGGCAACTTCTACCGGTTTAGGCTGCTCTGGTTCGGTGACTGTTTGTGTGGAGGTGCTCATGGCCCTTTTGGTTCCTTTCTCCTCTGTGGTAGTCTGCGTAGACATGGACGCTGTTGTTTTGCTCTTGGTTCCTTTCTCCTCTGTGGCAGTCTGAGTGGACACGGATGCTGTTGCTTTGCTCTTGGTTTCTTTCTCCTCTGTGGCAGTCTGCGTAGACACGGACGCTGTGGCTTTGCTCTTGGTTCCTTTCTCCTCTGTGGCAGTCTGTGTGGTCATGGATGCTGTTGCTCTGCTCTTGGTTCTTTTCTCTTCCTCCTCAAGAAGACGCTGTACCACACCAAACAGTGCTTTGTTTCTAAGCATGGTGTACATGGTGCAGGCCATGCAGAGAAAACAAAACAGCAAGACTAGGCTGTCCTTGGCATCCAGAGAGAACTCATTATTTTTAAAAACTGCTGTGCCTGACCTGAAAGGCTGGAAGAAACCACTCTCCACTCTTCCCACCAAGGGCAGGGTGCGATTGTTGAGAAGGCCCCAGATGTAGCAGCCCAGACTAGGACAAGCAAACAAAATTGAGTATATATTCCGAATGGTATTCATTGCCTCACAGGTTATCATGCCATAAGCATAATAAACCAATAAAGCAATTCTCATACCATTCCCTGGTCTCAACAGGAGCAATACAACAGGCAAGTAGTTCCCCATGTGAGGGAAAATATAGAGAGCAAGATACAGTACCCATATAGACAAGCCAACCACCATGGTGGATAGGTTTCTGTTAATATGAAATTGCAATTCTGACTTTCTCTCAGGTTAATGCCCCACGTTGGGCGCCAAAATATGTACTAGTTTGAAATCAAACCAGTGAGAGATCGCAAGTCAGAATTATAATTTAATAGGAAAATGATAAAAAGAATAAATGCAATAATATCAAAAACACTGACAGAGTCAGAATACAGCCTGGAACCCTGTTAGGGTGATGGTAGTCGTCCAGATGAGGTGGTCTTGTTGAAGCGTGATCCTCTGGAAGAAAGGGGGTCTGGTCTTCAGCTGAAAGTCCAGCAGTAGCTCCTGTCCTCTGGAAGTCCCGTAGGTAAGGGCAGCTGTGGTGTTCGAATTCTCAGCTTATATCCAGTATGGAATGCTTGGCTCCTCCCTCGGGGAGGAGCATCTCACAATGGGATGGTGAGTCATGAGATAAGGCCTTGATGAGCCATTAACAGAAAACAGTCCAGGAGGAAGTTATCTCTGAGTCATGCAGCAAGGCAGTGGTGGGCCCATTAACAGGGGACAATACAGGGGGAAGTTATCTATGAGTCATGGGGCAGGGCATTGATGGGCCCATTAACAGAAGGTAGCCCGGGGGGGGGGGGGGGAGGCAGGGAGCACTGCCTCACCTGGTTTCAACAGTACATGAGGATGGTGATAGAATATACTGCAACCCAGGACAGGTATACTGTGATTGCCATTACAACATGCAAGGAACCCCATCCATTGAATATCCAAGAATCTTATTTGGAAAAACACATGACATAGTGGAAATGTAGGAAGGGATTTGCAGAACTGAGAGATCTGGAGAAAACTAGAGTGTGATTTATGTTTTCCTGCCTCTTCTAACATAAGCATCAAGGATATTGGAAGATAGTAAGATCTTAATTCAAAACAAACCAGAGGAACTTGTTCTTCAGACAGCCTATGCGGACCTGTGGTGGTACTCCTCAAATGACTATCTGGATCAAGGAATTTGTAAAGAGGCAAGGAGAGATGGGAAAAAGCTTTGGAAGAGATGCTGTAGAGTCCACTAACTAGATAAATCACATAACCTAACTTGAAAATGTTTGAAGGCTGGGAGGCAGTATGTCCTTACATTGTTCTGCTTTTTCCTGAGTGTCCACTCCCATGGCTACTGTGGGAGATGGAGCACTGTGCTAGATGGACCTGTGGTCTTAATCAGTAAGTTCATATATAGCCTCCTCATTGTACACCAAAGTCAGAATTAAATAAATTATCAACTTAAATACATAACTTAAATATATCAAGCTTAAATATACTTATGGCTTTCAAGCTCCCTAAGTAAATGTAATGTTATGAGAATTTAGGACCAGAAGGAACTTTAAGAACCTAATCCACCACTTTGTTCCAAGGCAAAATTAATTACATTGGTGTCCTTATGGAAAAATTTGTCTAACCAGTTCCTAAAGCTTCCAGTGATGGAGACTCAATGACCTCATAAGTAATCTATATAAGTCTCACTGTTCATACTATGAAAAGGATGTTCTCCCTGTCTAACTGGAATCAAATCAGCTGTTGTTTGCTGCAAATCCTTAGTTAGCTGCAAGTCTGAGCTAAGATTGGTGGCGTCCTAGACTTCTGAAGAATGTTGTCCAGTAACTTTTCTGTGACTCTAGAAACAGCCTGAACACAGGCCTGGTTTTTAATGTAGCTATTAGTAACTTATTTTTTATTTTGGTTAATAGGACCAAGCATGGTCAGGGATTATTTTTGTATCCTTTTACAGTTTTTCTTCTTATTCTAATGTCTTACCTCTTTAGCATTTTCTGGCTTCGGGTAAACTTTCCCTGAACAGTACTTTCCAAACACAGCATGTTTTGATTTATCTACAGCAAAACCTATTTGAAAGGTGCATCTACATTAAAAGTGGAACAAAAAGATTTCTTTTAAAATATTACTGAAAACCAGTATTGTCACAATATTGTTACAGTACAGCTGGTCTGGACTGGACAAAGTGAATCTGACAAGGACACAAATCAAATTCAGCTAGCCTAGTTCATGCCTGAACATGTCCATGGATAAGTTACAAGGGACCCTCAGCCAGCCCCATTCAAGATGAGAAGAAAGCACACCACTGACCAGGAAGCTGGGCAGGGAGAGAGATCTCAGCCAATAGCTGTCTAGCGTGGGAGATTTGAATTGGGATTTAAGCAAATTCTGAATAATAAATGAGGCTGTTTGTCACATGAGCACCTGGAGCATGAGTTGTGTATTTTTGTCTCCCCACCCACAACTGTCACATTACACAGTATGTAGTACTTTCTTTCCTGTAAGGTCTAATTCTGGTTTTGCCTGTAATTCACTGAACCGTATGTGTTTGAGATTAAATATTTGAGCTTTTTTACATGATGCTACTCAGTTCAAGCAAACTCTGCTTCTTGCAGATGGTCACTAATTGCATTCATTATTCTCCAGGTACCTGACTTGAGAACAGGATTCTGCCTGGCAGAAATGCTAAGCACCTACAGATTCAACTGAAGTTCATATGGGCTGCTCTTATAAAACATAGTGTGCTCTTAGTTGTGTAAGCCTTTATAAAAAAAAACAGCTCAATTGGGACATTTTAGCAAAATCTCTTAACCTTAATTTCCTTGTTCTCATTCTCCACTCTCCAATGTAAGAGCATTGTCTTCTCACTTGCCATCAATTGTGAAAATCAGTTTATTGATACAAGTGAAACACTCTGGAGCAGGAGCAGTAGCCATTCTTAGGAACTGAACATCTATTAACAGGTTTAAATTAGTAAATACCCATGAGATTATATGAGAAACTAAAAGAAAAAGAAGTGTTAAATATGCTCCTCACTGGTGAACACTGGCAATTCTGTATTCATAATGAAGAAAATGTCCTGTGAAAAAACAGTGTGTAATGAATGATGTATTTGAATACTTCATCATGCTGTGAATTGTGTAAAGAAGCCAATGAAAGATTGCACAAGTGCTTTGATTTTGATGGTTTTAAACTCTTTTCAAGGCTACAACTTCAGTGATGTACTTTCAATACAGGTTTGTAAAGGTATGTGATATAAAGATTCATTTAGAAGTTGTAAAGTCTAGCAGTTTGAATGAAACAATGCTGTTGTCAGTCGGCATGTTGGCCCAGGGAGGAAAATACTGTATTTCTTTATCTTGAAGACGGAACTTACAAAAAATTATCACTATGGAAAATTACCCTTTATTTCTAGTTCCCTGTAATTTAAGAAATTATAAAAATGTTCCTATTTGAATGTTGAACTTGATTGGTTATGTCAAAAATTGCAGAACAATTTTCAGTTTCCCATATGAAGGAGGATGAATGATAGGTTTCATTAGCTTCAGTCTATCTTCTGGCTCAAAAGATTCAAAGTGCTCATGTTCACACTTGAATTCTTATAAAAGGCTGATACCTAGACAGGAATTTTCTTGGAGAAAAAAAAAAGTCCTCTGACTGCTTTATCATTACCAAGGTTGGCCATTTGATTTCAGTGATAGGGGATTTTTTGTTTGTTACCCTGTGAATTCAGGCTATTTAGTTGAAATGGGGCAGTCATTACTGAGAAGCAATGGGCTATTCAATTTAAGAATGACTAAAAAAAACTTAAGTTACTTCATGTATATTTCTAGTGACAGCTTCAAGGAATCTCCAGAATCATCGCTCTGAGATTTTTCCTACTGTCTTTTCTTCTCATTGTATCCTCTCCACTCCCCTGCCTCCCCCAGTTATTCTCTTGAGATCAGTGTGACACATCAAAGGCTGAGATGGGGCCTGTGCCTGAATGATGACTTTCCTTTTCCCCCTCAAGCTCTCAGCTAGTTGTCTCCATGGGCATCTCCTACAGCTGTTAGCATCAAAACTAGACCTTCAAATTAACAGGACATACAGTGGCATATCAGAATTAATTCTCTGAATTCTTCCTAAACTAAGATGTGTGGTAATAACACTAATCTGACAGGACAGCGTGTGGACAACAATGTCCATTCATGGCATTTACTTTTCTTCTTTGTGGTCTAATTGTGTCATATCTGTAATCAAAACAGGAAAGAACAATACCATGTTTTGCGTTCCTTCCTCATATTTTTCCAGCCCTCATTCAGCAGAGTACTTAGGTGTGTTTGTGTCTCAATCCATTTGCCTGTCCTATTACAATAACTGCTGAACTGGAGCTTTCAGTACTGGTCACAACTGGAAAGATTTTGTAAAAACTCTGATTTGGATTCCCCATGTTGTACTGGAAAATGTGTTTTGTGAGTGTTGATTTTGTATTTACACAGAGTGATCATTCCACTTCCTGCAGTGCCTTAAATTTCTGCCTTTTGCAATTTGAACGTGCTTTCTGATTTTCTTTGTTGCTTCCCCTTCCTCCCTTTATTGTTTTGTTCTTATGTTCCTCTGAAGCTTTGATGACTTCTTCCTTAAGTATTTAGAAAAACTTTTTTTGCTCCAGACTCTGTTCATCCCTTGAGGAATCCCTACAGTTCTGGATGTTCTGACAGCTGTAGTCTGTGGCCACCCCAACTGTCATGAGAATTTTTGCCATGGTCTAGTTGGATTTCACAGATACATTCATTCATGAAGGTTGTGGGGTTTTTACTTTTCAGTGAACCCTCAATGTATGGCTTTACTTTAACTATCCTTCAAATGACCTCATTCTTTTTTTGATGTATTAGGCAACATTCACTTCAGTGGCTTGTGGTAGTAATGGAAGTACATCTGATTTGTTTTAGGTAGCACTGTGTCCAAAAGAACCTTCAGCAGAAATCCTCTGAAACCCTTTTCAATATGTAAGAAAGCTGCTCCTTGAAGACCCAAGAAGTTCAGAGTTATTCAGTGAACACATTGTGTGGTTGCCTCTAGGTTTTCCTTCCAGCAGACACCTGTTTCACCATGTCATCCACTGATTTAGACATAAACCATTTAATTATAGTAGGAGCTTTCAGAAAGGTTTCTGCCTAGGTGGCCACTCTAAAGGTTAATCTCTTGCCTAGGATGGTTTGAAACTTCCTTTCGCAATGATTGAAGTTTCCAACCTGACTAGCAGTGTCAGGAACTAAAGTGTAGTTTCTAATAGAGTGGGATACCCATTTATCCTCACAGTGGTATTTTTCATGTTGTCCATTGGCTGAATAACTCTCTAGCTCAGCTGACCAAAGGAGAATGGTAAGTTGCTCTGCAAAGGCATATTTTATGTATTTTTTATGGAGCCCCTCCCACTAATACGACTAGCTAGATTATCTGTAAGGATATGCTCATTCTGAAACCACTGTTGATTAAATATGAGATGAATTTTTTTTCATGATAAGATGAAATTTTTTTAGAAGCTGTCATTGGAACATGCTTAGATTGCACTTGCTGTCAGCTTAACAGTCATGTTTCTGTGCCTTCCTCTAAATTCCTCTCCCAGCTGGGCTCTTTCATATCTTAGCATTAAAATAGTTCCTTTCTAATTAGACAGATCTCTGTCAGGATAATCATCTTGAGAACGTATGCTGTATTTTCATACCGTGTATTTTTTCACAGATCAGGCCTGTGCTTTATAATTTTTCAAAATCATAACTCACTGATAGATCTCTCACCAAGCAATCATCTCCTGTAACTGGTAATTAGTGTCCTGTCAGCTGATACCGGTAGGCATTACTGTTCATCTGCTGCCATCAGCAAGTTTACCTTAGATCATTTAGAATTATGATAGGTTTGATTATTTTCAAATTCTAGTTGTGAAGGTAGTATTCCAAAGCTGATGTGCAAACAGGAAAAAAAATATTATAGAGCAAATAAATACATTTTTGCATGCAAAGTGAATTTCTACAGAAGGGGTGTTTGTAAGCCCATGGTCATAAAAGTCAAAGCACACACAGTCGAGACTGAGTCTTGCTTGTGTCTGACTACAGAACAATTGTCTGGTCAAGGCTGTGAAGAACATCTGCTTTAATGACAATAACAGCAGTTAGAACAAAATTGAGATATCTCTGTTTCTTGCATTGCATAATACAAAGGATTTGTTTCCTGATATTTTTGGACTCAGAGACTTAGCGGAAGTGTGTATTTCTCAAAAATTAGATTTAAATAGTTCACTAAATAGCTCATTTTACTTTAGCTTTTTAGAAGCTGGTAATTGTTTATGTAAGTATCCTTAAAATATGAGAAATATGAGAAATGTGAAATCTTATCAATATTATGCTATTTTACAATTGCCACTCAATACTTGGCTTTGAAAGAAAAACTTCCCATCAGAAGAAAATTTTTAGTTAGCTCTTAGGTGCTGGATGACAGCTGTAAAATAACAGAGGACAACTACTGTGTTTTTTATGAAATGCTGATTCTATTTATTGTCCTTAGATATAGGAAGGAGTGCCTTATCTTATAAAAAATTGTATCGTAGAATAATGCAAGAATCACCACCATGCTGTTAAAATGAGTAGGGAAATACATATATAGTTGTTTTGCTTTGCTTTAACCTCAGGCAATGAAAAAATACCTTTTAGTCAGAATCAAATGGGTTTTGAATGTATTCAGATAGAGGGGTTTTGTTGGGGGAGTTTTGTTTTTTGTTTCTTTCTTCCTTTCTTTTGTGGATTGGAATTTTATTTCCACAAAACTGGTGATCTATTTGTTTGCAAAACTTCTAACACTAAGCACTGGTTACTCCAAAACTTCTTTTATTCAAATTGTCACCCTTGGGCTGTGCAGCCTGGCAGAACCAAGGTACATAGTTGAGAGGTAAAAAATTCCTACATTTTTAATAGGCTGCAATTAAATTCTATAGCAATACAGCTTACACTAAAAAATTACCACACTGACAGCTGCCAAAGCGATGTACTGGAAGTTAAGGTGTGTTTGTCTGACTTCAGAGATTGAAAAATGCTATTAATTGTAGTCATAGGAAAAGTCGTAGGAAAAGAAGACTTCTCTTAAAATGCACCGAAAAAGCAGTCTGTAAGAAGACTACTGCTTTCACGTGTATTTCTGACCCCATGGGTGTACGAAACACTTTTTTTACTTGGACTCGGGTTCTGCCCAGCACTCTGTGGAGCCAGGCTGCAGCACACGAGCTGCGGGCTGCAGGGGGCACTGCGGAGGAATCCAAAAAGTACTCGCTCTAAGTTAAACCGCGCTTCACAGCCCTCTCCTTCCCTCGCCTGATCACATTTTCCATTTCAGTTTTTTTTTTTAAATTATATGTTATTATTGTTATTGTTATTATTTAAAACCTCAAATCCCTACGCCCCTTCTATTTAAAACTTCAAATCCCTACACCCCTTCTTTTTTCCTCCTCTTTCTATTCGTACATTGAATCTTAACTATTCAATTCCATAGTTACTGGGGAGATTACAACACATCCCCCATCTCCAAATTAAGAGGCAAGAATCTCTATAATTGACTCAGGATTGCAGTTTCCCCTTGTTCTTACACTACTTCTGAGCAGAGCTGCAATTTCCCCCTGCTTGTTCTGTGATAATGTAGTAATCGATGATCATGAAGAACTTTAAGTGTCTTCACTGTGGTTTTCAAACTGATACTACAGAAAAGTTGTTTTGTTTGTTTTTTTGTTTTTTTTTTTTTTTCTGGGGGGAAGACGTGTTTGTTAATCCCAACGCAGGAAAGGTACTAATTGCTATTTTTATTTGTTCATTATGTTCTATCTCAACATAGTCATGAATTGTGGCAATAGGCATGAAATCAGCCTTAATTTCATACTGCTGAGCACTTAAAGAAGACAAAAACTGCTCTTTGTCACTGTATCTTAGAAATAGTATCCTATAGTAGTCTGCAATAGCAAAAATTAAGATGGTTCAAATCAGATTACATTACTAATACATGAGTTCCCGATTTTCTTTATATCAGCTGCATGTTAGAGAACACGGGTGTCTCTCTGCGATAATTCTATTCTATGTAGATATATTAAAAAAACTGGAAGTGCATTTCTCATAGGTAGAAAATAACAGTCAATGACAATTGTGGGTGCAATAGGTTCGTCTGCCAAATAGTTTAAAATTAGATTCCCAGGATGTTATTCTTGATCCATTAATCACCCGTGTTCTATATGGAGGCAGCCACCGTTCGCTTGAAAAAAATGTTGCTGCCCAACGTGTCATGTTTCTTCTGCTTAAAATAGAAAGTTCAGCCCCGTGCCGGGGAGGCGCACGGCTCCGCGCTCCGCTGCCATTCATTATGCAACAGTTGACACAGAAGGGAAAGGCGGCACACGCCGCTCGGCCGCGGGCTGCGGCCGCCTGCCCGCCGGACCCCCGCCTGCGCCCCCCGCCCGCCGCCCTGGCAGCCCGGGCCCGGCGCTGCCCTCGCTGCAGCCCCCAGCGTGGGCACGGCGCGCAGCGGCCACCGCCGGGTCCCGTGTGCCGGCCGGGAGGCGCCGCCCGCCCCCGCCGTGCGGGGAGGCCGCGGGGCCGGCAGGTGTCGGGCCCCGCTCACCGCCGCCCGCCCCACGCCGCCGCCACCGCCGGCGCTCATCAGCGCTACGGGAAAGCGCCATGTCCGCTCCTGCTGGGCGGCGTCCGTGCCGGGTTTTGCACCTTGTCCCCGGGTCTGCCTCACGGCCCAGAGGAGCCGCCGCCGCCGCGGTGTTTACTGAGCGCTCCTGTCCTGATATCACTCCGCTAGCATGGAGGAGGAGGAGGTGGAGGAGGAGAGCATTTGATCATTGTGATGGTGGCAGGAGGAGCAGCAGCCAGCACGACAGAGCAAAGCGTTAGGCTGTATTAGCTCGGCTTTCGGCAGAGACTTCAGAGCGCTACTTTTTTTTTTTTTTTTTTTTTTTTTTTCCTCTCCAGCTCGGTCCGGATTGTTCATGTGTTTACTTCCCCCAGCGCGAAGATTTGCTATTTAGGTTCCTGTTGAAATGCAACTGAGCAGCCAAAGTACTTTGCGAACACGGTGCGGCATAAATACCAAAACTTTTTTCTAGAAGGAAAATACAATAAGCAAGCGGCTTTGCCTGTCTTTTGATGCCGTGGAGTGCGAGTGAGTGTGCCGTGTGTGCCCAGCGTTTGCTTGTGCTTGGATGTGTGTGCGCGAACGTGCGTGTGAGCGGGCGTGTGTATGTGTGCGCATGTGGAGGGGCGCGTGTTTCTCCTTAAACATGGGGAGAGAAGGCTTTTGGCAAAATCTCCGGAAATCTCGTGGAATCTGTTTTGAAATAATGGATTATAAAAAAGAAAGAGAAGGAAAGGAACTGGTCTGATATCTCCTGGAGTTTGCTATGCTAAGTCGAATTGCTGCTGCTTAGTTTGTTGTGTGTGTGTGTGTGTGTGTGTGTGTGTGTGTGTGTGTGTTGGTTGTGTTGCTGGCGATAACCTTTTAGCACCTTGTCTATTGCCCTCCCCCCTTCCCTCTCTTTAAATGTTTTGGAGCTTCTCGAGGGAGATTGGCTGGGTGAAAAGAGAAACATTTGCTTGGGATCGCTGTTTCCCTGATACATGATGGTGCCCCCTTCCCCCCCTTCCCCGCTTCTGTAAAAAGTATCCCATCAGGACCCCCTAGGAGACTGTATGTGTGAAGTGTAGGATAAAAAGTTCTTCCAAAATAGTGTGCACGGGGAGGAGGATGGGGGATTTTGCAGCCCCCGCTGCCGCCGCGAATGGCAGCAGTATTTGCATCAACAATAACCTGAACAGCAGCCTCAGCGGGGCCGGTATCGGGGTTAACAGCACTCCCCACGGCCCTCCTGCTGCCGCTCCCGGTAACAATAACGCTAATAGTGGCGGCATTCCCAAGCACAGCACGGTGGTGGAGCGGCTAAGGCAGCGCATCGAGGGCTGCCGGCGGCACCATGTCAACTGCGAGAGCAGGTACCAGCAAGCCCAGGCGGAGCAGCTGGAGCTGGAGCGCAGGGACACGGTGAGCCTCTACCAGCGGACCCTGGAGCAGAGGGCCAAGAAAACGGGCACCGGCAGCAGCAGCAAGCAACAGCAGCAGAGCAAACAGCAGCAAGATGCTGAACCCGCCACGGCGGAGCAGAGGAACCACACGCTGATCATGGTAAGGGGATGCGGGCCGGGGGGCGGAGGAGTGGCTGTCAACTCCGCGTCGCTCGCCACTATGAGCTGGAGGTCGGCCCCGCAGCTTGTCAAAGCGGAGCGGGGCTCGTCTCAACTTTGGCGGCAGCAGGGTCTCTGGCGGGACGGGCAGGCGGGAGCTGGCGGGACGCTTTGCAACTTCTTCTGAGCTGGGGTGGAGGGAGAAGACAGTTCTTTTTTTATTATTATTATTTATTTATTTATTTTTTCCCTCGTCGCCTACGGAAGGGTAGAACTGCTCTGGAGTAAAGGGGAAGGAGGGGTGCCAGCCGTGCGCCGCGGGCTGCCGAGAACCGGGGGAGGGTTTTGTGTGTGCGTGTGTGTTTCGCCACGGTTTCAACGTACGGGGTGCTGGCCGCCCTTAAATCCCGCACAGAGGAAGGTGACTCCGCAGGCTGGACTGGAGGCTGGAAGAAAAGTTGGGCAGGTTTCTCGCTTGGGCTGCCCCGGCGCGCAGCAGCCCGGCTGCCCACGCGAGCTGAATCGCTTCCCAAAGTTTCCTTGGGATTTAAGGAGCTTAATGAGGAGCGGAGGGGGCGAAGGGGGCGGGGGCTGAGGTGGTAGGAGCGTAGCGGCAAGTAGGAAGCGGAGTTTCCCACTCCCAGGCTGCACTGATGATGAATAATAAGAGGAGGTACGGGGGGGAGCCGGGTGCTGCGCTCGGCAGAGCCTTATTTATAGCCGGTCGCGGCCGCCAGTAGTTGTGGTGGTGTTCGTCGCGGCTGACGGGGGCAGGCGGGGGACACGCGTGTGTGTCCTGACGTGTCCCCGCGCCGGGGCGGGGGTGCCCGGCGCTCGGGGGCGGGCACGGGGCAGCTGGGTCCTCGCAGTCTGCCGGGCTCACAATGGGCGGTGGAGAGCGGCGGGGAGGAGGGGAGGTGCGATGGCAGCGTGCGGTTTACAGGCTTCGCACGTCCCTCCCTCTCGCCTTCTCCCGCTGTGCGGGGAGGCGCGGCCGTTCGGGAGGGTCCAGCAGGGCGGCAGCTGCTGCCGGCCCCCGCCGGGGGAGGTCTCTGTGACAAAGCGGCGGGGTGGCGGTCATTCCTCTCGCTCGCTCCCCGTACGTGAGAGGAGGGAGCTTTGTGTTTCTCCGGGGCCGCGCCGAGCCTGCCCAGCCCCGGCCGCAGTGCCGCTTTAGTGCCGGGCAGCTCCTCCCCCTGCGGGACCCCGCGCAGCCCGGCGGGCAGCACCCTTCCCGCTGCTGTGCTGGGTGTTTTGCCTGCCCCCAGCCCCGATTCCTCACCGTGGGGTGGCTGGAGGTGGGGATCGCTTCGCCAGCGGCGAACAAAAGCTCAGCGCCGAGCGCTATCCCCGCCTTCTGGCCTCGGGAGCGCAACTCCCGGCAGCTCGGCGCATCTCCCGGCGGGGGAGCGGGGCCGGGGGGAGCGCGGCCAGGAGCCGTACAAAGCGGCGGGGATGGCAGAATGTGTGCATGTGCGCTTAGCAAACAGGAAGTAGAACGATCTCACTGACATCTTACTGCTCTCCTGGTATTACCAGCGAGGCATAACCGTGTTTCTCTTCCTTCTGGCGCCTTTCCTCAGGACCGAGGCTTTCAAATACACGGGGCACCACAGTACTTAGCCTCGGCTTACACCTACTCTCGAGGCAGCAACAGAGTTACTTCCTAAACCCCATGAACAGGGACTATCTTTTCGTCAGCCCAACTGTCCTCAAATCCTTTTTCACATCTCATGTCGTTTTCACAAGACACAGAAAATGGGCTGGAGGCATAGGAGTAATTCTCAGAATTACTTCTCTCCAGGGCAGCGTTGTGGTGTGCTGTGTCCCCATCCAGCTCCAAAGCAGCTGGGGTGCTTCTGGGCCTAGGCTAGTGGTGGGTTGTCCTTTCCCCTTATTCCCAAGTCCCGGTGCTGAAGCATTATAGCCAGAATTTTTAGATAAGCAGGTCATTGGTCTTCCCTTGAAGATGTTTTTTGATGATTGACAGAAAGCCAAACCTATAATGTGAGAATTGTAGAACCGAAATAACTAAAGGAGGAAGTGCAGTTTCAGCTCTCACTGTTACTGGATTCTTTCTGATTGGGACATTTGAACAGCTAAAAGTAGCCTAACTAAGGGGTAGTTTGCTATGAAATTCATCTTAACTCCGTCCCTGTGCTGTGATTTTTATGTTGTTTAAATATACTCAATGTGCCTTATGATCTTAATCTTAGAAACATAAATTCTACTGCCTTATTACAAAGAAGACCCATTTCCATTTTTTAAAAGAAAATACACAAATGTTGCCAAAAATCTAGACATGTAATTTGCTTTGTTTCACTTGTAAAGTGTCAATTATGATTTTTGACTAGTGTCTAAGAACACTGAGGAACATCCATGGGAACATGAAAGCAATACTTAAAAGCCAAGAAATTACACTTTTTTAAGCAATTGAAAAGTATTTTGTTGGAGTCATTTACACTTTTTGCAGTAAAACCAAATGCAAACTCCCAAACTTCTAAATTTCTAGCAATTGTAACAGTGTGGTAAGTTTAACTGTTTATGTGCATCATAATTTTTATTTAGCAAAACAATTCAACTTAGACTTTTTTTTTTTTCATGAGGAAAAAGTTAACTATATTTAGGTGTTTTCTCCCTTTCTTTATTCTCTGGTAAACTCCTGTGGAGAGCTTTACAGTGGAATGATCATAGATACCATACTGTTTTACTCTTCACACAAAAATCATTACTAAATTTTTCCCTCTTATTATTAAACTGCATGATTTGGAAAATAAGCTGTTTGGATTAAATTACAACAAACACAACTGGGACAGCAATAAATGTTTTTTTCTAATTATTTTGTTTTTAATCAAAGCAAATGAAAGGAAAATATAATCTGTGTGTGTGTGTCTGTATGTATGTATGTGTCCTCCAAACTGAGAGATGTTGAGAAGGGAGGAGAGCTGTGCTTAATCCAGGCAGACAGTCACCCAACAAACCTTCCCAGAAGTAGGTACTGACACATGCTAAGTGCCCTTCAGCAAGCTGGGTAAAAAACAAAAAACATATTTGGGAGACAATTATTTAATGACATGCACTCAGATTTTCTTCACTGGATAGAGTACAATGATGCTTGTTGCATCCTCTCTCACAGACCTGATGGAAGACACTGTGCAGTTTCCACTGTTTAGAACTATTTGTCAATTGACAAGAGGTTGTCAATGGAAGCCTTTTGTAAAAATGGGGTGTGGGAGCATAGGTTTGGCTGTATATCATGAGTTGCTGATCTACCCTGAATTTGCATCTTGTTAGAAAGTTTTCACTTGCTGATTTTGAAATACCTGGATTTATAACTACTTCAACCTCTTCTGTTGAGGAGAACAGTGGGTTGCAGAACTAGTTTGCTCACACATAGGCTGAGATTGGGGTGTACAGATTAAAATTGTTTATAAGTGTCTGTGGGCCCTTTCTCCCTCACTACAGTTCAACCTGGCAAAAACCAAAGTTGTTTTCTGTGATTTTGAGTTGGATTATTAAAATGCTGTACCAGCCTGGCTTTCAGAGGAGGTATTAGGAAAATTTGCAATTCATCCAAAACTCTGCTGCTCATCGTTGGATTGGTTCCAAGAAATATAAACATATTATATCAGTTCTTTGGTTCTTTGTGAGGTAATCTACTTTCTTGTTTCCTTCTTTCAGTGCAAGTCTTCTTGGCTCTGCATCCACACAATGTTATTGTGTGGAGTTCAGAGGTGTGTGTATACACATACATTATATATATAATAAATTATGTATAGGTAGTATATAATAGCCAAATACATAATAACAACTTCAATATCACCTCTGTTTCTTATCCCATGCTGTTCTTACCATGCAATTTTTGTCCAGTGACATGTGTAATTATCACATTTGTTCTCTAGTGCATATTTATTTGCATCTGAGCTCTCTTGTGAACTATAAAGAGGCTGGAGCTATTTTCCTATTTTAAGGATCCTCGAGACTTTTTACAATTTAATTTAGCATTACTGTGGGTTTGATAGCCACTGTCTTACTGTCCATTTCTAACACTAAACCTGGTTCTTAGGAAATTGTGTTTTAAACACCTAAACATAAAATGTTATTTAGAACAGAGACATTAGTGACAGAAGTCAAATGACCTATTAGATCATCTTTTCTGTTCCCCTGCCAAAGCATACAATGCCAATTCAGAATTAGTTTAAAGTCTGAGAAAACACATCTTGAAATACATGGTATTTTCCAGTACTGCTCTTTAACCATTCTGGGCTAACACACTACCTTCCAGAAGTTAATGATCACACTGCACTTCTGCTTGAGGGAAGGAAAAAGGCCACTCCTTTCAGCTTTCTCTGTGTAAGGACAGAAGATGTGTCCAGAATTACAGAAATCTGGTTATATATCTTCCTTGTTGATAGATTGTAGCATTATATTAGGAACAGCAAAAGTAACTACGTAGATTCTCTAGCTTTGGTGCAAAAGAGAGTAAGTTTTTTTCCAGAGTAAGTTTTATCTTCCAGATCTTCTTTTATAGACAGTTCTGAGAAGGTCCAAAAAGGGAAGACTCTCACTGGTCGTGAAACCAACACATCACCATCATTGGACAGTTAGGAACACCACCCCTTGACTGTTTCTTACAAGAAAACAAGGCAACAAACAACACCTGCAAAGGTTGTTTTCTCTCACCAAGGACTGTTTGGATTCCTCCTTGTGATTTCTCAGGCTAGAGTGAGAAAGTTGTGTGACTTAGTTTCACACAGACACTGTGCTCCCTGCGTGATTTCTCACATGCAACATCCAGAGTAGATATTCCACCACAGAAAAGTAGTTTCTCCCTTGACCCAAGTCTCTTATTTTTCTTGAAAAAGGTATCCAGAGTGAAAAGTGGAACATCTTAATTTGTCTTAGTGATTCATGGATAATGCCGGTAATGTAATTGAGTATTGCAGAATGTTGCCAGGCTTATGAGAAGTTTGTTAAAGCTCACACTTGCTGTATTTAATATATACTTGTGCATATGTTCACAAACCTGAGCACATTTCTTGTGTTCCTTCTTGTGTAATATTGCTATTCAACTTTACAGGTGCTTAGGAGTTCATCAGTCACACTATAGGAAAAGTCTATTTCTCTGGCATTGCAAAGATGAAAAAAGAAGATAATTTTTAGCCGTTTTGTTTTATTTTCCACAAACGGTCAAATACTTATAGCCCTTACTCATGCCTGATGACTAAGTAAGATTAAGCATCTCTTCAGTTAATAAGCTATGACTGATCTTGCTCACACAGGGGTAAAGTCAGTAGTAAATACACAACAGGGATGATATGAGAATTAAATCCCAGCCAACAATACTCCTCTTTCATAAGCATCATAGAAGGAGTCATTGTGTAACCCTTTTTATTTTCCTTTTCCTATAAGGGTGGATCTCTGTGTCTTTCTTACTCCACTGGACTCTCCCATTTGTTTTCTCCTTTTCATACCAACGCTTGATGCGTCTGTGTGATTATTGTCCTTCAGGACAAGGAGTTTTTGTGCTGACCTCCTTTAGCAGCTAGTCAGCACAATAGGTTTCAGTTTAGCAAACTGAAAAGAATGAAGAGACTCTTCACTTCAAGCACTGCTAGGCTCTGATGACCTTTAATGCTCTGATGGAAATTGTGTCTCTTTCAAAGACAGTGGCTTGGGTTATTACAAACCATAGCTGGAGCAGGGCAGGTTGCATTTTGACACAAGGTATCCAGTCATAGCGAAATCTCAGCTTCAGATTGACCAAGCAAAATGTTTTGAAAGTCCTGTAGTGAAATTCTAGGCATTAAGTTCAGCAACAACATCTTTGTCTGGAACACATAAAAAACTCGTTCTGCTAATGCAGCGCCAAATATATTAACGTGATTGTGTTAGGACAATTGGTTGCATTTAGATTAACCTCAATTTACAGTAACTTGACCTAAAGCTTAAGGCTTCACAAATGGCTTCAGCTGGTGTAACCTGAGCTGCCACCACAGAGGAAGTCTCCTCTTTCCTCCTCTTGTCGGGGGCTGTGTTTGTTGCCTTTGCTAAGGGTGGCTCTTGCTTGTGTAGCGCCACGGCCAGAGGTTCACTGAGCAGGTAGGGAGGGCAGACACACTTACTCCTTTTCTTCTGGGTTAGTTTTCAGCTGGCTCAGATCCATCATTTGTTTGACTGTCCCTCCCGTGGGTAGCAGAGTCTTACAGTACCTTAATCCTCTTGTGAAACTCAACCCTTATCCCAGGATAAACAGCTGTGACCTCTTAGTTCAAACATGCTTACCTGGTAGCATACATTGAACCTCAGCTAAGTTACACCTAGTGTCAGTGCACAGTTCTATTCCTGAGCACAGACACTGAAACAGGGGCAGCTGTATGTAGCAAAGGAGTCAGGGTTCATTTTTATTTAAACATTTGCATGTATAAGACATTTGGTTGCATATTACTCCAATATGTATAATTCATGTGAGAGATGTGCTTGGATTAGCAGAGGTTTAAGAACAGGCCTGGCAGCCATTTAACTGCTGACTGGAATCCTTCGAGTGTGTTATTTTGTGAATTGAAATGTGAGGTACAATCTCTAACTGGAGTTGCAAACCTGTAATCAGTTTTGCAGTCTGGGATCTCACAGGCTGTTCAGATAAGCAGCATGCTTGTACATTCAGTGAGAATTTGGGAGCCTTAACCATCTGAAACATATTTCCCTTGTTTGCCTAAGCTGGTGAATCACAAAATCATGTAACTTTGATTGCTCTTTTGCTTCCCTCTTACTTATTTTAGTTTCCCGATGTTAGTAGCTCAAAAGTCACTTCAAATTGCTCCTGTCCTGTTTGCTTTCTGAATACTTGAAACTCAGTTGCATAGGGCTTAAGAGAAAATGTCTTTTTAAACTCACAGTAGTTAATAAGATTGCAGCTGCAAAATTCTGTGCTTACAGGAAGAGTTGCCTTCTTTCAAGACTTCCCTCTTTCAGACTGATTTTGTTTGCCTCCACACACCATTAAAATTGGTGACGAGATAAGAATACTCCAATCTTTGGTTGACCTGAGAGAAGTGTGTCTACCCATGGGAACTTTGCACTTTCTAGAAGTTTATGAAAGTGCTAAAGCTAATGCTGTAGTGCTGTTGGTAGCAGAGATGATCTATTGCCATTTGCTTGCTGTCAGTTCTTCACAACCACAGGAAAGAGGTTTGAATTATGACTTTCAGAATAACTAAGGGAATAAACAGAAAGATCAACAGGACAAGGATTTTTTTTTTCCTTTTTTTTTTATTACTTTCTGTAGGGTTTTCATGTAAGGCTTTGAAGTGTCTTTTAAGTTCTCGGCTCTCATCAAGCGAAGCTTAGTATTGTGCTTTCAATGATGGAAGGTGGGGCTGTGCATCTTCCCTTCCTCTTGTCTTCACTTTTCTGTCTCCTCCCTACATTACTTTTACTATGTGCCATACAGTAACACTTCAGGTTTAATAGAACAATTCAACTTAATTTTCTTCTGCTCTTCGGATTTGGAGGAACAATTGTCCAGTGCTGCAGTGAAGGTGTAGTTTTTCTGCATCGTCTTTATGATGCTTGTGACAATCTCAGGCCAATTCAGAAAGTTCTTGGATATTGTGTACCTTGAAAAAGAGCAGAGAATTGGTTTTTAACTTTACTCTGACCCCGGGCAGCATCACAACCAAGAAGCCAATATGCCTATGTGTATAAACCAGTACCTGTACTTACATGCTCGTTTTTAAAGTGTACTCCAAATCAAAGTGATAAGATTTATGATCGGTTTCAATGGTGAAAAGGGATGTAACAGTCCAACAAGTTTAAGAATCGCTGATACCTACCCATTTTCTATATTTTCTATATTCTCATTCTCCTTCTCTTTTCTTTAGCTCATATCTAATCTTCTGTGATGTTTTGGCACTTCTGAATTGTGTTTAATCTAAAGGAGGAATGGAGGTGGCTGTGGCACGGAGGTTGTAGAAGAATTCTGGAAAATATAGGATTTTTTTAATAATTTAAGATAATTCCTTACATTTAGGAGGATGGATCAACACTTTGCATAAAAAGAAATTGTTGCATTCCTTACCCCTTCTGTTTATGCAGAATATTGTATTTCAGACTCTGTAGCATCTGAAAAAAATTACTTTAAATCTGCCTTACCTTGCACTAGTTGCCTTTGGACTGCTAAACTGATTGTTCCATTTCAGCTGTGATCTGTGCTGCTGTTCCTATTTGTCTTCAGAGCTGGTGGCTGTTGTTCTGATTTCTCTGGATTGCATTCCAGTGCATAACTGAGGCAGCAGAAGGAAAACTGCAATTGACATTAAATAATAATTTTTTAATGATGTGTCCAGCAAGCAGTGTTGCTATTCATTATACGTATTTTTAGTTGTCATCAAAGCTGGTAATGTAGCTTTGAAGGCTTTAGTGGACTCATGCAGAAGACTGTAGATTTCTGTAACTGAGTGGGGGTCAGTCAAAAAAATCTGTAGGTCCTTTTTATTGTATATTTCTGGGCTGAGCTTGCAGTCTTTGCCTTCCAGTAAAAGTGGAGATAGGAGATATGATACTGAGGTTGCAGTGCTGTCTCTCTCTTTTTTTTTTTTTTTTTTTTTTCTTTTCTTTTACTTATGCCAGGTAGCTTGTACACTGAAAGCTTTAAAGGCTGGATTGCTGCAATTTTGAAAATTTACCAGAGATAATTTGACTTTACATTTTTTTCACCCCATAGGATTTTGCTGGAGCTTATTTTTTCTAACCCATTTTAATATGTGTTCTACATCATGCAAAACAACAAACCCCCCTCCCCCCACTTATTTTCTCTCCTCCATTTTATTTACAACCAAACAAAACCACTTTATGGTCACAATAAGGTTTACTGCCCTTCTCAGTAATATTTTTGCTGTGGAAAATGTCAGCAGTGGATAAGGGTGGATGAAGAATTACGAATGTAGAACAGAAAAACCAAAATTAATTTTGAGTAGTAGCATTGAAAATTTCACCTACCACTGTGATAAAGTGTCTGTTTACTTACAGCCAGACAGGGTTTCTGGGATGTTAGGCATGGGCTATATTCTTTTCCACTTAATGGTGTCTTCACATGGTACTGCCTTGGGGGGTTCATTAGATGAAGCCGCTGAATTAAAGTTTTGCTGCCATGAAACAGGGTGGTCTCAGGGCTGCAGTCCTGCACCTACAGTCTGGCTGTTGTACTAATGTAGGAGGAAAATTAGCTGTCTAGGAGGAAAACAGTAGGGCTTTTTTAGGTGTAAGGTGAAGGTACATGGTGCTGTACCGGGGGAGATGGACTAGAGGAAAGGGGAGGCAGAAGGTCCTATGTAGTTTGCTTTAAACTTCAGTAGCTCTTGTAATCAAGTTGATCAACAATTCAAAATATCTCCTGTAATTTTGTGTCTGCTGTCCTTTAGAGCTCTTCAAAGACAGCAGTTTTATTCCCAGGATTCATGCATGGAGATACAGGTATGCATTTCCATGGACAAACCAGTTCTTCATATTAGGAAAAGTTTCTTTGCTGAAAAGGTGGTCAGGTATTGTATCATGCTGCCCAGGGAAGTGTTGGAGTCAAAAATCCTTGAGATATTTAAGAAATGTAGATGTGACACTTAAGGACCTGGTTTAGTGATGGGCTTGGCTATGCTGGGTTAATGGCTGGACTCAGTGACCTTGAGGGTCTTTTCCAACCTGCCAGTTGAAAGCCTGGTAGTTGTGGTGCATTACTAGAGTTAATTTGGAAGTGAAATGCTTATACAGTTTATGGACCATCAGGTAGAACATTACTGGAAGTGTCTTTAGGAATGCTGCTATAGTTATTCTTAAGGGTGAAGTGATGATGCAAAGTGTAAAGGATGATGAGGAGAATATCTTTTCAATCCAATCTAGTCCAAAGAAGACATCAGCTGGCCACAGCATAGATTTGTATCAAGTAGGTGATAACTGTCCTTCCTTTGTGAGGAAAAAAAAAGAAGGGGTGGGATGGGCTTGTGTTCATATTTTTTTTTGTTTGCTAATTTCCTTCTGAAAATTTATAAACTTGTTCACTTGATAAAAGAAGGAAAAACATAGTTTTGCTTATCTTTGCAGTATGATGATTGTATTTTTATTTTTTTTAGGATGCTCAATGTGTTGTGCTTATTTTAATTCCATGTAGAACAATAACTAGGTTAAGTAATTATGAAAAGCCCACATAAAAAGTTATCACCATTGTGATGTTTTGACTTGCATATGGAACTTGAGGAAACATTGAAGCAAGGGCCTGTGTCCAAGACAGACACTCATATGTCATTTTATTTTCCTTCTATCTGAACCCAAGTCTGGGAAATAAAATCATTTTATAAGTTAGCAATGAAAAAGTTCAGTGGGATTTTTTTGTTTGGGATTTTTTGTATACGTGTTTGTCCTGCTTTCTCAGATATTTTATTTCAGAATTAGTTCATTTGCTAGAATCCAACCTGTTAGCACAATAGGTAGATAAGAGTATTAGCAATATTGGTGTTTCTAGTGCAGTGCGTTCCCTATGTTAAGTTTCACTAGTAACCACTAGTGGAGAAGAGATTGTTTCTGGTTTGAAAATTATTTACTTCCCAAATCTGTTATTTATCTCTTGTGGGTAGCAAGAGATCTTAGCATCTTTTGGATGCATGCTGAAGATGTATCATAAAGTCAAATAAAGGATTTATGGGAGCAGGTTTTGACTGGCTAGCTTGTCCCTAAATAATGTCAGGAGCAAATGTACTGCTTGTCTCAAACAACAGTAAAATATGTGACAAATTTTGTCTAAAGTACTTGGTATCTCATTTTTTTTTTCACTTTTACAATATGACTTTTTGTTTAAGAGAAGATTTTCTAAGCTCTTCATCTATAAACTTAGACATTTGTAAATGTAGAAAGATAACTGCTAACTGAGGCCAGCAAGTGAAAAACAATGAATGAGTCATATATACCAGGCTCTGTAAGCAACATAGCACAAACAAACTCATAAAATATTTCATAATTTTCAGAGGTGCTTTTTGTTTACAAATACACAGTTCTTACATGATTCAAGGTTTAGTATTTAAGCTGAGGATGAAATGTCTTTCCTGTTGTAAAGGGAAGAAACTAAATGCCTACAGCTGCATAAAACTTCTATTAATGTGATATCAGGCATTTTTTTAAATTAGACAAGATCCCTATTTTTTCAATTTTATAATATACATTTTTTGCAAGAGTTAATTTTATAGGTTATATTTCTTGCCTTTTGACCTTGGTTTGGTTGGGGGTTTTGTGAGATGGTTTTTTTTTTTCTATTCTTGAGTGGTTTTTGGTTGACTGGTTTTGTGGATTGGAAGGAGAAACAAGAAGGCTTCAGAAATGCAGAGACCTGAGGAAGCAGATAGGAGGACAGGAAAAAAGTGTAGGACAGAAGATGGATGGAGCCCAGACTGGGGTAGACAGAGTGCAGCTAAGCCGACATCAGCTGTAATGGAAGGACAGAAATATAAAGGAGGGTTTTGGACTTATTGAACCAGGCTGAAGATTAGAACTTTGCCCATGTACTTGGGCTTCACAAAGACAGTGAGAGCACAGGTAGTTGTAGTGAGCCCAGTTTTTGCCACCTCTAGTAGACAGAATTTGGGCACTTAGCAGGGCCATACTTATGATCAGCTGCAAATATCAGGCAAATTAGTTTGCTTTGGTTTTCTTGCTTTTCCAAGTCTTATGTCCATCAGAGCATTACAGTGCGTTGTTATGCTAGCTGATATTCTGCACTGCCATTATCTGGGTGGTGGCCTTTGTTTTGTTAAGATTTCAGGAATTCTAAACACTTTCCAGTGACACAACTAATGAATATGTATGGAAATCAATCAGCAAATGTAAGACTCTGGACAGCAGACTTGCTTTTCTTAGTTACCTGTTGCATATTCCCTGAAAGTCACCAGCAGTTCATGTGAAAATCATTACCTGGGTAACTTCTTACATATTAATAATGGACACTTGTGTATTTTAAATCATTTATGTCCAAATCCTATTTGCACATTGCTAAAGTTGGTTAAGTAAGTGGTGTAGGTTTTTCTTCCTTCTGATGTATTAGCTTTGCTAAGCTAATTTCAATTGCATTTCAATGCATTTTTTTCTCCACTCTGCATATGTCCATTGCTAATATTAATCAGTTTTTAGAAGTTATTGCTGTGGCAGGTAGAAGGCAACGTGTATTTCTCAAACCAGTGGAACAAGTGGAAAGTATTTTAGGTGGTGTAGGCACAGTGTTTTAGTGGCTGATTGTGATACTGTTTTCTGATGGAGAGAACTGCTCAGCATTGTGCTGCAGGCACAATCAATAGCTACGTGAGATTTCCTTTCCCTTGGGAGATACTGTCTCATATTTTGGGAAGGGAAGGAGCAAGTTTCTGTCCCTGAGGTCAAAATGAACACCAAACAGCCAGGATTTTTACAAGATTTACAGTTTAATAAGCCTCAGTTATAGTCATGTCCTCTTCTTGTTCAAGCAATTCTAGCTGTGTCGTAGTGTGTGAAGTTGGTGCTTCAGATATTTGCAGTGATTTGCATATTCTTAAACAGGTTAACTTGAAAATTAGTGCTGTTTTTCATCAGACCTATATGGGCCACTACTCTCTTGGAAAAAGAGTTGGGTTTTTCCACAAGAATTAAGAACTCTTCACAATGTTTTGTAATATGATTTGTATGATCTTAAAGTTCGCCTTTTGCAGACTTAGATTGTTTGGGGAGTTGACAGAACTAAGTTTTATATGCCATATTTCATGTTTCAGTCATAATACTGAGATGTTAGCATTACATCAATTAGTAATCATTCATAATATTGGTATTTCAGTGAGGGTCTTTGTGTCACAGAGTTGCCTTCTTTGGTCTGGAGGGTGGCAGAAGGACATACGTAGCTGACTATGCATTTTTGGCACAATGTTTTATCTATCTAAGAAGTACCTGAGCTCAGTTTGGATAATTTGACTTTGAAGTAAAAAACAAAGAATGATATGAACATACCATGATATGAACAGCAACTTATTGTTGGGAGGGCATGGGAAAATCCAACCAGTTTCACACCTAGTATGTAGGCTGTTCCATGAGAGAGACCCTTTCCTTTCCCCTGTGTGAAAAACGAGGTTCACATAATTTTTATAGAATTTAAAAGTTTAATAGAAAGACAATTAGGAGATAAAAATGAAGTAAAGTATACAGATACGGCTGGGTGTCTCTGCATTCAGCCAAGAGAGTACACCTTATTAACAAAGGATTGTCCCTTAAAAACAGAAATCTTACTACATATTCATAAATTCTTATACATAATTCAAACATTCATCTTAAGTTTTGGATGTTTCTTTGTTTAGTTTTTGACTCGCCCCCTTCTCAATAAATCAATCTTCTTGGCTCCACCGAGTTTTACATTCCCTGATAACAGAAATGCAATAAATTCCTCCCCCAGAGCTCTGGTCACTGCTGTCCTCATCTGGACAAGATAATCTAAGAATGCAGGGGGGTCTGTAACCATCTTTTCCAGTCTTTGAGTTATACAAACAAAAGTAGTTTTTGTTTTAATACTATGCCATAGCTCAACATACATGTATATTATACTACTATTTCTAAGTTTCATCAATAACAGAAATAGAAGGAACTATATTAATATAACAAAGTTTTCTGACCTTATACATATAACATTCATTTTAATATTTGTGAAAAGCCAACAATATAATATATATCTATAACACCTGGGACTGTACAACTGTATGGAAGGTCTCATGTTATTTTGGTAATATTAAGTAATAGCGTGCTTATTTTCCTCTCTCATTATTGACAGCTGTGGTTTTGTGTTGCTTTTTTTGTTCTGTAAATATCAATAGGAGTCATTCTCTTACTCTTATTTATGTTATAAAAAGATTGTATAATGAGATATAAAAGGTGCCCTAGAACTTCAATTTAGTTCATCTTTAAGACACTGAACATGTAAGAAAGGAGACAAATTGAAAGATGTCTGTGGTGACAGAAGTGAAATCTTACTGGTATTTAGAACAGATAGAAATATTTAGAACAAATTTGGGGGTACATCTTGGAAAGTTACTGCTGACAGGCAGAACCCAATACTTGCATAAAGAACTATCCTAATTCCTGTAAGAAGGTGAGTTTTGGAAAACTGTGGAAAAAAAGATATTCCATAAATCCTTAACTTATTTCTTACATTTGAGCCATTTATATGGATGATTTTATTAAAAACATTTTTTCTGTCATACATCAGCACTTCCTGGCCCTGTTTTCCAATACTCCCTCTACATAAATTTTAGTTCTAAACCTGTAGAATTTAGAAAACCAGAGCTGTCTTTTCTCAAAGTTAAGAAAAATAATTTGTGTATAGGAAATTTCTGGAACTCCTTTGCATCTCTAACAGAAAAAACCCCTTCCTCCCTGAAAGCTAAGAATCCACAAACTGTAAGCTGTTAAAAAGTAATACAGACCTTAAGAGCCACATGTCAAGTGCAAGATATTTTTCCAAGTTTAGGAGATATTAGGTTCATATGATTGTTGAGATATGTTGGCTGGGCTCGTGACTGAAAGGAAGAAGAGGAAAAAAACCTTTTTTTTTAAACTTTTTTTTTTTCCTTGTTTCTTTCTTCTTGTTTCTTTTTTTTTATTCCCCCCCATTTCCCCCCAGCCCTTTCCCCCCCCACTTTTCCTCTCTTCCCCCCTTTTTTTTCCTTTTCCCTTTCCTTTTTCTTTCTGTGGTAGGGGCTTGGGTCAGTCCTTCAAGGGGAAGAGACACAAATCTTCTGAATTTGTACTGTTTATGAGTGTAATTTGATATAACTGATGTAAAAACACATAAATACTGTATTTCTAATTCCTCACAGTAAACTGTACTGCATTTCATATATGTGTGGATATTTTAGTGCAGCCACTGTATGATTGGTTTTGTTCTGCATAGGTGATGCCCACTGGTGGTTCAGTTTTTATAAGAAAAGATACTTTCACAAGTTCTTTAGTTCTTTTTAATAATAGATGTGTTCTGTTGCTCTATCACTCTTTGTAGCAGAGGGTGTTGCATTAGTTTTTTAAGTGTTCAGGGCAGAGCCACACAAGAAGTCTTTCCAATTCAGTGGCCTCATGTTGAAATTTATCATGAGACAGTACAATTAATACAGAGAGAACCTTGCAGTGAGTAATGGATTTATTTAGGGTAAATGTGTGTTTTGACAACTGGGACCATACTTTTCATTTCCGTTTGGAAGGTGGAAGTTTGAAGAATTGGAGGGTTCTGACACTTTAAGAAAATTATGTGATTGGTAAAAGGCTTCATTTCCTCCAAAATCACTTTTCTGCAAAGGCCTTTCATCCTGGCACAGCTAAGTAAGTTTAGTTCCTCCCAGGGAAGTGTGGGGAGTAAAAGCTCACAGCAAAACTCCTTCTGTTTCTGCAACAGTTTTACTGGCTGCTTCCATTCAGTACCCCGTTATTACTGCATACAGATTTATCTCAATAACGGCTCAGTCACATAAAGGAGATGAAGTTTCAGAGCTAGGTAATTTTTAAAATTTGTTTAGTATTGGCTTTATTCTTTCTGACTGAAGCTTCTCTCAGGTGTAGACCACTGCTTTTAAGAAAACTGGATTGTAATCTGGTCATTTGAGCTAGATGTATGGGAATGGAGAATTGGCAATATCTTTCCCAGTGGTGGTATGTGAAACTATTTTCATTTAGTGTGATGTTAGGAGAAACATATTCTGACCTATATAGTAACAAAGGCTGCAGGTTTTCCTCAGCACAGCCAAAAACTGCATGCATCTTTAATTTTAGTAGCAAATAGCTAGTTTTGGAAGTTTAGTTTGGAAGGGCTAATTCTACACAGCCAGGAGACCCTGATGAGCAAAAATAAAATTCAGTTTCATTTCAGTGTCTATTCTCAAGGTGATGCTAGCTCTTTATTTTTAGAGTAGTTACACCTGTCTATGTTAGTCCAGGAAATGAGGAAGCACTGGGAAAAGGGCATTAATCTGCCCCCTTATGCCACCAGCAGCACAAGGTAAAAAAGAAATAAGGCCGTACTGCTGGTTTCTTGTTCCCTGGTGTCCTGTTGGATCCATCCAAACATCTGAGTTTACTGGTCAAGCTAGAGAAAAGTATTGTAGGAGGCAGAAACTCCTGATCCCTGGTCAAGATGTACTGAGCTATAGGCTTATCCCTTCACTTGCATGATTTCAGGGTTTTGGGGTTTTTTTTGGAGGATAAACAAGAGCATCAAAAGATAATTTCTTCCATATTTAATATTAAAAGCACTTATTAGTTTAATACATTTATATGAGCAAGTACATTAGGCACTTTAATGAATTAAGCAAAGCAATTATAAATGCTGAAATGAAGTATACTCTTAAAATACAAGTTAAGGGAAGCATATAAATTACTTAAATCTCTACAAAGGGTAAGGTGTTATAAGTTGGACAGCATGCAGAGCCCATTCCCACAATTAAAAAATAAATGAAAATCCTTGACACTATTCCTGTGTGCAGGGGGAAACCCCTGGTAATAAGCTTTGAGCTCACATGCTATCCTGGATATAAAAATAGCCAGCTGTCCAGGCTGTGCAGGGCCGCAAGGAGGCTTAGGAGGCAGGAGATGTACACTCTTGTTCATTGTGTGATGTGCTGGTCAGCAGTGGCCAAAGCACTAGTGTCCTTCTGGTGCTAAAACCCAGCTGTTGGGTGAATGGTTTTGAGGTAGAGTAGCAAACACTTAAAAAGGTATTTAAGAATAAAGATAGAATAAAGGTAAGAATAAGAATAAAGATAAGAATAAGAATATTCTTAAGAATAAAGATACATTTTACTAAGAAGGTAAAAAATGTGTGTCCCTTTCATAGTCCACGTCTCATATTCTGATTTTTATTCATTTTAATTTTTTTTTTTTTTATTTGATATTTTTCTGCAGTGGTTTCTTCCATTGCACTTTGTTCAGTGTCTCTCACTCACATTGTGCAGTGGGCAAAAGATTTGACAAGAGCTTTAAAACAAACATAGTATTTCTGCCTTAGTTTTTCCTATTTTTGGCATGGACTGATGTGTAAGAAACACTCACAGATTCACAGTAGCTTTGAGCACTTTTATATGGATGTATTCCTGACTGCCCTGTTTCAGCTTCTGCCCTAGAAAGTTGACAGAGGCAACAAGGGAAGAATTCACTAAGACAGAAGAAAGAACCCCAGGGTGGATTATCCTGGTAAAAGTAGCAGTTCTTGGTGTCTTTCTCAAGAACTGCTACCATATTTAGTAAAACAGATTAGTCTGGGGAAAGGAAAAATCTGCTGCCTTTTTTTTCTGCAAACAGAAATGATGCTGCTCTTTCAAGGTGAAGGAGGATACAGGGAGCCTAAAATTAAGCCGTATCTGTTCATCACTACAGAGCAGTCTGAAGGGTTTCTTTCAAATTTCCCATGGCATGGTTCCTGTCACAGTAGAGAAAACACTGATAGCAGTGTCCTACCCCTTACATGCGCTTCATCTGGATTTTCATGTAATTCACATACTTCAATGGCATTAGAATAGTAAGACAAGAAATTTTGAAACAAGATATAAATATTTACAATATCATATCCTAATGATCCTTTTTCTCAGGCCCATAAAGAACTCTTCCTCTCCCAGGTTTTGAGGTGTTTATAGAGCCATAGAATGGGTTGGGATCTTAAAGATCATTTACTTCCATCCCCCTTGCCACTGACAGGGAAACTTTCCACCAGACCAAGTTGCTCAAAGCCCCATCCAACCTTATGCTATGGTACTCTAATTGCAGTCTGTGTTCCAAAAAGATAATTCAAAATTATCCAAGTTAAACTGATGGATGAGGGTGATTTTTTTCCCCCACATATATCAGCTGCAGTTATTCTTTTGTGAGTTGTTTGTAATAGGTGTTTATTTCAGTTTCTCTGCTCAGGCCCTTGTTTGGTGTGTGATTTGATTTTTTTTTTTCTTTTTTTAGTACAAACACACAGACACACATACACACACACTCTCCCCACCTGAAACACTGAATTTTACCTAGTTCTTAATTCAGATTGATGAGCTCTATTAGTAAAGTTAAAATTAATTTTCAAAACACAAATCAGATGTGAAAATAGGATAGTTTATGCCTAAACTTGCTGTCACCTGTTAAAATAATCCAGCCAATTAAAACTGAGCACCATATTTGTATTGAAATTTTGAAGGAAATTGTACCAGCAGAGGCTGATATTTAGGAAGTATTCTGGAATGAAGGGTCTTAAAATTTGAAACAAGGCAATAGAAGACTTCTGTGCTGATACTGACATGGTGTGTTCATCAGTTTACTAGAGTCTATTAGTTTGTTTAAGGCTGAAAGCTGAGTGTGAAATCAGCTGGAAGAGATTTCTCCTTCCCATAAGGTGAAAGCCAAGGTATCCACTAATCTTTAAACATTTGTAAATGCAGCAAAAACACAGTTTGATAAAGTTTTATTCTTACATAACAGGTGCACTGAAGATATTTTTAAAAATTAAGTTGAAAACAGTATTTTGCTGTATTAATGCAGAGTCGTTTGTGTGTTCATGTGAAGGACATATGGAGTTGTCAAGTAACACACGTTAATAGTTACCAATCAGTGGAACTGATTCTTCCTTAGAAAAATTAGTACAAATCCAACCATACTCCCAAACTGATTTAGTCATATCAGGATTTCCTGCTTGATATTTTAAATCCTGTTTAAATTCAGCAATTTTAAGCATTTTGATTTATATCAGCCATTCTATCTTCAGATGAAGTGGGAATGTGCTGGGACTGAGGCCTTTGCCATTTAGCACTACACTTAATTCCATCCTCCAATTTTAAGTTGCTTACATGGTTTGACTGATACCTATCTGCGCTTCCTTTGCTGTGCTCATCAGTTTAAACATGTTCCTTTGTGTATTTTTTTTAGCACTTATATCAGAATAAGGAAGGAGCTGAGTATTTTAACAGTGTAATTGAGACGATAATGCAGCACAAATGTGTAATTTCTACAGACATTTATGACCAGTAAATACTTTGTAACATAGTGAAACTTGTTTATATACATTTAATTTCTTTTATGTTTTTACCATTTTCAGTTCTGTTTGTTTTTTACTGGGCTAAAATTCAGTGAGATCTTGATGAGTTGGGGTTTTTTTTCTTTTTCTAAATTAAGGACATCAGACTCTGGCCCTCCCTGTCTCTTTTCCTTTAACTTGAAATCACAGGAGAAAATGGTACATTTTCCACTCTAGTCTCCAGATCAGATGGGCTTTATCTGTGCCAGGTGGTGAAGGTGTCTTCAGAGCAAGCAGATCTCGTAAATGCACTCACTAGGGTAAATTGATTTTATTTACTTAAGTTAGCTATGGTATATCATAATGGGAAGGTTTTTTGACTCATCAGCTGGCATTTTGGAATAATTCGTCATTTTGAGTGTCAAAAACAATGAGGAAAGACAATGTGTTCAAGTGAAACACAAAAGTTTTAGAGAAATTTAGTAGTGAACTAGGTGTCTGTTGGTCTAGATGCAAAGTAGAAGTGCAAAGTTGCTGTGGTGGAGGGTTTGAAGAGCACACCACCTCTCCCTGTTGGAAACTAGTGAGCAGACATTGTGACAAAAAATATATTTGTGTTTAAATTAAAGAGTAATACTCCACATTTCACCCCACGATGTTTAATTAGGATATGAGCTTGAGGATTGTGGAATGCTAATATCATCTCCAGCATCTCAGTTTCAGTGTCTAGATTGTTAAATGGCTTGTTTTTCTGTTCTTCATGGGGAAGGAATCAAATGTAATCCAGAAAGTTTGAAGTATGTGATTTCAAGTGTCCAAGCTGTATCGTTCTGTTGCTTGGCTGGTTGGAATGTGTCTTTTTATATACTCTCCTCCTCAGGAGGAGATCCTCCTCCTCATTATTTAGTGTATAGATTGCAATAAAATCAGTGCAGACTGGGACAGCAGGTTTCTATCACTAGTGAGTTTTGTGTTGGGTTTGCAGGAGACCTTATCGGATAGCTCTTTATCCTTAGAAGAATATGGGTGGGAAGTATGAGGGTGCTGGATAGTAAAATTCCTTGAGGAAATAGATTTATGTGGGGATTAAAAGAGAGAACTTGTTTGGCAGCTGTTTTACTTTTCTGATTGTACAGATCTTGCTACAGTAGAAAGCGAAGGGGAGGGTAGGAGGTTTTAACCTGTCCTGGTAATTCATTAGAACAGGAAGGCTGTGACTATGTTTGGGAAGTACCTGGCACACCTGGGATATACCATTAATCAGAGGGAATAGGCAGCATGGCTCACTGTGGTTCTGGTCAGTAAGTAGCCTTCATCATGAAGATGGGCAAAGTCCAGAAACAAATTTTGAGGTTGTCATTATTACAAGTGACTGACATGAGCAGCTAAGACTCTGTATGTGTGTGTGTGTGTGTGTGTATATATATATATATATATATAAATATAATGACATGTAGTTTTGCCAAAAATGCTAATGTAATGCTAATGCTATGTTTACCTATTGAAAATATAATTGATGCTGTTGCCAATTCAGCAGTCCATAGAGACCTAGCAAATCCAGTAAATGTTGTAGAAAATTACAGCCTTTGTATCTTGGGAATAATTTAAGTGTGGTTTGTCAACTGTAACCTGGTTGACCATATTGGAAAGTGGTTAGCTGGAGATTGCTCAAATATCATGATCTTTTCTTAATTTGTATTTATGCATGTAAGGAAGAAGTCTCTTTTCTTTTGCTCTTTGGAGTTAGATATTGAGTGCAGGGTAATAAAATATATTTGCATACGTTTCTTCCCCCACAGATTCTGTGATTAGGAAGACTTTAGCAAATCTTGACTGTGACCAACCTTTCCTTTCTGATCATGGAAAAAGATAAAATTCTGGTAGACTAAAAATAGATTTTCAAAAACTGGACTGTGGGAAAAATGGGAAAGCAATTACATGGAAAGAATTAATGTAGAAACATTTATGTGGCTTGATCTGCTTTTCCCAGTTACGTTTGTATTAGAATGTAGATAGATACACCTGTATCACTTCTTTGCAGACATAGTTGGCAATAAGTTCTGTATATAATGGAGTCTTGGAAAATGAGTTTTTTGGTTATATTGTGAGAATAAAAATAGATACCTAATGAAGTGGCACAAGAGTAGAAATTATCTGCCATGCATCGCAGTTGTTAATCAATAAATACCTGCAGAGTTTATTTCTGTATTTAATGATATCTGGAATGCTTGGCCAAAATCTGATTGGTGATCACAACAGGTAAAATCTTTGAACTGTTCTGTGAAATTCAGACCAGGCTCTCAGTTGTGCTTGAGTAAATAATCTATACTCTAATACTAATTATTTTTCCTTAATTAGTATAACTGAGAAACATCTATCTATCTATCTATCTATCTATCTATCTATCTATCTATCTATCTATCTATCTATCTATCTATCTATCTATTCTCACAGTATAACAGTGAGAAGTCACTACCCTTGCCCTTATTTTTCCTTCTGGTGAGAAGCTATTTCACTATTTTTTAGAAAACACTTTTTCTGCAGCTTGAAACCTCAGTTAAATGTAACTTTTTTTTTGTAGATACTGGCAAGCAGATATTCTGGTCCAGGCAAGGGCCTGGAACAGGCTGTATGGATAAGTACAATACATTCCAGAGAGAGATTAGATTCAGTACACACACCTGTAGGTGGGTGTAGGGTTTAATATAATAAATGTTAATGAGGAATATGAAAACTGATTAAAAGGGCATGTCGAGGAGAGAAGGTGGTGGAAATGGCATTGATGTCAATGATGTCCAACTGTTCATTATGGTCATAGTTTTACCAACTGTGGCTCACTAAAACTACAGTGCATATTTCAAGATGAGTTTGGAGTTACTGAAAGGGTTCTCTTGGCTTCTCCATAGTTAGTTGCTTGTTGTGCAAGTCCTCACCTTCCCTAAAAGCTGTTTTTTTTCTAGGGGAAGTGCCTGTGGCAGCCTGTAATTTAACACCTCTCATCACTCATTAGCAAAGGCATCCAGGCTCATGCTGTAGATGTTTCTCTTCAGTCAGGCTTCACTTAGGAGAAGTGGTTGATTGTGATTTGTGGTTTACTTTGCAACTAATACTAGTTTACTTGTTGACATATGGGAATTTTAATTCATGACATATTTTCTGTTTTCATCTGGAAAATCTCTTAACTGTTATATCATAGAAAAGTAAATGTGCTGCACATATTCTTTAGGATTAGTCTGTATCTGCTGTAGGGAAATAGGGGACTGATAGAGAAGGAGGAATGCTGTGGCTTGTTTGTGGCGGAGTTTGCCTTTCAGGAAGATCTAGTAGGGGATTTCTTGTGTTTATTCCTGAGGAAAGGCTGAACACTGATTCAAAGTTACATAGGTTGGATGCTTACCAGACTATGTACAAATACTAGTTCTACAAAATAGTAGTTAGATGAATACACTTCTTTCCATCAGCAAAACCATCCTTACACCTTTGAGAAAGAAGTAGTGAAAGGGGGTTTCACTCCTGAGTCTGTATCTGTCAGCTACAAGTGGAGCTGTAATTACAACAGTTCTCATTGAACTAGCTGAGTTTCTTGGCTCCAGCAGGAGGTCAGTACTGTGAAAAGCATTTGCTTGTTGTGAAGGAAACTAGGAAGGTATTTGTGAGATTAGCTCTGTTTTTCACATTGCATCCAGCTAGCAAATCTGCACCATCCTTAGACTTCAGGTGAGATTTTGAAACTCAAAGAACCTGCAAGACAAGAGTTTAAACATAGGGAAAAAATGTCCTAAGCAATAGCTCTTAGACAACACAAATTAGGCATGTCTTTGGGTGTTTGCAAAGCCTAGCAGACAGGTGTTGTTATGAGTGCTGGATTCTGTGTCTACTGCATCTGTATGAAAATTAAATGTGAATAAATTAAGCCTGAGAGGATAAATAAGTAAACATGTGCAGTGACAATGAAGCTGGAGTTGTCTGACATATCCAGTTGAACATATGACTTATTGTTTGTGAAAGTGGTGGCTCATAAATATAGAAGCGGTCATATATATGTGCAGGGGCATCTGTATCTGCTATGTCTGTCTGAAAACACAGACAGACTGACCTGCTGACAGAGCAGGTATTGTGTATTACACCTCTTCAGCATGCTGCTGGCTGCAGGACTGGCCTGTAGAAGGCACCTCTACGTTTGGAGGAGATGCATGTTGGATGTGGAAGCATGTGATGCATAGGCACACATCCCTTTGGTCACTGTTTGGTGTTTGGTGCTTCCTGTGACTTTCAGGTGTGATTCACATTTCTGTTTGTAGTTCTGTTTAGTTGTCTGGGGGTTTTATCTACTACTTATTGTGCTCATTATATTTTGGCCTCCATTAGTCTTTATTTATCTATAAATAGCTATTAATATTATATTATATATATACTATATATTTTGTTTTATATATATATAAAATACATATATATTATATATAAAAATTCAGATAGATGAGACTGTATCTCAAATTTTCTGACCCATGTTAGTGATAGTATTTTGCCCTTCTGAATGCTGAAGACTCTTTGGGTCATAGTGGTTTCCACTTAAGTTCAAGGCCTTTGATGGCTCTTAGCCACAGGATTAAGAGTATTAACAGAACAAATGTCTCAGAACAGCAGAGTTCTGATACTGGGCACTTGGATTTTTAAGTTCATATTTTTGCACTGGGTTTCTGCTGTCAGGCCACCAGACTCACTTCTCCAGCTGGCTTGTTGCCAGGAAGCCACAGTGTAAGATGTTCTATGGTCCTCTACATGCACAAGATCCCAGCAAAAGCAGGGTGTCCTTCTGTCCTGTTCCCTATGAGCCTGTGCCACACATGATAAAGAGTGACATCCTTGCAGCAACTGCAGATGTGAGGGAGGCTTGGGGAGAAAAAGATGCCACTGTAAACACTATAGAAGCCCAGTGTTTGGATGGTGGGAATGTGGAAGGACAGGGATGCTGGTGAAGGAACTTCCCAGCACCTATTCCTCTGGTAGCTGAACTTAGAGACACAGAACACCAAAATTGGCTGGATTAGTGCAAAGGTAGACCTGTGACATTTCTCTGGCTTGTTTCCAGTACTATTTTTCACTCCAGACTAGTTGTATGCAGTGCCAACAAAGATCCTGTGTGGTGGTGGTCCATGGCTATTCCCTGTGGCTGCTTTGTGCCTGGCCCCAGGCACAGACCCCTGGACATGGAAAGTCACTTACTGGCACATTTCACCTCATGCTATCCTAGATTTGCTATACAAGATGCCTTCTGACCACATGAAGTTCAGTGAAACAAGCTGTTGAGGCATTTTGGCTCCCTGGGATCATTCCTGTAGTCACCCCAAGCAGGGAGAACACTTAAGCAGTTATGAATTAAACAGTCTATTAAAGAGTTATTAATTCTAATGTGTCCTATTTCCTGACTTGGTAGAGTCTCAACACTCTGACCAGAGCTTGCTTTTCATGGTAAATTTGTAATAATTAGAAAGATTCTTGCATAATAAAAACCAGAACATGAAGAAAAGAGGAGAACCTAATCCTCATATTTAGCTAAACTGTTATTCTGGTTTACAGGATTATGCTTTTAGTTCTTGCAGTGGCTATGGATACCTACTCATTTTCTGACTGTTTCATCAACAGTGGCAGGTGGGCTCTGTCAGATTTACTCAGCTTCTTTGTCTTCCTTCTGGACAGTATATGTGTGTCATGTATTCCGCATAGGGACTTTTTCTCAGATTTGCATTGAGGAATAGCTCCAGCACTCTTGAATAAAAGTAAGAATTAGTTTGCAGACTCTATCTATTGGTTCTACATCCCCTGTATGAATTAGTACTGGTTTAGTAAGATTAAAAACAGGAAGAGGCACCTCAAGTCTAATTCCTTTCCAGAGACTGAGTTCCTCTGCACACGGAGGAACTCCAAAAGATGTAGCTTGTACAAGATTGAAAATACGTTATTTGAATTATCTTTCCCACAGAAAGGAATTAAGCACAGAAAGTGAGGGGGCAGGAACCAAATCTTCTCTGAAGAAATTCTGAAGTAAATAATGTTTGACACTCTAAGATACCTTAAAAAAAAAAAGATAGAAGTTAGTGCAGTGGTTTTGATAGTACTGACATGCAGGTTTAATAGAAGAGGAAATACACTGCAACAGTATGACACCAAAGAAATGAAGGCAAGGAATCTATTTGGGACACTCTAACTCTGTATTCCTGAAATAATTGACCAGTTTGAGGACGTTGCCTATCTCTGTCACGGAAGAATCGTCAAGCCTCCATTTAAGGGGGCTGGCACTGATTAATTCTTCACTGGGAGAGGTCCAAGGCAAGCCATGGTGCTGGGGGAAGCACTGTGCACAGTGCTGTAGGTGGCACCCTTCCCTTTGCGATGGTGCTGAACCAGTGCCAGAAGGCAGGAGGGAGTTTGGGGTACTCTGCGCAGGGGAGCCTTGGACCAGTTGCTCAACTGGTGTAAAGCCACATAGATCTTCTGCTTGTGCCTGCTTCACCCCAGCTGAGAAATCTGTCCTCCTCCTTAAAAGCTCCAGGTGAAAGCAGGGCTTTGCCTACTTGTCATCAGTAGAGAATTTCCAACTTCGCTCTGTGCAGTCTGCAGAACCCATGCCAGGCCATGCCTGCTGCCCTCTGAACACATCTCTCTGTCCCCTTGGGCAGCCTTGGCCGTCTGTGCTGCACAGCCACAGCACCAGCTGTTTCTGTGGTGCAGGCACTAGGTTTGTACTGGGCTTCCGGAAGGAGTCGCAGCTCTACAGAAACTTAAGGATACTATTACCTTTGTTGGTTGTAATGTTTTATTTGGCTGACATGTTAAAAGGTGGTCATTAAATCACAGCACTGCTTCTCTTTAAAGTAATTCTGCCATGAATGCTGAATGTTATTTCAAATGCATGCTTGAACTACATCAGGATTGAGGGTCCTCAACCCTGTTTGTGTTCCTGGAAGTACTGCCCAAAAAAGACTGGCTTTTTATTTACCTTGTGGTTTGGGAGTTGAGAGTCAGGACTCTGGGGCTGGAGTTACAGTGGTGTTACTGTGTCAGCTGAGCCTGGGTAACCCTGTATGGCAAATGCAGGTAATGTGCTGTGAATGAAGCTTTCATTTTCTGTTGCAAATGCTGTGGCTGAAAGCAATCAACTAAAAATATGTCTCTAAAATGGGCAGTCATCTGATATTTTATTTACTATTGTGGTTTGGACATGGGTGGATGGAACATTTTAATAAATTACTGTATCTTTTTGTCTGTTCCTGATTTATCACTTTTTACTAATTCAAGGGGTAGTTATTACATGCCTAGTAAATTGGAGCTTTGACGTGCTGACTGATTTGCATGAAGGAGCTTGGAGGAGAAGGAAGGATTGGGACAAGGAGTATAAAGCAGAAAGCAAAGCTTCTCATTTATTATGGATGCAACCTAATCTTCCAGCACTAAATTCTGTTCCAGAAAGTGTTGTATCCACTGCAGGTTGACAGTCCAAGTACTCACTGTCCAACATTTGCCATACTTCAAAATAAGTGCTGCTGTTCTGTGTCGTGGCTGGATTCTCTCTGTCCTCTGTTTCCTACAAGGCAGAGAAGTAATATCCGTGTTTTACGGGTACAAACTGAATATCATATTACCATGATCTCCATCCTAATTATGGCTGTGGCCATAGACATAGGAATAACATTTTGACACTTTCTGTGAGAGATGGAGGGAATGCAGCAATCCCTTAGGGATCAGAAGGGGTAAAATTCTGAAGCTTTTCCCAGCAGTTCTGCTTTAAAAATGAAAAATTAAAGAGACAGTCTGTTATAGAGGGTGGAGAGGAGGATCTGCTACTCTGCTGTCTCAGACATTTCCCTCTCTCTTTAGTGACATGGTCATTTGAAGAGCCATGCTGTTGCTGAGGCTGCTGTTGCTGCAGAGTGCAGCATGGTGCTTGTTCATTGTGATAGGAAGTTTTTCAGGAAGGGGAGGGGAAAAGAGGGCAGCTAATATCCTCTCTTCATCTCCAGTGGAAAATCAAAAGGATCTTAAGTGATGCTCTATGAATAGAAATTTTCATATATCCCTCTTTGTGGTTGGTACATTCCCCTGCTTCTGATTAGTCCTTCATCATTGTGAAGAACCAGTTTGCATACACTACTGCATTTTTCTATCAGGCACAGACTTGCTTTTCACTCTTTCTTTCCCTTCCAAGCCCACTTAAGGTTTCTTTTGGTGTTTGTTTCCCCCCCCCCCCCTTTTTTTTTTCTGCACAGCAGCCATGAGAGAGGAATAAAATAATTTTGAAGAGCATTATATGGTGAGAATTTTGACAATGAGTGCAAGATTGTAATTACTCTCTTCCATTAGACTCAGTGGCTTTGGACAGATAAGCTGTATTGAAACGTGTGACCAGGGTATGGGATCATGGATTGTCTTTCACTGTTGTCATGGCGACAGTGATGCAGGTGGCCTGTAACTGCCTGGTTGTCAGATCTTATACATCAAACTGGTGCTAAGTGAAAATACGTTAGAGGCATGGGGGGGAAAATTGCCAGCAGTGTTTATAGGCTCAGGTAGAAGAGAACTAGATAGCTTTAAAGGCAGCTTTTTGTGAAAGCTGTGGATGGCTCGAGCATGCTTCTTTAGATTGTTTATGCCTTCATATGAGCAAAATCAGTTTTAGAGAGGGAAAATATATACCAATATACATCGTTATTATGTCTTTGCTGCTTTCTCAAAGTCAAAATGATGGTGGTGTTAGGCTGAGATGGAAAAGAAATGGCAAGAATGGCAAATAACTCTAGGTGAGAAGTGGAGCAGGCTCTAGAACCCAATAATAACAGAGGAAAATAAGATGATTCACTGTTGTACCTCAGAGTTGCTAACAGAAAGTTGTCCAGATTTAGAGATGTTAAACTTCAGTTGTGAAATAGCGCCTCGAAATCAAGACATCTTATAGAAAATGTTTGTTAGATTTGCTATAAAGTAATTTATTTTCCAGTGCTGTTCTCTCTTATGGTTTTGAGGTCTACATTCCGTGATGTTTCAAATAGATTCTCTCATCCCCTCCCCTTTCCAGCTGATGGTACCTTTCAAACCGCTGAGATTTACAGTAGCTCCTGACACTGAAATTAATCTGTGTCATTTTGGCAAGTCCCCCTTGCCTTGTACTAGCTATTGAACTACCTTCCCTCTCTAATGGAAACAAACACTTTGCAAAGAGAATAGTGAAAGTGATAGTGAAAAAATTAACTTCTGTTCTTGTCAAATGTCAAGTATTTTTTTCCTGTGGTACATAATCTATGCAAATTTAGTTGGGTTTTGTAGTTTACTTTGATCTGAAGTGGAAATGCTACTTTGTCGGCTTCTGGGAGAGCCTATGGGAGACTTACTAGCCTCTTGCAAGTTTTAATTGCACCTTTGTAATTGTTAATTGCATGCAATTGGCTGGTGTTCTTCAAATTAATTAAGAACATCAGCCAAACAATGTAAATGTTTTATCAGTTGAAGGATATAATCCATCTGATGTGGCTACAAGTTTAAATAGAAAAAAATAAATAAATAAAATTATTTTGTAACTTCCTGGCTTAGTTCTTTCTAAGTTGGTATTCAGTTTCTCTGCAGTCCAGAACCCAGCATTATATCTTTTGGTTTGGTGTATTTCTGGGTGTGTAGGTGACACAAATGTTTTTATTGCTAGTTGGAGGAATTTTATTTTCATTGAAGTTCCCTATGGAGCATTTAACTAGAGTCAAATATCTACTTATGGATCTGTCAAGGATACCATTGATGTAGGAAGATATTGAATATTTATAATGAATTAGAAAATTTAAACATTTATACAATGTGTCTGGTAAACATACAGAGAGTGGAGGAGTTTCTGGAATTGTTTTATTTTTCATCTTTGCATTTTTTTGCCATTTTTTGACCAAGCTTTAACTGGGGTTAGGTCTTTATACCTGTTCTAAACATTTCAGTTTTTTAGACAAAAAGTGAAGGATAGGTCCTGCAGTTTAACAGTTGGTCCTGGCCAAGCAATCTTCCTCCTCTCAAACGGCCAGTATATTTGCAAGACTTTTGGGAGATTCACCTACTTTTTCAGTCTATTGATGGAAGGCATTAGGTAAGTTAGATACTATGCACAAATGCAAGATGAGAGTAAAAAAGTCCTATATAGTATTGAGGGAGTAGTGTCAGATGCTTAGAACACACAAAAAGAAATTGAGCACTGAGGTTTACATTTCACAGTTTGCTGCTAGTGAACAGTGCAGCATGGAGAAGTAAATCAGCCTTTCCTATGCCTTAAACTGGAGAGGAAACAAAAACTGTAAAGATTAATTATTACTGTTACAAAAACCTTGAGCCTTTTGCCTCAGAAGTGTGAAATTACATTTTTACCACTGACTGCTTAAGTCAAGCATGTATGTTGGTTTTGTTAAGTATGAAAGCATGTAATGGTGTTCTGTATCAAATACTGAATATTAGGTAATGGTACTCAAGTAACTCAACAGGCATCCCAGTAATCCATGAGAATTGCCTTCAGGGTCGTGTTTACTGACAGAAAATAATCTTAGCTGAGATTTTGGTTTCATTTATGGTTGCCTTTAAAAGTACTGTGGTGTCTTTAGCTTTCATTCAAACACCAAATGCATTAGACTACCTTACATAAAGATGTGCATCTTTAATATAACTTTGAGATCATCATGAGCAAGAAAAGACACAGATGTGTATATATAAGGGTTTTCTTGCTTAAGATGAAAAAAACATGTTTAAGATGATGCTTTAATTCATGTGCTTGAGGTGCTTCATTGTTTTTTTAATCATAGGTTGCTGGTACCAAATTAGCATTTTGTAATCGTTTTAGCATTAGTATTCAGGACAAGTCTGGGTAGGTGGGGGCTGGGGGGGTTTTTTACAGTGTTTTTTTTTTGTTGTTCTTTTTCTCTTGAAGCTGGAACATAGACATGGTTTGATGTGTATGTTTACAGTAGCTGTACACAATTTTAAAGAGCAAAAATAGGTTCAGAAATTTAGCTGCTCTAACCATTTCCTGACTAACATGTCGGTCTGACTGGTGAACTAGACTCTTGTTTCTGGTGTTGTGAATTGCATAATGTAGTTTGGATGTTAATTTGGAAGTAACCACAGAGGCTGGAGGCTTGGAAGTGTTATTACCTCATTATCCATTGCTCAGGGTTAGCTGTAAGGGTTTGACCATCTGTACAGACACAGAGAGGAGGAGAGAAATGGACAATACAGATTACATATTTCAAGCCAGTATGGATCCTGATTAAGTTTGCAGCTCATCACAGCAGGACAGAGCTCTCTGGTTCTGTCTCATCTTTACAGCTCAGAATAGTCGTTCAGCTATTGCTTGCTATAAACCCATGCCTTTTAACAGGTATTTTTACTAGGTTGTTGACATCATGCCTACTGTTTTTTCAGAAAGCAATGTTTTCTCATCCCCGTTTTGCTGAAAAATTGGGACTTCTGACATTTGAACAGTTTAATCATACTTTAAGTGAAAAATAACTAAATAATATCAGTCCATCCTCAGGGTTTTTAAAAATACAATGCTATACCAAAATAATTAATAAGAAACCACTTTAATCCTGACACAAACAGGCTGTAGTGGCATTGTGATTGTTGCAGCTACCATAGTGCATGTTGTTTTACATTATTAGCAAAAATAATATGGCAGAAGCCATACGGTGATGTATCATGAGTTTTGTACTATGCTGTTTGCTGTGCTCATGCACAGGAAATATGTTTTTGTAATATCTTGTTCACTGCCAGCCCTTTGAATTTGAGCAGATTTTTTGTTGGGTGAGCTGAAGGATGCTGTATCCCGGGATGTTTCCTATTTCAGCTGCTGTGCAGCGTGTTCCAGCAGCTCTTCTTGCTCTTGCAGAAAAGGGAGCAGTAAAAGTAGTGGTAGGTGCCTCTGAGAATCCAGCGGTACAGAGAGGGGCGGGGGAGTTTCCTGTTGTAAGAACAAAACCAACAATCATCAGAGTGCTTGTCTGCCATAGAGAAGTGTCTCTGTTAGAGTGTGAGCTGTGTATCCTGCCTCCCTATGAATCAAGAATAATTTAGTTTGGATCTCTGAGGTTTTCTTTTCCCCTCTCTGGTAAAAGGCTTCCCCCACCCTTTTCCTCCCTCCTCCTCCTTCCTGTCCCCTCCTTCCCAACACGTCTCTCAGTGGGCAGGCTTTATGTAATGAAATCCTATGTCTAAGAACAATGGCATCTGCAAGAGTCACTTGCACAGCTTCAGTGCTGCTGACAAGGGGGTCTCTTGCTGCACTAATAAATAAATGCATCAATGTACTTCTTTTAATTGGGTGAGTAGAAGGAAGTTTGCATTCTGAAGCTGTGCAAAGGGAGAGATTGAAGGGGCACATCCATCCCCTCTGCATATCCTTAATTTTGTGAGCTGCTTGGGGTGGAGATACAGCCTTTTGTCTCCCTGGAAATGTCCCTTGCATGTTAAGTAGTACTGGAAATAAGTGCAGATCAGGGAATATTTGGAGGTGAGGCTATACAAAGGCCACTCTGGGCACTCCTGAGCTCCAGATGGGGGCAAAGAGCAGAGATTTAATTCCTCTGGGTGCATTTTTAGCTCTCAGATTTCCTATGTATTGGAATTCCTACGGTATTGGACCACACACAACTTCCTGCATTAAATTCAGTGCAGAATGGACTGTGCCTGCCATATCCATTTGTAACTGCTTAGCATGATCCTTAATACTGAGACACGTGCCACTTAAACCAAGTGGCTGTATCTAGTGCCAAGAACCTTAAATCCACTCATGGTTAGTACTCTCCTGTGCACTTAGCCCAGCCTAGTTTAGCTTGTTTACAAAGAGATAAGGCAGTGCAGGCATTACTAAAGCTGTAGTGGCATAGGAAATAGCCCTCTGGATCTCTCTGTTCACCAGATCCATGCTCTCTTGCACAAAACTGTAAGGAAAGCCTGGGTTTATGAATAGTGAGCCCTCCACATATGGCAGATGGGAAGAGCTTCCTCCTTTAAAAATTGCTCCTGACCCAGGTGTGTCCTTTCCTAGAGTTTGCTTTTTATTTAATTTTTTTTTCTGATATTACCGCTCTTCAGGAGCCTAACAAAGTCTCCCTCTCCTGTGTCAGCCTTTGTCTCCTTTGTTCTGTCAGTGATGCCAACCCTGACATGCTCTCAGTTTGAGTGTGCAGCTGAGGCACAAAACAAAGGGGACCAGAGCTTGTGCTTTTACACGAGCATCATTTGGCTGATCAACATGTGCCCTGGACCAGATAGAGAAAAGCCAAAACTGTTCACATGTTATCAAGAAGCTGTAGCTGTGGTGATGTTGGAGTGAGAGGCACAGAAAATATTCCCTTATCTGTGCTGACAGGCTCTGACATGGTGATTAATCCTGACTTTAAGATGGATAAAAATTCCAGTCAAGGTGGAGTAGTTACATAGTCCATTCTCAGGACTGACAGACATTGTGTGTCTCAGAGTTTCAACTCACTTTGAAAGCACATCCCAAAGTTTGGGCTGTATTAGGCCATGCCAGGCTTGATAGGTACTCCACATGCCCTTACATTACTGTTACATGCAGTCCTAGGTTGGAGACAGAAATCACGACTTGAGTCCTATTGATCATTAAGATAAAACAGCCGAGAGTTCATTACAGCAGCTCTTTTTATAAGACATTTCAATTTCCTGGGCATACATATGTGATTGTGAGGTCTTAACACCACCCAGTTCCCTGGCCAGTGATACATCTGCATTTAGGGCTCAATGAGATTGGCTTTGGGATCCTTTGTATGTGTTCAAATCCATCCTATCATAGCTCACCCAGGGACTTGTTTACTTCTAGGCTGGTTGAGTTTGGGGGGCAGCTTCAGACCAGCTGCACTGTGACAATTACCCTTTTGGTTATATTAAAAAATGTAAAAGTGTTCTTTGTTATCTTCTGCAGGCGCTTTGAAGATAGGATAACAAAGACAACATGATGACACAAATGATGAGCCTAGTTGAATAAGGCTTTTTCACTCAACAAGCCTAGTCTCTCACAGACAACAATGTACTTTATGTATCATTGGAGTTGTGGCATTCACATCCAGAAGCTATCAGGCAAAACCACTAACATCACAATCCCTCAGGCTAGCATGTCACAGGCTTAATGTTTAGAAGATACAAAGATACAATTTAACACTTCAAACAATAAACAATTCAATTTAAAACTATTTCAGTTAAAACCGCACATATTTCAATTATTGATGTCTTCCAAATATTTGAGTCTTGGAGTTTCAGTAGTGTGATGGGCAGATTGTCTTACCATTGGCAGTCTTCTGCTTCTGACAAACTGATGGCTTGCTAGGTTATGTTGTGAATTGGTTGAAAAACATGAGAATATGAGCACACCCAAGACTTTTTTAAAGGGGGTGTACATCCACCCCACACTTCTCCCCCTTTCTTTGTTTTAACTACCATAGCAGGAACAAAACATGTACTTTTGAACAAAGTTAACTTGGTGAAACTTACACTGCTTATATGCTTTACCATTACCCAGTGTCTGCTATCACTGAGGAGTCTCTTTTTCACAATGTGGACTTAGAGAGCCTTCTGTTATGTGAGGTCATGGGGTCCTGTCTTGATCATCAGACAAACTGTGTATTATACTGTTCAGAACCTACTTATATAGTCAGTTCAAAACTCCCAGGTCTAGACAATTCATTGGTCAAGGTTTTAGCACCAGTGATATGTCTGCTTTCTGCATTGAACATGACTGAGGTCCCTGCTTGAATCTGAATCCAACCTATCCCATCTGCCCCATCTGGGGACTTGTTTTACTTCTAGGCTGGTAGACTTTGAGGATCTGACAAGGCCAAATTTATATGCCAGCTATAAGCTAGCTGCCACAGTGACAAATCACCCTTTTGATTATTTTAAAAAATGTAAATATGTTTGTTATCTTTCCTGCAGGCACCTTGCAGACAAGAAGACAAGGATAGCATGAGTCTAATTTGAATGAGGCTTTTCTACTCACTTTGACAAACCTAACTCCTCCAGCCAGGGGTATGCTCCATGTATCACTGGAGCTGCAACATTTAGGTCTGGGAGCAAAACCACCAAATATCACAATCCTTCAGGCTAGCATGTCACAGGTTAACTGCATGGAAGTTACAAAGTTACAACTTAACATTATAAACAATAAACAATTCAATTCAATTCAAAAGTATTTCAGTTAAAACTATGCATATTTCTACCAAATACGTCTTCCAAATATTTGATTTTTGGAATTCGAGTAGGTTGATGGGCAGACTGTCCCACCATTATCAATCTTCTGTTTCCAAAGGTTTCTTCCAGATGAAGCCTTCATGTTTATCTCAAAGGAAAGGGGTTCAGCTTTTGCAAAGCCAAATCATCTAGTTAAAGTGACTTGCTTTCATCTTTAGCACAGAAACACCTGGTTTTGATAATATATTTTCCCTTCCCAGTAAAGGTCACAGTTTGGTCAGAACTAAGAGCTAGACTGGGAAGGCTTCTCTATCATATCTTTAAAAGAAATCTTTCAGTAATAACTCATAGAACAGCTGACTTTGTTATCTATCCTTAGCTAAATAACTAATCATACCCTAATAACTATAACTTTATGTACTTATATATGCAACTCCTTTGAAAGTACTATTTACCTTTTTGTTATAAACAAAGCAAAACTACCAAAGGAAACATTTCTTTGTTTCAATTAGGTTTTACAGGTATATAATTAAAAATTACATGTCTTTGAGTTAGTAATGTCTCATAGATGGTTTAAGGTGTATATTTGGAGCTTTTGGATTTCTCTTGTGAAGGCTTTTTTGCTTGGTTATGATCTTAACACCATTCAGTTGCATTTGTAGAATTTGTTTGTACAGTTATAACGCTAAAAGCATAGTGTGAAACTGATTGGGTTGTCTGTCTCCACAAACACAGGCAGTTTGCAGTACAGGACGGCAGTTTATAAAAAGTCTGTAACTGGGAGATATTTGTAATATGGTTGGAATTGAAGTTTTAAAATATTAAAGGTATTACCATTCATTCTTAGCAATAAAATCTCCTTTAAAGCAACAGGCTAGTGTCTTCCTTATTACAACTCCAGACACTGTAATTTAGAGATGGCAAGAATGTAATAAGTTCAATTTCATCTTATTTTAAACTCTTAATGAATTTTGGTCCTCTGAACATTTGTGTTATGCAGACAGAAAGTAAAATTTAACAGCTTTGTCTTTCTTGTGTAATTATCTCATGTTCCGATTCATGACTTTGGAATATTAAGAATTTTATAAGATTTTTAGATATTTATTGCATAAATATAATATAAATGGTTGAATTCAAGAATGAAGATACTGCCATTATTTAGAGTTATTACAAAGTATGTTCAGTCAAATATTGGGTTCTATAGTATTTTAAATATGAAAGGTAGTTAGGGTTAGGTTTCTCATTCTAGTGGTAATCTTTTCACATCAGGGAAAAATTTAAGGTGAAAACTGTTTTCTAGAAAGAAATTAACTAATGTTTTTTCAAGGTACTCTATTTGAAAGGATAGCTTACAATTTAAAACTCTGTTTACCAAAAGGAATTAAAGCAATGTAGGGGGTGGTCCCATGGTGGTACGGTAAAAGGGTTTGGGGTAGTGGTAACATGGGTGTAATATCAGTATAGACTCTTTAAATTGTGTATAATTCAAATTTCTATTTGAATTATAAAAATAAGAAAAGTTCCATGAACTAGCTGTAGAAACGATGGGCTTAGCTCACAGGGTTTTTCTGCACATGGTTTGTGCAAATGCTGCAATCTCCCTAGGAAGAGGTTGCCTATGCAGCCAGGTTCCAGTGTTAGTTCACGAGGGTTCATAGCAGATGGAACTTTGGCTGCTACAGGAGCTGGGAAGATGGCGGGGGTTGGGGGCGGCTTGTAGGGCTTTCCCAGCCCACAAGGCACAGCCACGCCTGGACAAAGCTGGACACGTGGTGGGGGGCAGGGAACACAGCACTGCCTCTGCTGGCTTTGCCTCTGCTGGCATTGCCGAGTTCCTTGGTTCCTAAGTTCTTGGTAGATCTCCACACCCCTCTCCTAGTGCTGCACCTCCGCAGAAGGCATAGGGGAAGGGGATGCACTGCTGGATAGGGCTTTCCAGTGATACTGTTAGGGTTTTCCTCTAGATTAACTGAATGGGGGGGATCAGGGACCATCTTTTACTTCTCCCACAGCCCTGGTAAACTTACAGTTGTTGGCTGGAGACGTAGAAAGGGTCGATATCATTGCTGCCTGTGGTTGCCATGCAACACAGTTTGTTGGTGGCGGTGGGCGGTACCGCTTTGCTCTGCTGGAGTCCAGGGCTGTTCACAACTGGCATGATGTGATGTCCCGTGGTCCCGAGTGTTGCTCACACTGGCTGGGTCTCTCAGTCCCTGTTCAGGCACTGACTGCGGCACTGATTGCATCAGTTTTTCCAGGTTTCTTGAGTCCCAACTGCAGATGTGGCAGTATGCGGCAGCCTGCAGCCCCGGGCGCCAGCAGTTCCACACATGGCGCAGGTGAGCGTGGTGCTGGGATGGCTCTTGCAGGGGGGCTGCCAGCTTCTCGACTGCTTTTTTGCACTATGATGTTTCTGGGATTTGGTGTGCGAACTGGATAGAGTCCCAGGTGCCACGACGGGAGTGACTCTGGTCGCTTCCTCTGCTTGGCTGGCATGGTGTCTCTCCCCTCCCAAGCTGCCTCCTGCGCTCTGTCATCTTGGGCGAGTGACTCAGGTGCCGTGTGTGCTCTGCCATCTTGGGCAATTGACTCTGGCTCCAAGTGGCATCTGTGATTTTGGGTTTTTTTCAGCAGGCTGTCTCCGTGGCACATTGTGGGGCACGGAGCCTAAAGATGATCTCTGTAGCTGGGGCATGGGGGGCCCCAGGAATTCTGAGGATGCACCCGGTGGCGGTAGCTCAGGTGGCCGCAGCATGGACAAACTTGTGTGTCATGCAGTCACTGTCAGTGCTGGCATGGGAGCTCCGTTGAATAACAGCCACTTCCCCCTCAGTTTTTCACTTGCTGCTCTGCTTCGCTCCGTGTCTTTGGCAGGCACACTGGTGGGTGGATGTTCACACAGCATTTCTATTGCCATCCTTTCACTGTACTGGGCTTCCAACCACCCCAGAAAATCCAAAACTATTTTCCAGGGCTTTGTAACATTCAGTCTGTGGTTCCTAGACCACGCTAGCAAGGCTAAAAATGCCTGCTGTATATACTTTACTCCCTGTTTAGGTAAAAGGAGAATCCATACCTTGACGATGAGGTTTTCTTCCAATGAAAGATATCCTCTCATTTCTTCAGTACCATTTTCTATTTATAAGGGGTATTTAAAAAGGCGAATCTGGATTTTTGGTTGGCTCTTTGTGCCATTCTGGCAGCTCTTCTCACTCACCGTATTTTTATACAGCTGATGTATAAGTGATGTTGTGTCAGTCCCCACTCTCCTGGCAGACTGGCTGTGTCCTCACATGGGACATCACCTGTTACATGCTGTCATAGGTTGGAGACAGAAATTATGACTTGAATCCTGTCTTGATCAGCAGACAGACAGTGTTTTATTGTTCAGAACCTACCTATATAGTCAGTTCGAAACCCCAGGTCTAGACAATTGATTGGTCAAGGTTTTAGCACCACCCAGCTCCTTGACTCATGATATGTCTGCTTTCTGCATTGAACATGACTGACTGAGGTCCCTGCTTGAGTCTGCATCAAACCCATCCCTGCCCCATCTGGGGACTTGTTTTACTTCTAGGCTGGTAGAGTTTGAGGATCTGACATGACCAAATTTATATGTCAGCTATAAGCTAGCTGCCATGGTGACATTCTTCAGATAAGGCTCCCATGTCTATCTCAAAAGGAAAGTGTTCTACCTTCTGCAAATCTAAATCAGCTAGTCAAAGTGACTTGCTTTCATCTTTAGCACAGAAACATGTGGGTTTGATAACTTTCTTTGCCAGTCAACACCATGGTTTGGCCAAACTAAGACATTGACTGAGAGAGCTTGATGGAACACCTCTCCTGCAAGTCAAGGCCACAGCTTCGCCACAACTGAGACCCAGACTGGGTGGGCTTCCCTATCATAGCCTTAAAAGAAGTCTTTTAGTATTAACTTATATAATAGTTGGCTTTGTTATCTATCTTTAGCTAAATAACTAATGATATTATAAGCAACTTGTAAGTAACTATAACTATGCAAATATTTATATACACAATTATTTTGAAAGTACTATTTACTTTTTTGTTACAAACGAATTTAAAATTATGAAAGGAAACATCTCTTTGTCTCAGGTTTTATAGGTTACATCTTGGTATATAATTAAAAATGACATGTCTTTTTGTTCTAAGGGTCTCACAGATGGTTTAAGGTATATTTAGAGCTTTTGAATTTTTCTTGTGAAGGCTTTTTTGCTTGGCTGTGTTTTTAGCTTATTATTTGATGGTTGTACTCAATGTTATAGCATCATTTAGTTATAGAAACTCTTTGTAAAGTCACAATATTAAAAACCCAAAATTAGTTGGGTTGTCTGTCTCTATAAATACAGATAATTTGTAGCATTATAGAACAGAGATAACAAAAGTGAATAATTTTGTTATCTAAGAACACTTTTAAATTGGTTGGTTTTTTTTTTTTTTTTTTTAAGTTGGAAGGAATTAATTTACTCTTAATGATAGTAGTGTAAATACCAAGCTTTTTCTTTTTGGTAGGCGTTTCGAAATAGAGTTAGTCAGTGAAAATAAAAAAAGGAAGATGAGATATTATAGTATACATGGGTGTGGTAGTGTCACACTGGTTGACATTTGGGGAAAGGAGTAAGAAACCACCCACAGAAGCGATTTCTTTGAGAGAAGTTGCTGGCAGCTTCCTCTGTGTCTGGGAAAGGCCAATAGCTGGCTAGTTCTGAGAACTGGCAACATTTTGCACCATTGAGAAATTAGATCTGCCCCTGTGAGATCCACATTTTAAAAACCACAAGTCCGGGAAATCTCTCTCTTTCTGGCTTCCGGCCTTGAAAGGTAACGGAGCTCTGGTGGGGCCGGCCCTGCTCCCCCACGGCCTGTGCAGGGGAGGCCAGGCCGAGCCCCAGCAGCTCCTGGGCAGGGGATGGAGGCTGTGCGATCCTCCAGGCTGGGCCGGGTCACAGCTGCTGATATCTCATATAAATATGAGATAATATGATATAAACCCCCCCAGCCCGCACCGACGGCTCCAGGCCGAGCCAGAACTGTCCCACCCCCAGCGGCTGCCGGACAGAAGGAGGGGCCCAGCGTGGCCTGAAATCCAACACTGTGACTGCTGTGGCCACTGGGCGAGGTATTAACCCTTTCACTACACAGATGAGACCGGCAGACCCTGGTCCTCTCTCCAGGGAGAGTACAAGAGTGACAACTTGTAGAAAGACAACATGAAAACACCAAGGTCAGTAAAGGAGTCAAGCCTCAGATGGAAGGAGAATGAGATGCCAAATGGGGCTGAAATATTCTTTTGGTAGGCCATGGAGATGGACAATGATATACTAAAATATCTCCTTTAATTCATGAAAGAGTATGGGAAGATTAAGTGTTCAAACTGTAGATCTAAGCAGAAGCATCCATTGATAAAGCCAAGCAGATGTTAGAGTAGCTAAGATCCCATGAAAAGCTTGAACAGAGAGGGAGAGAGAGAGAGATGAGAGATGATGAAGGCCCTTTGCCCCCAGGGAGAGAAGAAGAAAACCACTGTTCCCAAAGATGATAAAAGAGACAGATGAAAAAACCTTTTGCCTTTAAACAACTCATCCTTAAAATAATATCCCATGAATTCATAGCCCATAAACACACCTCTAGGAGAGCTGTGAAAATGGGAGGAAATGTCACGATGCAGAACTTTTTGCCCAGGCAGCTGCTATTTGTCAAAATTAAAAACCACAAGAAAACTGTTTCTTGTAAAGAAGTCTCCATGGCATGACAAGAGAAAACTCCTCCCCCTACAAGAACTGATTAAGACTATTGTACAATTAGTACTGCTTTAACATCCCAAGTTTTGTCTCTACATAATCAATTAAGAAAAGAAGAAGTTGGGCAGGGGGAGGAATGGTGGTCTGGAAGTTTTATTCTGATGCTTCTTATTCTTGTAATCCTGTTAATAAACTTTCTTTATACCTTTTAAGTTTTAAGCCTGGTTTGCCCTTCTCCTAATCCATATCTCACAACAAAAAATAAGTGCACTGGTAATTTTAACCAGTGCTAAAACCCACCACATTATTTAGTGGATTGGCTGGAGAACTCAAATTGACAGATCTAAACCACTACAATGGGCTAATTAAGAATTTCAGTTAATTTAAGCATGGTTTTTGGGATGATTATGCATTTTTAATTAATATGTTTTCTTTAGGAAAACTATAAGGACATGTCCACTTATTAGGACGTGACTTCAAGGCTGCAGAATAAACTATTTTTGTTAATTCTTGTTATTACTTTTGCATATTTAGTTGTATAAACTTAATATTAAAAGCCATGGTTATATTTTGGTTTAAAGATAAAAAAACATGTAAACTAGTACTTCAGTGATAGCTAAAAGCTAAAGCTAGACCTGCTATATTTATACACTTGCTATTGATTTTAATAGGAGTTGGTATGAATGCTTTATCTATGCACAAATATGAAAGGTAGTAGTTAGTGATTTTTAGCTTGAAAGTTATTTTATAGACATTGTAAACAGAAATTATAAGAAGCAAATACCCATTTAGAAAATTCTGTAACTGAAACTTGTTAATGAAACACTTAATCTAAAGTTGTGGAGTTTATGGATACTTTAAAGTTATTAAATATAGTACATATTCAAAGGATAGCATGTTTAACAGAAGAGTTTATGCATTTTTAGTGTTTTGATTTAGGATGAGAGAGGGTTAGGTTTTTTTATGCCAGTGGTAATCTTTTTACATTAGGGAAGATGTATGGTGAAAGCTGTTTTCTAGAAAGAGTACCTTGAAAAAAAAATCAGTTAATTTCTGCTTGAAAGGATAGCTTTACAAATTGGAATTATCACAGGAGTATCTATTCACAAAAAGCAATCAAAGCAATGCAGGGGGTTACAAAGTGGTATGATAGGAGGGTAAAAACAACCTGGAAAATTATTGTGAGTTTTATATAGAAGAAAATTATTAAATTAAACTAAAATCCTTAAATATTACACAGTATTATATTGAAACTTCAATGCACATTTGAAAAGAAAAGAATTTAGTATTGTCTATCATAGCATGGGGACTGAAGCTGTTGAAGATACCTAGAAACCAAAATTAGAATGCATGTTTGTTTTATAGTAATAATTTGTTGTGTTTGATTTTTGAAAACCTTACTAAAAGAGCTTTTTAATGTGTTTCAGTTCTATGGATAGCTTTTTCTGGGTTTGCCCTGCATGCTGGGCATCTGCCAAGGTGAGTGCGCTGCGGTGGGCTGTGGCAGGCTCTGCCCACATGGGGAACTGGTGAGCCAGGCTGCTTGGGGCCCACCCCCAAGATGGTGGTTCTCAGTACAACCAGGGTTGGTTCAGAGTGCTACAATGGACTCCAGAGCTCTTGGGTTGCTGCTGGCACTGGGGAGCCATGGACTGTGCGCAGGGTGCAGTGGTGGGACTGCTCTAGGGTTCCCAACGGTGCTTTTGGTTTGGGAGTTGGTTGGCTTCTGTGATTTGGTGCTCCCATGCGTTTCCCAGGAGGTGCAGCATCACTGCGGGTGGACCCCACCCCTTGGTCCTGGTGTTTGCGGGCCTGCCTTGGGACAAGCTGCAGGGCTCTGCTGGCACGCAAAACGGCAGCCATGCCTTCCCAGGCAGAGCCTGCCGCATATGGGTGGGCAGGGAAGGTGGTGCTGCCCCTGCCAGTGTCATTGGACTCCCTGGGTCACTTCTTCACTGCCTACATGCAGAAAGCTGCAGGTGTCTTGCTAGACCTGCTGAGAAAGTGGCCCACTGTCCATGGCACAGCCATGTGGCTGCCACCATGTTCTTACACCCATGCATTTGGTACCAGGCTCTCACCGCAATGGTTCCTGCAACCCCCCCTCCCCTTACCACTTCTGCCACCTGCACTCCACTTTACAGAATGTGGTTTGAGAGGGGGCAGGCTGGTAGGGAAGGCTCACCGCCCCCTGACTCTTCTCACAGCCCTGGCAGACTCATGGTTGTCCATTGATGATGCAGAAGACATCCACAGGGCTTTCGCTGTGGTTGCCAGGCAACATAATTTGGACTCTGTTTCAGGGAAGCTTTCGATGTTGTGCGATGCTTGACTTTTGGTTATCGCCTGCGTGCTGAAGCTGTGAGTGTGCTAGGCATGCCCATGGTGACGAGGGGCATGTAGCAAAGCGATGGCTCTTGCAGCCGGGGCATGTGCTGTTTCAGGCACTCCAATAATGCACCCAGCTTTGGCTCCAGCAGCTTGGGCTGTCGCAGCACAGACAAACCCGCGTGCGAAGCAAATGCTGCCAGCGGCTTTACATACAGTACAAGCAATGCCAGGAGGGCTCCAGCGGTGGAGCCACTGGCTTATTTTCCAGTTTCTGGCCAGATGCTCAGCCATCTTGAGTGGGCAGTTCCTGCGCCATATGGCGAGTGCCATCTTGGGGGTTTTCGGTGAGCTGTCTCTGTGGCACGTTGTGGGGCATGGAACCCAAAGATGGTCCCTGTAGCTAGGGTGTGGCAGGTCCTGGGGATTCTGAGGATGTACCTCATGCCAGCAGTGGTGGGCGAGCTCTGGTGAATAACGGTTGCTCCCCCCTTCAGTTTTTCACCCACCGCTCTGCCCCACTTCATGTCCTTGGTGGGCGTTTTGGCGAGCAGTGTCCATGGCATTTCCACTTCTGTCCCTGCATCCCACTCAGCTTCCAACCACCTCAGGAAGTCTGATACAATTTTCCAGGTCTTTATAAGGTTCAGTCTATGGTTTCCAAACCATGCTAGCAAGGCCAGCAATGTCTACTGTATATACTTTACTCCCCATTTAGGTAACAGGAGAATCCATACCTTGATGATGAGGTTTTCTTCCAGTGAAATCCATCCTTTCATATTTCCTGGTGCCATTTTTCTATTGTCAAGGGGTATTTACAAAGGAATTCCGGACCTTGGTTGACTCTTCATGCTGTCTTGGCAGCTCTCCTCGCTCACCATATTTTTATACAGCCTGATGGGCTGTTTTGGCGACTCTTCTCACTAGCCATAGTTTTATGCAGCCTGATGGGCTATTCTGTCTCCCCTCACTCTGCTGGTGGGATGGCTGTGTCCTCACACAAGTGCACTATGTGTTATGTGTGGTTGTAAGTTGGAGACAGAAATCACAACTTGAGTCCTATTGATCATAAAACAAAACAGCCAAGAGTTTACTACGGCAGCTCTTTTTATAGGACATTTGAATTTCCTCGGCATACACATGTGATTGTAGGTCTTAACACCACCCAGTTCCCTGGCCAGTGATACATCTGCATTTAGGGCTCAATGAGATTGATTGTGATCCTTTGTATGTGTTCAGATCCATCCTATCATAGCTCACCCAGGAACTTGTTTACTTCTAGGCTGGTTGAGTTTGGGGGGCAGCTTCAGACCAGCTGCAATGTGACAGATTACCATGTGCTAGTGAGAGCAGCCCTTCTTTTCTGTCTGCCTGGAAATGCCCTTGCACAGTAGAGACAATAAAAAATATGCTGAAGAGGAAAACATACCTGCCCTCAGGGGCCAGGGTAAAGAACTTCAGCAGCAGTGGGTTTTTTTGATTCGTTCTAGCAGTAATGGAAGAATCATAGAATCATTTAGATTGGTAAAGACCTCTGAGATCATCAAGTCCAACCTATGACCTAACACCACCTTGTCAACCAGACCATTGGCACTAACTGCCATGTCCAGTACTTCCTTAAAAATCTACAGTGATAGTGATTCCACCACCACCCTGGGCAGTGCATCCCAATGTTCACCCTTTCTGTGAGTAACTTCTTTCTAACATCCAACCTAAACCTCCCTTGGTGCAGTTTAAGACTGTGCCCTCTCATCCTGTCACTAAAGAAAAGATAGGTAAAAAAGCCACTGCCCAAGTAGCAGAGTAGGTAATGATGATAGTGGCGATCTACAAAGCTTTTGTGCAACTATTTTTGATGGAGGTCAGCACTTGGTGTTGAAAATGGCCAAATCTATTAAACCTTCCTGCAGTTTCCCTGTTGCTGATGCTCTTAACTTTCTTGTATACCAGAGTATCAAGAGCTTAACCAAAGCCCACAGCTCTCTTTTGTCAGGTCATACACTAAAAGACGATTGTGTTCCAGGTATAAGAACAGATCCCAAATGGACGGCAGGTAGAAAGCAAAGTGGCTGTTATTGGATATTAACTAACATGATAGCAATGGTCTCTCACTACATTCTCCGTCCCACCATTGGAGGAATTTTGGGCAATTACGAGAGTTTACAGGGACCATGAAGAAATTTGTTTGACAATTTAACTAGTAGAGAGGGGTCAGTGTCTGCCATGGGCTGATCAGAGGTAGAAGTCTAAATGTGATTTAGAAGAGACAAAGAGAGGCTATGAAGAACCTTGATTGTGAAGAGAAGTAGCTTCCTGGAGAAGTGAATGTAATCTGCGAGGCAGTAAAATAATCAGTCCAGAACCTAACACAACTCCTTTGCAGTGCATTAAGGATGGGTGTAGTGATGATGCATGTTTGTCAAGGCAGGAGAAAAGACTGCTTGGGTTGCCTCTCCCCACTTTTCAAGTGGAGGATTCTTTTTCCATCCAAATAGCTTCTTTTAAGTGCTGAAGTACACTTCTGGGAACTTCTGGAAGCAAACCTTCAGACATGCAGGTTTGAAAATTACTGAATGAAATGTAGTTGTATATCAGTGCTGGAATTGTTCTTCTGTAATAAAAGCAAGTTGGGATAGCATAGATATGGTTGATTTGTAAGTTCTTATAGACTTCTGTTTGCTAGGAAAAAATTATTTTCCTGAGTACCTTTTGAAAAGGGAAATAGATGATGAGAAGCAGGAGCATTCTCTGATGAACTGTACATTTGAGAAAAACAGAAGCTTTAAAAAGGTATACTTGGTGCTATTACTACTTCACAGATTTAGTAGCCAAGTATTCTATGAGCTGGCAAAAAAATTGCCTTTTTCCTCTTTTCCCATGGTTTAACTTTCCATCCTTAATTTTCTTTTATTAGAGTTTCTAGTGTACAGTGGAGTACTTCTTTACTTATGAGATTCGGAGTTATTAAGGTGTCTCTCGTTAATTTATTAGTATTCATTAACTATTGAGATAGAAGAAATGTTTCATCTACTCTGTGTAATAAGTACTGTTTGGACTGAACACATTGGCAGTGAGTGACCAGAACCTGCCTAGGCTTGGTGGGGATATGTTTTTATGCAAATTGATTACTATGTGCAGTCCATTCCCCTAGTCTTTCCTGGAAATGAGTTGGAGGGCTTTGGGGTCTTGGGTGGTCTTGATCCCACCAATACACTGTCACAATCCAGTTATTAAAGTTCTTAGGAATGCCTCTGCCCAAATTAAGGTACAAACAAGACCATATGCCAGACAATAGTATGGATTTTATTTAATAGTAAATATGAGAGTGTGAAAGAGAAAAAGGAGAGTAAAAGGAAGAGAAAGAAATAGGAGAAAGAAGTGGGGGTGACAGAAAGAGAGTTAAAGAGACAGAATAAGGAAAATATCACCATCCACGGATGATGTTCTGTTTATCCTCTCCAGGTGGTCTTCTTGGTGGTGATGGTCCCCCTGAAAAGTATAGAATCTGATGGGTTAATATACGCTCAGGCCAGGTAGGAAAACCCAAGCACCACCCTGGGCAGGAGGGAGTTTGCCATTTTCTCTTACAACAGACTTTAGATTTGTTGCATCACATGCAGTCCTGTGATGCAAGCCTTGGTGAAGCACTTTCGGGGGGGTCTTTGATGGATTATGACACTCCCTCAACTGCCTCTCACATGAATGTCACATGGATGTGGCCTGTGGGGTTGGGGGTTTCACAGTTGGGCTGGTTTGTGTGAGGGAGGATGGGTGTTTGTTGCATTCGGCTCCGCGGCACCGAGACCAGTCCGGCCAGGGGTTGCATGGAAAAATAAAAATAGGGATGGGTACAGCAGGGTTGCCTGAAAATAAAGAACTTTAATAACACATAAAATAACAAAAGAACATAAGCCATGCTTGGTATGGGGTCAGCCTCAGAAGATGCAGAGGCAGGGCAAACATAACAATATAGAAGGGATGGTCTGAGGGTAGGTGTCCAACCATAAAAGAGAACTAGGATAACATACATAACCATATATGTAAAATACAACAACCAATCATTAACCATGACTAGAAACATAACCTTATATGAAATAATTATTAATAACTTCCATGGTGCAACAGCTTAACTTTAACTTAACTTTTACGTGCCCTAACTAACAAGATTTTTCCCATGGCCTTGAGTCTGTGGTTGGCTCAGGTTGGCCGATTCCCACATCTTAGCCTCTCTGTTGAACCATGAAAGCTCTTTGTATATAACCTTGAAATGCTTTTAACAGACTACCTAAAAAACACGGCAACATCAACAACACAACAAAAATAACTACAAGAACTAGTAACCCAGTTTTAACTAAGGATAACCCTTTAATCCCCAACTTTCGAACACTCTAGAAAACCAGTCCTTGTCATCTTCTACTTGTAATTTTCTGACTCCTTCCTTGAGCACTTGGGTGCTCCTGTGTATAGACTCATTTTGGTTTGACAAGTTCATGCAGCACATGTCCTCAATGTCCTTGCAGCCATGCTCTGAGCTAGGAGCAGAAAGTCTATCACAGCTTGGTTTTGTAAGGTGGCGTGTCTGATGTTGTCAACGTTTGTCAGTAGCTCACTCAATGCTTTAGATGTAGCGTTGGATTGCTTACTCAGCCAACACCCAGGACTGTCCAATGTTTTTAAAGCTCTTCCCACAGCACCCCAAGGAACCAATGTGGATGCTCCTTTTCTCTGTCCTAAATTCTAAAAGCTAATTTTGTTTTTGCAATCTGCTTCAAAGTGATGAACAAACCTTTTCTGTCTAATCTTTTTGCTTTGGATCATTGTGAGGTTGGGTGTTAACAGGGTAAGCCTCCCCAAGATACATGGTCTGCCCTTGATGTGAGATGGAATGGTGGGGCAAGCTCTGTCCCCACAAATGAGGAATATTCCTGATGGTAACTGTAACAAGGAATCACTGGACCAGGAGAGGGTGTGTGAGGTGTAATTGCATGACATGCTTTCTTTTCTAGAGACAGAATGATGGGGGGAAACATCCCACCATATTTTTTTTCTCGTTTCTTATCTGTTGGATCCTGCAATTCCTTCTATAATATTCTCTCATCCACATCCCAAAGCTCCACCTGAAGCCTCCTAGTATGCTCACGCTCAGTAAAAAACAACATTTTCTTCCAAAGCCTTCTTTCTCTCTTCTCATTTAACTGGTTCTGCAGTCTTTTCACCAAATTCTGCAGATGTCCAGTCATTTTTTCCCCTCTACTCATTCATTGGTACACCTTTTCTTTTGGGCAGCAGTAAAAGCTGCTCCCAAAACTGCACATAAAATTGCTTTACCTTTCCTCTTTTGCACCTTTTGTTCTCTTAACACCACATTTATGCATTTAACCACTACCTCAGGATTATACCAATTTTCATTTGCCTATTCTGTGCCCAGGGGAATTGGGAAGGCATTATATTATTACAACTTTTCCAAAATCAGGGAGCAGTCAAGCACTGACATTTCTGGGACAGTCTTGGCTTGCAGCTACTTGAATCCCTCCCAGCTGGAGGAGGATCACTGGAATTGCTTCCCAGCATGCCCTGCCCAGAACTCAGGGATAGAGTGATGGTATCCCAAATGGACTTTTGAACACAGCATCGTGTCTGTGATACCAAAAATGTGATGTCACACCCTTAAGGGTAGTGAGCACACAAGATTCATAAGTGCTCATGGTCAAAAGGAAGAACAAAAGCTAGAGGGTCCACAAAAACTCAAAAAGCTTTATTAGTAAATTACACTCTTGGCATGGAAATAGATGCGTTAATCCGTGTCCTGATATATAAAAATACAGCAGATATAAAAACACAGCAGTGGGTTTTGAACGAAGAGGTAAGATGAAAAGGAGAAAAGGAAAGGAAGAAAGAAGGCAAAAGAGATCACTGGTCCTGATTCCAAAGCCAAGCACCCAAACTTCATCTAAGTTCTCAGATCAGGGAGTGCTGACTGCCTCTGCAAATCTGGCTGATGGCTTCTTGTCAAGATGTAAGTTGTAGCCATGTACTTCTTCATGCTGTAGTAATTAAATATTTCTGTTACTTAAACTGACTGACCATTAGGAGAGAACCTGAAATTTATACACTCTCAGCTGTTTCAGATGATATACGTACATGTATGCACAAGAGAGCTCTGCTTCTGATGGTACACTAAATCTCAGTCCTGGAAATGTTTTTCATTCTCTGTGGGTTAAAAAAGCTATTTGTTGCAGTTCTGCCTAAGCTTTCCTTATTGAGACCCTCTGGATGACTGTATGCACTAGTAATCTTAGAGCTGGTTTTTCCATACTGTTTGACTCATTGCATTTGCTTGGGGATGTGAGGCAGGCAGAAGAGAAGCTGTTGTACTGTGTGTCCTATTTCAAAGTGGTCCAGGATTCCACTGCAATTTGTCTTGCCTTTTGTAGTTTAACATTTCAAATAATTACTGCCACTCATCCTATCCTAGTCTATCACAGTTGGGAGGACCCAATGTACAGTCTCAACCTAATTGTCAACCTGTTGTTGTCTCTTGTTGATTTTCTCTGTTGTTCAGATAGCATAATCCCCTAAGAATTCAGTATGATATGGTATTTGGTATGTGAAGATGGTGGTAATGATCACTAAAACAATGAGATAGAGAAGTTCTAAGATCCTTCGTCCTGTGTTGGTGTTATGATACTGTATTCCCCTATTGTCTGCTTTATACCCAGAAATGGGTCCTGTAATTTTAAGCTAGGCCCAGGGAGAAGCTGGGGAAATACTTTCAGTGGTCCGTGTTCATCCACTCTCTCTCTTGGTTTTTTCTCAGCAGAGAGAGGGAGAGTTAAATTCTTTGTTTTTAGCTAGCTTCTCTTTTGTTAGCTGAAGCAGTAAGTTTTTCCCAAGACTGTGGCTGCTTCTGGACCTGTTCAGCTTTGCTCCGGTCCAAACATCAGAACATCACTAGGAGCCCCACACTGCAGGCTAGCAGAGAAGCACTGGGATTGCAGCATCCTGACTCTGAACCTCAGGAGAATCTGAGCAGGACTCTAAAATCCACCAGCTTTCTCTGCAGTGAGAAGGTTCAAATATTAACAGTGTTTTGTTGGTTTTTTTCCCCCCTGTACCCTGCATTCACTCTACTTGTTAAATAAGCAGTTTTTCTCAGTTTGCTCCGAGAAATTCTTTTTGTATTGGTGGGGGAGTACTGAAACCTACCTTCTTTAGAGGAGATGTTTATTTCAGGGCATTTCCTCCTAACTTGTCACAAACCGAGACATCCTTCTAGAAAATTACATGTGGGGAGTGCTTCATACCTGCTGGTACACGAAGTGTAGATGTGTGCTCTTAAGGAATCAGCATCTCTCTGTAGGATGGGAGCATGTAGGTTTTTCAGTTTGTGTGATAGGGACATCAAAATGAGAAGCAGCAGCAGATTTTAGTCAAAGCTCATGACAAAGGCTTCCACAAATATGCACTAATTCAGCTGCTCTGGTGATGTGAAACTGAGCCTTCCAGGGCCAAGATCCTTTGAATGACAGCTGGCTGGACCAGTTGCTAAAGGTAGGGTAACCAGAATAAACTTTAGAGGGGGGGGCATTTGGGAAGTCATCTCTCCTTAGTCACAATAGTAAGGAGCCACCCTCAGTCTTTAGCTACTGTCCTTGCTGTGTCACATGAGGAAGCAATAACAGTCAGTGAATTCATCCAAGATGATTCCAGCAGACCATTCTTCCCCAGCTGTCATTCAACAGCTGGGGAAGCTGAAGAAATGTCTGAAGAAATTCCCTCTGTGGAACTTTTCCACCTAACATACTCAATTCCTGGATCACTGTTATACTTTTAAAAGTGTAGAAAAGATGCCTACATTGTAAATGCAGATTTAGAGTTTGGCAGAACTAGATTGTAACAAAAGGCTATTACATTTTGTAGCAGGAAAAAAACCATAAATAATATAGAATTACAGGACAGCATGTGGTCAGTCAAGCCAGTATGAACTGAAACAGAAGGGTAGCCCTATTTGTACCATGGTGGTGTTTAGAGGCAAAATTTCCGAGTCAGGAGTTATGTGGACTGTAGTGGTGGGAATTTTTATTCTGGAGACCCTGTTTCAAACCCTTCTTTGCTATCTGGCTTTGCATTTTTGCTGGTGATAAATAGAAGGCTTTCAAATTACCATTGTGTTATGACTCAGTGCAAGGAGAGGGAGAAGACTTACTTCCCATACAAATTTCTTTTGACTTGGAGACAAAAGAGGAAAGAGCAGGTTTTTTGGCTCAGGTTAGCAGATAGAGAGCCAGTAACTGACCAGCTTATTAATACAGAGGATTTCAAATACACAGTCAACCAAAAAAGCCCATTTAAAAACAATTAAAAAGAAATGAAAGAAAGGGCGAATTACTTTTCTGTTGGTCTTCAATTAACCATAGTCCAATCTCTGGCTACTTTTTAGAAACTGCTTTAGCTTATTTGTTTAAACATCCTTTATTTTGAGAGAGAGGTCATGATGGCAAGGGAAAATAAGCTGTGTGAGCTTTACATGCAGGTGTTTTTTTTTAACTTGAAGTGGTAATCTAGGTGTCACAGCAAATCCTAGTCTTCCATCACTTTTGTGGTGGCTAGTTAAGTAGAAAAGGCAAGCAGTATGTTTTGTTTTGGTTTTACTTGATCTCTGATTTTCCTCGGTTAGCATGGAGCAAAATGCTTCTCAAATATGCTAAGCATAGTTCATAGCCTCTGACTGCAGCTTGTCAGCTACAAACGACCTTTCCCTAGTACACTCCTAAGTAGGAGGTAGCATTTGTTCCACGCTTGCTGGCTGTTTGTATCCCACTCCATCTGGGCAATGGGTGGACAAGTATGATTTGCTCACAGAATTATTTTTAATTCTTTCTTTCATGGAAAAACCCATGGAAATACATCTTGTCAGTAAATAAAACTGATAGTTCTGTACCCCTGATTCTTTTTGGCTGCAAATATCAGAAGAATACTATTTTCAGTGACAGAGGCCATGTTGAATTAGATCTAGCTGAAGTGGTTCCTCCCTCTTGCAGGTCTCTGTAGCACCTCGTATGGTGATGAGATGTCACAGAGCAGATTGACAAATGCAGGCACCACAGACTTTTCTGTCAGCAAGGATGAGTGATCCCTGAGCTCCAAGTACTATTAAATAAATGGATTGTTTAAAGAGCTGATACACCTCTAAAACCAGTGGTAAATTTTTGTTGTGATACTTAGCAAATAGGCAAGGTTCAACCTTCAATGAAGGAAATCCATTAAGTATTGATGAACTTTTACTTCTTAGCTGCACCATTTAGGAAGCAAAGCAGTAAATGTGAGCAGCTGAAGATGCCATGTTTTTGTCTTACCTCCACAGAGTAGCAGTTGTCCTCTGGAATTTCAGCCTCCCCACAGTCATCCTAGGCCCTCTCACATCCACTCCCAGCTCTGTGCAGTCAGGTAATGGCACATCTCCAATATGTATTGTGACCATTCCCTAGCTGAGAATCCTTGTTTTATCCGTTCCTCCTTGACCAATCCAGTATCTTCACCCTGCTCAAGTACACATGAGTACTCAAGTATAAACATCCAGCATCAAGGGCCCCAAGATGCAGCTTCCGCACGTAGGTGCTACAAGAGTACAAATACTGGTGCCTTGCGCTCATACCCTCGTGAGACCTCACATGGAGCACTGTGTCCAGTTTTTGGGTCCTTACTACCAGAGAAATGGAGCTGAAGGACTGTGAAGGTGATTACAGGGCTGCAGCATTCCCTTTCTGGAGGAAAGGCTGAGGGAACTAGCCCAGTTTAACCTGGAGAAGACTGAGAGGGAATCTTATCAGTGTTTATAAATATCTGAAGAGGATGTATTGAGAGGATGGATCAGGCTCTTCTTTGTGGTGCTGGGCAACAGGATGAGAGGCAACAGGCTGAAACTGGAACAGAAAGTTCTACCTGAACATGAAGATGTTCTTTACTGTGCATGTGACCAAGCACTGGAATGGGCTGCCAGAGAGGTTGGAGTCTCCTTCCCAGGAGATATTCAAAATTCATTTGGACAGAATCCCGAGTTAATGAATTTTAGGGGACCCTGCTTGAGCAGGGAGGTTGGACTAGACCTCCAGTGGTCCTTTCCAACCTTACCTGTGTGAAGCACTGAAGAATACTCATACTGAAGTATATCAACTCTGCCTGCTGTGCAGCTTTGAGATACAAATGCATTTGGAGTAGAAAATACAACCCAGCATGATGGAATATCAGGAGATGCATCAGAAACAAAACGTGTACCATTGGTATCCAGCATGTGTCTTTCATGCTTGACCTCCTCCTGAAAAACTCTTTTGGCCTTTTGCAGGGTCTCAGCTGGCCTTGGGATGTCTTATCCATCCCTGGCCATGGAGGTTCCCTGGGTGCCCCTTAAGAGCACAGAGTGGTGTCAGGATGGGGGGGGGAAGGGGGTGGGCGTGGGTTCTGGACCCCAAGGACCTGGTGGCATCAGAGGGCCTAAAGACTGGCTCGACTCTGGTGTGTGTCACCATGGGTGGTGCCTGTGCCCTGGCTCCTGACATCACAGTTGAAATGCAAATGATAGCACTAATTGGGGAGAGATAAACCAGGCTGGGAGGGAGCCAGGCTGCAGGGAGTGAAGTGCTTAAGTGATAATTATTGCTCTGCATCCCCTCAGCATCCCCAGCAGCAGTAGCCTTTGGTTTCTGCTTTAGAGATGTAACTCGTTAATTGGAATGCTTCTCTGTTAACTTATCTCGCTTAGTTTCTTGTCTGATGCTGCTTTGGTGGGGAGGCGGGGGAAGGCATCTCTTTGTTGAGGTGGCTGTTTATTGTTAAATCCTATTGAAATGGGTATAGTTTGTCATGTCTTCTCCTAAGACGGACTAGCTGCCTTTTGTTTTTAAGGTAGAAGCTGCAAGGAGAGAAGTAATACAAACTAGATGTAGTATTACTGCGAGTTGGAAATGGGATTTAGTATTCCTGATAAGCTTGCAAATTAAAAATGTATATTTCACACTGACCAGCTTAGGGGATGACATACTTCTTTCACATCTGAAGAAAAACACTGGTAGCAATAACTTGAGTGGATAGATAATATATACATTTGTTATACTGAATAGTTATTTTTCAGCCTTCCATAATTTATCCTTAATTTTAAAATTATTTTTTACAGCTTGAAATTCAACACTAGCCATAGTTTGGAAGATTCTGACTGGACTTCCTCTGTTTCCACCCTGACTTGCAGTATTAATAGGTGAAAATAGTTAATTCAGTAATGTTTCTAAGTCACAACCAAAATGTCCTTTTAGATCTTAAAGACTGAGAAGAAGAGAGTCCAAAGAGTTAGATGCTGATGCTATGACAGAACAGACTGGCCTGCCATGTCTGAGGCACAGTGTGGGCAATGAATATTGTAATACTGACATAAAACAAACTCCAGAGAAAACACAGGTTGCTTTTACCCATGGAAAGGTAAAGCATTACATAAAGATTCCAGGAGCTCCCTTGCAGGAGTGTTTCAGCTTGAAGGCCTACAGAGAACTGGCAGGGATAAAAATTCCAGGATAGATTGTAAAGCTGCAGCAGTAAATAGTGTGTTGTCACTCTCTGGATCAAAGCAGTGATAGCAAGTGCAGCAGCTCAAGAAGAGTTTAAAGACCAGGGAAAATCAGCCAGAAGGGCAGTAATGACTCCATCTGCCCACGAATGTAAACAGTTTGTAAATGACAGAGGCCATAGATTGTAGGAGTGGGTAAGGACAGTGTTTTGAAATGGGGTTGGTTTTAATTTTCTAAGATATTCAGGAGGAAGGCTGTTTTCTTTCTAGGAGTAAATATGTCTGCCCCTTTCAGCAGCTGGTCTTATGTCTTCCAGTAGTTATCCTCATAAAAGAATGTGGTTGCACTGTACTGTGAAATGCTTTCTCATCTCATCTTGTCTTTTAAGTTACTAGACGGGAGAGGTCACTTTTTGGTGAGAGACACTAATATAACTAATTGTAGAGGGAGAGGGAAAGGTGATAATTTTACTGAAAAGCATGACTCCTATGAAGTGTGACATTGAGGTACCTACAGCTTAAATGCCTTGATTCCATGCACAGGTATTGTTAGCTGCATGATGAAGAATAAAGGGAAAAGATAGCTTATGTGAAATGTCTGCTTTTAAGAAAGGTACAGGATGGAGCAGAATATAACTGCTTTTGTGTGCTCCTGATCTAGGCCTGATCTGCAGCTTGAAAAACTTTAACATTGTTTACACACCCTAGTGGTCTGACACGTAAGTAGAGGTGACTTACATAACTGGCTGAGATATAACCCTGAGCTATCTGCTGACTTCTGCTCTATAGGTGACAGAGCTCTCACGGCATCCTAGCCTGGATCAGCAATAGTGTGGCCAGCAGGACCAGGGCCATGATTATCTCTCTGTACTCAGCCCTGGTGAGGCCACACCTGAAGTGCTGTGTCCAATTCTGGGCCTCTCAGTGCAAGAAAGACATTCAGGTGCTGGAGGTTGTCCAGAGAAAGGCAATGGAGCTGGAGAAAGGTCTGGAACAGAAGTCCTGTGAAGAGCAGCTCAGGGAGCTGGCTGTGTTTAGTCTGGAGAAAAGGAGGATCAGGGAAGGCCTTATCCTGCTCTACAACTCCCTGAAAGGACACTGTAGCCAGGTGGGGGGGTGGCTTCTTCTCCCAGGTAACAAGTGAAAGGATGAGGGGAAACGATCTCCAGTTGTGCCAGGAGAGGCTTAGGTTGAATATAGGAAAATTTTCTTCCCAGAAAGGGTTGTGTAAAGCATTGGAACAGGCTGCCCAGGGAGGTGGTGGAATCATTATATTTGGACGTTTTCAAAAAATGTTTAGACATGGTACTTGAGGACATGGTTTAATGGTGAATGTGGTGAGGGTGCTGGTTTGATGGTTGAACTTATCTAAAATGTTTTTTTCCAACCTTCACGATTCCATGGTTCTACATTGCTGCTTGGAAAGTTTTCCCAGGAAGACTGCAAAGATAGCTGTGAAGCTAGCTCTCATTTTTGCCACACCATGGGAACTTTCAAGTTGAGCTTCCCTTCCCTGTTTCTCTTTCAGTACACAAATACTGAAGCAAGAGCTGAAATTTCACCTTGTGTATTTTCGATGAAGTGTTTACTCAAAAATTTGAAAAGAGTTATTAATAGTTATCCTATGTAGCTTTTCCTAGAAAAGGGATGTTAAAAGTAATGTCTAACCCAATTCCAGGTGCAAGAATTATATTTTGCTCACCTAACTTCTCGCTATGTTGTCAATCTGCAACATTCATCCTATTGTGCTCCATGTTTCCATGTGTTGACAAACAGCTGCTGCATATCCATCTCCCATTCATAGATGAGTTGCTTCAAGTCAATGAGACTGTGTAGGGTTTCCAAAACTCCTTGGGATTCTTTTAGATAACAGACACTATGTACACTGAAGTTGTTAATGTGATACCTAGCATCAAGGAAGTGGTATTTTCTGGAAAGAGGAATGAAAGAATCATCAGGTTGACATTAGGAAAGAAGACTTTAAAATTAAAAAGAGCCTGAAACAAGGTGGAGTACTCCTTTGACTTAATACAAGGAAGACTGATTTCGTTCCTAGTCTTCAGCTGCACTGAACAGCTCTATTTTTGTCCATTTTGAGGATCTGGTCCTGAAAAAAATAGAAAGAACATAATTGTTTACTGTATGAAACTGATAACAGCAGGGTGTCCCTGAATCCATCAGCTTGGTGCTACTAAATGTGATTAGATGTTTAAATGAATAAAAGAGTCAAACAGAAGGATGACACTTATTTTTATGGTGTAAGGGAGAGAAAAAAAATGCTTAAATGAGAAGAGACAAATATTAACACAGAACAGAGCAATAGTCGGTGAGGGGAAAATAAGCTCAGTATGAGTCACACAAGTAGTGAAGTGTATGCTTTTGTAGGAAAGCTAGAGACAAGATGAATGAAAGGAAGTTAAAAGGACAAATATATTAAAAAAAAAAAAAAAAAGTAATTTTCTTCCAGAATTATATTAGAAATCCACTAGAGAGCTGATTAGCCTGAGTAGCTCTGGAAGCACTAGGGACAATTAAGAACAGAAAATTAGAATATAAAATACTTTTTACACTGGAATACCTGGTGAGCTTAACATTACCTTTTGGTAAAGAGTTGGCAGGAGTAGAGATACCTTCATACTTAATAAAACCTCATAAGAATCATAAGAATCTCATGATTTAGCAGGCAGTGTTACAAATATGAGACTTGGACTCTGCTTGTAACTTTGCCCCATAATGCCTTTGTCTGTGCTTCATTTTCCTGGTCTTCAAAATGGAGATAAAGATAGTGGATTTGTTGTTAAAGCAGTCTGAGATTGACCAACATGTACATGTAAATATAGAGAGTATTAATAATATAATATTTGATAAGATTAATCTATTAAGTCAGCAGTTAATTTATTTAGCATTAGCTGAATTACTTTCTAGGAAAAAACAACCCCAAAATAAATGTGATTTGATTTATCATCACAGCTGTAATAGGAATGTGGAAGATTGCCAGTGCTCTTTTTATTGAGGTGGGAGAGATGATAAGGGTGATCCAGGGAATTATAAACTCATGACCCTCATTTAAGTGCCTAAGAAAATTGTTGAGAAAGTCATTATAGATGTCATTATAAAGTACCTGAGGTGCAAACCAGCATAACTTTCTCTAAGTGTAAACTTCCTCTAATATATTAGAATTCTTTCAAAAATTTAAGGTAGTGCACAATGGGAGAAATATTAGATATACTGTAATTTATTTACACTCCTAAAAGGCTTTAGTTGAAGTTTTTCAGGGGAGGCTGTTAGGGAAAGCTGGTAATCAAGGGTTGAGTCTTATAGTCACACTGCAGGTTTAATAACTATCTTAAATAGGAAGCAAAGAAATTGCAAATATGTACCAGGGGAAAAGGCTGGTTTGTCATAGTTGAAAAACGTTAAGAGCAGAGCACCTCAGGGGTCATGCTGCAGTCTGGAATGATGACAGTACTAATGGTGTGGGAGAGAGGCTGAGCAGTTTGATTATCAGCCCTTAAAAGAGATACAACATTGGTTTTGTCAATCAAGTGTACATAGATGAACTAGGAAACCTTCCAAGAGGAGTTTTTGAAGTGCTTAGTCCAGCTGAACCCTCAGTGTGAGGAAATCTCCCCTGGAACATAAGGATTTCAGTGGTGCCCAAAGATAACACAAGCAGGTATGTAATAAATATTTGACAATATATTTAAGTGTTTGTGGCGTAGTCATGTGAAAGCTTCTTCAAGAGGCTCAATGGTGAAATAGTCAACTTTGCATGAAGAAGTCAGCAGGGATTATGTCCAGTTCCGATCCATGTTTGGAAAATAGCCATGTTCTGGAAACAGAACAAGTTAGCTAATCCAGGCCTGGCCTTACTGGCTGGGACAGAACCAGTAAAAAGCAGTGTCTTCTGGGATGGTTTTGTGCCAAGTTGTATTTAACCTTCTGATTTTTGGTAGCAGGCATTAGCAGATCCCAAGAGGGCAGAGAGTAATCCTCATATCTTGCCTTTAAGCCCTCCAGTTTCTGATAATCAGTGGCTAAGGAAATTCCTCAACCAAAGACCTTCATGTTTAGAAACAATTCTAAGGACAGCAAAAGGAATCCACAGTCTATTAACTTGTTTTAATCCCTGGCTGAGCCCATTCCTAGTTTTGGTCTGCACCCACAATTTCTCAGTTTTCTGTAGTTGCAAGCAAGCAAAGGTTAGTCTCAAACCTTTTCCAGAAAGCTCAGAGATAGCTTGCTGCAAAACCTGGAAAGAGAAGAAATACTTTTCTGTGTGTGACTTTTACTATCCACAATTTTCAGCTTCTAGTGTCTACTTCCTCACTGTTTTGTCAAATGTTAAGCTGTCTCAGGAGACTATTTTTGTTTATTTTGTTTATTAAAACTCCCTAAACCACTGTAAATACATGTAGCTTTCCTCCTGCCCACCCCCTATGCTTTGTACCCTTTAAACATTATAAAATGGCTCACTGGCAGATATGACAAGGATCAGTGCAACTCAGTGTAATCCTTATGCCTGGAAGTACTGAGAGACAGTAGGTGGAAAGAGAATATGGGAGCTCCTCTTTTTGGTACATGTGAGTTAAGGTGTTTTATGCCCTAAGCATGACTTTACATCTCCTAAATACTCATCCATACTTCTATATGTTGTACATTCTCATGTTCAAAAGAGTTCTTCCAAAAACTGGAGGATTTTTACAGCTTGTGAGTAGTTCTCAAGAAAACATGCAAGATGCTGAAAACCTGTAGTCAGATTGTATCTGTTTGGAAGTGAACATGCATTATTTCCCTTTTTATTGTGGGGTTTCCCTGGATACCTACATGTCTCTGGATACACTTTTTCCTTTAGTGAAGAAATGGAAGACATGTGGGCTAATGCATGACTGAACCCATGTCTCCAGATGTGAAAAGCTAATGTGTTCAGAAACTCTTTTCATGAAAACTCTTGAATTTAAAGGATACACACTGGCAGAAACACAACAGAAATTCTTTATGTTCTATGTCTTCCTGACATGTTCCTTATGCTCTTGCAGCAAACCTCATTGGACAGCTACTCTGAGGCTATTTTTATTTTTTTTCTTATGAGAACAGTCATTTCAGTTGAGCCCTTTGTTGCCATGGCTTCTGCTGTAACTTTACTACCCCCTTAGATTTTTTAGAGTGGCCCTTCAAAGCCAAACTTCCCTTTTCCCAGAAAGGCATGTGGCAGTAAACTAGAGGAAAATTAGTGTGGAAAGTGAAAGGAGTGATAGTCTAAACAAACTTCAGCCCCATTCCAGAATGGCCTTCTATGCTCATGATATGCCCTGTTTATTAAGATGGGAAGGGCACATTCTGCCCACCTCTGGAGCTGTAGAATGTAGTTGCTATGGTGTAGGCTTCTGTGTAGGTGAAATGGCAGACATCTCCCCTGTTTACTAGAGCAGTGATGAAAATCTTATCTGCCAAAATTTTGTGTGAACTTCTACCTAGCCAGAAGCATTATGGTGTTAATCCCCTTCCTGCTGAGGCTTTGCCCTGCCAGGGAGGTGACGTGCACTAAGGTAGAGCTGGTTCCTCTCTGCCCCCGCTGTTTGTCATAGCACTAGCAGAAGTTTGTGTAGATATGTGGCATTATCCACTTCAGCCCAAACAAGCAGACATGGCCTCAGATCAAGGACTCACCTATTTACATTGTAACAGAGAGCAGTCGTTACACCAAGTCCTTTTTTCTGTTGTTCCCTCTGTGTCACAGCTCACCTCCTAGGGTCTCAGTTTTCATTATAATCCCTACAGTGAGAATTTTTTATTTGTGACTTTGAATGTGTGTATTTTCTTTTCATAGTAGAAGAGGAAAATGTTACATTGCACTGAAAATATGCACTTGGGGAAAACAATTTTTCAGAAGAGATATTTGTTTCACCATCACTTCTTAAAAACCTGATAGCTATCTTTCATATTTAAAGTTTTTTCATTATCTGATTTTACATCAGGCCGAATTTTTTTTAAAAAATGTAAAGGGCGTGGAGCACCTTGCTATTTTTAATTGAACAATTCTTTCGAAGTCTGTAAAATATTTAATGAATGGTTTGGGGGATTTTGTTGTTTTGCTTTTGATTATTTAGAATTTTTCCCTTTTTTCTTTTAAACACATTTCTGTCAGTAGGATATCTTCACAAACTGTGAAAATAGTTCTAATACTTATAGGCTTTTAAAATGTTTGCAGTTCTGGTAAATTAGTAAACCCCAACAACTATGTAAGATCTTAAACTTAAGTAAGATCTGTGTAAGACCTTAAAGATCTTTTCTGACCTAAATGATTCTATGATTATAGAAAAGATGAAGCCAGAGCATGTTAAATAAAAAAGACAAAAACCAAGATAAGGTGAAAACCACTGTCTTTAGGAAGGACATAGTTAGGAGGACATGAAAACTTGAGAAATGTATTGTGAAGAAGAAAGAGTACTAAGTAGTAAAAGCTGATGTGGAGACGCACCTGCTGGAAGTTACCTTCCAATTAGTGTTTTGTAGCAAGTGTCACTACATTGTAGCTGCATGTCTCTGTGCTGTGTGTCTGCAGGTACAAAAGTTGTGAATCAACAACTTCATTGTGTCAAACAGCCAGAAATTTTTCTTCTCTCATGAGAAGATTCTCTCTTCCCTTACAGAGCTTATAAATGTTAATTGTATAGAATAGCAAGTGTGAAACAGAAAAAAAAGAAGCATACAGCATGGGTCTTAAAAAGGGGGGAAAGCTCACTACCTTGAGGTACAACTGTGTTGGAGTTTTGCCTGATTAAAGTCAGAAAGATTAGGTGTTTTTCGAGATGCTTAGTTCTGCTCTGTCTCATTCTTCAGTTTCATATAATATATTCTGCTTTATCTGAGAAAAAACAAAACAAAACAAAACAAAAAACCAACTGTGATTTTGAAGCACTATGCTAAATTCATCCTGATCAATCCAAGTAGAATTATAGTGAGGAAGAGTTTGGTCCAGGCTTTCTGAATATACTGAGAGAGAAATTATAATCTAACCTGCAAGAAAAGCATGGAAAAATCGGAAAGAACACACTGTTAACAACAGCATTTCTAAGGTACTTTTATTTGTCTTCCCATTATTTTATGTTCATTACAGTTGTGCTAATTACATATGTTGCCTTCTTCTTTCCTGTAGATTGACTATGGAAGGATAAATGTGTTTGCACACAAATATGTTTACAATAGAAAACTTTGTCATCCTTTTTTAAAGAAAAATCTATGTATTGCTTACAACTACAGATACATACTATTTTATCAGATCTTAAACATTTGTAAATTGAAATAAAAAATATTTTAACTACTTGATTTGCTTTCAGCATAGAAAGAACTAAGATAATAAAAATATACTGTGTTTGTTTGTTTGTCTCTTCTATGCATATCCCATATGAAAAAACAGAACACTGTAGAATGTTCAGATAATGTCTCCTCTCTTCTGTAAGAGACTTGGTATTCCTTTCCTTCTCTCTACTGGCTTTTATATGTTTGGACATGCCATTTAGATTCTCAGTGCATCAGGTATCGTCAATGGGATCTGTAAAATGAATATAAATGTATCTTCCTGGAGGGTGTTTTAAACATCTGGATCAAGTTGAAAGTCACTAGTTCCAGTGTAAGTCCATATCTGCAGGGGCCCGTTGTACAGGGATGCTCCAGAGTCTCTCTAGCATGACTGAGAGGAAAAACCATTCCACTGGGCTCCATCTAAGAGCTGTTGGACTTGATTCACCTTGCATTTGCTCTACTTTCTATCCATGTTACCTCTGTGGAAGTTACAACAGTATAAAGCTAGTGTTCTAGAATGAGCTCTATGCCATAAAACACTGTTTATTGGCAGTGCATATGTTCAATTTGGCCTGGCCAATAAGTGCTGAGGTTTGACATACCAGGAGAGAGTTGTGGATGTCAACTGCTGTCCTTGCACAATGGTCCAAGCCCTGACCAAACTCAGTAGCAACTGCATCCTCTTAGCAGGTTAAACTGCACTCACAAGTTCTTCAGCCAAAAAAACCCATACACATGTAAAAACAACAATAAAAAAAACCAACCCAAAGTAAATCTGAACTGCTGCAGTAAAATGTTACAGTAGCAGAATCTTTTTTAAATACTGCTTCAAATGGAAAAAAAAAACTGAATTCATTAACTCTACATGACAGAAATTACATCTGTTACTAAGAATTTATCCAATTGATGGTTTCAGGGACCACTCAGAAGTGTGACTTATGCTGTCATCCTTTTAGCTAAGCTAAACCAAATGGGATCAAGAGGTTCTTGTTCCACTGTGGGGATACCCACAGTTGCAGTTCTTGAGGATCAACAGTTGTGCTTTAGTTTCACATCCCACCTTAATCTGAATTATTGTTCGAGTCCAGGCAAGTAGCATCCTTGGAGGAAATAGACCCCATTAAAGCAAACAGAAAACCAACTATGTGCTGTATGTAATTAAATGTAAGTTAATTTCAACATAAATCCACCCACACAGTGATCTTGCTGTTACCCAGAGTTCATAAGACATCAATAGAAAGTGGAAACGTTGCTATCCCAGCCCTGCTTGTTGAGGGACACTGCTTCATGTCTCAGCCTGATCCCAGCCCTACCCAAGCTCCTTCATGACCACAGCCAAGCCTCGGCAGCAAAAAAACCACCACTCTAGCACACAGATTTGAGATGCAGCAGCTACCAAAACAAATTGTGACACTTCTTTCTGCAGCTGTGCCCCTTCCTTTGCAAGCCCTGTTACTGTCTTGATGATGTGGAGGGTGCAGTGCAGCAGCCCCACAGCACCTGCTTGCCTCTGTACCTAAAACTCTCCCTTCCTCTTTCTTATACCTCTTGACACAGTGTCAGAGCAAGCTGCAGCACTGCTTTGAACTTGTTCTATCCAGTTTATGTAGCTAGCCTGTTCCTAGAGATACATTCCTGTGGCTGCCTGAAGCTTCACAGGAGGAAAAACCTTCTTGAGCTCCCCCATGCCTCCCAAGCTCTTTTATAGGCAAAGGTCAGATCATCATTTCTTCTGCTGTCTGTTCCCAGTTTCACACCATCTCCTATGGCACTACTCAGGGAGGAAAAAACCCCAAGACATTTTATTTAAGTGTGTGTTTATAAGGGAAGCTGTGGAATAAGAAAGGACAGAATCAATCTTCCTAATTTTAAAAAATGCTTCCTTTCCCTAATTAAACATTTTTAGGTAACCAAACCAAATCATCAGAATAAGAGGTGAGCAGATTTTATGACTCCACCTATAACTTTATTTAAGAATGCAGAATTTCTTTGGAGTTCCATGCTGTGGAAAACTTTGTTAGCTTAGGTTGCTGACAAAAGCAAAAGATGTATTTATTTCACACAATCCAGGATAAGCAGATAACAGCTCCATTAACTAGCAGCACAAATGGCCTGGGACATGACTAACCAAAAAGGGATCATTGCTGCCCCAATAGCAGGTGGAGGCAGCAATACTGACCAGATCAGTCAATGTAGGTGGGGCAGGGCTGGGGAAGATGGTTTTATCCTCAACTTCTCCTTGTTTTTAGGCAGCCAGGTCATGATGATAAAGCACCCCACATTCCTTCATGTTAAGATTATTCTTTTGGTCTGCACTGCTGTGGAACTACTTACACTGCACTCATGGTGGGCTGTAAAAAATTATGCCTACAGAAAAATAAAGATAGTGACTCAGCAGGCCTTACTCAGTGCAGATTATTGGAAAGATTATGCACTGTGTTCACAGCTCCATGTGAATAAATGTCTCGAGAGGTATCTGTATCCCAGAATTAGGCTGCTGGGTGTTTCAAGGCCACCACAGACAGGTAGCTGGAAATACTTGCTCAGGAAGATTGTAATGAAGGTCAATCAGTGTTGATGAATGAATACAGTTAAAGTGGTGACAGCTGTGTTCTCTGGGAAGAAAGCTGCTGAGAATTACAATTGTGGAAATGATACCCAGATGCTCAATGCTAGGGCTTAAATGCTGTTCTGAAGTCTGCAGAAATCAGGTTCTGTTCCTGGACATGCTCCTGCTGGTGGTTCATTTTCTCTGCAGAAGTACCTCACTGGGGGACCAAACCCCTTTTCCCCTTGTTCACTGGCCTGGCAGAATTGCTGCAATAAGGAAAGGTGGAGGGAAGGCTCTGGGAGTCTCTACCCTGTAGGAAGAAGGTTTGAAAGTATGGGTGTCAGATGTGATGCAGCTCAGGTGGCCATTTACTTTCCTAGGCATAGAAGAGTTGGGGCTCCAGGACATCGTTATTGAGTCTGCAAAAGGTTCTGCTCTGTGGAATGGGGAGGGGAGCTGTGTTGAGCACCCATGTGCTTCCTTGCCCAGCTGTCCTAGGCTGTGCTTTCGTCACTGGTGCCAGGCACTAGAGGGACATGTCAAGACACAATCTTGCTTGGGACTGTGTCAGTAGTGTTCCCAAGTACCTGATGCCTTTCCAAATAATCTGTGGGAGCTCTGGTACCCCAAGAGGGGTTATTTGTTAATTAACTATAAATGCTTTCCTATTCAGAACACTCACATAAGCTTAACAGCATCTGCTTCAGAAACCTTCCTCTTGGTGTCTAATGCTTTGGCTGGAAGAGTGTGAATCTGGGAATATAAGAGGCCTTCTCTTTCTGGGTCATCATTGTCTTGCTGTCTGGGTATGGATGACTCTTCCACAATAGACAGGCCCCTCCCTGATTTGGTGGGAAAGACACCAACAAGTTGCATTGGCCATTTACTTGTTTCCCGGTGAGATTTCATTCCACATTTGACATAATGGCTTTTCCAAAATGCCTGCACACCTGAGTAACAGAAAGCAGGGTCCTGAAAAGCAAATTGATGCCCTGGTATTCAGAAACAGTGGCTAGAAACCCAGTTCCTTGCTGCAAGGGGAGATGTGTCCTGCCAGCACGTGGTCAAAGTGTCAGAGGTAGTTACCTTTGGTTCACCTTTCAGTATCCATCACATACCTGCAGGCTTGCCTTTACAGAGACCCTATGGTTGGCAGAGCAGCCCAATGCACTCCTCAGTTGTACCTTTGCCCTTTTGCAGCATGACCTCCATCCTTCTCAAAGCAGCCACAGTGTAAAACCAGGTCAAATACTTCTGTCCTAAGGCTGAGGCACATTAGTCCTGGATGCAACTCAAGCACAGTGAGTAAAAGTTTCCCCAGGAAATAAATTGGATCCTTAATAAGCGGGTGTTTATGAGCTGATAAAAATGATTTCAAAGGCCAAAAATCTCACAAGGTCTCACAAGTGGAGAGAGCAGAAATGATCAGTGGTTGTTTCTCCCACTGTTGTGAGTCAGGAATCAATTTGAGGGTTTAGTGTGAAGAGGGTTAAAATACTTGTAATTCAGTGCCTGCCAGTTGGGAAGAATAATAAAGCCTGCACTTTTGTGTTGGTATGGAGCAAATGCTGCAGAAACAGGAATTTTATTACATAACTATGCCTCCTACATAAAGCTTTGTGGGGGGGAGGGGCAGGAGACACTAGCAGGGCTGTATGTCATTAAAATTACAGAAAACATGCTGTCACAATCAGAGTCCTGTGTGTGCTCAAGACTGTACAATATGAACATATTCCCTGTGGCCTTGCCACATCCATGGAATTTAATTCACTTGGCACATGAGAGGGAGGAGGCTGCTTGAGCAAAAGGTGCTGTGCTTTCTACCATGGAAATGGAACATGAGAGTGTGGGAGGGATGTTGTTGTTTGTTATTGTTTCACAAAAAAATTTAATTATATGATTGAAAGGAGAGGGAGGGAAAATGCAACTCCTAACTCAGAAAATGCTGAGCTGGGCATGTCACCTCTTAAAAGCAGGGAGGCTTGAAAGCACTGCAGGGTCCATGAAGCCCTTCTGGATCATGTGTGGCTGTTCTGTGGTGGTCCCTTTGCCTTTTGTAGGAGTGCTGCTCACAGACACTGCTGGAAGCAGTATTTGGCTATTGTCAGCATGAGGTGACCAGGAATGACACTTGGAGACTTGGGGGGGGTGTGGGGAAGAGGTCCTGGTTATTTTAATATTGGAGTAAAAAGGACCCCTTATCTCAAGGCACTGGATAAGCAACAAATCATATTGATGTCTCTTAGGATGAATTGAGCAGCACTTTTCCTGTTGTACAAGTGAAAACTCTTTTCATTGAATGATTTTAATTCTCTCCCAGAAAGGGCAGCTCCATGGATTTTCTCCAAGCACATTCCTAGTGGTCTGTCTGATGAGACTTGTGTTTTCTGTTGTCTTCTTTAAGATCCAATGCACAAAGTTAAGAGGAAGTGTGAAGATATTTCTGGTTTTGTGTGTGCTGTCAGCAAGGCACCAATGCAGCCATGAAGAGCACTCTTCTATCTGGTTTTTCAATTCTCTGTAAGCCAAAATGAAAGCATTCTTTCTGTTCTGAAGAGCTGACAGTTAAAGGGTTTAATTCAGAAAAGTATTTAAACCATCTGTATTTAAATAGGCATTTAAGCACTTCTTTGGATTGTATCCTAATAAGGATGCTTATTGAATGGGGTTGAAACAAAAAAACTGAAGGCAAGGTGTATATTATATTAGTGAAACACCTGTGGATGCCTGGAAAGCATTTTGCTGCTTCCATTTCAGTTTTTCTTTATTTTGATTCCATTTTTGTTTAGTGGATTGGATGGAGTCATGCAGACATAACCCCAGTGGCATAGGGCAGAGAAAGAAAGCAAAAGGTTTATGTAGCTGATATTGCCAGGGTTGTTCTACAGGGGAATGGCAGAGGTGTGAGTGAAAATCAACTTTTTTTTTTTTTTTTATCACACACAACACAAAGATCTAACTATTTTTGTTCCCATATGGTTAGGAGAAATGAAGAGCTGGGTCACTAATACTGGGTTCTCCTAGATGTTTAGTTGGCTGTTGGTACCTGTGGGGGATAATCATGTGTGACTTCTATCAGCACTGGGAAAAAAAATGCCAGCTCAGAAATAATGGGTTAAATTCTGACCCTTGTTGATCCAAGCAAAGTTAATGGGTTTGCACAACTCTAATGAGGAATGCAAAGGTTTAGATGTTGCTTAGTTACTGGGCCTGCAGAGATTTCAAACAGCAAGACATAACTTATGTATCCTCCGTGTATATTTTTATCACCACAGTCATGAAAGCGTATGTCATGATGCTACTCTATCACTGTAGATGAAACATTGCTGTTGGTGGTCTGTGTGCTGTGCCACAGTGTGCCTCTGTGTAGCCTCCCACTTTTTCCAGAGCATCATGGAATGGTTTGGGTTGACAAGAACCCTTAAAGATCATTAAGTTTCAACTTTCCTGCCATGGGCAGGGACACCTCTCACTAAACCAGGTTGCTCAAAGCCCCGTCCAACTTGGCCTTGAACACTTCCAGAGATGGGTCATCTACAGCTTCTCTGAGCAGCCTCTTCCAGTGCCTCACCACCTTCACAGCTGTGTTGAAACCCAGCTTTTGTTTTGCCATCTTTATGTTTAAGGATCTCTTCCTTCTTCTGTGTGTGTGCAAGGCCCCATAGATGAGCACATCAGTACAACGTGCAAGGAGCAGTACAGCTGCTCCCAAGGTGAAACCTTGGTCAAGCCCCTCTGTTTCAGGAGATCTTTTCATTGCACATCCAGCAAGTCATATTTACTCATTTCAATGACACAACCAAGGCTTTGCTCCTATTAGCATTGCTATGTCAGTGGGGCAGCACTGCTGGGTCTCTTTCACCTGAACATAACAGTCAGATGGTTCTAGCACTGCAAAGTCCTTGGTAGTGGATGTAATGCAAGCAGCAGAGGAATGCAAACTTCACAGTGGATCTGATCTGTGCTGTGCTGACAATAGCAGAGGTTGTAAAAGATCAAAAAACATTGACAAAGAACAGAAAAGCTGACTTAGTTTTAACCCCATTCTTCAAGTGCTCTCTTTGCCTGCCTTAACATGCAAAATCCCTACAGCCCCACCAAAGTCAGGGGACAGGACTGAATACAGCAGTTTCGTCTGCCTTATCTACAGAAAGCATTTCATGCTTCACTGACTCGGATGCACCATGAACACATTACTTGATTATAAACCAAACATATTAGAGGCAGAGGTGTTTTATAAATCTCCTTGCAAGTGCAACTAACTTAAAGAAGAGGTCAGCAAAAATTTTTAGCAGTCTAACAGTTAGCACAGCCTGTCCAAGTATAAGCTGCTTTTATAAAGTTGCTGCCTACATAAGGCAGGCACAAGAGGCCTGTTCCATGTTCATAATGTTTGCTGAACCTTTCTTGCATAGTGTTAAATATTGAAATTGGCCTGCAATATTTTCAAGTTGTTAAAAAACTAGCATAGATGGTATAAGTAGCTTGATAAAGCCAAGGAAATCCTGTGCACAGGTGAAGTTCTGGTGCTGCAGAAGAAAGTGTCAGGCCTTGAGCTGACTGCAGTGAAAGGCAGTTTTACAGTTTGCAGTGGTTAGCAAGCTGAGAGTCAGGCCTGGGCTTGTCATTATTTCCCATTTCCTGTCACCTTCCCTGTGAGGAGACAGATGCAGCTTTATTTGTCTTGCAGTTACAGTGAGCTGAGAGGAACGAGGGCTGAAAGTACATGAAAATAGCCTTTAAATATTCTATGCAGTTACATATAGGAATATATCATGCAAAATACCCATGGCATGATTTACACATTAAAATCAGAACTCGTGATTTGTTACTAGCTATTAGAAACTATGTAACATGTACAACAATAATTTCAAATTACTCTTTGCTAAAGCTTGTAATGCAGAACACATGAATTCTCTCCAAAGACCCTTAGAGATGGAAAGCTAGAGGAAAACAGTCATGAAGATGTAGCTGAATAAGCCCAAGGTGAAGTCTTTTTGCCATCAAACTTTACACAGTTGTAGTCAAGTATACCTGTACAGACCATGTCCTGTTCTTTGTCTCACACTGCTGTTCTTGTCCACACGACACAGTATTCTTGGGATCAGCCCAGCATCATATGGCCTGTTCTCAGGCATTTGCTTTCCTTTTGGCAATTAATGAGTTTGAGTGACTAGTCTTTCAAGTGACAGACTTTCCCAATAGTGAGCTTGTTCCTGTCCTCTGGATTATGAAACAAAAGAAAAAATTAATTAACAATTATTAAAAGGTATGGGAGGCTGTGTGGTTCTGTGTTTTGTAAGGCACACTGCTCTGGGATGGTGTCCTGCCTCAGTGTGGGGTAAGGTGGCTCAGAACTTATCTTCATGTCCAGGACTGCCTGCTCTTTGTTGGTCTTTTGCTTTTATGAGAATGCAAAGCGTGAAGGACCCCATTTCCATCTATTCTGCAATTTTCTGATGGCCAGAATGCAGCCAGACTCCTGAATGATGATTGAGGGGATAAGGCAGATAAAAAATCCTACAGACAGGATTAAACACATGATTCAAAGAAATCCACTGGGCTGAAAAAGGGGATTCACGTTCAGTTTTACAGATATTCAGAGATGCCAGTAAAGTTGAAAAGCAGATTCTGTTTTGCATTATCACCACCCACTTTTTCCAAATATTTTCTACTTTTCTAAGCAGCCTCCCTATTGCGGTAGCTATAAATAAGTATATAACTGTGTGCATGTGAAAGATTCAAGTTTAAGGTTATATTTAAGCTGAAAGATTATATATAACAGAATTGTACTAAAGATGATAAAAGCCTCATTGTTCTGTTCATGTTTTATCTCAGCGTAGCGTGTAGTTCATGATTATGTTATAGATGGGTAATGTGATGGTTGGCTCTCACAATTAAGGGGTGAATATTATGTGTGTGTTAAGAAAATTTTTATAGATGTATAGTTATGTTATTATGCTCTCCCCATGGTTCTCTTTTCCTTCCCCCTTGTATTGTTGTCAATGGTCAGGGCATTTGGGGAGGGCAGGCTTGTTACTAGGAGGTGTGGCATGGTAACACCTGACCTTCAATCAAGATGTAAGACAATTATCTCCACCAATGGATGGCAGAAAAGGAGTTGACTGGCAAGACTTTGGGTGGGGCGAAGAGTATAAAAAGCAGAGCATGCATTGTGTAAACAATCACATGGCGGTTTAGTCTTATGCTCCCAGTGCTGCTCTTGCCCTTATTCAGTCTTTTGTTGTATTTTGTTAAGGTTTAATAAACCTTTGAAATTTTGAAAGTGAGCATCATTTCTCACAGGTATGTGTGCATACAGACAGGTATTAACATAGGTAGACATGCATAGGACAAAATCCAGTCCTGACTCTGTTTCTGTAGTTGGTGTAATTAACTTTCATGATGCAAAGGGAGTAATTCTGTTATAACACAACAGGCCAAATAGGCAGAACCCCGTCTGTTCACACACAAAGACTAAAGTTTAGAAAAGTATGTTATGTGGCAAAATATGTAATTACTAATTTTGGTCATTTCAGGTTCACTTTAATAATCTCATTTTCTAGACCTTGCCAAAGGATTTCTGATGCTGGTTTCCTCTTGGTGTCTGGAAAGTAATCATATTTTATCTTCCTGGCAAGCTTCATAGTGCTTTTTTTATTGAGTAGAAAGTCTTGTTTTGATCATTGCTTAGCATGGCTGTGCTTTTGAGGACATGGAAATGTTGGTCAAGTTTATATAGAACAAGTTACTGGCATGGTAACTGGGAAATGCCTAGATAGTGTGGATCACTTGCCAAAAAGAGCAGGAGTTTGGGATGCCCATCCTTTGCTTAGAGGAAGTTTTTTGGCAACCTGCTAGGGATGTTCCTGAATTCCTAACTGAGAAGCAGGCTAATGGTGTAAGCCCATAGAACACTGTAGTACCTATAGTTCATTTTTCTGCCTTTAAAGATCTCAACACTAAGCTTTTGGAGTGTAGTTTCTTCCTTCCTCTTGTTCTCTGCAGGCTATTGAGGGAACAAACTAAGGCAGCTAGAAACTGGATGGTCACCCTTGCAAAACTGTTAGAGAACATTGTTATGGTTTGATACTGGCCAAATGCCAGGCACCCACAAAAGTTGTTTGCTCACTCTCTTCTGCTATAGTTGGGCAGAAGAGAGGGAGAAAAAAATTTATAAAGGGTCCATGAGTTGAAATAAGGATTGGGAGAATAACACTCTAAGGGCAAAACAGACTCAAATTTAAAGGTATAAGGTAAATTTATTATTAACAGAATCAGTGGGGGATAATGAGAAGTAAAATAAGCCTTTAAAACACTTTCCCACCCCTCCACCCCCCACCCCAGCCTCTCCCTCCTTCCCACTGACAGCACAGAGACAGGGCATGGGGGATTTGGTCAATTTATCATTTGAGATCTCCTTCTGTTATCTCAGGGAGAAGAGTCTTTGCTCTGCCATGGGGTCCCTCCCATGGGCAAATAGTCTTCCCAAAACTGTTGTAGCATGGGTCAGTCATCCATGGGGTGCAGTCCTCCAAGAATAGGCTGCTCTAGTTTGCCAGCAAGTGCTCTCTATCTCTAGAAGCAGGGTCTGTCTCTCTCCATTCACGTCTCCCACAGGATCACAGCTTTCTTTGGCATCCACCCACTCCAGCATGAGCACTTTTCCCATGGACTGTGAGTGGATCTCTGCATCCCCCACAGACTTCATGGATTACAAGGGGACAGTTTGTTTCACCATAGTCCTCACTATGGCTTGCAAAGGAATCTCGGCTCCAGCACTTGAAACACCTCCTCCCCCTTCTTTTTCTTCCTCACTGACCTTGGTGCTGCCATGTTGTTCTCTCTCTCATATCCTCACTTCCTCTTCTTCTTTGACTAGAAGAAAAAACTGCTGCCTGTAGGTACCATTGCCAACAAGTTCCACCAATTCAAAGATTCCTGCAGGATCCCAAGGCACTGAGAAGTTGATCTCATCTAGGTTCCATGTGGAGGAGTCACTCATCATGTTTCCGCTGCCCCACCATCCAGGCAGCCCCACCACCGTCGCACAGACAAGTGAAGGCCACGGCAGCGCTGGCGCTATTTAATGCCTCTCCTCATGTGGGGTTCTGGGAAGGAGAAGCTGCCACCAGCCCTGCCCTTCTGCCCATAGCATGTCAGGTTGGGGCGGCCAGGCAGGCAAGGATTGCTGCACACTGTGCTGGGATGGCCCCGGCGGGCGTACCTCACCATCCCTGGAAAAAAACTGTGCTTGTGCTATTTTGATTTTCTCCTTAAATATGTCATCACAGAGGTGTTACCAACCTCTCTAACTGGGCCATCAGCATCTCCATCTTCAGAGCCTTCAGAGATTGGCTCTGTCAGCCATGGTGGAAGCTTCTAGCAGCTTCTCACAGAAGGCACTTCTGTGGCTCTCCTCCACTACCAAAAACCAGGCCCCGCCAAATCAACAAAAACCTATTCCTCCATCCAGTCTTTGTTCAAAACTGCTCCAACCAACCTGGCTGTCAAAGATTCAGAGGGCTCTGTCAGGTAGAATGAAGGGATTCCAATAACTGCAACCAAGTTAGCTGGCACAGAGCTGTGCAGGCGGCCTTTAATCCCCTGCCACATTGCACAGTGGTGGCTACTGAGAAGGGATTTTCCACATGGAGGATGCTTTTGCCTGTGAACATGGGGTTAGTTATTAGCACCCAGCTTAGGGGTCCTGTGCCTGAGGGAAATCCACAGCTTTGAAAGCCTCCAGGCCTCAGCTGAAGAGTTAAATGACTCTGTGTGAGCCCTTAGCAAATACCAGTTAACAAGTGTTAGTTTGTAGTTCCATGGGAAAGTTGTAAGTTAATGAGCCTTTACTCCATATTTGCTATGATCTAGCAATGCACAATTACTGTGGCTCATCCAGGTCCTGCTTATTTGTTGTGCTTGTAAGCTTGGCTACTTGTATGTGAACTCACAGACACTAGTAAAACCCACAGCCTGCCTTATTCTGTATATCTTCTTTTTTTAATTTTTATATTTTTATTTAGACTGATTTGACATCTGTTGCTAATCAAATGTATATAGTTTTTAGGTTCCTGCAAAAAATATTTTTGTAAGATTTCATGGCTAGTTTGGCCATTTTCAATGAAAATTATTATTTTTCTTAGACACTCACTGAGCCAAGACAAGGAGTCTTATTATTTTTATTTTCCCTAATGTTAGAGGTAGCAAACACTTTTTCTACTGGGCATGAATAATAGCTGGTTCCACTACTGCTTAAGTGAAGGAGTCACATTTTATGGAGAGTACTAGTGCTTCTGGAGCCTGAAAGGCAAATAGAGCAGTCTTAGTCCCTGTGTACTTGCACAACATTGGATATCCAAGGTTGCTTCTCTTTATTAATGCTGTTTGCTTATTCTTTTCAAATGATCAAGAATGGAGATGTTAGTGAATGAAATCCAGCACAGAATTCACCACCAGCCACTCAACAATGTGAGGCAGAGGAACAGGGGAGAGGGGGTTCCTCCCAAGTATGCTGGGAAGGATCAGCTGAAGGGTGACAGGCTTTACGTATTCTGCCCGAGTGTCAAGTCTGGAAATGGGATTATAAACCATTGACAACTGTGATGGCTGCTATTGTGTGGACACCTGTTTACGCAGTGCTGGACACAGGCTAGTGTCCATTTAGGCTGTAGAACAGTCACCAGATGGTGATGGTTTTGGGTTGTTATGCATTTTTTCTAGATTTGATCCAGCAATTCAGACAAGATGCTCTTAGCTAGAAAAACAGTAAAGGGACATGTAGCTCTAAAAGGATTTCAGACAAAAAGGTTTGCTAATGAACCACAAAATCACTGTGTGGAATGTATTTAGATTATTGTCACTGAGGTTTAACTATGTGCCAAGGTCAAAAGTGCCACTAAATAAATGATTCCATCATGCAGTCATTAATTTGATTGTGTTACTGCTGCTTTTATTGGTGTGTTTTACAGGTTATTACTTTCAAGTCCAATAGTAATTCTTTTTCTTGCCAAAAGCTTGTGTTAATTTCACTGGACAAAATTTGGACCCTGATGTGGACTCACCCAGGCAGAGTGGGTGGAGATGAGCTTGAGTGTGAAGAGTCTGCTGGCTTTCTTCTTCCAGTGTATAACCTTCTGTTGGACAATGAGCTGTAGTGTCCAGGAAGGTCCCAGGTTCCAAAAGTGGGAAGAATGGAGAGAGGAAGAAGCCCTTCAAGTGGCCTAGACTTAACAGAGCTCCTTCAAAATCATTGGAGAATGTCCTTGGCTGGCAGAAACTGCTCTGGCTTCAACAGCATTGTGTGCAGTTATCCTCAGAGATGTAAATCAACATGAGCTCACTCTGGCCCTGAGAATGTTTCAGGTCACTGTGAAATCCACAATGCTTTTTAAATGTTGAAAAGGTGGTTTATAAGACCCAAAACATACTCCCACTGATGTCTGCTCATAAATCTCTGCTACTTAGGTATGATGCTCCTGTTATATCTTTCTGTACTTTAAATTGCTCCATTTGATAGTCAGTTCATGATAATTCTCTTAATTTTGTCCATTTATTGCCCTCTCAGTCCCATTTCAGATTTTCTTTTGGATTTCTTATGGTTTTATCCTAGATTTGCTACTGCAATGTCTCTGTTCCTTGTTGTCATGTGATTAGCACATTGAGGTGAATATCTGTTGTGTTTCACTTCCAAACTGTACTAAGGATTTGCTGTACAAGGGAACTTCTTATATTAGTGCTTTCAAACATTTGCATATCTTCTGTCATATGGACTTTACCCCATAACTGTTGTATCCTTCATTTGGATTTCTTTGAATGTAGATGACATCTTAAATTTTATATTAAATCACCAGCTGTTTGCAGAAGAACATGTCAAACTTAAGAAGAAAATGTTGAGCTGTTGGAACATCACTTAGAAAATTCACACTGCAGTTATCCTTTATCTCAGCATTTTATTCCTGTTTTGCAGAAAGAGTTAACAGCAGTACTTGCACGGTTAAAGAGAATTACTAGCCTGGCTGCTAATTATCTTCTCTGGTGGCTCAGGCTTTCCAAGAATCAGTTTATTACAATGAGAATTGTCTCTCTCATCTCTCCCTTCAATATCTCTCTCTCTTTTTTTCCCCCTAGGAAAATAATTCAGAGGGTGTGCAAAACCTGCTTTATAGTTTGAAGAGGAATAGGTTCTTCAATTTTAGGTGGAAAAAATGGTTTGTGATTTTCTCCTTGGGGATTTATTAATGGAAGATATTGCCTCTATTGGTAAAATGGATATATGAGTATTCTCTGGATAGTTGGTTTTTTTCCTTCATTGTATTTCTGTTGGAGAGTGGAGTCCAGCACCATTGATACTTGGGGTAGTTTTCAGCTAGTGATACATACACAAGGTGTTTGAGCCCATCTCTAGTTCTTGTATCCCTAGTCAGTGTGGATTTCTTGTTTATGCCTTTGTGTTATCTCCACTTTATAGTAAATGGCAGAGAGGAAGTTATCCTCTTCAGTGACTATGATATTGCTTGGTGGTGTGGCGATTAACTTTCAGGTCATTTTTTGTAGTGAAGAATATGACTATTCCTGCATGCTTTTCCATCAATCATCTGCTTTAGATTTTTCCACTTTCAATTACTACTTGGTAATTTTAGACTTAGACTAGTGAAATATGTAATTGTAAATGCTGTTTGGGTGCCCTAGTCAATTCTTTCAGCTCCAGATTTAAAAGGCTGACAATTGAATTGTTGCAGTTGTCACTAGAATCGCATTTTGAGCTTACAAAAAGACACCATGCTCATCTCCTTGTAAGAATTAAGTCTTTTGTCTGTCGTTTTCAGGTGTCATTTTGCTCCATGTGAAGTTGCTCTGAGGAGGACTCCTTTCATCTGTTCTATTGCTGTGGATGTCAGAACCCCAGGGCCACCTGGGGTACCTGCATCTGTGGCCAGATCTCCCTGGTTTCTCACCAGGGTGTAGGACTGTGATAGATTGGCATTTAAGAAAACAAAGAGAAACACCTAAAGAAGTAAAAGCTAAAAGCTGATGAGTTTTTCTCCTGGCCAATAAATGGCCATTTCTGAGAACTGACAGTAGTTTTGACCATAAAAAAGTGAGATCAACCTGTAAACACCACCTTAAAACATAAAGCAAAAAATTTCTTTATCTCTTTGTTTCTGGCTGTGAAAAGTAACAGAACTCCAACTAGACCCCCACCCCCTGCCCAGGCCATGCGGCCCAGGTGGGGCCTGAGCTGAGCCTACCGTAACTCCAGGCCGAAAAATAAAGCCCGCGAGGCTTCTCCTGGGCCCAGGCCGGGCTGAGCTCTGCTGCAACTTCCCTAAAAGCCTCTGGGATAGCTGAAGCTTTCTCCGAAAAGCTCCCGAACTCTAAACGTGCCGCTAAGCTGAAATTTAACAGCATAAACACCTACAACTAAAACAAGACTTTAACCCTTTTACTACCCAAATAAAATTTGCAGATTTAATCCTTTTTCCAAGGAAAAAGCAAGAAAAAGTGATCAACAAGTAAAAAGACAACATCAACTATCAAAAACAGTGAAAAAAAGAATTAAGCTTCAAATAAAGAGAAAAATAGATATGCTTTAATAAACTGAAATATTCTTTCGCTAAAGCTATAGAAATGGACAATAATCTTCTGAAAAAAACCTCCTTTAATTCATGAAAGAGTACTTTAGAAGGAATAGAGTATTTCAAAGTGTAACTTTAAGCAAATAGTAAGATAGTTGTGATCCTATAAAATACTGGAACAAAAAAAGAGAAGTAATAGTTGAAGATTTGAAGCCCTTAAGAAGAAAAAAAAAACAACTTGTTTCCAGAAAAGATCATAGAAACAAATAAAACTTTTGGCTTTAAATAACTCATCCTTAAAATAACACCCCTAAACTCATAACCCATAACACACATCAAAGTGATGTGAAATAAAAAAAGAGAACTGATGACAGAATTTTCCGAATGGCTGGCATCAAAAAAATAAAAAGCCATGAGAAAAAAACAGTTTTCTTATGAAAAACTCCATAAATTAACAGAAGAAAACTTCTTTTTCTCTACAAAGACTCATGAAAAGACTATTGCAAAATTAAGACTGTTTTAACCACCAGATTGTTTTTGTCTATGTTGTCATGTGAACAAAAAAATGATTAACTAATGGGAAAAAGGGTTTCTGGAAGTTTTATTCTGGTTTCTTATTCTTACAGGTTTGTTAATGTGAAAAACGAGATTCACTTAATAAATTATAAAAAGTTTAATATAAACAAAAAATAATTAGGAGACAAAGGAAATAAAGCAAAGGGTTAAAACGGCCGGGTGCCTTGGAGCATTGCCAGGAACACACCTGGTATCTTGGGAACATCCTTTTTATCCCATCCTGCTGTGAGGGTTTAATGCATATTCAAACTTTTTCAATAAGTATTTAGCATGTCCCCTCCCTGGTTCCGCCTATTTAGAACATGCACTGTATGGTTTTTATTTTTGCTGATCATCAGTATTTTTGAGTTTGGTTTCCTTTCTTCTGCAAATGGTCAGTATTGATAACAGTCTGGGCCCCTTCCCTCTGCCACCAGTGACAGCTGGGCTTCACATCTGTCCTTCCGTTGCCAACGACCTGGTCCTGGCTGCTAATAACAGCCTGGTCTCCATTGTTCTTCCCCTGATAACAGCTTGGGCCCCACTGTCTTTGCCCTCTGGGATTTCCTTGCTTTGTACTACAAATTCCTTTAAGCTTAAAACTTGTTAGCAAGAAAAAAAGTACATACATAGCTAAAAAGTATTTAACATATAATATTCATCTTAATACTTGTGAAAGCCAATATCACAATACAGATTTATAACATTAATAAACTTTCTTTTTTCCTTTTAAGTTTTAAACTTATTTTGCTCTTCTTCTAATCTCACAGCAAGAAATGAGTAAATTTTCTAGTAATTTTTTAGCTAGTGCTTTAAAACCATAACAAGGACCCTGTCAGGGTAGTCCAACCTCAGGTAGACAGAATTGTCTGTCAGGTAGCAGAGGATGCCACACTTGTCTAGCACCCTGATTTATTTTTTTAGTTCCCCTGAAGTACTTAGGCTGCTTCACATCCCATCTTTTATTATCTGAGGAATATTATCAGTGACAGATAATTTCTCCATCATGAAGACACATTTCAATTCATGCTTTCTTGAGTCTGAGACTGGGTTATTTGATTCTATCTGCTTCCACCCTTTAACTCTTGTAAGCAAAATCTAAAAGCTGCAGGAAGGCTTCTGCCAAAAATCAGCTTTTCAGAACAGGAGAAGTCTTTAGTGTTCTGTGTTCAGTGGTGTGTCAGTTGTAAACTCTTCATGCTGATTTATAAAGGTTTGCATGGCCTTTGACTGTCTGATGAAACTCTCTTGATAACCACCCACTGGCACTGCCTTCCTGACTGCCTGTGGGACAGGATTTCGTTCTGCCACTCACAGAGCATTTCATCATTATTCTTCTGCCTTGTGAAATTCTCTTTCCATGATAAGAGCTATCATTCCATTGAAGTTTTGTAAAAGAAGCCTGTTTTTTGATGGAACTAACACCAACAGCAAGATTCTCAGCTGGCATTCTGTTACCAGTGATGCAAGCAACATAAAGCAGCAGCTTTACCAAATGGGTCATGATTGTTTGGAAATGCATTTTTATTCTAATTTGGTAAGACTTTTTAAAAGAGACAATTAGTGATGCAGTCAGAAAAAAATTAAGCCAGGAGTTGAGTGTTTCATTGTCATGCTGCTATTTATGCATTAATGTGTGATTGAGCAGTTATGTCAGCTGCCTCAGTTCTCATCTCTAGGAGGAAAGGGATTATGTATCCTACATTCACTGCCCTAGACATGCTGTAAATGTTCTGTGAGAAGTGGTGAAACAGTAAAATGTTTTGGGCTGAGTAGGGTCTGGTGACTCCTCTGGGAAAGAAAAGTGTGACCCCACTGAAATGTCTTAAGTTGCTCTGATAAAATGAGCCAGAGTAAGGACCTCTCACATGAAGAAGAGAATCCTTTACAAAAGCAAAGAGGCAATGGTTTAGTGCCACGTTTACTGAGGAGTCCTCAGAGACAGTATAGGATGTGGCAGTTAGCAAGACCACGACATGGTGTTTTGCTTTTCGGCTGTTTGTCTGTCAACAAAATACCATCATTCTGTTATTGCCTTAATTTCTGTTCTCTCAACTAGCATGGATATTTTAATAACAAGCTGCTGCTTAAAGAGGATCTATATAAAATATAACTAAATGACCATTTTAGAAGCAGTGGGGAAATCCTTTGGCTACTAGGAATTCCAGATTATTTACAAGAAAATTTATATATGTTAACTTTTCCATTCAGGCTACAAAACCAATGCTAAAAAATGAGTGGCATGGTAAGGTGGGCACTTAGATTTTGTTTGTGTTTGTCACAGCAATTGTATTTGCCACATGGTAGGGGCATGAATGGGACTAGGGATAGAGTGAAAAATGATCCCCCTCCACCCCCAAAAAAACCCCTCCCAAAACACAGACAAAATTGAATCACATACATAGCATGAGGACATGTTCTTTGGTTATTGTTTTATTCTGTTGTCCTGAACTATTCTTCCATGGCTGCTCAGGTAGCTGGGTGTTGAGAGAGAGATCCAGACTATTTCCAAAATGTTTTTCTCCTTTAGGCTTTTTCTTATTCTTGGCATTTTTTTCTGCTTTTCCTTCAATGTGTTGGAAGGAGCAAGTTTGTTTATGGAAATTTTGTCTATACAGAAAAACTCTTCCGTCTGAGTGTGCTTAGTTTTCTTAACAAAACAGAAACTAGACAAAAAGAAGGTTTGGGGTTTTTTCTTCTAAAGAATTATGCATTGTTTTCCTTAAGGTAAATTCCCTATTTTCCCTTACCAAATGAGAATCTTTAACTCCACAGAAAAGAGTATTGATTTGCCTCCTACAGTGAAATTGCTGAAGCATATAGGAAATGTGATGTTTGTGGTGTTTTTAAAAAATCACTTAAATATTTCCTTTCTCCCTGCTTATTCCAGGAACTTAAGGTACAAATTAAAAGATGGGCTGTTAAGAGGCATTATTCTTGCTCAGGTCATGCCAATTCAGAGGTGGACATGCAACTCAGTCCCTCAAGTGAGAGCTTTTAAACTGTGTATGTGTAATTTGGAGACTGTGGGACTTTGTGTAACCTGTGAAAAGTGGAAGGTGTCCCTGCTCATGGCAGGGAGTTGGAGTGATGCCTGAAGATTTTTAGCTTTTTCATATATTTGTATCTTTGTATATTTAAAATATATATATAGTATAGTTTCCCAGCACTTTCTTACCTTTTCTCACACTAAAGTGGCTAACCCTTTCTCGCACATTATGTCACACTCTTGAAATTCTATTTAGTCTTATTTTCAAGAGAAGAATTTCCAATGGGACATCTTATTTTGCACCAGCACTTGGGAGACATAAAAAGAAGTAGGGCAAAGAACCTCTTGGAGAGAATCCAAGGGGCAGGCCCAAGGGTGGGTCACTAGGACAACCATTCTTCTATTGGATGTACTTGCTAGACATACTAATTAATTAAACTTATAAAAATTTTGATAATCTGATACCGTGAGTGTGCATATCTATCTTTTGTGCACCTGAAAGCTCTATTAAAGAACTGCTCTTTGTTATCACCTCTAATATGGCTTGGAAAGTTTCTTTCAATTATAGGCAACAGGAGCAAGATGATCTTTAAGGTTCATTTCAACACAAACTATTCCATGATTCTGTATATTCAGTACCATACTTCTGCAAGCACAGAACAGGCTGTCTTGAGAGATGCTGGTCTTGGTTTCCAACTCTTCCTAAGCACGGAGTTCAGCAATAAACAGGAGATAATGCCTTCAGAGCAGAACTAAGTCCCTGCTCTCTGCAGGGCTGTTGCTGTTGGCTGACATCCCCCAGGACATCAGTGTTCCACATGAGGTGGGCACTGGGTCTCTGACAAAAATGTTACTTTCAATTCCTTGAAGGGATGAGAGAGGAGGAAAGAAAGCATCAGAGTTTACTCACAGGCAGAGGGTGCCGGTACTACTGAGCTCAGAGCCTTGGTATCACAAGTCCTTTTATTTTATTCTCCACTTAAAATGAAATGTGCAGATACATGAAAATGGGATGTCAGAAGCCAGAATATATTATTGGGTCTGGGCTTTCATTTCAGTGTACTGTATTAATATTGCAAACAGATTTCACATTCATGAGATAATAACAATGATCATGAACTTCATTTAAAGTTATTAATATATCACAATGGGAATCCTCAAAGCTGTCTGGTACCCAAGTTTACATTTTTAGTAAGTTCTTTAAGCACCTGTAGAAAATGGCTGTGAATTCAAATGCCTCAAATAACCTCCCTGTCAAAAGTATGGAAAGGCACCTTCTAAAAAGTCCACTAATTCCCAGGTAGACTTTCTGCAGTCCTCAAATTGCTACTTCCCTGGAGTTGGGTACCTCTGTCCTTAGTGCCACATATTCAGGCATTGTCAGAGCAGTTTTGCAGAGGGCAAGCCAGGCAAAGCCCTGGGGAAGTCACCAGGTGCCATGATGGCTGGGGAGACAATGGCAGGCTGCAGCCCGTGCTGTAGATAATGTAAAACCAAGGCCCTGACAGAGTGTGAGGAAATGGAATAAGCCTCTTGTGGTGTCCCTTGAATGCAGGCCACCACATTCACCAACAGAACACAAATTTTAGATGCGTAGACCATAATAGAACATCAAGGTGACTGGCTTCTATGTGATGCCTTTCATACTACTGGTGAAAATGGTCATGACTTCTTTAAATTATACAGCCTGATGAATTTTCAGTAGGAGAGCATGCACATTCCCACTGGCTTTGGTAAGAGTTTGCCTGAAGCACAAGAAAGGTGACCATTCCAGGGCCTTGCTTCTCTTAGGCACTTTCTGTCTCTTCCGCCCTGCTCAGCCAGGTAAACAACTCAGGTTTGGTTTTCCCCCTTCTTTCTTCCTTTTGCCTTTTTCTTTTTTTTCTTTTCTTTTTTTTTTTTCTTTTTTTTTTTTTTTTATTTTATTTTATTTTTAATTTTCTTTTTCTTTACACCAGACTGTTTCTCAGTGGCCTACTCTTAATAGTCAACTTTTTCCATCTCTGCTCTGTTCCTGTAATCAGTTGATTTTTGTTGGCGAGGTGAAGTCCTTCTATGGAGGCAGTAATAGCAGAGCTAGGCCTGCAACCCATGCTGTGGGCCTGTTCCTTTAAAAATAAAGATTCCTCTTTAACAATGACATATATGTTTTGGATATATTGAATCTAGGGAAGTACCATTTCCTTTATTACATATCCATTGTATTGTTGAATATAAGGAAAATGTAATAGAATTGTCACACAAAATAGGTGAGAAGGATAAAACAACGCCCTTGGTTTCTTTTAAGCTCCTCCTTCTGAGTGGAAAGAGGGTCCTAGTTGGGTTTTTTTTTTTGAGCTGATCAATTCAGAGCTGTTCAGCTGCTGCATTTCAGTGGGCCTGATTTGGAAAATTCTGCGGTCAAAGTTGGAAAGACCAGCAGTGATACACTCCACATGTAGAGGTGTCGCTCTGTTTGGAACGGCAAGAAGAACAACACAGACTCTCTTGTGCGTTGAACAGGAGAGCAAAGTTTATTATTCTTGATCTTCTTTTATAGACATGTTCAAGAGAGTCCGAGAGGTAAAACTTTCATTGGTCATTAAAGCAACACATCACCATCATTGGTTAAGTGTAACATCACCCCTTGACTGTTTTCCTAAACACCACTTGGAAAGATTGTTGTCCTTTACTAAGGATTGTTGGATTCTTTCTCATGCTTTCTCAGGCCAGAATGAGAAGCCTGTGACTTAGTTTCACACACGCTCTGTTCCCTTCTTTTTGCGTTTAGAATCCACATAGAGGGACTTACATTTAATTTTAAAATTAAAATTTTACATCTACAGAAATTTAAATTGGGAGAAATAATAGGGTCAGTGACATTGGTTCTACAATTACTTCATTTGGGAATTATGGGGGCAGGGGGACATACCTTACATATGAGAATATTATGCTTCCTGGATGCTCAGAACTCTTCAACAGTGTCAGAAAGGAAAATATCTGATGCCAGTTTCATGGGAGCGTTGCAGGCAGTATGTTCCCTGTGGAATGATCTGTATGAAATCTCTTATGTTGCTCTGAACAGCAGCTTGAAACAATCAGTAATCTCTCAGCACAAGCCTCTTGTGTTTCATAAAGGAGCTAAGATCTGCATAATATGTATTTTTTTCTGTCTTAATATCTTCCTTTGCTACTCCTTTCCCTGCTCTGTAAGAAGATGTTGTTCAGAAGTAGCTGAGATACAAGTTTATGCTTCTGGAGCTGGAATAATGGTACAGACAGTGTGTTACTGCAGTTGGTTAAGTCTTGGGTTTTTTGCTAATAGATAGTGGGAGAAAAAGTAGATGAAGGTAAACTCATTTGTTCTGCATAACCTTATCTCTGGCTTTCTTCCTTTCCAATCTTTTTTCTTCTAACACATCATATTTTGCATCCATATTGTTTCAGGCACAGAACCTGTGCTTTACAACTTGCATTAAATACAGGTTTTATTGACATTGTTGTTGTTTCTGTTTGTGGGCTCTAATTAAAATATTATATTAAAAATGCAATATGCTAAGCTCTCAAGCTGCTTTCAGTAGGATGCAGGGCATCAACACCTGTTGCTGCCATCCCTGTAGGAGCCAGCACTGGTGCAGAGCAGACCCTCTCCAGGCAGGGTAGAGAATATCCTCTAAGCCATTCTTCCCATCACTCTCTTCTCCTCTCTCTCACGGGGGAACACACACGTTGCCAGATAGTTTTGCTGTCTGCTGCTTCTTTCTGTTGCTAAGTGAACAGCTTCAGCTCACACACAGAGCAGAGCCAATAGCATCCTGACCTCTGATGGCTGCTAAAAGCTGAAGAAAAAGAATCTAAAGGTGCCATCTTTTCTTTGCTCTTTTCTCATCTGCCTTCCACAGGGAAGTGAGGGGAGGGCAGAGGGAGAATACAGGATGGTGGAGATAATTCATAATAGCCACTCCTGTTCTGTGATACACACAGTAATACCTGGGGAAAGAAATAGAATATTAGCTCCTTTGTATTTATACACAGACAGAGGCAAATGTTTTTCCTTGTGCTGTGAGCTCCAAGCTGTGATTAGGAAATGAATTACCACTATGAAGTTATTTTGCTGTGCTCGTTGAAGCTGTTAATCTTCTACTAATCACTGACACTGGAATATATTGTAAGGCTCATCGTTCCCTCTACCAGAGAAACACTGAGCATTGCTTCAGCCTTCCTGTCACTAGTCATGACACATTTATCACCTTACAGCTATTGTTTTCCTGCTCTCCTTCAGGAGTATTTGGGAGAGGGAGCTGCTCAGCACACTGCAGACACTAGCGTGGTGGGTGTAGTCCCAGTAAGCATACAGCCACACAGTCAGTAGCTATAGGAATTGGCCATCTGATAGTCATATTTTGTTAAAAAGAAATTTGTTTGGGCTCCCCTCTCACAAATGCAGCACAGGATTTTTGTGACTGAAGTGGTAAGATAAAGCATGTGTTTGGTATCTTAAAAACGAGATTCACTTAATAAATTATAAAAATAATTTAATATAAACAAAAGACAATTAGGAGACAAAAGAAATAAAGCAAAGTGTTAAAACGGCCGGGTGCCCTGGTGGGTTACCAGGAACACACCTGGTATCTCAGGAGTGTCCTTTTTATCCCCTCTTTGCTGTGAGAGGTTAATGCATATTCAAGCATGTCCCCTCCCTGGTTCCACCTTCTTGGATCATGTTATTTTCTGCTGGTCAGCATTATTTTGGAGTTTGGTTTCCTTTCTGCAGATGGTCACTTGTTGATAAGGGTCCAGGCCCCTTATACGTCCTCAGAGAGCAGATGGGCTTCATATCTTTCCCCCTTGCCAACGTCCTGGTACCGGCTTTTTGGTAACAGTTTGCTCTCCATTTTCTGCTGCTGATAATAGCCTGCTTTCCACAGCTTGATCCTCCCATTGTCTTGCCTGTTGGAGTTATCTTGCCTTCTCCAGATGAGACATATCCTTACCATTCAGAATTCCTATCTAAGCCTGTAACTTGCTAAGAGAAAAGAATATAGTAAAAGCATATAATATATTTATCAGAATAATTGTGAAAAGCCAATATTTACAACATTAATTCACAACAAGCCCTCCTTTTATTTTTTTTATAAATCATTTGGCTTGAGCAATAATTCTTGTTTTCTAGCTTCTAGCACTCATTCATTTTTCTCACAAATCAGTTTAGCTTTTTCCAATAGATCTTTCACATTATTTTGTTTTCCTAATACCATGATTTTTTTGTGCCATTCTAGATGTAGCCAATTTTGAGTCTGTAGGCATTACTACTATTTGCATGCCTTGCACTACCTTGGTGATTAGCCAAATTAAACAGGGGATTAAACAAGGAAGAAATATTAAACCAGCTGTAGCACTGCTACAAGGAGAAGAAACTTAGCTTCTTCTACTACTCTATCCCCAATATATTATCCCACCAGTTAGTGGTCATTACTGGTTTTCATTTTTGGACTGGCACATGGGCCATTTTTCTGATTTCTTTGGCGATATCTAGAACGGCATTTTTATTGTCATTGAAAACAACAATCTTATGTATTAATTTTCTCACAGAACACCCCTTCTTTTAGCCAATAAATAGTCTAAAGCCAGCTTATTTTGATATATTGCCGCTGTGGCTTTCATCACTGACTGGCTATTAATTCTATAGCTCCAGCTGTTTCACTGGTTATGATTTCTACAACAACTTGGAGTTTCATAATGCAAAAATTGGGGTTCGATATCTCCAACTTCCATCTTGTGCCCAAGAATGTTTCTAATATGTGTTCAGGGGCTATTTCTCATCTCCCCATTTTTGAGGTACTCAAACTATTCCCTTTTATTTCTTTTTAGGACCTCAAAAACCAACACCCCCAACTAATTTCTGTCTTGTCCTGACAAAAAGAAAAATCCTAGCTGAATCATTCTCAGAGTACAATTCCCCTTCCATTGCAAGGGGAGCTTTGGGTATGTCCTTTTCTCACATATCCCAAAATAAGACATCTGGTGCTTTCTAATAGTCATTTTTCTGTTGATTTATATTTCCCCAAAATTTGGCTATTTCCAGAGTAAGGATTTTTCCCTGTACTATTACACTGGAAGAATCTGGTTCTATTACTATGTACACAATTTTTTTTCTTCTACTTTCCTTGGGGTCTAATACAGAGTTGGTTTCTCTGGAACTTGCTATGTACAAGTTTTATTACCAGCTTTATACTTTTTACCAGGAGTATTTCTCACTTCATGAAGAAGTTTTCTCCATTTAATTGCTGTTTGAGCTTTGCTTACATGTCCTGACGTGAGGTTAATACAGGTCTAGGTTACTGTGTTGGCTTTATCTTTTCACTTACCATTTGCTCTCTTACCAAATCTTGGTTATTTCTCCTGGCAACAACTGTGAAGAAAATCCATCTTTTTCTCCTTTTTGGGCAGTTGTTTTCTAATCTGTTACTACTTGTTCCTAGATTTTCTGTGGTCTAATATTTTCCCTTTATGCATACAGGTACTTAATTTGGATGGGTTATAGCAGTGATTATTGATACTGGTGTGGGTGATAAGAAAGAAACCCCGGTGTCATTCCATGTAAAGCTTTTGATAGCATTTGTAACATGGCTTTGCTGGTGTCCCAGAAGGGAGAAGGATAAGTGACAGAAGAAGGAATAATAGGGGTCCAGTATGGCTTACACCCCCACCCATCCTGCCTATGAGGTTGCAGCTCACAGCAGGTGTTTTATATTCTTCTCGGTGGCGAGTTGTAGTGGTCAGTCTGGTCTTGCCCCCTATTTCCTTGTCACTTCCTCTTTTGTAATTTCCAAGCAAATTTCTTTTGACACCTTTTAACAGCAGTTTCCCACCGTTCCTCAGGTACTTCCCACTCAACACGCACTAGTAATTTCCCATCTGTAAAAAAAGTTATCATTTAAGTTATTCTTAATAGATTTGACACCTCACACTTCCTGCAATGAGAGGCTTAACTTTGTGGACTACAATACCTATTACTCTCTAATTTAAACACTTATATTTAATCCAGATAGCATGCCCCGTATTGGGATGATTTAGACAATATATATGATGTGGCACTGATGGAAGTTGTGGTTCTCCCCCCTCCTTTATACAAATCACAGGCAAAAGTAAAAATATACGAGGATTTCCCAACCAAAACAGCCCCAGTCCTCCTGTTTGGAGTGGGAGTTTTCCTCCCCAAGGTGGATATCAAAGTGTCCCAGAACTTATCCAGGCAGGACTTGAAACTACTGATACAGGCTTGGTCTTACTTCCCAGTTAGGCGTGATTCTTAGCTCATTCCTTGGATCAGTTCATTGCCGCCGGTCTCTGCTCAAGAGTACATTTGGTATCACTCAGTTTGGGTATTACAGTCCAGTCCTCAGCTCTTTTGATCTTATTGGTGTGAATCCAACTTCACTCTTTGGTCCAGATTGCAGCTTCTCTGCCTTAATTATCAGTAGTACCTGAAAACAATTTCTTAATAACACAGGGAGAATGAAAACATCACATCAAAATTTTCCATCAGCGAAATTTAACAGTTAACATAGGAGCCAATCTCTTTCTGCACGTTCAGATTAGTTAAACAAGAAAGGCTAGGTTAGTTTTGACTTCAAATAAATTACATTCATTACCTTTTTTACCTTTTGGTTACTATTTACTTGTTTAGCTTCACAAACTTCTTTTATCGGTTTCTTAGAACAAACCCCTTCCTTTTAACAACAAGAGTAAAAGAAAGAGAAGAAAAGAATAAGAGAGAAAAAAAAAATCCTATTTCAAGAAATTAAACTCCTTGATGAGGTTTTCAGAATCTAACGAGCAAGATTACTTTTGCTTTGGTCTCATCATCCACCGGTCTGTTTCTCGGCCTTTGTTCCGTTCCTTTCCCATTGACAGCAGTTTTTCAGGCTATCTCTCTCCCCCACCCCTGCTGCCGCAGCTCTGGGCCAAGCAGGCTGTTTCAGCCGCTCGCTCTGCAGGGGCCCACTTGCGTCTTTGCCAGTCACTTGCTGACGTGCTGACCCTGGGGCAAAGCTCGTGTCTCCTCTTTCCCTGCTCTGCCGTCCCTTCACACACAGGACTGGCATGTTCAAACACACTCAGCTCCCGCCACAGCCGAGGGGCAGAGCCCGGAGTCCTCAGTGCTCTGGTCTGGGGCTCCTCTGTTGGGCCAGCTCACTCCTCAGTGGCAAACCTCACCCAGCACCGCTGCCGGGCCGGCAAGCACTGCCGGCACCCCGCACCCCTCGAGACCCCGGCACAGACAGGGCGGGTCCCGCTCCAGCAGCGCCACTCACGAACCGCGCTCTGCACCCTTCACATCGGGTGGGAGAGGACCAGGAACCGCCACACCGGGCCCTGCTGTTCATCACTCACAGGGACCGGGTCCTGCTGCAGCCGCTTTACATAAAAGCAATAAAACAACACCTAAACCTAGCAGCTCCTAACCCAGCGCTCCAGATGCTCCTAACATCCCCTATTTCGGGCACAATTCTCATCTCTAATCGCGCTTGAAAGTTTTTCTCCCCACAAGCCAGTGCTCACTCTTCGGAGCCGACAAGACACTTCTCGCTCTCTTTCTAAAAATCTTTACAACTTTAATGAAAGGAGACGCACACCTCTCTCTTTCTCTTTGCCACTATTATCTCGCCACTCTTTACACCACATCCCTCCAGAATCTCCACTACACAAATTACTTTGCTTCAACAACAAATTCTAACACCTCCTTTTGGGGACGCTCCCCAAAGCCATCAAAGGCGCTAGACACAGAGACCAGTCAGCTAGCTAGCTACTTTTACCAACTAAAACAAACTTGCAATTTCTATTTCTTCTGCCTTGAACAGATCTTCAGTCAAGCTAGAAATGAAGACACAGACATCATTCTTCTCTAAGTTTTCTTCTACAGGTACAAAGGAGTCTATCTTCACACAGCTGCTTAATGTGAATAATCTCTAGTGTAACTTTTCTCATGACAAGATATGATCAGGTCTTTTATTCTTACAGGCATTTAGATACATTGACAAGTTTCTGACAATACCTTTATGTTTCAACAGTACTTGCAGCTTATATACTATGAACAATCTATAGCAAGAACCAGTCTTACAATTGTTTTCGAACTCTTCTTTCACAAAATAAGACTCATCTCTAAATTAACACATGTACTTATTAAAATAGACCAAGTTTAGAGTCTCCACAATCCTCTTCTTAATTCGAAACACCAACAATCTTAATTTTAATCTTTTAACTGGGTCCACTTCTGCTTCTGTAATAAGCACAGCTGCAAAACAACACAAGCACTCCTAGAGACATGTGCACTTTCCTGTCAAATTCAAAAGAACAAGAAATCATGGCAGTTCTGAGCCTGATCTTCAGCTAAACACGCCATCACAATAACTCCTTAGCAATCACCAGAGAGATGATCAACATTTCATATTGTGAAAAGAGACAAAATAATTTTCAGCAGCAGTAAAAAGATTTACAACAATCCACAGGATTTTGCTTTTAGGCTGGCACCAGGTTCTGCTGTTAAGAACCATGGGCTGTGCCCATCAGCACAGAACACAAACAACATTAGGGTTAACAGCTCTAACACTTATTGACAACCTGATAAGTTTTCACCTCAAGAAGTGACTACTATGCAAATTACTGTAACTTGCCTTTAAAATTATAATCAACCACAAAATTCTACGATATTCACTAAAGTAAAGAAATTAGAAGGCATACTAAGAAATGGGTTTGTTTCTCTACAAAATAAATATTGCAGTCACTCAAGAAAAAACAAACAGAGCTCACTTCTTTTCCATTTTCTCCCAGGATGCATACTCTTCCTGAAATCTCAAATTTTAAGCAGCGACACAGCTTACTGCTGCAGAAGCCCACAGCACCATCATACACGGAATTCTCTCAGAACTCGATAAATACAAAGGCTTGCAACTTGCAGCTCCCTTGGTTTGGAGCTGATACCATACGCCAGTACTGCTCCATATCTCACTCACACATCTGGCTAAGAAAAAGCTCTCTGAGACAGTTTGAGACCAGTCCTTACTCCTGAAATCACAGAACCTAATGTGCCCGAGGTCTCGTAAGACCCCGGCATAGAAAACCTGGGTCCCAGAGGGACTCACCCAGCTCTCTCACCATTGGGCATGTTCCTGGCCTGTTTCACAGCTTCAGGAGGTTCCAGGAGTCACTGAGAGCTCCTCCGATCCCCCTGTGCCTGGAGCAGGGAACCCGAACCAGGATCTGTGGTTCAATCCAGCCTGCCTGCAGCCGCCTAAACACAGCTCTGGGGCTTAAGAGCTCCAAAATAAGTTTAAACAATCCAGGGGCACCAAGACTTAGAAGGCCCCTGCCCTTACTTTACTCAAAAGGGATGAGCTGAACTCATCCCCTCAGGGCACCCTCCGTGCCCTGATCTTATCAGGGCCGGAGCTCCAGGAGTTCCCTTGCACTCCTGAGGCTGACCTGCCACTCCGTCCCAATAGCTCGGCAGGGAGTAGCCCTGGGAGCACCATCTCCCAGGAAAACCTTTCACCGCCACCACAGCGGGGCAAAGAAAACTTCTAAAAAAAAACCCCCCCAAAAAAACCCCAAAAACCAAACAACTTCAAACGCTGAATCACATACCATCTCACCAAAGCGACGCCTCCCCCGCAAGCAGCTCTTGTTGCCCAGGGGGGGAGGAAAGGCACGGAGGGACCATCACCACTAAAGATAACTTTGGCTTTGCTCTGAGACCAGAGCTGCTATCCCGCTGAGAACAGATTTGATACAACACCCCCGCGGCTCCTGGGCTACAAGCCCCAGTTCTGGTTTGCCCCCCACCCCGGGGCTCCAAGACAGGAGCTCGCAGGGAGGAAGCGAATCCCTCCATGTGTCCCCACCGTGATCCAGTCCCTGTGGAAGCACTGACCCGTGTTCACTCTTACTCCAGCACAGCACAGAAAACCTTTCCTCTTTAACAACACAATTTCAAAAAAAAACCCCACAAACTTCAATGCAACAATCACACCTATTTACGCATTCTCACATCTGTTCATTCAACTCCACCCAGTCACAGCAAGACAATAAGGTGCTCTTTACTTCCCTTGTTAATATACGCCCATGGGCGCTGTAATATGTCAAATATCCCAAGTTTCTTGGATTATTCCTCAATTTGGCAGTTTTAAGTCCAAATTTCTTGGATTTAATCCTCAACTTGACAAAGTTTTAGAGAATCCACATTTTACTCTGTTTTCCCAGTGGATTGTGCCAGGAAAACCTTGGGCTCCCTTTCCCGAGGGGCTCACCCCTCCCCTGAGACCCAGTCCCAGTAACCTCGGGGGTATCTTGCAACCCCCGCTTCCCGCTCCCCCAAAGATTACTTACAATCCGTCTTCTTCTTTGGGTCTTCGTGCACAAGAATTATGGAGCAAAAATACCGCGGTTTTTAGGAAGCTTTTATTTTCCCCTTTCCTTGGCTTTATTCCTCTCCTTCTTGTCCTCGGGGTTTTGACCTGCAGCCACTTGGTCCACGCTGGGAGAAACAGAATGGGATCTGCTGAACTCAGCAGGGGCGCGCCTGTTTCCCCGTTCTGGATCTCCGGTGGTCCTAGAGGTGAGGTGCTTCTCCCGGAAAGAGCCCCCAAAAATTCTTAAAAACGAGATTCACTTAATAAATTATAAAAATAATTTAATATAAACAAAAGACAATTAGGAGACAAAAGAAATAAAGCAAAGTGTTAAAACGGCCGGGTGCCCTGGTGGGTTACCAGGAACACACCTGGTATCTCAGGAGTGTCCTTTTTATCCCCTCTTTGCTGTGAGAGGTTAATGCATATTCAAGCATGTCCCCTCCCTGGTTCCACCTTCTTGGATCATGTTATTTTCTGCTGGTCAGCATTATTTTGGAGTTTGGTTTCCTTTCTGCAGATGGTCACTTGTTGATAAGGGTCCAGGCCCCTTATACGTCCTCAGAGAGCAGATGGGCTTCATATCTTTCCCCCTTGCCAACGTCCTGGTACCGGCTTTTTGGTAACAGTTTGCTCTCCATTTTCTGCTGCTGATAATAGCCTGTTTTCCACAGCTTGATCCTCCCATTGTCTTGCCTGTTGGAGTTATCTTGCCTTCTCCAGATGAGACATATCCTTACCATTCAGAATTCCTATCTAAGCCTGTAACTTGCTAAGAGAAAAGAATATAGTAAAAGCATATAATATATTTATCAGAATAATTGTGAAAAGCCAATATTTACAACATTAATTCACAACAGGTAGCTTAATGTTCGGTGGGAACATAGAGTAGGTTGTTTTGTATATGAAGTTTTTCCTTTTTAAAGATGTTTGCATCTTGAGCATAGTTTTTTAGGCACAGCAAAGAAATAAATGAATTTTATCTGTAAACCATCAGTGCCAGTTACAAAAAGTACCTGTGTTTGCCCTATGGCTGGATTGAGTCTCTGGTATTGTGAGGAATATAGCACACACCTTGCCTCTAAGCAGCAGTGTGAATGATTGCAGTTAGTTCTGGATCTGGAAGGAAACGACATAACCTTCTTTCTAAGTGTAAATGATGTAATATATGTTGGTGTAATTCGCAGTTTTTGTACACATATAAGATCAAGTATAAAAGCATGTTTTATGTATAAAACACAAACAACTTGAGATTGCAAAAGCAGCTGCTGGAAAACCAGGAATTTGCAAGAGAACAATCCAGCAATTAAGATAACACCGAGAAGAGGTGGGTCCACCCAAGAAAGATGAGCCTACTAATGACCCAGCAATTAATGGGTGATAATGATCTAGTCAAAATCCTCAGGACCATACATCTTCTGTGTCCAATTCCAGAAAAACTACTCAAACTCTCTCCCCTTCTTGAAAAACTCATCAACAGACAGCAGCAGAAATATGAATATGTAACAAGACAAGAAAGAGAAAGAAACTGAAGCTGTATAGCCTCAAGCTGAAAAAACTGTATAAAACTCGGCACTCTGAAAGACAGTTTGTGAACTTGGGGGAATCAGTGTGACAGAGGCTGATTCAGAGTTCACCCAGCGCCAACCCCGGGCTCGATGCTGACCTTGATTGTGGCTGTTCTAAAATTCGATTTTACCAATTTTTCAATAAAATCCTTATTGATAAAATTTGGCTGATTTCACTTTTAACAATGAGAACAGCATGTCCAATATTATTGTTTGCATATCACAACCACCAAGTTTTTTTTGCACCCAGCTGCAAATCTTAAGGCGAATGGTGGGTAGATAAAAGGTATCTACAGAGAGACGGTGGTTGGTGGGATGAAATGTCCCTCAGAACTGGTGGTTGGACCTGATGAGCAAAGTAAATTTGTGAAACTCAAATTCTCTAAAGAAATAAGGTTTTTTAGAAAAATTTTACTCATAAATGACAAGTGAGCCACATCATGATTGTTAACAATTTATTTATGCCTCTGAGCAGTAGCAGTGAAGGATTTCCTGTGATAATCTAAAAGCATCAGCACAGATGTCTATCTCCTCCAGCTGCCAACAGAAGATGATGAGCAGTGAACTCCACAGTATATTAGGTTGTACAATGTAACCCACAGGTTGTAGGGAATGTAATAAATCACATAGGTTTGACTGAAGGAGAGCTGTGCTTTCTCTGTGGTAGTAGAGAAGCTTTGCTGGAGCATCTCCTCCTGCAGTGGAGAACTGAGGGCAGGCTGGTGCTTGGGGAAGATGTCACTGTCCAGGCAAGGATCTGGGGGCAAAGATTGTTCTTTCTGCTAGGGAAAGGCAGCCTGAAATTGGAATGGATCTGAGTGGTGGATAGTTTAACATATCAGCTGTGCTTCACTGGACGTTCCTTGAAACATAAGGTTGCTCTGCATTTACAGTCAGGTACCATGTAAGTCACTCATGTCATTCGCTGTGACATGTCACAGCTGCCACTATGCCACTGAACACAGACACAGTACTAGTCCTTTCAAGCCAACAGAACCCAGCTCTATGTGGCAGTCTTATTTAGTGCTTTGTAGAGGTAATCCTGTGCTTTCCTCCTTAGCCCAGCTGACAACTGTAAAAGAATAATAAAACTTGGAAGAGCTTGCCTCAGTCAATAATTTTGCATTGTACAATGAAATATAATATCACAATTGTCACTTTTAATTAACAGATGACACATTGTCAATCTTCAATAAATTGAATTTAATTTTCAGTTTTGAACTCCATTTGCATTATTATCAGATTAACTGTCCTTACATTAAAAAAAAAAATTGCATAAAAGCTTGGAACTGTGCTTGATAAAAAAATTGTTCTGATCCATAGGTTTCAAGAAAACTGAACAACTCAGGGTGAAGTCTCATTTGCGTCTCTGCTCTCAGAATCACTCTTCTTCCTTCGTGCAAAGTCTGAGCAGATTTTGAAGGGTGTAACAGCTACCTGAGCCTATGGTCAAAGCTGGGGAGTCCTTTTCCATAAGGAGTCACTTTCCCTCGTGCAGCTTGGCAGCTGAGCTCCACTAGTCTATTTGCAGCCCTGTTCCTCCTCTGGCTGCTTCTGCTGTTCCTTGCTGTTCCTGCCTGGATGGTGCTGCATGAGCTGGTGCAGGGTGGGCACCTGGTACCTGTTACCATCTGCAGATTTTTTTATATTCTCTTATACAAATTCACCGCATACAAATCCATTTGTCTATCTCGGCTGTTGTGTTAAGTGGTGTTCCCAGTGTGCTTATTGCCATGGTATCTGAGCACTTTTTAATATGTTCCATCTGAAATTTGCCATGTGTTTCAAGCTTAACAAAGCTCCAGTAAGAGGAAGGCCTGCACTAAGGAAGAATTGGCACTTTGGAAGAGCAGTTAAAGAAGAAAAATATGTTCAAATTATCCTAGTTGTTACATTATTCCTTCCTTCTCCATAGAGGAATTTTACAAATGAAATTTTGGTTTGCAAACTAAGGCTGACTTTTGTCAGTTCAATTTATCCTCTGAACCTGGAGTTTATTGATTGCTCTGTCACTTCCCGTAACTGCACCATTCACTAATCTTCTCTGCCTTTCCCCTATTTTTCTGCCCCTGCATAGCTCACTCAGGCTTTGTCTATGTTAGGCAATCTTGTGGTGTAAATAAATTGATATATCAGTAGCTGCACCATTATAGACTTCTGTTCCAAGCACCTTTCTGGCACAACAGGAAACTCAAATAACAATTTCTTTTGGCAATTAAATCCTATTAGGCCAATCTGGACTACAACCTTGCAGTGTGACCATTTAAAGATTTTTTCACTGGTGTAATTGAATCTATTCATATGCCAGTATAGTTTTATCTCTTTGTGTTGCACAGCCGAGGAGTGGAGATTGGGGAGTTTGAGGGTGGGGTTTGAACCTCCCCATCAGATGATTTGGTTGGTCAGCTCAGGTTGCTGGCAGGTGGCAGTGCCCTCACAGTGTTTTAGGGACAGCTCACAGGTGCTCGTGGCTGGTGGCACAGTTCTGGATGTGGTGATCCTCAGATCCCTTCCTTGCTGGTGCACAGCCCAGCTGTGGGTACACAGTTACCCCTTTGTTTTATGTTGCAATATGAAGGACTTTGGGATGCAAGTCCATTGAGGACTTGGGTGTACCTTTGCATGTGTGCACATGTTCACACGGAAAACACACTCTGTACCAAAAATCTTATGGGGAAGAACAAATATTGACTTTCTCTTGCTTTGCACAGGTGTTTGTTTCTGACCTGCCAGGTTGGAAATTAAGCCACTTTCTATAGAATGAGAAGAATATACTTCAGGTGAAAGTGGAGAAACAGGCTGACAGTTTTGCCTTCCTGATGTTCAAAACCACACTGTACAAGGGAGAATCTTACCATTTTGTAAATGCTGTTCCTGAATACTTGAATTTATATAATTTCTCTTGTCTGGAGAACTCCAAATGCTTTAAAAACTCCTTGGTGCAGGAGAGTTAATTTCAAGATACAAAATAAGTGTATGTATTAGAATGTAATATAAAATCATCTGTGGCTCTTGAAATATTTAACAGCATAAAGTGGATCATTCCCCCCTGATTTTATACAACTGTGTAGAATTCATATAGTGTCATACACTAGCTATTAATCATACAGATAGAACTGTCATCTTTGTGGGCTTCACTGGAATTGCTAAGGTGCCCTCTGCAGAAGATACTGTGGCTAATGTTCTCATTACCAACTAATTGGCTAGAGAGAAATCTCTCACATTGCATTTAGTCTGATGGATATTTTCTATCACCTGATGGATTGAATGGACAGCCAAACCAATTATCACAGGAAAGAGGGCTATATACCCAAAAATTTCAGGCAGAGACAAAAGACCCTTGTAAGATTATGTCTAGTCAGTGCTAGCTGAGATTTTGTTAAACTATTAAATGGGTTTGAGTTCTTTGGTAAAAGCACAATTCAGAATACCTTGAAGCTTCTGTAAACCAGGCAGCCCCTGTGCTGATTTTGGGTTGTGTTGTTAGTGCTTTGACCTTAAGTGCTAACAGACAATATTCCAGAGATTTTATACTGAATGAGCATTGTGATTCAGAAGTGCAGGGATATGTGCTATTTACATAGTAACCCTTAGACAGAGGCATTATTCAAATTCCTTTTTGTGCTTATTTTCCTTTCATGTAGCTCTTACAAATTTGAAGGAATGTTTGTGGAGTAATTGAGATGGAAAGTTGTTTTGTTCTTTTCTTTGTAGTTAACACTTTAATTTTAGAGATCTTTGTTTGAAATGCAAAGAGAATTTTCTGGAGTAAGGGTGAACAGGTATTCAATTCTCTTGCAGGCCTAGCTGTCTGTGCTTTGGGAACATTCTCTGTTTTCCCAGCATCGGTGGCAAAGCTAAAAATTCTTCTTTCTCAACCTGGGAAGCTACCATGGGCTCTAGAGCATAGCCTGTGTGCCCTGAAGCCAATCCATGTACCTCAGCCCCCAGAGCCTTTAGTACTGCTGCTCTTTGTGAACTTTTCTTTAGTGACTGGACTGATAAAGGAAAGGAGAGATGTGCCACACAATTGAATTTCAATGAAGAAGGCTGAGGAAAACAGGAGAACTGATAAGAACCAACGACCAGGACTTAGGATGCTAGGAAAGCTAGAGGCCCTGTGTGGGTCTCGGAATAGAAGCCATGTGGGGTTAGTTACTCTCTTCTCCTTATCCCATCCTCTCCAGCCCCAGCACTGTTCCCCCAGCCCTTCACTCCTTGGGGTGTCATCGTGAAGAGCTGGCTTCCTCTTCCTCCAGCATAGCAGAAGCAAGGTGCCCTTGTCAGCCCCTTTTTAGTGTTCAGGTGTCTCCTGGAAGCAGAGACCTGCCTCCCTGATACTGTCCTCACCATGGATTCTGGAAAAACATGCTCTTAGAGAGCTGGCTAGGAATCTCACTTTTAGTAAGTCTTCTTTTTTTTTTTTAAATCAGATCATTTGTAGCAGAATCATTTTAAATAAGCTTTTTTTGCTTCATTAAAATCATAATGAGTACCAGAAGAAAAGAAATTTCTCAGATAAGGGTAGTTGACACAGGAGAATGTAGATTCCTTTTCATATATGAAATGAAAATTGTGTGCGCTCTGTGTTCCTTTTTTGTTCCTTACTGTATATTCTGCCTCCTTACTAGAGGGGACTGCACAGTCGAGAGTTTGGGCTCTGTCCCTGGGAAGCTATAATCCAAATGGATGAAGGGATAAGGGCAGTGGGGAGAAGGGCAGAGAAAAAGGAGAGGGTTGCCATGAGAAAACCACGTGACTGTGTGCACACGAGTGCATGGATTGCAGCTTCTCCAAGTGTTTTATTATTGAGAGAGTATAACCCAATGCTCCAACAGCGTACTCCAAGAGGGATGAGTGGAGCTGAGGGAAAATGCATTGGAGCATTGAATTGTCTTTAAATCTCATCACATACTTTAGCTCTGCATGGCTGGTCCACAGATTATTTTGGGCTACTGCAGTAGTGAAGTAAGAAGCACTGAGCACTACTGATCTACATCTAATTTGAAAAAGACAAGTTTTAAGTTAAGCATTTCTTTCATCCTTGCTTCTTATTGACTGACAAGAATGATGGAAGCTGGAAGTGTTCTATTTTTTTTTTGGGTAGCAGTAGCTCTGTAGAGTCTGCACCCTCCTACACACTGGGAAAAGCCAGAAAACATGTAACTCAACATGAACAAGGGCTTGTTTGTATTACTGAATGTGTCCTCTTGAATTAGTATGTAGATTATTCGAGAGCCAGTCTATGAAACATCATGAATGTGCATGCTAAGTGTTAATGCTTTGCTTTTAATGAATACTCCAAATAAAGTGGAACAAAGGGGTAAGTGCAGTATCACCAAGAACAACAAAGTACTGGGATATTGCGGTGACAAACCACTTAAAAATGCAACAAGCCTCATCTCTTAATTCCTTAAGCAGTTCACTCCCTTGCATAGATGGGCTTTGTTTCATGCTTCAAAGTTAATTTCAGTTTATTCTTGAATATAATGCAGCTCCTCATAGGCTCCTCAATAATAAATACATTAGAATAAAACTTTAATGAGACACTATTCTGATCAGAATTAGACCGAAGCATTTGCTGTCAAGCTCGAGTGGAGGAAATTTGGTGTTAAACTTTATGGTTCTATTAGCATTGTAACGGAAAGACTTCCCAGGCATTCCCTAAAGGTAAAGAAATTAACTGACTCTTAAAAACTATATTTTATTGAGAGATGCAACCCAAGATGCAATAAGCGCACTCCTAGGTAAGGAAAAGGACAGTTTGGGCCAAGGCTAAAATTACAGTCAGCTAAGAAGTATACATTTGCTTCTTTCACCTGCTAATAATATGTGATTTTCCACATGATGGCCATAATCAGCCTGAAGTGGGGTTTTATTTGGCATGAACATCTGCTTCTCATTGTTCTGAGTGAGCCATCCTAACATTTTTTTTCTTAAAAAATAGAATTGTATTTTAAAAATTTGATTGTAAGTCTCTGTCCACCTTACCTTGATTCTAGCATATGCAGTCCTTGATTGTATATAGAATTTTGGTGAAAATGAAAAATTATTGAAGATTTCTTGGCTTGAGTCTTCTAGGAGATCTCAAAGTGACAACTGCCCAAATGTCAGGATATGTTGCTCCATTCAGATAAAGCAACTGAGGCTGAGTTACTTTTCACTGCACAATCTCTGCTTGCCCTGATGAGAATATCATCAGTTATTTGTGTGTGTCTTGTAATTGTTAGCTATGTGTATTTTCTGTCAGTGTTAATTAAAAAATTGTAATTAGTGAAACAGGTAACTACGTCCTCTTTGAGACATTTGGGCTCTGATTCAGTCCTATGAACCCTGCCATTAATTTCACTGTCTAGATTGCACTGAATGTAGTTTTCATTTTAAAATAAGTATGTTGATGACTTGTTTTTTTGATATAGTCACATAAACTGTCTGTAGTCATAAAATGTCTGTAGGACCTGCCAGTGCAGTACACTTGTGCCATATACTGAATATTTCTGGAGCAATGTGAATATGCCCATCCTTGGGATGCACAGCTCACATCTTCAGTAATATCAGAATGAGAAAATATTCTTCATGATTATTTAGTCAAATCAAGTAAAAAAAGACCCAACAGAAGTGAGCATGCAGAGAGCTAGAACATACTAGCACTGAAAATTATTTAAATAATTACCTCTTTCAGAATATTTATGTAATAATTAGATTAGCCACCCTTCACATTTGCAGTCAGACTTGATGCCCTCTTCTCCAGCACAAATTCACAATGGTGTTCTTAATTACAAGACAAGTTCCTTGGGCTTTTGGTTTGAATTCTCTTTCATCTAGTATGAATCTGCACAGTTTCAGTACAGTTTTACTGACTGTCAGTAGTGGAGATCCCACTTTTGGACACTTGTTCCTGCTGCCTTCTCATGTCAGCAGCAAATATCCTACAGTCACAAAATAAATGGACTTGTAAGGCTCATCTACCAGAAAATAAATTCAGACTCCTGCCCTACTTGTACCTACATGGTGTTATGATGTGTTAAAGTGGTTGTATGCTGGCACCTGAATACTGTGAAAACAGAGCTATATCTGGGTCCTAGGCTCTGTTTTGGGAAATTTAATTAAAGATTGGCATGATGTTCCCAAAATAACCCCCTGATGACAAATTGTCTTCCCCAGAAAGCTGGCCATCTGAATAAGAAGTGTAGGTGATGGGATATGCAAATAAAACCCATGTAAATACAGGGCATTCTTATTTTGCTTTCTCCATAACTTTAATAATACCATGCTTTGAGCTGTAGGCAAGGCCAGATTGGATGGGGCTTTCAGCAACCTGGTCTAGGGGTAGGTATCCCTGCTCCTGGCCAAGGGATTGGAAAGAAACAATCCCTTCTGATCCAAACTGTTCTGTGATTCTATGCGTTTCCTTGTGGGCAAGAGAATGCATAGCTGCGGAAGACTATAATCAAAAAAGCAGAATATGAGCAAGACTTCAAATGCAGGGAAAGGGTGATGAGGTAACTGAACTCGCAAAGATTTTTCCAGTCATAAGATACCAAGTGAAATGTGCTGTTATGAGTTGAAAAAATGATGTTTTATTTATGTCTTGGTTTGAAAGACAGGTGTTTTCCAAGGAAGGTGGGAAGCTGCCTTGGAATGGAATGGAAGATATGACTCCCTTCCCTCTGAACTATTGTAACTTTCAATTTAAACTTTGAAATTAAAGGGCTTTCAGACAAAGATATGAGAAAAGGAATAACAGTTCTATACTAGAATATATATATATGTATATATGTATGTGTAACAATGTAAACAAACAACAGCAGCAGCACAGCAAACAGAGCAGAGCCAGAAACCCAACTGCAGCCTTCTCTGGGCTGTCAGGCACTTTCCCCTTCGGTGCAGTTCCGGGCACAGCCGGCAGGGGCGCTGGTGGCTCCCGGCCGGGCGCGATGATTCCCCCGCGCCGGCAGGGGGCGCTGTGGCGCGAGCTCAGCAGCCTCTCCACAGGGTCATGGTGGCTGGGCTGGCGGGAGAGGGGAGAGAAGGGACTTTCCTTTGCAAAGCCACAAGAAGGAGTTGGTCTCAGTGCCCCTCTGGGTCGTGTAATGGACAACAGCAGGAACCTCGGAGCAGCAGCCTGGAACAGGAGAGACGAGCACAGCCGGAGTGGCAAACAAAATGTAGCAAAAAATCCAAAGGCCTGCCAGGAGCCATGGGGGTCCGCACGGGCATGGAATGTCTTGTTTAAGTGTAGCAAAAAGCCCAAAGCAGAAGCAGCAGGGCTGGGCAGCGGCTGCCAGGCTCCCACAAGCAGCCAGGAGATGCTCCCTCTGGGCAGTTGGAGGTCAGGGCCCTGGGTTTTCCCCGAGACACACAAGCAGATGGCAAGGGTCCTTCCCAGGAGATCTGGTGTTGAAAAGGTTCAGTGGCCGCTCTTATGAGCAAAGGCTCACCCACAGTAACAAGAAGCAGTGAAGGACAGAACTCTGCAGTGGCAGCGAATTCTCCCTGCACCAGCAGCCTGGCAGCAAGACCACGATCGTCTCCCCTTCCATCCTGAAGGGCCAAGCCCAGCCCCTCACCCCCCAGCCAAAATCTCGAGATATCTCTGCCCTTCTCAAGAGAAAGCTCCCCAGCAAAGAGACAGTAGCAAACTGCACCCTTCCTTACCAGCCACATCTTTTGTCTTATAAGCGTCATCATTATCATCTCATAGGCAACAAGTACGAGAAAATTCCCTGAGAGAAAAGAAAAAAAGAAAAAAATCCTAATGTCCAACAACTGACCAGACAGAAATGTCAGTAAGTACAAAATGAGGACAGACCCTTCTCATGATGCAACCATCAACTATTATAATTAGTTTTAATGCTTTTTTTTTCTTTTTTTTTTGGTGAAAAGTAATCAGTCATCTGATAAAAGGATTTATTGCTGTTCCTTGTGTAGAGAGTAATAAAAAATAAGTGATAGCTTATTTATATATATTTATTATATATATATATAATATATTATAATATATAATACATAATAATATAATACATATATATATATATATATATATATATATAACTTATTTATATATAGTATCTATGGGGGCTTCTGCCCAACCATTCCAAACAACTTACGTTGCTGTAGCAATTTAATTTGAAAAAAAAGTAAAAGTTTGTCCTAATAAAGATTTTACTTTACATGTAGCTTAAATCTTTCTCTGCCCAGGCAGAGAAGTTATATATGGTGAAAGCGAATATTTAGACTATCATTACCTCTCTTGCAAACTAAAATATACAGTAGTAAATCAGGACCTCTAAAGGATCTGTGCTCAGGCCTGCCCAGTAAGGGCTGCTTCATCTTGGAAAATGCATCTTACCTCTTCAAGAATCATAGAACTGCTAAGGTAGGAAAAGACCTCTAAGATCATTGAGTCCAACATTAATCCAGCCACTGCCAAGCCCACCCCTAAACCATGTCCAAGGTGCCTCATCTACACATGCATCTACACGTCTTTTACATACATCCACAGATGGTGACTCCACCAGTTCCTTGAGCAGCCTCTTCTAGTGCCTGACCCCGCTTTCAGTAAGAAATGTTCCCTAATATCCAATGTAAACCTCCCCCGGAATGACCTGAGGCTGTTTCCTCTTGTCCTGTTTGCTCATTAATTGACTGACCCCCATGTGGCCACAACCTCCTTTAAGGGAGTTGTAGAGAGTGATAAGGTCTCCCCATATCCTCCTTTTCTCCAGACTAAACACTCAAAGCTCCCTCAACCACTTCTTACTGGACTTGTGCTCCAGACCCTTCCCCACCTCCAGTGCCCTTCTCTGGACACACTCTAGCACTGCATGGTTCTTCCTGAATTGAGGGGCCCGGAACTGAACACAGAACTTGGGATGTAGCTTCACTGGTGCTGAGCACAGGGGGACAATCACTACTCTGGTCCTGCTGTCTGATCCAGCTGATCCAGGTCAGGATGCCATTTGCCTTCCTACCCACCTGGGCACAGCTGGCTCATGTTCAGCTGCGGTTGACCAGCACTCCCAGGTCCTTTTCCACTGGGCAGTTTTCCAGCCACTCTGCCCCAGCCTGTGTTGCTGCCTGGGGTTGTTGCAGGCCAAGAGCAGGACTTGGCCTTGTCACAGAATTGGCCTTGTCCCATTTAACCAGCCTGTCCAGATCCCTCTGCAGAGCCTTCCTGCCCTCCAGCAGAACAACACTCACCTAGCTTGGTGTTGTCTGCAAAATGACTGAGGGTGCACTTTTGATACCTTTGTCTAGATGATTTATAAAGATATTAAACTGGCCCAAAAACTGAACCCTGGGGAATCCCCACTAGTAACTGACCTCCAGCTGGATTTATTTATACTCCATTCACAACCATCTTTGGATTTGGCATCCAGCTTTTTAACCCAGGGAAGAGTGCCCTGCCCCAGTTGTGAGCAGCCCATTTCTCTAGGAGAATGCTGTGGGAAACAATGTCAATGGCTTTACTGAAGTCTGAGTAAATAACTTCCACAGCCTCTCTTTCACCCACTTCATGCCTCCATTTCCTTTGTCTAAAGACAAAGTTTGTGGTTCGTAAAGCTCCCTGCTTTTATGGGAATGGAATAGTGTTTCCAGCAGTCATGAGCAAGAAAAGGAAGCCTGGAAATTAAGCTGGCTCTTCTAGCAAAGGAGAGGAAGAATGACCAGGATAAGAAATCCTTGAGCACAAGAGATGCATAGAAGGGAGAATGAAGGGGTAAAAGACCACAATATAGTGGTCCCCAGACTGTATGCTGACTTGGGGTGAGCCCCCATATGTGCAGCATGACCAGCTTTGGGGCTGTGAGGGCAGGGGCTGGGAATGTCCTGCTCTCTCCAAGTGAAGGACACCTATCCCTGGGCTACAGACATCACCTCCAGTGTTGCTCACAGCTAAGGAAGCAAGAGGCAAAGTGAGAAAAAGAGGAGAGTGGATCAGATAGTATTAGGAGCTGTGAGAAAGAGCTTCACAAAAGGACAAATGGAAGAAAAGGGGGGAAGAGGAGTAAAGAATAACACAATCTTATCAAGCAAGTTAAACAAGCCTTTTTAATTGTCTTCCTCTGAGCATCCATAGAGTAAGCAGAATAGGACAGGAAAAAGCTCCCTAAAAGAGGAGATGGAAGGGAAAAGGATGCTTTGTGCAATTTATGCTGATCAAAGGAAATAGAAATTCTGGGTTAAAAATCAAATCTGTTGCAAAAGAGGTATTTAGATTAATTTATCTCTAATTTACAGGAAAAAAAATAAATTGGTGGCATGCTTATTGCATTTTGTGAGGAACATGCACAACTGTTGAGCTAATGTAAAAATGGCGTTTCAGTAATAATTATGGATATCTTGCTTCAGCCTCATTTAGAAACATGTAATTGAAGTGATAGATGTAGTGCTTATAAATAGTTTAAGTTTGCTAGTGTAATAATGAGCAGTTCTCTTTTTCTCTCTAGGTTTTTTCCTTTCCTACATGTTTTTGCTTCTGAAACTTTTTTTTTTAAAATAACTCATTTCCTTTCCCAGTTACTGACCAAGAGCATTCCCAGGGGCAGGCTTTGACACACTTTTATGGTCTTGTGCCCTGGGAGCCCTGTCGCTGTCCCTGTCCCTGTTGCTGGTTGAGAGTCCTGGGCAGGTGTACACAAACAACACCGAGTTGTAACAGGCTGGGGAAGGTGGATGGGTGGAAGTGTAGCTGGCTGAGGGGGTCCTCACTGGTAGTGAACCAGCAGGAGGGAATGAAGATTGGGGAAAGAGAGAGAAAGGCTCGGGGAGGCAGCGCTGTGTGTCATGGATTAGTAAAATGAGCGTAGCAAATCTTGATAGTGAGAGATAGAAGACAGTGGTGATAAATGGAGCATGAGATGAGAAAAAAAAGGTAATCGAATTGTGTACATTTATGTATTAATGATGTCCAGGGAAGGAGGAGGAGCTAGGAGTGAGAAACTATGGGTACAGCAGTGCTGTACTCCTCTGCAAAAGATCTTCTCCAAACAGATGACTTCCCATGTGCAAGTTCTGCCACTCAGCTCTCCCAGACTTTTGGAATCTACAAGTTCTTAGCACATGCAAGGTAAGGGTAAATGAGTACTGAAGGTAACGTGAGACCAGCTGAAGGAGGAAGGCTTCCATACAGGCTGGGGAACTGCTAGAAAAGACTGCTTTGGGATCTGTCCTCAACATTACTTAAAAGGCTGGACCTTTAACATCTGGACATTTTGTTAGTGTTTTCCTTGGTGGTTTAAGGGTAGGTGGTGTCTCTTTTCACATGCTTTATTATCCACTAAGGAAGCTCTTCTATCATCTGTCAGGCAATGACTACAAGTATCTGGCTATAACCTGTAGTACTGATACTGCAAAACATTCTTAAAAAAATTCTGGAGACTTCAGCCCAAAAGTTTCTTTGCTCTCAGCAAATTCTGATGGAGTAGTGTTGCCACTTAGTGGTTTTTTATCTTACAAAATCATCTCCCCTCTTGCATCTTTCATTTGTGTTTTTGTGCATGGGCAGGGTAGCTCTGAATTGTTGTTATGTGCTTTTTATTTTATCTAAACAAATGTAAACAGCATCCAGGCATTAAACTGAAGGACAGGAATGGAGCTGAATGAGCTCATAATGTCTGGAAAGGAACATTTGTCTTTGTTTGTAGTGAAATGATTTAAGGTGCAGTCTTCCTGGGGCAATGGCTTCCTGCATTATGTCTGCAAGAAGGATGAAAAATCTTCAGAAGTAGGGACAAAGTATATGCAGCATAACACCAATGCATTTCCATTTTTTGATGCTGAAATAACTTGTCAGTGTGACTTTTGCTCTTTCTTGTCATTGGTGGGGAATGTTTCCAAATACTAGCAGCGTCTTAGATTCTTTGCTTTGAACTGCAAAACTGGTAACTTCTCGGAGCTGCCAACAAGAAGCATTAGCCTCTTAGTGAAATGTTGAACCAACACAGAGAATGATGCAGGCTCAGGGCAGTCTGTAAAAGTAGTGTTTCATATGTAGCATATCCTATGATCTATGAAAAAATTTGTTCTAAAATATATTTTCTTCTTAATTGCAAAGTCTATATAATTTGAGTCTATAGAATCCAAGTTGTTTTCTGTGATGCCTTTTTTGGATTGGTTTCACCTACAGGCTTATTGCATAGTAGCTCTATGTGGACACACCAGGATCAGACATCTGGTGCGTCTTTTTTCCTCTCACAGAAGAAAACAGAAATGAAAATTTCCACTGAAAGTCTGATTGAAGCCAAATTGCTTTTAGAAGGCAGGGTCAAAAAGGAGGTTGGGGAAGAGAGGTCACTATAGGTTTTCTTAATGGGTAGATAACTCATTTATGTGAGGTAGAACAAATAAAGCTGGGACACAGGTCAGCATTTGAAATCCAAGTACAGACACACTTTCCTTAGTATGGTATATGTGGAAAGTAGGACTTGGTTTCCTCAAGATGTGAAGAACACCCCCTTCTCCTTGCTTCAGAGTGAGTTGAAACATTTTCCCAATGCATCAATTCCCTGGACCCAAAGTTGTCAAAGAGAGGTTCTAGGTAGGAAAGCAGGGTAGAGTAGAGCACTTAAAATAGAAGGAAACTTAAAATATAAACTTGAGAGGCAGATGCCTGCCCATAAGGATATTGTAATGTTGTAGAGTGGGAAGCTGCCTTAGTGCTGGTGTGTGACTAGCCAGCTTGTAGCCATGACACATTTGTATCACTGTGGTGAAGGATACACACATGCACATGATGGTTCCATGATAATTAGGGTTTAGGGATTAGGGTTTTTTTTTTTAGTTTTTGGTCTTTTTTAGTTGTTTTTAAACACACAAGAAGGAGAATAGTTATGTGATGGCTACTACATCCCTCCTGTCTGGGTTATGTTTGAGGCGTACTGTAAAATAATGAAAGACCTTTTATGTATCCTGTTACGGTTTTCCTTTCATTCAATGAGCAGAGCTGATTGTTCAATTTCAGTGTCCACTAAAGCAATCTCCAAAAGCAGTTAAAATTAAACTCATTACCGTGTGTATGTGATAAGGTGTGTTTCAAGTCCTGAAAATGTGTTGCAATAAAACTTCTGCTAGCTTTCCCCCTCCATGGCAGCAGATAAAAAAACTCTCTGTGAGAGGGACTTTTATTTTTCTGTAAAAGATGCAGAAACACTATGTTTCTCACTTCTTGAGGGTTGCTCTGCAGAGACACTGTACATAAATATTGGATAAAGCAGGAACCCTCTGTGTGACAGTTCATCCCAGATGCTAGCAACCAGAGGTATTTGGAAGAGGCAAAAGAGGTAAGGGATGGCCTGGCTTGGTTTGATTGGAATCTTGCTTGGTTTATTTTTATACTACAGTTTTTCTTTATGGGTCATTCATTTTCCAAGTGCATGGTAATCTTCTTGTTTTGTTATCTCATGGATAAGATCGCTGTGCTTTGACATCACTTGCCTCCTAGAAATATTTGCTCTTGTCACACTTGGAGTTTGTGACAGCAGTTTCAAAGAGAATTCTGCCGAATAAATTGACAACCACATAAAGTATCTGTAGTGAAAAACCTAGGATTGTTTTGGGTTTTTTTTAATTACTTGTTTGAGCACATTGAAAGACGCCTCTCTAGTACTGTTTGTTTTCTGTTAGAAATCCAGTCTTGCTTAAGTAGAATCTGTTAAAAATACAAAGTAGCTGCTCCCCCTTCCTTGCCTAACTATCTCTAAAAGAAACAAGTTTGTCCTGGCTACCAGGCAGACAAAAAAGAGAAAAATTTTAATAGAGTCCGATCCCCAAGGCTGTTTTCTAGAAATTATTCCTCTCTTGTAAACCTCCATCTCCATGGAATAGAAGTTTGATGTATGCAAAAGGACAGTGCTTGGGTTAGGGTGGCACTCAGACCAGTTGGGGTTGATAACTAAAACCAAAGTGGAGTAACCTGAAGTGTGCTCTTGGCAGCATGGATCAGAAATAGTAGAGAATACATTTGCATATCCTTTTTGAGCTGTAACACCTCACAGCACCTGCAGTAGTGCATGAAACATATTGCTGAGTGTATTGTATTAATCTCAAAATTCCCTGGGGGTGGATTGTAGCCATGAAGTTGTATAATGAAAGCTGTGCAGCCACCAGACATGAGCAGCAAAGCAGTCTTGTTGCTTTTGTGTCAAAATAAGCCTCCAAAACAACTTGGCACCTTACTGGATTTTCAAGTAATGGACTTTACTAAAAAGTGATGATAACAAAATGAGCAGGATCCAGCTGGGCAGCTAACACACCCCAGTGGCCTCCCTCCAGTGCAGAGTGGCAGTCAGCCACTGTACATTGGCTGAAGTTTTGCCCAGTGCTGAAATGTTACTGCGAGTTGTCAGCTGCTTAACTGTGTATCTTAAGTGGGAAAAAGCCTCTTGATGGAAGTGTTTAGCACCTACTTTTACAGATATGTGGTTTCTTCCAACCTGTGGGCCTATCCAGGGAAAGGGTGAGTGGTAATAAGCATGCAAGATCCAGTCTCAGAACTTTAGGACCCTTTGACATAAAGGATACTATATGTGATTGTTACAAACGATTTGTTTGAATACTGCTCAAAGGCAGCTAAATCAACAGAACGACCAGTAGGTGATCCAGGCTGACTTGGAGATTTTAAGAGCACTGTTTTCTGTGCTCTCTGGCATAACTTAAAAAGTATTTTCTACCTTGTGGCTAAGAATATTAGCTTCCAAATGTGAAAGAAATCTAAATTGGCACAGAGCAACTTGTCAGAATCCGCAACCAGTCTGCAGCAGGAGCTTGGGAGGGATGTGAACCGCCTTTGTTCTTTGCAGTGGGGGTGTTAACACTGAAGTTTATGATAATGTACTTGCCAGCATTGTTAATTATTCTGCTGGAAAGAAGGAGTTGGAAAGTCCGCACAATTTGCTGTCAGTAAGGGGCTTGTTTTGGCATTCCAGTTTGGCATCTCAAATAGGGGTGTCTAGGAGAGCCCTATTTTCTTGGGGGGTATGTGGGGCTGTAGAAGGGGCTCTTTTCACTCCCTGATTTGTGTTTTCATTCCTCCTTAATACAAATAGGATTCTTCTGGAAACTTGGATGAGCAAGCTCTCAATGCCTACGGTCTTAAAAAAATATTTTTTTTCCCAGTTGATCCTTGTAACTGTGAAGCTCATTAACCTGAATGTCTCAATTAGCTAAATGCTAACATGCTGCCAGTACTGCTGCTACTGTCACTGATGCCACTTCAAAAATGTTATGTTTCATGCATATGCTTTAAATGTGCCATTTCTATTTTTCTCTGGGGGAAAAGATCAAGTGCACTAAAAAGGTAGATATATATCCTTGTAGTATTAACTGAGATATTACTGAGTAGTACCTGCCATAATATGAACTTGTTCAATAGCTTGAACAGCAATCTGTTTTTGAGGTATTTGTAGAGTGAGAGGGTTACTGCAACTAGCAGAATGAAATACATGTGCTTCTCTTTGCCATGATGTTAATGAATTTTGGTTTTATTTAAACATTTTAAAGCACATTTTGAAATAGTTGTATACAGGTCAAACTTGTTGGTTTCAGCCACTTTTTGTCTGTTTTGTATTGCCATATAGACCCTCAGCTGAGATGTTACATCTTGTTTACATCACAATGCCCATGGATAGAGTGGTGCACTGGTTTTGCACTGATTGGCATTTGGGGAAAGGAGTAAGAAACCATCCACAGAAGCGATTTCTTTGAGAGAAGTTGTTGGCAGCTTCCTCTGTGTCTGGGAAAGGCCAATAGCTGGCTAGTTCTGAGAACTGACAACATTTTGCACCATTGAGAAATTAGATCTGCCCCTGTGAGATCCACATTTTAAAAACCACAAGCCCGGGAAATCTCTCTCTTTCTGGCTTCCGGCCTTGAAAGGTAACGGAGCTCTGGTGGGGCCGGCCCTGCTCCCCCACGGCCTGTGCAGGGGAGGCCAGGCCGAGCCCCAGCAGCTCCTGGGCAGGGGATGGAGGCTGTGCGATCCTCCAGGCTGGGCCGGGTCACAGCTGCTGATATCTCATATAAATATGAGATAATATGATATAAACCCCCCCAGCCCGCACCGACGGCTCCAGGCCGAGCCAGAACTGTCCCACCCCCAGCGGCTGCCGGACAGAAGGAGGGGCCCAGCGTGGCCTGAAATCCAACACTGTGACTGCTGTGGCCACTGGGCGAGGTATTAACCCTTTCACTACACAGCCTCAGCTCATCAAGCCTCAGATGGAAGGAGAATGAGGAGATGCCCTAATGGGGCTGAAAACATTTTTGGTAGGGCTATGGAGATGGACAATAATATACTGAAATATCTCCTTTCATTAATGAGAAAGTATGGGGGGATGAAGCATTCAAACTGTAGATGTGAGCAGGAGAATTCACTGATAAAGCCAAGCAGATGTTAGAGTAGCTGTGATCCCATGAAAAGCTTGAACAGAGAGAGAAATAAGAGTGGTGAAGACCCTTTGCCTCCAGGGAGAGGAGAAGAAAACCTCTGTTCCCAGAGATGAGGATGATCACAGAGAGAGATGAAGAGAACCTTTTGCCTTTAAACAACTCATCCTTAAAATAATACCCCGTAAGTTCATGGCCCATGGACACACCTCTAGGAGGGCTGTGAAAGTGGGAGGGGCTTGACGATGCAGATCTTTCCCCAGGCTACTGCTGTGGAAGTGGAAGTGAAAAGCCACAAGAGAACTGTTGCTTGTGAAGTCTCCATGGCATGGCAAGAGAAAACTCCTCTCCCTACAAGAACTGATGAAAGACTATTGTATAGTTGGTACTGATTTAACATCCCAGGTTTTGTCTCCATGTTGTCAGTTGGGAAAGGAAAGAAGTTGGGTGGGGGAGGAAAAGTGTTCTGGAGGTTTTATTCTGATTCTCCCTGTTCTTTTAGTTCTATTAATAAAGTTTCTTAATTCCTTTAAAGCTTTAAGCCCGTTTTGGTCTTTTCCTAATCCATATCTCACAGCAAGAAATTAGTAAGTGCATTGGTGATTTTAGCCAGCACTAAACCCACCACATTATTTGGTGCATTGGCCAGGAAACTCAAATTTGGCGCATCTAAACCACTACTGTCAGTTCAGGACAGCAATAAAGGAAAGCCTGATTTTGGGTGTAGTGCATGACTGTACAGGCTGATTGTGTGCATTACATTGATGTGGGGTCTGATCAAAACAGGCGTTCCTTTTATCCAGTTTCACAAAATGATTTTAATGATTGGGGTCTTGGCAATTATTGTTGGGTAACTGCCTGAAGCATTCAGTTCTTCAGTTTATCCAGTAAAGCTGGATAAATAAAATGAGCATAATCAGACAAACTAGTTTCTGAAGATATGGTATAAATTGGGTGTTTGATGTGATTTCTCTATACCTGACCAACAAGACAATGCATATCGTTTGTTTGGATTACCTTTTCCTCACCCCCTTTTTGTACCTCAGGACTATTCTGTGTTACCAACTTCTTTCCTAAGTATTCTAGGCTTTCTCTCAAAGCAAACTTTTGTTTTAGAAAGTAAAATAAAAACAGGAAAGAATGTTTATATTCGTTGGGATATGAAAATAAGAATCCAAATGTTTGTTGGTACACTGACTGATTCTTCCAAATATTCAGTGTGAGCCTTCCCAAGTAGTAGAAGTCATATTGTATAAAACACCATCCTGTGTTAAAATGAAGCTCTTGAGGGCAGAGGAAGATGGTTTACTACAAAGTTGAAGACAACTAGTTGTTGACTATTTGCATTCATCTGTCTCTAGAAGTGTGGGTGCTGGATGAATCTCTGCTATTGCCTACCTCTGCTTTGCTGCCAACTCTTTTGAAGCCTGACTCTGGTCCCACTGTTTCCTGTGGGGAATGACAAAGTTTGAAGGCATTTGATGTAGCCAACAAGCTTGCTCTCATTTTCTTCAAGTAAACAAAGCCAAGTGTCTGAGAGCCTTGCCCAGGAGGTGCATTGTCAGGTAGTTTAAGAGGTAATGAGGTTTGTGTGTGTTAAACCTCCTGCAGTATGTGCTGTAGCAATGATCAGGAGCAGCTAGTCAGCTGAGTGTTAGGTGGTACCAGCCACAAAAGGAAGGACCTGACCCTGCAAGTTGGAGCTGAGTAGTGAGGGAAGAGCAAAGCTGTCTTTGTGTTCTGAATTTTCAAGTCTGCAACAGCAGTTGCAAGAAATATTTTTATCTTTAACTTGTCTGGCTCTCTCTTGGCATTACTCTCTTGATGTCCACTCTTGCTAACCATTTGGTTAGCAAAAGGATTGGGGAAACAACAGCACTGTGGAAATTAAAGCTTTCCATTCATCCTTCACTCCAGCCAAACTACTCTGCAGAACAGTGGATGTGGAGCAGCATACTGGCATTTTTTACAAAGCCTGTTGGCATTTAAGTTTACCTCTACCCCACAAACCAGGTTCTGATATTTCTGCACTGCAACACTTTCTCTTAAACAAAGGGTAAAAAATACTTCTATGCTGTGTCAAAGCATGACACGGATGTCAGCCTTCCTCATAAATGCTGTTACAGAGGATCTCTTTTTTGAGCTCTTTATAATACATACAAAGGGCAGAAGCTGTAGGAAGAACTTTCATGTGCTCAGTAGTGTGGTGCATTTGCAGGGGCAAACGTGGATGGAGTGAAAATTTTTTTGACTTGACTTGGTCCTGTATTTTTTGTTCCAGGCTCAAGTAATCTGTTTTGTGGGGCAGAATGGAATGTAAGAGTTCAGTTACGATGGATCTATTAATACCACACCATCTTACCTTCTTGTCAACTGTCCTGTAGATGATAGAGGTTATGAGTCTCATTTATTTGTTCCACATTGGTAAGTTTAAAGAAATGGGATGGGGATTTCTTGTTATGTGGTTATCTTGAAGTTTGCTGGTTTGGGGTCCAGAGGACTCACTGATCTCTGAAACTGTCATGTATTGCATGTCCCCAGAGAATGGAAGGACAAAGATGCAGTGCTTGGGTGCAGTACTGCTCTGTGCACAGGGTGTAGTTCCCATTATCTGCTGGAACTGCTGTGAAAAGCCACCAGCTCCTAACTGGGACACAAGGAGCCACTCAGGGCAGGTAGTCCTCTCTTCTCCCAGGCCAACTCATGGCTCCATGAAGACTGCCATTAGCCAAAATCTTGAAGAAAGTTGTAATGTTTTACACAGATTCCTGCTCCATACCAAATCCCTTTTGTGATGCGCTGATTCTGAAATGATCCCATTCCGTGCCATTCCTTGGGGGGATGCCTTCAGCATCAGGCATAGTTCAGGTCTTTCAGTGGGTTTCAGTGAAGAGAGCTGTGTGCTGGATCCCAGGCTGAGTCAGTCGAACAGCTAATTTCTGTGTGTTTTCCAGTGCATCTCCCCTCACTCACATTTCACCTTTCCTTGTGCTTTATCTCACCTCACCCCAGCAGAGTTAGTTATCTAACTAGTTTAGAGGTAGGGAAGATACAGTGCTTTGTATTTTCTGGGAAAAGAGACATGTCTAGAGCTGAGTTCTAAACATGGCATAGAAGTAAAATGAAGGAAGGTAAATGCTCATCTCTCCCCACAAACTTTAGATTATAAACTGAGCTAAAGAAAGTGAATTGATTCCTTGCCTGGTGGCCAACTCTGATCTGTTGTAAGACTGCACAGAAATATTGCAGCTAAGAGCATGCCATGCTTTGTTTGCTGGTTGGTTGGATATTTATGTCAGGTTGCCAGGCAAATTCATATACTGCTATGCTGCAGGCAAGGTCTTGGAGGGTGGGGGAGATGAGTAAACATCTTAGAAAGATCTAAAGGTGTAGGAAGAGGTTTAGACAAAAAGAATGAGGAGCTGGGTTTGCAAAACTTGCATCTATTTTTGTCTTCTGTTGCTGAAGCAGAGGTATCCAGAGCTGAGCTGTTCTGCAGCCCTGCCATCTTCACATCTGTGCTGCTTTGTACCCTTGTGCCATGGGCAGGCAGCATCTCACAGAAAACTTCACAAACCAGTTGGTCCCTGAGATTTGATTTGAGTTTGTGTCATTGCCTGGACAAGTGCATGTTTATGGACTCCTGCACGCTCCAAATCTGTAACAGTTTCAGTTAAAGTCTCTTCTGCCAGCACAAACCACAAAAAGTAACTAAATAGACCATAAATCTCTCTGTGTTCCCAATCTCACCCTTAACTGCCTTCTTTCTCCAGCCTGTGTGTCACTCCTCAGGTTCAGACCTGCAGTTTATGGTACAGGATGATTTTTTAATTACCATTTGAGTTCCTGGGAAATGCTGGTACTCCCAGTGTGTTTGCAACTGCATGCTGTGATTCACTGGAGGACAAAGTGTGCAAGCCAAGGCAGTGATGTTCTGAAAGAAAAGTTAAATCAGGAAACAGTCCCATATCAATCCTTTATATATTTAGTTACCAAACAGCATCTCATTTGTCAGCAATACAAGTAACAACCACAAAACAGTGCTGCCCATTACTTTTAGCTAGCATATCAGGGCATTCTCTTCTTGTATTCACATTCAGAAATAGCTGAAATTATTATAAATATTTTTGAGAAAACAGCAGGGTTTTTGGGTTTTTTTGGGTTTTTTGGTTTTTTTAGCAAGTATAATTGCTAGGTAAGCTGGGGGGTTGCAAAATGCTGAGGTTTAGCACTTTGCTGGACAAGCTGTGTGTGTTTTTGGGACAACCAGCTTATGGGAGATTGTCAGCAAAGTATCATCAAAGACATTTGTGACTCAGAGCAATGGAGAGTTTTGAAAAGGAAATCATGTTAGGTAATCACAGCCTTTGCACATCAATGAAAGCATGTTTTTCAGTTATTGCTTGAATCTTTTCTTAGATTTGGCTGAAATCAGTTTGGTTTCATTCTCTTTTGATTAGGAAATTAAAAATGTGTATTTTCAATCTACCATTATTTCTCTTTCAAAAAAAGGAAGGGAGTTTATTTCAAAGGTGGGTTGCAAGAGATTCATGTTCTCTAAGTATGTGAGAAACATTCTTTACATTTTGTTTAAACTTGTGAAATGCAAGAAAGTTGAATTCTTATAGCTATTGAACAGATCATAGGGCAGATACATGGAGTTAGTTTGCTTTCAGGAGAAATAAAGTAGTTTCTTGTGTGGGAAGACTAGAGGAACAGGAATTCTTATGGAAACAAATTCTGGAAATAATCAGGCCAGGAGAGAGGTAGCAGCCAGTTTACTTATGAAAGCTCATAATGAAATGGAAGATAACAAGTTAGCATGATGTACAATCTGGAGGGATGAACCTGTACTTGAAATTTGACAACAGTACTCTTAAAAATATTTATTACTGCAATTTAAGTAGAGAGTACCAAGAAAAATAATGTTTTATTTCTGTCACTTGGCCTTCACTATAACATACAGACAAGTAATTTAAATAGTAAAGGTTCCAGAGACTATCACTATTAATATTCACCTTAGTGCACACCCAGACAGTGCTTAAGTGTTCTTTCTTGGCCTTGAGTGGAAGGCGTTGTAGCCCCTATGCTGTCACTGTATTTTCCTTGACCTGAACTTCCAAGCAGTATCCATAGTGTACCCTTGGATATCTTGGGACAATGTCACTGCTTATATTCATTGAAAAACCAACGGTTAGAAACAGGTAGGTTAGAAGCAGGATTGTTCTGTATCTGGACACGATGATTTCTGTGGTCTTCAGTCTGAATATATACAAATTTACAGATATATTTCTGCAAAGGAGCAGGTCTGTCTGGGGCAGTAATTGGATGGTAATTACTCAAACAACTGTTACATGCCTTTCTTCATAAGAAAAACAGGGCTTATATCCGTAACAGACAGTATGAACAGCATCTCCTGCTAAGACTCCACTACTTGAAGCATTCACTGAGATGTGAATATCCTGAGGCCTTTGTACCCAGACCTAATTAGAATGATGGGCAATAACCAACCATAGGAAGTTCAATACTGGCAAGTGCCAGATTTTGCTCCAGTTTACCAATGTGGCAACCTTGAATGTAGGGACAGACTGTGGAATGAGAGGCTGAAGAGCAGCGCTGTGCAAAGGGACCTGGGGTCCTGGTCTATGGAAAGTTGAATGTGAGTCAGCAGTGCCCTGGGAGCCAGGAGAGCCAACCCTGTCCTGGGGGGCATCAGGGACAGCATCGCCAGGTGGGCAAGGGAGGGGATTGTCCCGCTCTGCTCTGCACTGGGGCAGCCTCACCTCGAGTGCTGGGGGCAGTTATGGGTGCCACAATATAAAACAGGCATTAAGCCATTAGAGAGGGTCCAAAGGAGGGCCATGAGGATGGTGAAGGCCTTGAAGGGAAGTTGTATGAGGAGTGGCTGAGGTCACTTGGTTTGTCCAGCCTGAATACAAGGAGACTGAGGGGAGACCTCATTGCAGTTATAACTTAATCAGGAGGGGAAGCAGAGAGGCAGGCACTGATCTCTTCACTCTCCTAAGCGGTGACAAGACTCAAGGAAACAGCCTGAAGCTGTGTCAGGGGAGGTTTAAGTTGGATGTCAGGAATAGGTTCTTCCCCCAGAGAGTAGTTGAGCAGGTTGAACTGGCTCCCCTGGAAAGAGCACCAAGCCTTACAGAGTTCAAGAAGTGTTTGTACTCTCAGTCACAGTGGTGTAGTCATAGAGCGCTCTCAGTCATAGAGTGGGATTCTTGGGGTGTTGGTGTGTAGGGCCAGGAGTTGGATTCTGTGACCCTGATGGATCCCTTCCAACTCAGCATATTCCATGATTCTGTGATAGAAATTCCATCAGTGCAGTAACAGGTCTGCATGTCAAAGGGCAAAACTTGTTTTTAAAGGCTTTTTTGTTTTCCTTTCTTCTTTTCTTTTTATTTCCTTCCTTTTGAAGATAGTGGTAAAAATCTTCATTGGAAACAGTGTCTCCTTTATTTTGAGCTGCTGATGAAATAAAATTGTAATTATCTTGTGGGCATTGATAAAATTGTTCATATTAATTGCTTTTAATAACTTTATACTGACTCTTTTTCTTTCCTTTTCTTTGTTCTTCCTCATCACTAAGGACTAAACAAAATATTTTGCTTTACTGACAGAGCTTCTGATCCTGCAGTATTTGTTTCACAAGGAGACTTGCTTTGTAGCTGTTAGTCAGTCACAAATACATTTGCTTCCCATAGCTCCATTTGAGCCCAGAACAGAAAGCAGTCAGTGTGTGTCAAGATCAAGAAGTGGAGAAATCAGAAATTGTGCCATTTCCCAGATCCAGATGAAAGCATTGTCAGAGGCCAAGGTGAGATATTATTTGATGGTACAGCTGAGTGCCAGGGAATCCCCATGGGGAGGAGATGGAGTCAGGGACAGGTGATAGAGAGGGGACCTGCAGTGCTACTGCAGCAGGAACAGGGCAATCCTTTCCCTCAGGCACCCAGCTGAGCTGCACACTTTGGCACAGAAACTGCCAGCAGTGGTGTGGTTTAAGCTCAGCCTGTCTGAGGCTAAAAGGTTGAAAGTGAGTTTCTGTGTATAACCTCCAATTTGAAACAACTGTGTATGGCAAGTATTCTGTAGCCTTAGATGCCATAGCTCTAAATGCAGAGCTTGGAGTTGCTTCCTACAATTACCTGAGATTGTAATTTTTTTATTTACTGTCATTTTTTAAATACTTTCCCAAAAAGACATTAGAAATGAAAAGCAGACTAGTTAAATTTTTTAAATACTAAGCTATGTCTTTCCATGTGGTTTCTCAGCAGTAGTCCAGCAACATAACACATCTGATTTCCAAGCTCCTGCCTCAGTTTTACATGCTGGAATCAGCAGTCTCTCACACTCCCACTTTCCAGATAGGCAAAGGATTTATTAAAACTCTAGCTATCTCCTTGGCCGCTTTGAGACTGTTCTTGTCACAGTTCTGCTTAATATGTTGGCATTATTACAAATCTAAACAAGGTTGCTCCTTAGTGTGACTGCAGGTTCCTGTGTGTGGTTTTGAGCCTTTGCTGCCTGTCCTCTCTCACAAGTGTGACCCTTGCAATTATAAAGAACAAAATTCTCACAAGAAAGGGAAAGCTCAGCAAGGAAGTGACTCTGCAACTACAGAAAAAAGGACAAGGTGAAGCATTCTTTATTTTTGGGGGAGAAGAAAAAATCTTATCAGGATGTTCTTTTTTTTTCAGGTCAGTAAAACATTTTTGGAGGCTTCATCCCTTTTTTTCTACATACATAAAGAAATTCTTAGGAGCCTCCCTGAATGAAGCACTGCATCATCTGAAGGCACTGGTCTTGGACAGCAATGTCTGACAATGAAAATGTGTGTTACAGCAAATTTTGTCTTAATTTAAGTGAAGGATAGATCCCTCATGTTTGAAGAAGTAAATCTAGTAAAACATTCCAAAATGAATAACATTGCAGTCACTCTTAGGTATGGGCTTCCTTTTGGATCCCCTCTCATAGTCCATTCTAGCACAGCCTTCCAAGAGACAGAGAAGAAGGTGTTCCCACCACAGTACTGAAGGGACTGCCAGGCAGCTGGGCAGCTCTATGAAGTTACTTAAAAATCCATTGCAGAAACAACTATATAAGAATTTTTAAAAAAACACAAACCTGTGGCTCATATAATTTTACAACTCGGGTATCAGGACATGCAGGCTTATGTTCAGAGATCAGTGCAGGATAAGTGGAATCTATCTGGAGAGTAAAGCCACCTTTTAGGCACATGTATCTGGGGAATTGTTAAAAGGTCCTGGTTAAGCCTGGAATTCAAATTTTTCTTTGCAGATATTTTAAGCAATGGATGAAGGTTAGATGTGTATTCTCAGCCCTTCCTCTCATTAAGGCAGACAGGTTTACTGCATTTTGAATTTGTGTCCATCCCAGAAAGTAAACTTTTACTAGATTTTCAATTTATCCCCATTCCAGGGATCATGTGATGTCTCTTCCATTTTCATCTCTTCTGGTGTAAGAGATGTTGAGGAAATATTACAGAATCAGAGTGGTTTGGGTTGGAAGGGATCACAATGATCACGTTGTTTCAACACCCCTGCCAAGGACAGGGAGAGACACCTTTGAGCAGGTTGCTCAAAGCCCCATCCAGCCTGGACTTGAATACTTCCAGGGATGGATAGGGCATCCACACCTGCTCTGGGCAACATATTCCAGTGCCTCACCACCCTCACAGTAAATAATTTCTTCCTAATAGCTAATGTAAACCTGCCCTCTGTCAGTTTGAAGCCATTCCCTCTAGATCTGTCACTGCATGCCTGTGTAAAAGGTCCCTGTCCAGCTCTCTTCTACTTGGTATTTTATCATTTATGCTGGCATAGACTAAAGCTCAAAGGAAACTTTGTATTGGAGTAGCTTGCCATTAACAAATGCCATGCTGCTCCTTAGTGTAACGTGCCAGTTGTGGGTGGGGAGATGAAAACCCAAGACTTGTTCTCCAGGTGCTCATGAGACAAACAGCCTTGTTTATTATTTAGAACTCACTTAAATACCCAGTTCAAATCTCCCAGGCTATACAGCATTGGCTGAGATCTCTCTCCCTTCCCAGCTTCCTGTCCAGTGGTGTGCTTACTTCTCATCTTGGATGGGGCTGGCTAAGGGTCCCTTGTAACTTATCCATGGACATATTCAGGCATGTCAAGGCTAGCTGAATTGGATTTGTGTTATTGTCAGATTCACTTTGTCCAGTCCAAACCAGCTGTACTGTGACAATATTGTGACACCTTGGAGTATCTGACATAAGGTGGGAAAAATTCTTGCAAGTTGGAAAAGTCATTTTTGAGGTGGTTAGGAGTTAATTCCTCAAGTAAAGCTCTGTGATATAAAATGGACAGAAAAATTTGCTGCCATTGGGTTCCTGATTCTGTTACCTGTTTAGCTCTCAGAGAGTGAACAGTTTATTGCTCTTTTTGGATTGACCAGCTTGGACTTTTCAGACAATAGATGAAGTGGGTAATGTTTGGAAATGGGGATTGAGGAATGAGAGCAGCAGGTAATGATCCCATGGGCATTTCCTAGCACTTGGCAGATACTGACTGTATGTGTGGCTGTGCTGCCCATACTTGGTGCCTCCATTTGAAGTTTAAGGTATGTTTAATGGGGACTGTTATGAATACACTAGAAAGAGATATATAAGGAAAGGTTTTATTAATTACAGCAAGCCAGCAATAAGCAAAAGTTGTCACCAGGCGGCAGGGAGAAGGAAAAGTCTCTTCCCCATGAAACTGCCGCGCTTCCCGCTTCCTTGTTTCTTCTTTTATTCGTCTCGACTTCCGGGTTACGTGTCTTTTCTCCGGCGTCTCTGCGCATGCGTCTCTGGTTATTAGAGGGTCTTTTTCTGCTCTCTGGTGGTCGTAAAAGGGAGGCTCCAAGTCTTCCTCACTCTTACTTTGCTGACCTTTTCTCACTGTTTTCCCCTCAAGGTTTATCTTGCCCTAGCATTCCAGGACTCTCTGCTAGGCTGTTAATAATTATGCCAGCCTCAGCGAGTTAGCGGCCTTCAACCTCTTCCCGATTTTATACCCAAAGTACAATTTTGCAAAGCATCATATCATATCTATATATTTAGGCGAACAAAAGAGTTTCTGTCTATTACAGGGACCTCCTGCCACCCAGAGAAAGATAAGTGATGGAACTGTCTGATTTGCCTTGGTTATTGTTGATAATTGAATTCAGTTAGAGCAGCACTGCATCTCTGTTGCAACGTTAAGCAACAGCTTCTGTTTCAATCCCATGGTACCAGTATTCATGTCTCAGTCTTCACTGCTCCCTTGTGAGTACAAGGTATTCTTTGTCAGCAGTGGCTTTCTTATCTTGCAGGTCTACAATTTTAGTTCACTTTCTAATTTCTTTCTCTCCCTTTCTGCTGTTTCTCCCTCCATATCTCTGTTAGGTGATGCATATGTACAGAAGGGGCTCTTTCTAATGAGCTTCTAGGCAGAGAGAAGCAAAATAGATCACTTTTAAAATTGAAAGAGAAGGGTGTGGGTGGGAGTTTACACTGAGGGACACTGTATTTTTAATAGATTCTTATTTAATTAAGGGCACTTCTGGACAGATGAGGGATGATGGTGTCTTTAGTACATTAGAGAACAGCAGTTTTTTTGGATATTTTTTTCCCCCAAAAGCATTTGAGAGGTGCCTTTGTGCATTTACATTACATGCTATGGTTAAGAAAGAACACAACCATAAACCCATTGTGAAATACCTGTATTGTCTGAAATGGATTGAAATGAGCTCTTTTTGGCATATGTGTGAAGTCTGATGTCTCTCTGATAAATAATGGGGAGAAGGTTCCGGGCTTATACTGACATTGATTGGATCAGATAGGCTCCCTTTAGTAAAGTATTTTTAATTAAAAATTCAGAAATAGAAAAGACGTATAATCTAAAATTAAGAATTGTCGCTCTAATGGATGCAATCACAATAGTAGTTCAACATATGTCTTTTTACTAAAAGCCTTAATTTAAGAAAGAAACTGATCCAACTTGGGGGATAACCTGATCCCACTTAAGTTGTGGTGCTCATTTGTTGTCCTTAGTGCCAATGTGTAGCATGATTCTGCAGGGTGGGTGGTAAGAAAACAGGTGTGTGCCAGCTAATTGAGTGCTGGCCAGAAGTGGATAAGGTGAAGTGAGACTTCACTGTACCCATCTAGAAAATGGTTCTTGCAGTGCTTGCATCTTCAGGTGCCTTGCATATGCTGAGCAGTAGAGGCAAGGTTTTCATAAGAGTAAAAGAGTCTTAACCCACAAGCACTTGGCTGGCTCCTCATCCTTCCTCACACAGAGTTCTGTATTTTTCAGCTGATCATTGACATGTGGGCTACATCCACTCCTCATCTCCCTAGCCTTTCTTTCCTAGAAAACCTAAAACCTTCAGTTCCAGTGGTCTAATCATAGGAGCCATCCCACCATGTCTCTCTTATGATATCATACCCATGCAGATGTGTGCACAACTCTAGTTCCTCTTGTTTGTTCCCCATACCATGTTGGTTTGTGTAGAGACATCTGAGCCAGGTCCTGGGTAAAGCCAACTTGATGGCTGGATGTACTTGTTTGAAAGTAAACCAACGGGATAAATGAACTCTATACAATAACCTTGTGAGAGATTTCATGTCAGAGTTACAATTAGATAAAAAGACTACAATAAACGCAATAATACACAGAAAACTGACTTACACCCACAAAGTCAGAATACAGTCTGGCACTCTGGTGGTCACAGGCCTATTAAGCAGTGTTTGCAGTCCTGTTGAAATGATGGTTGCAGTCTTGTCAAAAACAGTGGTCTTGTGCAAGTTCTGGTCTTCCTCTAAATCCATTGAATGGTGGTGGTGGTGGTATTCCAAGTTCCCAATTATATAAGGTCATGTGGGAGTGCTCAATACTTTCGCTAGGGTGGGGAGTTTCACAATGAAGTGATTTAATTCTGTGAGTCATAGGATCTTTTTGGGAGTCCTTGATGGTCTAAGTCTTACAGCTGGCCCTTATGCTGGAGCCAGGTAGCCATTATGACCCATTAGCAGATATGAAACCCTCAGGATGGGTGTAACTGTGCTGGTGATTTCCCAGAGGGTGTTATTATGGTTGAGTCATTTGAAAAAACAAAATGAAGAAACACTACCCCACCTCACAGTGTTTGCCTCTTCTGAACTTCATTTAACACCCAGTTTATAGCCTGAGGTGTCAGGTGTGCACTGGGCAGCTACTGCGAATGACCCATCCTTAACAGTTTGTCAGAAATGGCAGTAGAGGGGAGTAGAATACACAGTTTGGTTACACCCCACATTAACACCTCCTTCTGTAACCCAGGACACTGGAGCATCTGGAATCCCTTTGCACTGTTCCAGGCATCCATTACAGGTTTTGGCATCTGACTGGGAAGATCGGGATGGATAGATGCCCTGACAAATAGTTTAAAGCCCCTTCACCAGTATGGCAAGTTCCTGACCAAGATGGTTTTTTCCTTCTTTGTCAGATGGACCAGTAACATCCCGGATCCAGGCTCTGGAAGGCAACACACTTCAGTACGGGTCAAGCTGACAGACTAGAGCCTCTAGGCCTCTTACTCACTACTATCACCCACTGCCTTTTCTTGGTTAAACTAGTTGTTAATTTCTGTATTCTTGGAGCAGATTGGGCTGTTCTGCTTTGCTGTGGCTGTTCTTTCAGTGTTGCCTCATTAGTCTGCAGAGCGACAAAGTGGTACTGAGTGGCCATGTCCAGCTGGGCTGGAATGTCTGTCTGTGAAGTGCCTTCCTTTTGTTAGCTCCTTTCCTCTTCCTTTTGTTACTGTAGGCTTTTTATTACCCACTACTTCCCAAGCTCCCGTGTTAATGCCCTCCCACCCCTCTCTGTGTGCCAGGGTGTGAATTTTTGGTCTGTCCTCAGCAGGCTGTGATTCCCCCATCAGAGGGGCTTGGAACCAGCTGTCCCATTCTCTCTCAGCCTTCCAATATTTCTCAGTCTTTTGACTGTCTTCTGCCACTTGACACCCTGTTTCTGGAGGTCCTTCACCAGGGCACACCAGCTACAACTCAGTGAGCTATCTCTCTTGTACTCCTTGATATTCCTTGGCCTCTCCGCTACTTCCTTTAGGCTGAGCAGATCCGTTCCCCTGCTCACACCTCGAACAGATGTTGTCTCCACTGCCCTCTGGCATCAGTGACAAGTTCAGACATTCACTGCAGCCAGAAACCTGGATGGCTGCATGTTGATATGTGAGGTGTCTGGGTCATCACATTCCTTCTGATAGTAGCTTTTGACCACACTGAAACCATGGTTAGTCCTCTTTCAGACTGCTAGGTGATGACTGACTCTCTAAATTCTGAGCCCTACCTTTCTGACCTGTCATGTCTTATTTGCCTGTTCCTGTTTGCCACACTCCCTGGAGACACTTAAATCTCCTTCGGATGCTCCTGGCAATGCCGCCTCCCCAGGTTGGCTCCCAAGGGCTGCCAGGTCCTGATGGAACTGACTGTGTGTGTCTCTGAGCTTAGGAACCCTCACTTCAGTTAAAAATCAGCTGGCTTCAGTTAACTTAGTTAAGTGTTCTGTATTTCCTAAGGATGAGTGGTTTTAACAGAAAAAGGTTAGGGAGCTCACCAACAAGGGGTAGATGGTGGATGTGATCGTTCCAGGGGAGATGCCAGACAGCTGGTACCTCCATGAGCCCAGTCATGCTGGGATGCCATTTTCCAGCGCTGAGTGATGAAGTTAGGGGTTGAGAGTTTCTATAACACCAGTTTGGAAGCTAAGCACAGTGCTTAAGTCTACTTTTTATCTGCCCCATGTCCTTACTACTAGATGGGATTGTGCTATCTAGACTATATTGTTTTCTCTTGTTAAAAATAAGAACAAAATCTTCCTGCTCTCTGTTGCTGCTGTGTTAAATATCAGTGTAAACCAAGAGAGTGTTTGAGAGCAGCAGAAAGTGCCTATTGCAAAGCACTGTCTGATACCTTCCCACCATAAGTCCCATCATTATGTCCCACCATAAAGACACAAAACAGGCTGGTTACTTGTGATGTCGCATGAGAACAGGATGGTTAAGCAGATGCAGGTCTGCTTCTATATACATTTTATAATTCCTTATAATCACTTTAGGAATACCAGAGTTTGTTTATTTTTGAAGCAATGCTATAAGCTGCAGGTCCCATTGTATCCTAGCAATTTAGCTGTGTCAAAGATGTGATTAAGCCTTAGCTATGGGATACAAGTAAAACTGGCAGACCTCATTAGTAATATAATTTGTGCCTGTACAGCTGCCATTTCCAGCGTTTTTTCTATGCAAGGCTTTGCTGCAGATTTGGTTTTCATTCCTCACTCCTGTTCATTGAAGGAACACATGGGATTATAAATCAATAGTTAAAATTCATATTAGTTGGAATTTAGAAATTAAGAAGTTTGACTTATTACTCAAGAACTTTGACTCTTTGCATTAAGATTTGAGTTATAGACAGATGTGTTCTGATTTCCTATGAGTCTTGGTTTCTCAGGCCTTTGGCATATGTAGAATTTGCCCTCCATATAAACCCCATGCATGAAAAGCTGACCTTAAGATTTGGCCTCCACTGAATTTATATGTGATTCAAGGGAAGATTTTTCCAAATCACTTGAAGCAGGAAGGGCCTTCTTCCCTCTTTCTCTTTTTTCTTTTCAGCAGAAATGAGGTTCTAACCAGTGTGTATTCCCAGATCTCTCCAAAGAATCCTAGCCCTGTCTGGGACCAAAATTTTCTGTCTAATATTTAAATAGCTTTTTAATTTTTTTACTTTTTTGTTAAAAATATTTCTGTGGATTCTAGCTGGTTTAAATACACCAGTCCTGATCCACTAGGTGTGGCAAACACTACATTCATGGATGAAATCAGTCCATTCAGATAATTTTTCTAGAATGAGTAATATTTTCTATTTAGTCATATATATATATATATGTATATCCCTTTAAGATTCCTAGTTTTATGGATGCTCTCTTATTAAGAAGCTGGGCTTGTGATTTGCATTCTTGATCATGAAGAATTGTGTGATTTTTGATTAGAGGATTGAGAGATGTCATAAAGAAAAAAAGTGAGCAGACATTACTTAGCCCCATGTTTCTTTTCTTTCATTTCCACAAGTGCTAAATTCTGGTTTTAATTTCATTATTGAAATGACAGGACCTTCTAAAGATCTGGCTGCATCCCAAAACAGGCTATTAAAAATGTCTCTAAAGTTAATGTCATGCCAAGTAACCTTCTACAGACCAAGGTCTTCAGGTATCAGTAACTGCTTGTTTGGAAGGACAACTTAGTATCTCTCACTGACAGATCCTTTGGGAAATGCAGACAGGATGTATGTGTGCCCTGCTCTCTCTTAGCTACACTGACTGCAGTGAGGTAGATGAAGCACCCAGTCAGACCTGTGACTTGGGCAACACTTCGGGGGAACAGAGCCTAGAACTGGCTTGGATCTGGGCTGGTTCCATCTGGAAAACGACACATGCATTTGATGCTTGATGAATTGACAGTTTTGACCACCTACAAAAGTCCATGAAGCACAGGAATACCCACCCCAGTGTGTGCCATAGCTGCTGTGGGGCTCCTGAGTCTTGGAGCAGCTATTGACTAGCCTGAGCAGGTCCTTCGTGTTTCAGGAATGCTGGCATGATCTAAAACATGCTTCAAAAAGCACTCCTGGAAATGCAAGAAGAGAAACAGCTTCTCAGTTTCTAGTTTTGATTGCTTTGGTGTTTATGTTTGTTGGGAACAGGAGCCTATGTATTCTGGCTGGGTGTAAATCACTGCAGGTAAGTGATGTAAGCATCACTTACATGGTGCTCCATTAAAGATGAACCTCAACAAAGGCTATAAATTTTAAGTAGAGGAAGTTTTCATCTTCAGTTCAAAAGTGCAACCCAGTAATGCCAAAACTGCAGGCACACTGTAAGCACCAGCTCACAAGCGTCCATGCAAACACTTCTACTGCTTGTACAAGTGTAAGAAAAGGCATTTTGAATAATTTTGCTTAATTCTTTTTAAAAAGAGTTATTTGGGCAGTGTCTTATAAGAACACACAGGCTTAATGTACTGGTATCGGTCAGCATGTAGTTCACAACAGTACAGGTTGATATGAGCATTGTATTTATCTTTGCTAGAAAGGATACCCTGGATAATTTCCAACTGCCACAGCCACTTGATCTTCTCACTCATGAAGACAAAGTGTGGTAGCAAGGCTTAGTGCTATGCTGGTAGCAAAGGGTGCTATGCTGTATCATATGTGTGTGCATGAGCCTACACACAGGGCTTGGTGGCTGATAATGAACATTCCAGAGTCAGATTTTGATGCCAGCATAAGCAGTCTCTACAGATGCCCCAAACCATTACAAAATTCTGGTTAAACTTTAAATAACTAACTTCCTTTAGTTTGCTTCCTTTATGCTTCAAAAAGTTTCTAGGCATGAGTACTGGCAGAATCTGAAGAGGAAAAGCAATCTCATTTTCAGAAATATTGAAGTCATATCAGTGCTACTTTCTAATTTGTTTTTCAAATTAATAATTCCCATGGCAACCAGGAGAAAGAAAAAGGCAGGAAGGGATTGTGTGCTGGTGGTGAAGCGAAGCTACACAAAGCTGCTGTGTATCAACTGTGTTTTCAAAACTATTGATTGTGATTTTCATGTGAGTTATATTTGACAGATTCTGCCAACTACATCCTGTGATATCTGGGAGTGAGCGCAGTCTGGCAGTAGCTTCTGGAAAAACATTTATCCTCATCAGTAAGATAAAGCTGTCAGAGCAACCCAGAGACATTCATGGAAACAAATAATGATTCAATATGCAAAAGTAGTTTCGTAGTTCCAGAGAAAGATAAGAGAGGCACATTTTTGAGAGCTGCATTTGAGCATCCAGATGAATGAGTGAAGAGAGAATTGCAATGACCTGATGAACTGAATATTCTGGAGGACTTAAAACTATAGGAATTATTTCTGAAATGTTTGCTCAAAATACCAGTTTACTAAAGATAATATTTGTGGCATATCAGGCCCTGACATATGCATCTCTATACTATATACCTAATACTGTGGAGAAAGCACTCATGTTTCTCATATTTGATTTATGGATATTTCTCATATTGTATATTAGCTGGGTATGTGGAGTAGTGAGGAGAATGAGTAGACTGAATCTGTTACAGGAAAGGATTAGTGTATTGCATTTTATTTGAGAGTTTAATTGCTTAATGGAATGCAATAGCAGGTTACTAGTAATTGGCTCAAAGGAGCCCTGAGATGGAGCAGGCAATAAGAACAAGAATTATTTAATGCATGGCATTAGCAAGCTGCATTAAAGTAGCTGCCTCTCTGGTGTGTTCTCAGAATTTTGTGGCAAACAGGTTCACTGGGGAAAGCATTCCTCACTGGTTTAATGTCTTCTCACAAAGGATAGGATTTGTTTCCCTGAATTTTGCCTTTTAACATGTTTTAATTGAGCACAGAGATGTTGTTTGTTTGGTGTTTTGGTTTTTGGTTTTTGTTCTCCTTGAATGTGTGTGACAGCATGTGTTGGAGTGAGTGCATTCATTTTTACTATGTTAGTAAAAAGCACCTGACTAACATCCTGCATGCTGGCAACAAGTTCACACTTGTTTTGGGAGTGCCTGTAAGCCCTAACCACGTATCAGGATCCACTGTAACAACTGAAGGTATCCACACGTGTGCAGACCAGATATAGCAGAAAGAAAGATACCCTTGTACCTTCATTATTCACAACTAAAATAATTATTTGAAGTAATGAGAATGTTTCTCTGTTCTTACCTTCCAGTAATGCACTATCCTGCTGTGTTCCACAGGTAAAAGCAAGAATAAATCCCCAGACCTATGTAGGTCCTTCCCTTAAAACTTGTATTGTGGAATAAGGATCAGGTAGTTGTAGGTCTTGAAGGTCATCCAATCCAGCCACTGTTTAAAGCTGTGCCAGCTGGTTCCGGTTGTTGGGGGTTGTATTCAATTGGGCTTTGAGTATCCCCAAGGATGGAGATTCCACAGTTTCTCTGGGAAGCCTGCATCAGTGTTTGGTTCCATTCACACTGGAAACCTTTTTTGCTGGTAGGTAATTGCAATTTCCTGTGTTGAAATTAATGTCTTGCCCTTCTATCTACCACTCTGTGGTCCACTAAGTGACTGACTACAACTTCTCATTCCTTGAGGTCAGTAAGAAAACCTCCCTTTTGCCTATGATTTCTAAGGTAAGCCCCCGTTTGCTGTCATTATTGTAGGCATTAGTGGGAAGGGAGGGATGTGATTATTTGAGTTGTAGGTACCCTGTGCTGAACCTGCTGCTGCTGCACAAGGTCATTTTGTGTAGACCAAGTTTGATTTTCCCCAGCAGCCTGGCTTTATGTCTTGAACTTGTTGGCCTCAGGCAGTTCTTACTGAAACGTTGGAATATTTGAAGATAGAAGAAGCTTTTTTTTTTTTTTCCCCAGAAGAAGCTGGAAAAAGGATACCCCTTCTGGGGTATCTTGAGCCCTAGAACTGAGCTTTTTAAAACTGGTAGTTGTGAAGGATACCTGTGCCACTTTCTGCAGGAAGAAGGGAAGTTCAGTAACAAATAATTACTGCCTAAGCAGGGCTCTTACTACAAGCTTCTTTCTTAAGAGATTAATGAATCTTTATTGTGCATTGTGGTGAGGATTCTTCTTTTCATTCTATGCACAATGAGCAAATTTTATCTAAAAATCCCAATAGTTCCTGAATTCTGCCTGTTGAAATTCCCCCTTTCTGTTCAAGCAGGTATGGAATACACTACCTTATGTCCTATTTGCTGCTCACTGATGAGGTAGCCCCAGAATAGATGAGGGGGAATCTTGGCACCTGGTTTGCAAAAACAACTCAGTGGTACAGGTCTGCACTATATTAATTTGATGGTTTATTATTATTTGAAAAGTAAGACATTTTCTGCAGTTAACTTTCTGCATTTAGGGAAAGGGTTGCTATGAAATACACAGTTATCTGCAGAACTAGCTGCTACAAATTCTTCTCAGATGGTTCTGTTTGGTAATTTATTCAAAATTTATTTTTCTTGTGGTCATTAAATACAGTGTATTTCTAAAGACATTTTTGAGTATGTTCCATCTTCTTGACAGATCCATATGGTCAGTCAGTGTTGCTGTGGGACTGTCTGCCCTACAACAGGAGGGCTGATTCCCAAGGGATGAAAACTTGGTTTTAAATGGCCAAAATTCCAGTTCTGAGAGCAAAGGACCATCCAGCACGTGAGGTCTGGTCTAACTTACTGCTTTTATTGCAAATGACAGAACTGATTTCCTCTGTCAGAACATTACTGTTGTCCCTTAAAGGGAGGGTATAGTCCCTAAAATGAAGGGTATAATATTAGTTATTCCTAATATGGCATTATATCTCTGTGCAATTAATCCTCTTTCTGTATAGGAACAGGGAATAAATAACCTCTACAGTTAAAGCAGTAGAACAAGGTCTTAGTTATTTAGAAATTCAAATGCAAACCCCAAACCTTCACCCCTGTCCTAATCCTTAAAAGAGAGAGTTGTGGTTTAGGATGCCTGAGACAAACTAAGAAATGTTTGCCTCAATCTTGCACTCTCTGAAACCTGTGGCAAAATTTTTACTTTCCCTAGTTGTAAAAGTTGGGTAGAGATCAGTATCTTGAGTTGATGAAAATGATGAGGGGACCAAATCACCCTGGATCATAGGTCAAGCCTGGGAAGTAATGTCAGGAGACAGGTGACCTGTTACACAGACCTCTGGAAGCCAATATGTACAGTGGTAATACACTTAGTTTCCTGTGACAGATCATTCTTGAAGCAGTCCCTCCACATGAACTGCAGGCCCTGCAGATGACCCTAGCTTTTCCAAGTTGTATTCTTCTATGGGAAAAATATGCTTTGTCCTAAGCAAATATTTATTTTATCATTTTAAGCAGGGTGGCAAAGAAGGAACAAGCTGGTTTGCTTGTTGACTTTAAGGATTTTTCTGATTACCAGCCACTTCTTTCCTCTTGTCTGTGGGTAGCCTATGGTATCAGGGTGGTAGCCCTCAAGCTGCTGAATGCTAAGTGCATTTGATCAGTATCATTAGCAGCCCAAGTAATTGATTATCATCCATAGCTGAGTGTTCAGAGCAAGCACACAACCAATGGCAGTCACTTAATCTGTCATGCCTGCATGTTCTTGTCCTCCTGAGATCTATCAGCTGTGTAGCCTCTGAGCCCATCAGCAAAATCCGTGATGGCTGCCTTGTATCTACTGTGTACCCATTATGTCACCTGTATTAACCAGCTGAACTGGCTGCAGTGAACATGGAAGGATTTACAGCAGCAATGGAAGTTTGTAGGTCTTATTTTAGTCTTCCTTTTCATGCATATCTAAGCCTGGATTATTTTTTGGGGGGGGGGGGGGGGGAGGGGGGTGTCTTTAAATGTACACTGTTCAATTATTTTTCTGGTGTTAGTATTAATTGCAAGACTCAAAATAGGTTGATTAGGATAAGACCTCACAGGGATGTTTATAATTCAGATTTTGGAGATGTGACTAATTAATAACAACCACAGCTAATCAGTTCTCAAAACTGATGGTAATGAGCAGAAAAGGGGGAGGAAGCCAACCTGGATCTCTGCTAATGCACTGCAGTGGAAGATGGCAAGGTCTCATAACATGTGTTTGATTTGGATGGAATTCTTGATTTTTTTACAGGAAGTGCCATTTTTAAAAAGTGGGGCTTGAAGATAAATTTTAAAGAACGAATAGTCAATTACAGCCTTTAAAGTTAGGGTAATATTTAATTGTTTGAACTGTTCAGACTTGAGGATTCTTATGGCATCTTTGGGCTTTTTGTTGAGTTTTTCTGCATTCATAACTGCTACAGAAATGAAAGCACCAAAGACTGGAATCCTTTATTCACAGAACCGTCATCTTAGGGGCATTGACGGTGTGTTTTTACTCTGTGTTTCCAATGCTCAAGGTCATTTCTTAAAATGAGATGATGTAGTAAGTTTCTTGCTATACTGTGGTCAGTCCTCTGCCCCTGTGTTTGTTTAATAATGTAGTGAATTTGCTGTCCTGAATAAGAAATGTATCAGAGGCTCCTGAACTGGAACTGCAGTCAGGAGTGATCCTGATCCACACAGGATTTGATATAGTATTTAGTCTTGGAAAATGCTTTCCAAATCATAGGCAGACATCTCCATGTCAAATCTCCTGATTCTGCCATGCACCGCATCCTTGTAAGGAGAGAATTTCCTACCAGCTCTTCAGGTTGTACATTTTAGTTTGGGGATTTTTTGACACTGAAGGACACATTTGTTGTCAAAGAGCATTCTGTGCAGTTGAATTCCATTTACACTAGTGAGACTGCTTGTGGAAGGAGAGCAAAAGAAGAAACTGTCCTTGTCTGGTGAAGCATTTGTACACAGTTCAGTGCACTCAGGGAGGCTCTGCAGATGCCTGGTGCCTTTAAAAACAAAAAACAATGACCAAACACAATTTCAGGAACTAAGTTTTGTCATTTGACATAGAGCTGAGCTTCTGGTTTGTGCCTTTTATCTTTAAATAATACCATAGAACCCAAGTCAGTGTGACCATGAGGATAAGGTTCTTCTGGCAGTGAGCAGTGTGGTTTCTAAATAAAGGTAATGGTAGAAATTGGTTGAGCTCGATGCTTCAAGTACTGGGGCAGGGTATGAAAAGGTCAAGGTTATTCCAGTTACTTGTCCAGCATGAGGCTTTGGGGAAGTGAGACTGGCACTTTTACGCATTTCTTGCCCTTTGCTTTCTGTTCCCACTGCTTATCATTCACAAGACCTGACTCAGGAGCAGTTCAGCTGAAAACTTTCCTATTTTGGGGGACAGTGAGTTCAAATCAGGGAGCACTCTGGTGCACTCCATCGTGCAGCTCCATGAACATTACTGCTGGCATGGGACAGGGAAGTGGAGAGCCAGGGAAGCTGACAAACAGGCGTAGTATGTTGATACATGAGTGCATGGGTGTTTATGGTTGCCTTCAGTTTGAGAGACAGATGTCTGCCAAGGAAGGCAGGAAACTCCCTTGGAACGGAAAATATGACCCCCCTTCCCTCCGAATTATTATAACTTTGACATTAAGGGGATTTCAGGCAAAGATACAAGAAATGGAATAACAGTTCTTTAGAAGTATGTGTAATAATGCAAACAAACAACAGCAGCAGCACAGCAAACAGAGCAGAGCCAGAAACCCAACCGCAGCCTTCTCTGGGCTGTCAGGCACTTTCCCCTTCGGTGCAGTTCCGGGCACAGCCGGCAGGGGCGCTGGTGGCTCCCGGCCGGGCGCGATGATTCCCCCGCGCCGGCAGGGGGCGCTGTGGCGCGAGCACAGCCATGTCTCCCTCACATGGTAATGGCGGGTGGGCTGGATTCTGAAAATGGACTGCAGCAGGAACCTTGGAGCAGCAGTTGGAATTGGAGGGCAGGCTCACCCATAGTAGCAAGCATGAGGTAGTAGACACTCAGCAGCTTTTGCAAGAGCCGTGGTGTGTCCCGGCAGGCAGGTTGTGCAGCCCTACAGTATAGCAAAAAAACCCCAAAGCAGTGGCAGAGAAGTGGTGGGGCTGGGTAGTGGCAGCCGGGCTCCCAGACACGGCCGGGAGAAGCTTCCTCGGAGGGGGGAGGGATCCCTGGGTTTCCCCTGAGGCACCCGAGTGGATGGTGAGGATCTTTTGTTCAGTGAGGTCAGACGTTTATAAGGTCCCAATGCAATGTCCACCCTTAGGAGCAGAGCTCCACTCACGGTAGAAGACAGCAGGAGATGGAACCCCAGTGTTGGTGAATCCTCCCCACAGCAACCACAGCCTGTCTCCCTTCTGATGCTGACAAGTGAGAGTGCGAGAGTGAGGAGCTGGGCCCAGCCCCTTCCCCCAGCCCAAATATTGAGGTATCTCTGCCCCTCCAAGAGAAAACGCCCCCAGGTAAAGAGAGTGGCCAGCTGCACCATTCCCCTGAGCCTGGAAACTTCTTTTGTCTCTCTTAAGTACTGGTCGTTATTGTCTTAGCAAGATATGGGAGAAAATTCCCTGAGAGAAAGAAGCAAAAGGAAAAGTCTCAAACCGGCAATGCTTAAGAATGGCAGAGCAGTCAGTTTACAAAATTTTGTGTCAACAATGACATTTTCTGCTTCGCAAACATTTTAATGCATAATTCTGTTTTCTGCAGAAATTGAGCCGTTTGCTGATCAAACAACAGTAAGCAACTTTCTTGTGTCTCTTAAGCATTTAATGTGCATAAGTATACATTTATAATTAGTCAATCTATAACAGAGATGTACAATATTCTCAAGTCATGATGATATGTGGATAGAAAAGAACTCTATAACTCGCAGAGCAGTTATAAGAGTAGGTATAAATTTTTTCAGCGCTGAGGTGCATGGGGGATATCTCCCCCGAAAAGCATGCACACCTTTGAGATTTGGCTTTCTCTTTTTATCCTTTACAAAGTAGGGTTGCACAATACACCTAATATATATTCATTTCTTAACTCTGCCTGTCCTCGTGTCATATTAAAATCAGCTCCATGCCCCTCTTCACTTTGTCTTTTCACGCATGCCTCTTTCAGTCCTTTGACCACCTTTTGGACTTGGATACTGTTTCTTCTGGCTTAGGGGTCCAAGGAATCCCTTTATCTTATGGTGCCTTTGTCTTTGCATCTTGTTTGTGTATTTTAGCTTTTTATCTTATCTTGCAGTCTTGCTCCTTTCTTGTTCTTGTCAGTTCCCCCTCTCTTCTGGTCAGGCATTTCTTTATGCTTAATTCTTAAATCTTAATTCTTAATTTCTCTGTTTCAATGAGAAGTTTTGCAAAAGCCTGTAGCTTTTTATGGTTCCCTGCATTTAATAGTTATGGCTCCTTTGGATGACAGCGGCCACTGCAACATCTCTGTTTTTGCCCAGTGTTGATGACATGATGTGGCCATTGACTCCTGCAGGAGCGTTCATGGCACCTGATGAGAGTTGCATCAGTCTTATAAGACTTCTGGGTAACTTTTTCACAGTTCTGTCAATCTTCTGCATTTTTACACTCCACTAGGGTGTAGGCCTTCAGAGGCCCTGGCATCAGTCGATTGGTTTGCATTGGTGACAATTGCAGTATAGCTTCCTTTGGGTGGGACTGCATGTTCGTAACTCTTCCACAGCCTCAGCTTTAGGGTTTGCAGCAGCATGAGGATGTGAAGACAGCTTCAGCACCACTGGGTTCCTCACTGGCTGAAGTTTTTCATGAGAAAAAATCTCATTAGTCAAAAGGCTTTTGTGGATGTACATCACTTAAATCTACATCAGTTCCTGGGACAGTGCTTGCTATGTGCGTGTTACAGTGTGGTTTTTTAAGTTGTTATTTAAGAAATGCTTATGCCCAAATTAAGGTGCAAACAAAACAAAGTCAATAGTATGTGTTTTATTTAATAGTTAATATGAGAGAGAGAGAGAAGAAGGAAGAGAAAGAAACAGAAAAGAGGTGGGGAGAGAGAAAGAGAGTAATAAACAGAAAGACAATAAAGAAAATATCACCACTCCATGGATCCCACTGGTGTCGCTCCAATTGGGAACGGCTAGAAAGAATGACACTGGACTCTCAAGGGAGTCACAACACGAGAATTTTTTAGTTTATTGCTTCAGCCCTGTCTTATAGACAGATACGTGGAAAGGTACAGAAAAGAAACTCTTATTGGTTAGCAAAGTGCTACATCACCATCATTGGTCAGTGGCACACAACCCCTCTGACTCCCTCCTGCAAGGGAAAACAAGAGACTGCAAAACAACACCTGCAAGGCTGTTTAGTGTCCCTGAGAATTGTTTTAATTCCTTCTCATATTTTTCCCAGGATACTTTCTCAGGCAGCCTGAGGAGCCATGCGGCCTGCAATTTGTACAGGCACTGTGGTTCAGATTTAGCATCCATACACTGGCATCCCAATGACCCTCTCCAGCTGGTCTTGGTGGTGAGGGCCTCCTGAGAAGCAAAGAATGGATTAATACATGCTCGTGCCAGGTGGGAATGCCCAGGTACCTTCCCAGGGCTAGGAGGGGAGAAAAGCAGTTTAGCAGACTCTGGATCTGTTGCATCACTTCATCACTTTGCATCATGTGCAGTGCTGTGGTGTAAGGCCTCAGCAATGAGTCTGGGGAACGCTTTGGGGGTCTTTGATAGAGGATGACACTTCCTCAGCTGCCTCTCGCAAGAATCTCCCATGGATGTGGCCTGTGGGGTTGGAGGTTTCACAGCTGGACTGGTTTGTGTAAGGGAGGATGGGTGTTTACTGCCTCTGACCCGAGAATATACCTGAAAACTCCTCTCCCCACTCTTGGTTGTGTGGGGGGGAGGGGGGCGTGTGAAATCTGTGCAAACCTGGCCTCTATGGGCTGTGCTCTCCTCCACGCCAAATCCAGCCAGGGATGATTCTCTGCTGTGTTTGGCTTTCTTGTAGATGCATTCCTCTCCCTTAGCCTTGTTTGTTTCTCCCTAGACCTGAGATGATTGAACAATAGTGTTGCCTTTATCTTATCTAGGTGGCTTAACTCACAGTTCAAAGTTCCAGTCAGGAATTTTCAAGGAGGGGTGAGCTTCTGTGGTTGCAGCTTCTTTATACAGTTTTTGCTATGACAGGCAAAACTCCTAGAAATGTTTAAGGCATGAAACATTTCAGTCCCTGACAGTGTATGATCTTCATTATTGGAACACAAATATCACATCCTAGAAACTGTAGAGACAGGAATGTACGCGTTGGGAATGGGGAGAAGGAGTAGTCTTTCTTCTTTTGCTTCAGCTACAAGCTCTAAGGAAGAGAAAGCTTTTCTTCATTCTTTCAACCCCTCTAATTTATTTGTGGCCAGCCCCAGCAGGAAAATCCTGCTGAACAGTTTAAAATCATATATTTTATATTGCAGCTGTGATATTCAAGAACAGAGGTGTGATGGACAGAACAAACTCATGCAGGAAGCATCTTTATAAATGCACAGGGTTTTCATTTCTTACAGCAGTTTGAATGTGTGAACTTTGCCTAAAAGGGAGCAGTGCAGGCAGCATTACACTGTATGAAGGAGGGAAAAGGAGGAGAGATGGAGATGTAGGTCATTAGTCATTTATCTGCTCAGCCAGCTTCTTCCTCTGCCAGGGTAGGAAGCTGTTAATGGCAGGGGTGAAGTCCCAAGGCCCTGTCATTCATAGAATGATTTGGATTAGCAGGGACCTTAAAGGCCATCTCTTTCCAACACTCCTGTCATGGGCAGGAACGCTTCCCACTAGACCAGGTTGCTGAAAGCCCCAATTAACCTGGTCTTGAACACTTCCAGGGATGGGGCATCCACAACTTCTCTGGGCAAACTGTTCCAGTGCCTCACCACCTCTACAGCAAAGAATTTATTCCTAATTTCTAATCTAAATCCACACTCTTTAAAATTTAAAGTATTTGAAAATTGCCTTGCAATTTAGGGACTAAGAACATCCAAAAAAATTAAGTCACTAGTGTTGTAGCCCCATCAAGCTCACTTTCAGCCATGAGTCTGTGATATGAACCAGGGGTCTTCCAAGAACAAAACATCTTAATACAGGCAGAAAAGATATTGACTGACTTTGTCTAAAGCAGTTACAGTTAAAACTGTAGGGAATTAAAGCAATGCAGAATTTTGCATGGAGCATCATGGCATGAAACTCACATTAACATAATTAATGAATCCTTGCAGTCACCTTCTTTTAAACCAAGAGTCGATGGAACAAGAAAGAGAAGGGCATTTTAAACATGCTTTTAGCACATCTGCAGCTAAGCACTGAAATTTGTATCTTTGCACCCACATAAGAGGCTGGATGTTTATACAATACATGTAAATGAACAATAAATGGTGACATTAAAGACAGTATGCCTCCCTACAAATAACTCTCAGCTCAAGTCTAGTAACAAAATACAGCTTTGTTTATTTCGGGCTCATTTAAGGCCTTGTCAAGCCATGTTTGCAACAGTATTTCAGTCTGTAACATTTACTTGGCCTGCTAGTATTGTGTGAAAGGGGCTAAATGCTTCTATATTGGCAGTAAAGTGTGATAATCGATCTAATTAAGGCAGCTCACTGGACACAGCATGTTTTCCCTAGTCTGAACAGTCCCAGGGGAGTTCTTCTAAAGTTTAGTGTCTGATACTATGATCTCAAAATGGAGGCAGCACAATCCTGTCTTTTTTTTTTTTTTTTTTTTTTAATTTCTCCTTTACAAGCATGCGGTGAAAGCAGGTTAAATTTGGCCATGCAGGCTGGTCAAGGGAACTGGCTGAGGATAAAGCCAGGGTGTGGAGTGGCTTCCTGGTGGCCAGGCAGCACTGAAGTGGAAGGTAGCAGCAGGGCACCCAGCAGAGACACCATGAGGGTTGTGTCCAGCCAAAAGGGTGGCCATGGAATGACACAGGCCACATTCCCACTGGCATGTCACCTCAGGCTGGGATGTCACGCTGGGCCCTGCTGCTAGAGCCAAAGTATACTTGTAGACATGCCAGCCAGAGAGTCGTTTTCCACAGTTTTCAGCTTGGTTTGAGGAAATGCTCCATAAACTGCACTTTTTCAATAGCCCTTGGCTGGTGCCTGCGCTAGCTGTGCTGGCAGATGCCTTTGTGTGAGTGCACATATCTGGTCAGAGGGAATCTATTCCACACTGTATTTAGGCAGTACCTTTGCTGTCTTTGTTTTCTTTTCCTTGCTGCTAGCAACAGAGAGACTATGCTTGTTTTGTGCTTAAATCCTCTTTATACTCTTTATTCTCTGAAGAAGCTGAATAAAAAAATAATCTTTGTAGGTAGTTAACCACTGGAGCAGGTTTTTATTTTGACTAATTCTGTTTAGGTAGCAAAATATGTACTTGGATGACAGGACTACAGAATTCTTAAATTGAGTAGATGGATTTTCATTTTTAAGTGAAAAAACCTGCATTTCAGGTTCTATAAGGATGTAGGCCTTTGGAATCTGACTACGTCTGTGTTACAGCTGACATTAATGTGCATAACTGGGAGCAGAGGAAAGTCACAGTGTCTGAAGCAGTAATTTACTGTGTTCCAGCTCTGAAAGAGTTTTATCTGTCTATAAACAGGAAGGCACAGAAAGCTGAAGAACCTTACAGAAATATTTTTGTTCTACAGCATGACCAAGAAAGAATTTCAGTCATTAGGACATATTTTTCTGGAAACAACAAATTCATTTATGTAAATTGTGGGCTTGCCTTTTAAAGTTTCTTGTGAACAGTGTTATATGGTGATCTCTGTGAATTCCAAATGCACACTGGAGACAGAGAAGTGAGAACACAGCCTCTTGTTTCCCTTCTACAGTGGTTCCATTTTCTTTTTATTTCCAGCAGAAAAACAGATGAATTCAGGGTGTTCTAAGAAATATTGATGGCTTGACAGATACTGTCCCATTACACGTCTTTGGAATAAACTTGCTCTTCCTAAATGGGAAACATCAGTAGATGAAGTATGACTGGGACAAAAACTTAGATTTTCATTGGTGTGCAGAAAGGCAATTCTATATGAATGCAAACAAATGCATTTAAATACCTGTTAAATATTCCTGACACTGAACAGCAAAACTACTATGGAAGATAACTGTAGGAATATTTGACAGCCTTTTAGTGGGACACATAATGAAAAATCTACTTATTTCACCTGTCCATCAATATGGAAAAATTACTTGCCTTGAGTGGATGAGTAGAATTTTGCAACTCTGCATTAGGACAGGAACAGACTGATGCTGGAGATGCCTTGGGAACTGCATTACTTTAATGTAACTTGTGCTGTGGGAGGTGCCTTGTTTGTGCTTTGATTTATTGCTTTTAGCTGGTGTGAGTAGAAAAAGACACCCTCAAGACTACGATTTACACGGTACTGCTGATGTTAATCCTATTACTTTGCCAGATCTTTTTAATCTCTTCACCTCCCACCCCTTGAACTGAAACTTTCTTTGCCATGAGTTGGACCAGAGCCTGGTGTGATGAGCAGGTGTGGCTTGCAGTGTAGATGTGCTCCCCAGCTTCGTGCAGGCACCCAGGATAAATGGAAAGGAGAAGGGGATGGCTGCTCTGTGTGTATAAATGCAAGGGAGGGATGGAGAGAAAAAGAGAGTGCATGTAATTTTCTGGCAAGTTAATCCTGGAGAACAGTGAACAACATGGACTGCTCTCACTCCCAGTGCAAGGGGAAGAAAAATACAGTGACTGCAGTCACATAGGACAGAATATTGTCACAGTAGAAGAGTAGCTCTTGTGTTTCTTGCCATCACCTCTGCTCCAAGTAATAGCAGCCTCTGTCCCCACAACACGGTCTTGGGCTTGAAGGAGAATTTGGTATGTGCTGTTTGGCAGCATCACCTCTCCTTATCCTCAGACAACCTGTACATATCCTTTCAGACTCCCCTGTGGACTGTGTACATTGCTCCTGCATGCTCCTGAAATGTCCTCAGTGTGCATGGGGAGGGCTGTGTTCTGGGTAGCTTGGGCACTCCTGATGAGGCAAATGTCATGCAAAGGGACAGGAAATGAGTTTCCCTCCCTTGTAAATGCTCAGGCGCTGCAACCAGGGAGCCCAAGTCTGCTAACCTGCTTTCTGTCCACTGGGAGGGTAAATTGGTTTCTTTCCTCAGAGATTTGCACTTAGACTTCCATCTTTCTGAAATCCTTTATGAAATGAAGGGAAGATTTTGGTTGACTGTAAAACCCAAGCTAGAAGGGAGGGCCTGCGAAATGCTCAGCTTGGCAGGAGCAGCCTTGACTCATGGGGAAGGGTCACTGACTATGCATAATGAGACTCTCCTGCATGTGTTACTGTGGTCAGCTCAAGCCTGAAAGTGCTGGAGTTCAGAAGGGAGCTGGGGGACTCTGTCAATGGGTAATTGGGTAAAAGAGAGGAAGGATTTGTGACAGGAAGCCATCAGTAGCATTGAAAGCAAACAAACAAGCAAGTATCAGTATTTTTTTTCTATTTCTTTCTATTAAGAGAAATTTCCTAGGCCAAGCAGCTCCATTTATACATTCTTGTTATAATTGCACAAACCATGAGACTGGTTTATGCAATTTAAAAAACAAAAACTAGGCAGAAAGCCTGGGGGCGGGAAGAGGGGGGCAGGGAGGTGCAGGGCTGTCCTTTACTTGTCTGGGAAGAGTAGTCAATTCTAAACTTTTATTCTTTTGCAACAATACGTAGGGGCTGTGCAATGACCGCCTGAATGTTAAATTATACCACTTGTTTTACTCTTTATGTTTGTGTCATGTGTGATGCAGTTTGTACTAGCAGCATCTGAATGTTTTGAAAGACTAGAAGAGTTAAGGGTCTTTCATGAAATAAAGGAAAATCCTGGAAATAGCCTTCTGTGATTTCTGAATTGTATTCTTAGTGGTATTAGCATATAGCTGGAGTTAATTAATTTGACTTAGTGAAAAGTTCAAGTGAGAGCAGAATTAGGCCTTTTTGAAAACCAAGTCAGAGTAATATCTGATGCAATTCCATTTTGGCTTTGAACGGGGAGCCTGTCAAGTTGCTTGTGAACCTGGAGACATGGATGTGTCACATTCATCCCAAACAGAAGCTGTGTGACATACTAAAGAAGAGGATTGTCCTCATAGTTGGACTACAGCCCCTGGCTTTGTAGCCATTCCAGTAGTGGGCAGAGCCTCAACACAGGATTTGCTTAGATGATCCAGACTTGTTTACTCTGTATGGTGGCTTGAGGCAGAGACTTGTCCCTCCTGTCCTCATTCACCATCCACAGAGCCCATGCTGAGCTGTGTAACATGCCAGTCATGGGTGGGGAGATGAAAACTTCACAACTGTGAACCAGGTGCTCATTAAACAAAACAGCCTCATTTATAATGCAGACTCACTTTTACACTTGATTCAAAACTCCCGGGCTTAGATAGCTATTGGCTGGGACTTCTCTCTGCCTAGACCTCTGGCCAGTGATGTGCTTACTTCTCAGCTTGAATAGGGTTGGTTGAGGGTCCTCTGTCTTATCCAGGGACATGTTCAGGCATGAACCAGGCCAGCTGAATTGGATTTGTGTTCTGTTCAGATTTACTTTGTCCAGGCCAGCTGTACTGTCCCTCCTGTCCTCCATTCACCATCCACAGAGCCCATGCTGAGCTGGACTCACTTTCAGAGCTGTCTGGCTCCCCAGGTTCTATTACTGCTTGTCTCTGGCCCTATATAGGCATAGCATTAGAGGTTTGAGGATGTGGGTTTGTGTTTTGGGGGTAATGAGCGGGGGGGTCAACAGTATTGTGGAATCTCAGCACATAATTCCCATTGATTTCACAAGGAACTGGGTGCTCAGCTTGCATAGGTACTTTGGAAGTTCTGAGAGATGCTATAGTGAGGCCTTCAATCATGCTTTGGCACTGGCCAAACACCAGGCACAAACAAAAACCATTTTCTCAGCCTCTTTTGCTCTCAGGTGGACAGAGGAGAGGGAAAAAATTAACAAAGTGTTCATGAGTTGACATGAGGAGTGAGAGAAAACACTCTAAGGGCAAAAGAGGTTCAAATTTAAAGGTCAAAAATAAATTTATTATTAACAGACTCATAAGAGTACAAAGAGAAGTAAAACAAGCCTTTAAAACACCCTTTTCCCCCCAGCCCTTCCCGCCCACCTACTGACAGCACAGGGAGACAGGGCATGGGGGCTTGGTCAGTTCGTCACTTGAGATCTTTTGTTCATTCAGGGGAAAGAGTCTTTTCTCTGCTATGCCATTAGTCTCTCCCACAGGCAAACAGTCTTCCCAAACCTGCTTTGGTGTGTGTCACTTGTCCATGGGGTGCAGTCTTTTAAGGATAAGCTGCTCTATTTTGGAATCAAGGGCCCTCTCTCTCTCCATCTCTGGAAGCAGGGGCCTTTTCTCTCCATTCAGGTCTATGGCTGGATCACAGCTTTCTCTAGCATCATCCTGCTCTGGCATGAGAACCTTTCCCATGGACTGTGAGTGGATCTCTGCATCCCCCATGGACTTCATGCATTACAGGGAGACAGCCTGCTTCACCATGGTCCTCACCACAGCCTGCAGAGAAAATCTTGGCTCCAATGCTTCAAGCATCTCCTCCCCCTCTTTTCTATGTTGTTCTCCCTTGTGTCCTCACTTCTTCCTCTTCTCTGACGAGAAGAAAAACTGCTGCCCATAGGTACCATTGCCAACAAGTTCCACCAATTCAAAGATTCCTGCAGGATCCCATAGCACTGAGAGGCTGAGCTCATCTAGGCTCCATATCAGGGAGTTGCTCATCATGTTTCTGCTACTGGCCAGGCAGCCCCACCACCATCACACAGGCAAGTGGAGGCCCCAGCAGCACTTGTGCTATTTAATGCCTCTCTTCACATGGGGCACTGGGAAGGAGAAGCTGCTGCCAGCCCTGCCCTTTTGCCCACAGCATGGCAGGTTGGGGGCGGCAAGGTTTGCCACACGCTGCACCGGGATGGTGGTGGCCACAGCGCATGGCCACATGCTGCACCAGGATGGCCCCATCAATGGCACTTTGCCACCCCTGGGAAAAAACTGTGCTTGTGCTGTTTTGATTTTCTTCTTAAATATGTCATCACAGAGGTGTTACCAACCTCTCTAACTGGGCCAGCAGCATGTCCATCTTCAAAGCCTTCAGAGATTGGCTCTGTCAGCCATGGTGGAGGCTTCTAGCAGCTTCTCACAGAAGGCACTTCTGTGGCTCTCCCCCACTAGCAAAAACCAGACCATGCCAAATCAACACACCTTCAAAGAGGAATTCTTTCCTCTCCTTGGTTATCCCAGTAATCCTTTGGCTGATGCAGGATACCCATGCAAACTTGTAGCAAAATTATAAATCTTCTTAGCTGCAAACATGTAATATTTTTTTTTTTTAATCTTTAAGACTATGTCTCAACAAGACATTGAACATTATTTTTAATCATACTGCGCTTCAGATGTACTTTCATTAAACATCAGGGTCTTATTTATTTCTGTTTAGGAAATGAATAAGAAAAAGGGAGCTAGACCTTTCTTAAAGCACATATTATTGGACATAGTTTTTATCATGTCAGTGTCATGACCTAAGCTCTCTCTAAACTGAATAGTTACAATCTCTAAAATCCTTCCTCAGATAGAAACTTCTTCATGCCTGAAATAACATGAATCCTTTTTTATCCCTTTACTTTTTTTTTTCATTATTATTTTTAATTTTCCTTGTATTAGCACATTCTCCCATCTTCTTGTTTTCTTTCTTTGCTACTTCTTTGTCCTTCTGTGTAGAGCAGGTGTTTTCATTCAGCCACCTACTGCGATCCTGAAGAATTTTCCAGGGCAGTTGGAGTTAAGATAACATCCATCAGCAGGCATGAGGAAACCACAGTTCTTTATGTGCATTACCTTGTATTTGTCTGTATGGTATTTCAGCTGATCAGAGAATATTTCCTTAACATCTATGGAAATTATATAGTTATTGACTGAGGGGAAGAGAGAAGATAGAAATTAAATAGTCACAACATTTACTGAATATTTGCTAGCAGAGAGGGAGGGTTCCTTTGAAATGAGATCAGTTTCTCATGATCTCATTTCTCTGTGCTGTTCTATCTCTCCACATCAAGCAACAGGTTTAGGGAAGGTATGCAATAAATTTCCTTTAGTTGTCTTCATTTTGTGAAGATAGGGCAGTGTGAAGTTGGCATTGCAGGAGTTGTGTGCAGGGATTGTTTCAGGGCTTCCATTTACTCAGGAAAGGGAAGGTGGATCCCCTGGCCTGGATGGGGTGGGGAGGGCAGAGGAAGCTTCTGGCAAACACTTGTCCCTAAAACTGAGAGGTCTAAGGGCAGAGCTCACAGCAAGCTTTCCAGCATGTAATAAAGCTTCGAGGGTTAGGAGGCTGCCCTTCTGTTCCCTATGCTTATGGGTGGATGCCTCACCAAGACAAGACTTTGGGAAAATCTTTTTCTCCTTTAAAGAAAACCAGCTAAAAATAATATGCAAGTTCTTAATTCCAATGCAGAACGAAGTTATTGTTACCTCCTGCAGACTTGTGCTTGCCTTATGTTAGAAAGGGCACGGCTCTGTCACCTGAGATAAAACTGGCCAGTGCTGGAGCACCCATCTGGGGCAAAGGCTGTATTTGCTACAACAGAGTATTCTGAATCACATTAAATAAAGAGAAAGTCAACTGTAACCCACTCTGGGTTCAGCTGCCTGCAGTTGAGAACACACAATTTGGAAAGTCTTGACCTGATTTTTACAAACAGAAAAACACTACCCAGAAAGTTCAATTCAATTTTCAGTTGTTCAAGCCAAAATTTTAATACCTGTTTTCCATCCCAAGCATCAGGAGCTTCACTGTTGTCACTGCTGTTTCTTCCCTATGCCGTGGTACGTTTATTGTCCATGGAGCTCTAGGGCACATGAAAGTTCATTTTCTAAACAGATTTACACACGGTCTTGCTACAACTTCATTGATACGGTGGAGTGCTGCAAGTACATATGTATTTAGGGTATGTGTCTGTAAACTTTCTAGGCAGCCTGTGGCAAATGCAAACAGAATGTTTCAAATGTGTTTCTATCTTTAAAGACCAAACACACCAGCTAAGCTATCCACAGTTCCTGTTGCCATCCAAGCCCCAGACCCCGCATGCTAAAGCAGTCAGGGTGAACCAGTTTTGAGCACCACCTCTAGCTGAAGATTTGGCATATGAATTATAATTTATGTGACTGAGTTTAAAACAAAACCCTATTCATTCTTTTAGGAAAATTTCTCTTATTTTATACCATCTGTTCATGTGTTTTGATATGACACCAAAAGGTGATAAAGCATAGTTTTAAGAGCATCTTTCTTGAATGTGAGTTTTTGTTCCTCCTCATGCTTTTTCCTGAGCACCCATCTGCTCTGGTCTTGTAAATGGCACACATCACTTTGCAGGCAAATTCAACCACGGAAAAGTTCCCATGACTGCTGCTCAGATCAGGGTCACATGTGCAGAAAAGAAGGTTGATCTTGGCCTCTCTCCATGGAGAAGACCATCTTGTCAGATGAAATCCATGAATCCCATGTTAGTTTGCCAGAGCACCTGCTGCTGCACCATTTCACTATGTTATGTACGGGGCTGAGTGAGCACAGAATAGTGATGAAAATGGTGCAGTGTAATGCTTTCATTACTGACCTGGTCTGCTTTTCCTTTATTCCTACTGATTTAACATTTGTCATAGAATCACTGAAGTTTGAAAAGATCTCTAAGATCACTGACTAATTGTTAACATACCATTGCTGTGTTCATTGCTAAACTGTGTCCCCAAGTGCATCCCCCCTCTCTCACAATGTATTGCTGTGATATGTTGTGGTGGTTTTTTAGCACTATCTAAAAATCACCAGAATACATACTTATTTCTTGCTGTGAGATATGGATTAGGAGAAAGGAAAAACAGGCTCAAGACTTAAAAGGAATAAAGAAAATTTACTAACAGAACTACAGGAATGTACTAGTTTGAAATCAAACCAGTGAGAGATCGCAAGTCAGAATTATAATTTAATAGGAAAATGATAAAAAGAATAAATGCAATAATATCAAAAACACTGACAGAGTCAGAATACAGCCTGGAACCCTGTTAGGGTGATGGTAGTCGTCCAGATGAGGTGGTCTTGTTGAAGCGTGATCCTCTGGAAGAAAGGGGGTCTGGTCTTCAGATGAAAGTCCAGCAGTAGCTCCTGTCCTCTGGAAGTCCCGTAGGTAAGGGCTGCTGTGGTGTTCGAATTCTCAGCTTATATCCAGTATGGAATGCTTGGCTCCTCCCTCGGGGAGGAGCATCTCACAATGGGATGGTGAGTCATGAGATAAGGCCTTGATGAGCCATTAACAGAAAACAGTCCAGGAGGAAGTTATCTCTGAGTCATGCAGCAAGGCAGTGGTGGGCCCATTAACAGGGGACAATACAGGGGGAAGTTATCTATGAGTCATGGGGCAGGGCATTGATGGGCCCATTAACAGAAGGTAGCCCGGGGGGGGGGGGGGGGGAGGCAGGGAGCACTGCCTCACCTGGTTTCAACAGTACATGAGGATGGTGATAGAATATACTGCAACCCAGGACATAATCCACCCCTTATTCTATTACCATCTACATAATTCCAAATCAGTACCTTCCTTAAACTCCACACACACACACACACATATATATATATACAATGGAACCTTACACACAGTTCTCACTTAAAATGAGGTCTCCTTGTGGCACACATCGGGTTTCCCCATCTTTCCGCATCACCCACCAAGTGCAACCAGGTCCTTGAGCGAAGACAATCCCACGGATAGGTTTGCTCTTGCCTGAGGTGGGATTAATCCAAACAGTCTTTCCTAACATACCTCTCATGTGTACCACAGGGACTTTATCTCCATCCACCGTGTGCAAGGGTTCAGACTGGGCAGGACCAGCTCGATTGATGGATCCTCTGGTGTTAACCATCCAGGTGGCCTTTGCTAAGTTCACTTCCCAATTTTTGAAGGTTCCTCCACCAAGTGCTTTTAGGGTAGTCTTGAGTAGTCCATTGCACCGTTCAACTTTCCCAGCAGCTGGTGCATGATAAGGGATATGATAGATCCATTCAATTCCATGTTCTCTGGCCCAAGTACTTACGAGGCTGTTCTTGAAATGCGTCCCGTTGTCTGACTCGATTCTCTCAGGGGTGCCATGTCTCCAAAGGACTTGCTTTTCCAGGCCCAAGATGGTGTTCCGGGCAGTAGCATGAGGCACAGGGTATGTCTCCAGCCATCCAGTGGTTGCTTCCACCATGGTCAACACGTAGCGCTTGCCTTGGCGGGTTTGGGGAAGGGTGATGTAGTCAATTTGCCAGGCTTCCCCATACCTGTACTTGGACCATCTTCCACCGTACTACAGAGGCTTCACCCGCTTGGCCTGTTTGATTGCAGCGCAGGTCTCGCAGTTGTGGATAACCTGTGAGATGCTGTCCATAGTAAGGTCCACCCCTCGCTCACGAGCCCATCGGTACGTTGCATCTCGTCCCTGATGACCAGAGGCATCATGGGCCCAACGAGCTAAAAATAATTCTCCCTTGTGCTGCCAGTCCAGATCCACCTGTGATATTTTCACCTTGGCAGCTCGATCCACCTGCTCATTGTTACGGTGCTCTTCATTAGCCCGACTTTTGGGTACATGAGCATCCACGTGTCGAACCTTCACGATCAGCTTCTCCACCCGAGCGGCGATGTCCTGCCAAATCTCAGCGGCCCAGATGGGTTTCCCTCTGCGCTGCCAGTTGGCTTTTCTCCAGCGATCCAGCCATCCCCACAGAGCATTAGCTACCATCCAGGAGTCAGTGTAGAGATAGAGCCTCGGCCACTTCTCTCTTTCAGCAATATCTAAAGCCAGCTGGACAGCTTTAAGTTCTGCGACCTGACTCGATCCACCCTCTCCCTCGGTAGCTTGTGCAACTCGTCGTGTGGGGCTCCATACAGCAGCTTTCCATTTCCGGTTAGTGCTTACAATTCGGCAGGAACCATCGGTGAAGAGGGCATATCGTCTTTCACTCTCCGGTAGCTCATTATATGGTGGGGCTTCCTCAGCACGTGTCACTTGCTCCTCTTCTTCAGAAGATAATCCAAAAGTCTCACCTTCAGGCCAGTTTGTTATAATTTCCAGAATCCCAGGGCGGTTCAGGTTTCCAATACGGGCACGCTGTGTAATAAGGGCAATCCATTTGCTCCAAGTAGCATCGGTGGCATGATGCGTGGAAGGAATCTTTCCCTTGAACATCCACCCCAGCACCGGCAGTTGGGGTGCCAGAAGCAGCTGCGCTTCAGTACCAATGACCTCTGAGGCAGCTTGGACTCCTTCATAGGCGGCCAAAATTTCCTTCTCTGTTGGGGTGTAGTTGGCCTCGGATCCTCTGTAGCTTTGGCTCCAGAATCCCAGTGGTCGACCCCGAGTCTCACCAGGCACCTTCTGCCAAAGGCTCCAGGACAGACCATTGTTCCCGGCTGCAGAGTAGAGCACGTTTTTCACTTCTGGCCCCGTTCTGACTGGACCAAGGGCTACCGCATGAGCGATTTCCTGCTTGATCTGGGCGAAAGCTTGTTGCTGTTCAGGGCCCCAATGGAAATTGTTCTTCTTGCGGGTAACCAGGTAGAGAGGGCTCACAATCTGGCTATATTCAGGAATGTGCATTCTCCAAAAGCCTATGGCACCTAGGAAAGCTTGTGTTTCCTTCTTGTTGGTCGGTGGAGACATCGCAGTGATCTTATTGATGACTTCAGTGGGAATCTGACGCCGTCCATCTTGCCACTTTACCCCCAGGAACTGGATCTCCCGGGCAGGTCCCTTGACTTTGCTCCTCTTGATGGCAAAACCAGCCTTCAGGAGAATCTGGATGATCTTCTGTCCCTTCTCAAATACTTCTGCTGCCGTGTTCCCCCACACAATGATGTCATCAATGTACTGCAGGTGTTCTGGAGCCTCACCCTTTTCTAGCACAGTCTGGATCAGTCCATGGCAGATAGTAGGACTGTGCTTCCACCCCTGGGGCAATCGGTTCCAGGTATACTGCACACCCCTCCAGGTGAAGGCAAACTGAGGCCTGCACTCTGCTGCCAGAGGAATGGAGAAAAACGCATTTGCAATATCAATGGTCGCGTACCACTTTGCTGCCTTGGATTCCAGCTCATACTGAAGCTCCAGCATGTCTGGTACGGCTGCACTCAGTGGTGGCGTGACTTCATTCAGTCCACGGTAATCCACCGTCAGTCTCCATTCTCCACTGGACTTACGCACTGGCCATATGGGGCTGTTAAAGGGTGAACGAGCCTTGCTGACCACCCCTTGGCTCTCCAGCTCACGAATCATCGTATGGATGGGGACCACAGAGTCTCTGTCGGTGCGGTATTGCCGACGGTGCACTGTTGCTCTGGCAATTGGTACCTGTTGTTCTTCAACTCTCAGTAGTCCCACAGCAGAAGGGTTGTCTGAGAGACCAGGCAAGGTACTCAGTTGTCTGATGCCTTCTGTCTCTAGAGCAGCTATCCCAAAAGCCCAGCGATAACCTTTTGGGTCTTTGAAGTACCCGTTCCTGAGGTAATCTATGCTGAGGATGCATGGGGCCTCTGGACCAGTCACGATGGGGTGTTTCTGCCACTCATTCCCAGTTAAACTCACTTCAGCTTCCAGTACCGTGAGCTCCTGGGATCCCCCTGTCACCCCAGAAATAGAAATGGGTTCCGCTCCCACATACCTTGATGGCATTAGAGTGCATTGAGCGCCGGTATCAACCAAAGCCGTATATCTTTGTGGGTCAGATGTGCCAGGCCATCGGATCCACACTGTCCAATAGATCCGGTTGTCCCTCTCCTCTACCTGGCTAGAGGCAGGGACCCTCTAATCCTGGTCATGGTGCACGTTGCTCTCCTCCGGTGAATATGCTCTTGATGTCCCTTCAAGAGGATCACTCATATCATCATTTCTATACCTTCTGATGTTCTGGCCACGAGAGACCGGAGCGGCGCTGGCTCTAGATGAGCTCCTTGTGGTAGTTGTCCCTCTTTTTAGTTCACGTACCCGGGCTGCTAAGGAGGAGGTGGGTTTTCCATCCCACTTCCTCATGTCTTCTCCATGCTCCTGGAGAAAAAACCAGAGGTTACCTCGTGGAGTGTATCCTTTCTCCCTGGCTGGGGAATGCCTACTCCTAATAGCAGAGACTCTTGTTGGTTCTGGGGAGACGTGGTAAATTTCTTCCTTAAGTTCCTTTTTTAGTTTCTGATGGCCCTCTTCAATCAAGCTCCGGACTTGCTCAGCCAGCCTTGTTTCCACAGATGAGACATGGGTGCGAAACGGGGCAGTGACAGTGTCCTCGTAGATTCTTAGTTTATTGGCCAGGACACCCACCCTGTCCTCACCTTCCCTCCATTGCAGTGTTGCCAGGTAACGGGAGTACATCTCTGGTCCAAGCCGTGCAAATCTCAGCCACATCTGTGACGTGCACTGGACACCATCTGGGCTCTTAGGAAATCTCTCATCTTCTGCAAAAATGATCTCCAGCACAGCCAACTCCCTCAGGCATCGGATACCCTGTTCCATTGTGCTCCATTTTCCCTGGTGCACCTGGAGGTCTTCTTTGCAGAGGTATCTGTCCCTTACACTTGTCAGCAGTCGCCTCCAGAGGCTGAGAGTTTCTTGGGTTCTCCCAGTCCCCTGGTCAATGACCACATCCCGGGACAGCGATCCCAGTTGCCTGGCCTCACTTCCATCCAGGATGGTGTCGTTTGCTGCAGCGTCCCAGATGCGGAGCAGCCAGGTTAGGATGGACTCGTTCGTCTGGCGGGTGAATTCCCTCCGCAGGTCACGCAGCTCACCTAGGGATAGAGAGCGAGTGATAATCTCTGGTTCTGTCTCCTCCGCTGCGTGTGAAGGTCCTGCCTCACCCTCATCAGTCACTATGCGGACTGATTTGCTTTTTGATTTCTTTTTCTGAATGGGGGCAACTTCTACCGGTTTAGGCTGCTCTGGTTCGGTGACTGTTTGTGTGGAGGTGCTCATGGCCCTTTTGGTTCCTTTCTCCTCTGTGGTAGTCTGCGTAGACATGGACGCTGTTGTTTTGCTCTTGGTTCCTTTCTCCTCTGTGGCAGTCTGAGTGGACACGGATGCTGTTGCTTTGCTCTTGGTTTCTTTCTCCTCTGTGGCAGTCTGCGTAGACACGGACGCTGTGGCTTTGCTCTTGGTTCCTTTCTCCTCTGTGGCAGTCTGTGTGGTCATGGATGCTGTTGCTCTGCTCTTGGTTCTTTTCTCTTCCTCCTCAAGAAGACGCTGTACCACACCAAACAGTGCTTTGTTTCTAAGCATGGTGTACATGGTGCAGGCCATGCAGAGAAAACAAAACAGCAAGACTAGGCTGTCCTTGGCATCCAGAGAGAACTCAATATTTTTAAAAACTGCTGTGCCTGACCTGAAAGGCTGGAAGAAACCACTCTCCACTCTTCCCACCAAGGGCAGGGTGCGATTGTTGAGAAGGTCCCAGATGTAGCAGCCCAGACTAGGACAAGCAAACAAAATTGAGTATATATTCCGAATGGTATTCATTGCCTCACAGGTTATCATGCCATAAGCATAATAAACCAATAAAGCAATTCTCATACCATTCCCTGGTCTCAACAGGAGCAATACAACAGGCAAGTAGTTCCCCATGTGAGGGAAAATATAGAGAGCAAGATACAGTACCCATATAGACAAGCCAACCACCATGGTGGATAGGTTTCTGTTAATATGAAATTGCAATTCTGACTTTCTCTCAGGTTAATGCCCCACGTTGGGCGCCAAAATATGTACTAGTTTGAAATCAAACCAGTGAGAGATCGCAAGTCAGAATTATAATTTAATAGGAAAATGATAAAAAGAATAAATGCAATAATATCAAAAACACTGACAGAGTCAGAATACAGCCTGGAACCCTGTTAGGGTGATGGTAGTCGTCCAGATGAGGTGGTCTTGTTGAAGCGTGATCCTCTGGAAGAAAGGGGGTCTGGTCTTCAGATGAAAGTCCAGCAGTAGCTCCTGTCCTCTGGAAGTCCCGTAGGTAAGGGCTGCTGTGGTGTTCGAATTCTCAGCTTATATCCAGTATGGAATGCTTGGCTCCTCCCTCGGGGAGGAGCATCTCACAATGGGATGGTGAGTCATGAGATAAGGCCTTGATGAGCCATTAACAGAAAACAGTCCAGGAGGAAGTTATCTCTGAGTCATGCAGCAAGGCAGTGGTGGGCCCATTAACAGGGGACAATACAGGGGGAAGTTATCTATGAGTCATGGGGCAGGGCATTGATGGGCCCATTAACAGAAGGTAGCCCGGGGGGGGGGGGGGGGGGAGGCAGGGAGCACTGCCTCACCTGGTTTCAACAGTACATGAGGATGGTGATAGAATATACTGCAACCCAGGACAAGGAATAAGAAACCAGATTAAAACCTCCAGAAATTTTTTCTCCCCACCCAATTTTTTTCCTTCCCCAGCTGACAACAGAGAGACAAAACCTGAAATGTTAAAGCAGCATCAATAGTCTTTTCATCAATAGAGAGAGGAATTCTCTCTTGTCATTCCATGGAGATTTCTCCATAAGAAAGCAGTTTTCTCATGCCTTTTCATTCCCATGATTGGCAGCCACCCAGAAAAAAATCTGCCATCATGCTCTCCTCCCATTTTCATATGACTCAGAGGTGTGTCCATGGGCCATGAACTCAAGGGGTGTTATTTTAAGGATGAGTTATTCAAAGGCAAAGGTTCTCTTAATCTGTCTCTGTGATCATCTCGGGGCAGGTTTATTTTCCTTTTTTTCCCTGTGGGCCAAGGGTCTTCATCAACTCTCACTTCTCTCTTTCTGTTCCAGAATCTCATGGGATCACAGCTACTCCACCATTTGCTTAGCTCATCAAGCAATATTTTTGCTCAGATTCACAGTTTGAATAGTTCATTCCCCCCTAATACTCTTTTCATTAATTAAAGGAGTTATTCAGAATATTATTGTCCATCTCCATGGCCTTACCAAAAGAATATTTCAGCTTATTAAAGCTCATTCTCCTTCTATCCGAGGCTTGACTTCTTTTGTCTTACTGACTGATGTTTCATATTGTCTCTTTATATGTTGATCGCTCCCACTTTCCTCCCTCTGTAGAGGGAATTAAATTTGCAGGTCTCATCTGGGTAGTGAACTGGTTAAATCTGGCCCAAGCCACGGCACTATTCATGGTGTCAGATTTCAGTTCAGCAGGCTAGAAAGTAGCAGACAGCTTTCAGCTGCTTTTCAGCTTGGAGGCGTCTGTGCGAGGTGTGGCCCGGGGGGAGAAGACCACAGGATGGCAGCAGCCCTGGCCCGGCCCAGCCTAGGGCCAGGGGGGGCCCCCGGGCAAAGCTTCAGCCACCCCGCTGGAATCAGACCCGGAAGGCTTCCCGGGCCCCACAGCAGAGCCAGGCCCTGTTCTGGGGCCGGAGGAATCCCCACAGTCTCCACTCCCCGCCCGGGAGCCACGGCAGGACGAGCCCAGCCCTTGCTGGGCCTCACAGGCCGTGGGGAAAGGGGCCAGCCACACTACAGCTCCAATACCTTTCCAGGCCGGAAACCAAGAGAGCCAGAAGCTCCCGGGCTTAGGTTTAAAAGGTGGTATTCACAAAGGTGATTTTACTTTTCAGTGGTGAAAAATGCTGTCAGTTCTCAGAAATGGTCACCTATTGGCCAGGTCTCAAGCAGAGAAGAAATTCCCAGCAGCTCTCTCAGAGGAGTCACTTCCGTGGATGTTTTACACTTCTTTTCCTAAATGCCAAACTATCACATATGTATAAAAATGCTTTTTGAGCATATATGTCCTGGGACTTTTTTACATGGCATTAAAGTAGTTTTCTGCTTTTAAAGTTACACCTGCCTACGGCCTGGTGAGAATGGGTGTTCAGAATACAGTGTCTCTTTACCAGGGAAAGATGAAGCATGTTCATTGCTAGATTACAATTTAATGAGAAATCACTCAGGTGTTGTAATAGGAATACACAAATTCTGAGCTGAGTTTCTCCTCCTGGGGTCCTATTGCAACTTTGATATACAGACTTTGCTAAAGGTTTTGAAGGCAGAAAGCCTGACAGGAGGAATAGTAGCAGAAAGCAAGGAAAATCAAGATATCAAAGGGAGTGGTACTGACAGAGGAGAAGTCTCCAATGATGAGGCTGCTATGGATCTTTTCCTTTCTCTTCCCAGGGTACAAGACCTCTTTCCCCACAGCAGAAATTTAAATGGGAAGCTGTGGGCATTAATACTTTGCACTTGTCAAGAGTAGTCCACCGGAGCCCAGGGAAGGGAGGGAAGAGAGAGAGAGAGAGTGCTGTAATTTACTTCTTTTCTTTCTGGGTTCAGTGAACTTGGCTCACCATGGGTCCCTCCTTTGCTCTTGTAGAATACATCTGAGTTCAGTGCAGCATATATGTGATTTATTTCCAGTCTGTGTTGAACAGCACAGAGTGGTACTGTCTTGCTCTTGGGCTTGCTCAGATATACACTTCATGTGTCACTTACCTACCATGCAGGGTGATTGTGACGATTAATTAGTTAATGTTTGTACAGCACTTTGAAAATGTTATGCACTATTGATCTTCAGTCTCTGCTTGATGCATGAGTCTCTGCTTGATGCATACCCATTAATCTGATAGAAGTTGCATGCATTCCTCAAACAGAGAATACATAAATGCTAAGTATAATTTTCATTATTATTGTATTTCACAATATTCCTTGATCATGGTTTTGTAATTTAGCTTAACTTTTTAAAATATACAGCTTACAGAAACACAAAAATTTTTAATTTTTGCATCTTTCTTTCAAGAACTCCTTCAGCCTGAAATAAGTGGTCATCCTTTGTTCCTCTGGTTTCATTGTTTTCTTCCCCTTATTCTATCTTGTGCATGGTCTGACCAGAGGTAGGTTTCTGTGTTCTGCAATTGGCAACGTATCTTGCTAGCTAAGGAAGCAGACTCATAACACCTCACACAAATAGTATTTGATTACTGCTAATTACAGTGCTGTCACTTAGACGGGGAAAGAAAGTCGGCTGGCTTTGTCAAATAGCAATGAAGTAACCTGCTGTCTGTCTACTGACTTAATGGCTTTAATTGCCAGTGCATAATCAAGATCTGGTGAATTTGTTTGAACATACCAGCAGGCACCAAATATTTCAATTAAAATCAAGTTGTATAAGTAGTGTTGCTTCAGCTAGAGCAGGATTCCGGTATATTCAGGCTTTTGAGGCTCATGGAAAGGTGCTTGGCAAGAGCCAGCAAGCTAACAGACAGATGGATTGTTTCTTTTATTCAGACTTGGAGTAACCTCCCCCTCTGATGTTACTGGACCCTTGTAGGTGTTTCCCTTTTATTTTCTTTCAGTCTTTTTTCTTTCTCAGGGTGATGTCTCCCAGAAGAGTTCATGCACTGTAGGCTTTCTGCTGTGAATGAGGACTGTGTTGTGGTGGGCCATTGAGAAACCTGCTTTGGCCTGGAGAAGAGTCTGTCCCAAACTCTTGAAGGAGGCTTGCTGCTGCAGCAGTGAGAATGGTAGCTTAATAGTCCATTGAAGAAACATAGAATCATAAAATACCCTGAATTGGGAGGGACCCACAAGGATCAAGTCTAACTCCTAGCCTTGGACATGACGAGCAAAAGAATCATGTGCCTGAGAGCATTGTCCAAAAAGCAAAAAAATAAAAGGAAAAGCTGTGGCCTGGCACATCAAAGGAGGTGTATTTCTTCCATGTAAAAGTTGATAGAGCTTTTATTCCCTTTGGCATTCATCCTCTTGCCAGAATAGTATTTTTCAAGAAATAAATCCCTTTCCTATAGCCAGTGGATGATACAGGAGTTTGAAATAAATGCTTGAATCATGTTGAACTTTCAGAGATGGCTTTGTCCCAAAGAGTCAGAGGTGCTTTATTTTCATCAAAGCCTCAATCAAAGATTTTTGTTCTATCTTTGAAGGATCCTTCCTTCAGGGATTCACGCCCATTCAATCAGATCATTACCATCTTCTTAAGCACAGAAGAACAGGATCTTGTAATAAAATCTGCAAGGCCATGAGCTGGACATGCCTTTGTTCTTCCATTAAAAGGCTGAAACGGGAACCTTCCACTTCTCTGAATCTGCTTTGAGCACTGGATGGTGTAGACTACTCTTAGCTGTCATGTTCATATTTAATCACTGCATTTGAAAAGACCCACCTGGTCCAAGTTATGCCTTCTTACTTCATCAGTTTTCATTTTTCTACATAGTTGAATTTTCTGGTTTATTTGTGTGGTTCCTATGGCTTGTTGCCTGGTAGGTGTTACACTGGATTGGTGGGTGGATTTTCTAGGCACGGAGAACTCTCATATAAATGATCTTCTTAGTTTTGGTGGTTAAAATTGATGCCTTGACACCAGGAGAAATGACCTTTGCTTGTCTTTATGTTGTTATCTTATCTATGATACTGTTTTACCTTCATCCACATACCACACAGTGCGTTTGACCCCAAGACATAGGTGTGACCTGTCTTCTCCCAGCCTTCATGTAATTTTAGGGATCGTGCTCAGCAGACATGCACTCAAAAGCTGGCATGCAGAAAATCACAAGTTCTTTCTGTTTGTTCTGAAGGACCTTTAGAAAGTTGTACCAACCCCCTGCTTAGTTCTGGCAAAGCTGGAGTAATTCTTACGTGTGTTTAGTGGGAGCTGTCCGCATTCCACAACTCTCTAGATCACACTGGAGCTTGAGAGCTAAAAACAACCCCTAAATGCAGAGATGATGTATGACAGACAGATTTATATTTGCAGAAAGGCAGAAAATTAAGGCAGAGTTTCCTTCCTAATTTTATTTATTTATTTATTTATTTATTTATACATTGAAGAGAAGAAACCTACACCACTAAATGCTGCTACCAAATTTGCTTTTTTTGGATATGCGTGAGTATGTACTTCAGTAAGTTTTACAGTATTATATGGATATTTTAAAGGTGATATCTGAGTAATAATAGAGTAGGGCAGAGATGCTGAGCAAGGTCAGTGGGCTTGCATACTGATGAAGTCAAAGAATAGAAGGAATGAGGAGGGCTTGTGAAAGTACATACTTCGTGCTTGCTATTCCTGAATCTAAATTTAGCTGAATTCAGCAAACTTGAATCACAAAGAAACCTGCATTAAAAAAAACCCCAAAACAGATAGTCTTTAAATTTCTTTCTTTTTTCTTTCCCAGATACTCAATTTCATTGTCCAGCTTAACTTAAATGTCAGTCACAGTTGCACTGTTATCAGTGGTATCACACAGAACTAAATTACATAATGTGATAATGGACTTTCCATCTCTACCAATACAGAAGATGCTGGGATTGTAGCTGCCTAACCATTGCACATAAGAGCCACCACTCTGACTGAACAGTCAGTGATCCCTATTTTGGAAGTGGAAAAATAACAAAAGTAAACAGAGGTTTCACACTTTCCATTGTGTGCATTGTGTGCTTTCCATTTTCTGTTTACTACTATGGTGCCAATATAGGTAGGCCAGTAAGAACTTCCTTGTTATGAAGTTCATCTTCATTTTCTGCTAGAAAAATATCTACCCATTGGAGAATGCTGTTTCTATTCATTTTCAGTTTCTCTGTTGGTTTTCCATTTCACTGGTTGGCTGAAAGCATCAGTGTTCTTAAAAGTACAGGCCAGATGTTTGGAAAGGGTAAAGTAGCACAGCAAAGCAGCTGCTTCTGCTTTTGCCACCTGAGACCCACTTGTTATCTTTTTTTTCCCTACCCTATGTGCATTTTGTAGCTCTGAGCATACTTTGTTAATATTATTATTGGCAGTTATATCTTCATTAGTTTCTGTTTTGCCTATAAATGCTACCAGCATTCCTGCCCTGTTTATTTCTGTTCAAGAGTTGTAAGCTTTGGTAATTTTTCAAGTTGTCATCTCATTCTTTCAAAATCACCAGATTTCTTTCACTTGCAAATGTGCAATCTTTCAAGTGTCTTTCACTTCCTGCCAATAGGTTACATCCAGCTTTTTTAAAAACTTAAAAGTCCTGTCTCTTTCTAATTATTCTGCCCAGTAAGAACTAGTTGTGCTGGTGCAAGATGTTTGTCTTTGGGAGCTCTGCTAGGTAGTTGTGGAGTTAAAAGCTCTGCTCTCAGTCTGTGTCCTCTTTAATCTTAATGAGGTGTAGGGATTGTGGATAGCAGATGTGTGAAATCCTGAAGGTTTTCACATTGCCTTTTAAATTCAGTAAAAATAGTGTCAGGAAAAGTAATCCACAAACACCAGAGGTTTATGTCCAAAAAGGAGACAAGGGAGTTCTTTAACTTTATTCAAATAAAGGGAGAGGCCATGGGGCCTTTCCTCTGGGGTCTCTCAAATTTTTGGAGGGTGCAGCCTCCTTTTTAATCCTAATTTCCCAGCTGTATGCCCTTCTCTCTTTCCCCATTGGCTGAGGTACTTGAGAGGTACAGACTTCCCGGAATGCCTGATACCTGATTACCCTCTAATGTATAACCCTTCCTCTTAATTTTTAATTCTTATGGAATTTATAGTGTTTCCCCATTATCTCTTTCATCTTTCAATATCCAATTTCATTTATCAGCAAACCTAAAGTTTTTCTGTAAAGGCAAATGCTTTTATTTTCCATTCATCAATCAGTAGAGTCCTTCCTATTGTTTCTTTTATTTCTCAGTACTAGTTTTATCTACCAACATACCCATAGCTTGTTTGTAAAGACAAATCTGTCATTCCTCTTAGTCCTTCCTCTGTTATTTTTTTAATAATTGTCTTTACAAACTTTAGTTATCATTTTTAGTTATCATTGACTTCATTTCCTGTTCCTGGGTCTTTTTTTTGTTTTGAAATTACTTGCAGTGACATCAGTTTCTGTTCTTTTGTAGCCATCTCTGATCAGTAGGCATGGCTACTACCTGCATCCCTTTGATCACGTGTTGAATAAGTTGTACTGAACAAGGCATCATGCATGGTAAAAAGATTAGAGTTGCTACAGTACAAAAAAATCATTTGTTTAACCTATAGTTCACCAGGTGACCACTAAAACAAGTCCCATTCCCACCTATATGCTTTCTGTTCTATTTAGACAATAAATGCCTCTTTCAGAAGAATGAAGCTGCCATGGACTTCCTTCTTCATCCCAAAATCCTGTTCCATTATGGACTTTACTCAGGGTGCTAACCCACCATTCAGATTAGACTGGCCTGACCACCCATGGCCAGTTTTCAGATCCCCCTGGCCCTCCGCAGACCCAACAATTTCTAACGTTAAAGGTTTTTGCTACTTCTTCTCTTAAGGCTAAAAAATACTTTCCCACTTTAGGCCCCAACCTAACTGACAATATAAAGGTAAGATTATTAAGGGAACCATTCTAATGGTGTAATCTAATCTCCTAACCTAATTTTCACTTTGATGTAGTCTTCCGCACCACCTGTAACAAGTGAAGGAACAGAAACAGTTTAACATAAAGAAAACAATGACAGCAAGGATTGGCCCCCAATATCTGGAGATCTGAGAGAGGGGATACCCACACAAACTATTTCAGCAGACAGCCTGTGGGTAGGCACTCAGGGCTTTCCCTGATGTTGACGCACCAGCTACTGCTCCAGTCCACTCCTGCAGAGTGCCTCAGGAGCCCCAATGACTTCCTTCATTAAGTTGTTTTAACAACTGTAAGGCCAGAGCTTTTGGTATCCACTGCTTACCACTCCTTGTAAACCAATTATCCCCTCTTTCCTCTGCCCCACTCTTTTGAATTATCTCAAGTTCCTCTGGTGGAAAAGACAGTTTTTCTGGCACCAGTGCAGTTACTGGGAGCAAGGGGAGGGTCTTAGAGATTTCTGGCAACAATACAGCTTTCTGAGCTTCTTCATCAGACAGTCGGTTTCCTATTGCCCCCTGTGAACACCCTGCCTGGTGACCCTTGATGTGTATTATTGCTACCCTTTTTGATAAGTTCACCACCTCCAATAGGTGGGAGATTAAGTTCTCATCTAACTCATCTAAGCTAACATCTTTCCCCTGCAGGTTAATAAACCTCTTTCTTCCCATAGTTTCCCAAATGCATGTATCACCCCGTATGCATATTTATAATCAGTAAAAACATTTATTGTCTCGTCTCTGTATAATTCACAGGCACTCACAAGTGCATACAGTACCGCTGTCTGACCTGACCTGGTGGGAGGTAACCTCTCCCCTTCCTTTAATTGCTTTCCTCACAATATAGTATCCTGTAAATCCCTTGAAGACCCTTGAAGACCCATCAATAAACACATTTTCTCCCTCAGGCCAGGGGGTAAATCTTCCCTAGCCCGGGTCTGGAGATCCATCACCTGAATGAAGTCATGGGTTTCTTCCTGGCTCCCCTCTTCAGGGCTATTCAGACAGGAGGCTGGGTTAAATTCTTCCCCAGTTTTAAATTCTAAACCTTCCCATTTCCTTAAACAAGACTCATACTGTAATAACCTAGCACTAGTCATCCACTTAGAGGCTGTCTCAGTTAACAAAGCTTTAATCTGATGTGAAACTATAAAAATCAATACCCTCCCCTTGTCAGCTTTAGGGCCTCAGCCATCAGAGCTGTGGCTGCACAGTTCTGCAGACAATGGGGCCAGCCTCTGGCCACTGAGTCTAACGGCTTAGAAAAAAGGCAACAGGCCTCGGTGTTCCCCCATGCTCTTGCACCAAAATTCCTTTAGCATGACCCTGTTTAACATCCACATATAGTTCAAATTCCTTTTCCGAGTCTGGAAGAGCTAAGACTGGGATATTAACCAATTTGTCTTTTAATTTTCCAAAACTTTGTTCTCCTTCTGGTGTGCATACTATGACATTAAGACTGTCTTGGGTTAAAATTCTCAATCCATAGTCTGCAGTACCCCACCAACACTAAAAACTGCCATAACTCCTTTTTTTGTCTGGGGTAATGGTACTTGTAAAATCCCTTGTATTCTTTCTGGATCAATACACCCTAACCCTCCAGTCAGAATGTGTCCCAAATATTTGACCTTTTTTTTCTACCAACTGCACCTTCTTTTTGGACACTCTAAGTCCTTTTTTAGCAAGAGAATTAAGCAGCTTTATAGTAGCTTCTTCCACCACCTTCTCCTGTTCCCCTGACAAAAGCAAATCATCCACATACTGCAACAACCTAACTCCTGAGGCTGGGGTAAACTCAATATTTTCTGCAAAGCTTGCCCAAACAAAACCAGTGACTCTGTATATCTCTACGGGAGGACTGTCCATGTCAATTGTTGCTTTACCATTTTCCCCTCCTTTTGTTCCAGTGATTTTCCTTTTGAACATGATCCACTTCAGCAGCAAGCAATGCCACTGCCTAAAGCAAATCACATTTTTTAGTAACCAATTTTTCCCCGCCCCAATTTTTTGCATCAAGTCCACCCTAGGTGTAGGAAGGTGACTAACATATTAACCAAAGAAAGATAATAAAATATTTTCTGCTAAAGTTTTCCTATAGCACCCACAGAGGAAGCTGCATGATAAATACCTAGGCCTGCGTAGAGACAACACAATCCCCACAAGGCAGCAGCTGCTGAATCAGTCTCAGGATTAGAACCTGCCAATTCTAGTTCTCCACAACAGACCACAGACTGTGGGGGAGTTCCCCACAAGATAGGAGTTGCAGAATTGGCTTCAAGACTGAAACCTGCCAATTCTGGCTTTTTACAACAAAACATATAAAAATCAGAGGGGTGTGGTCTCCTCCAAACAGGAGCCTTTCAGCTCTGCACAAAACCCCATGTAGACAAATTAATTAAATCCCCAAATTCATTTACTACAATTCCCACAATTCCCTCAGAGAAAGATGCATTCAAACATCTAAGCCTACAGAAGAAACCACAATTTTCACAACTCCTTTGAACAATCAAAGATTCTTTTGACAATTTTCCTCCCTCAGGGATAAAATTTAAGGTGGATGCAGAGGCCCTTGTGTTTACTAGGAAACACATCTTTTGGTCCAGACCCACCTTAGAAGTTAACAAAGGCTACAGGGTGGTGGGTCCCTGGTAGAATGGAAGCCCCTGATACCCCTAACAATTAATTTCCATTATCCTCTGGACTTCCTCCTCTTGAGGGTCCAGCTGTTTTTGCGGACATTGCCATTTCCAGTGTCCCTCTGCCCTGCAGATAGCACACTGATTCTTTCCTAACCACTGTTTGGGTTGGATCTCCCCTGCTGGGGACGCAATGCCTCTGCCACGTCCTTGTGGCTGATCCAGTCCCTTTTGTCCCAGGGGCCCCTTGGGCCCTGCAGTTCTTCCCACTTGGGACATAAAAATTCTGCCATTGCCTTTGCCTTTGCTTTCTCCTTTTCCTTATCCCTTTTTATGTACACTTCCTGTATCTTTCTAACCAGTTCATCCAGGGACTTACTCTGCTCTTCCTCTAACTCCTCCCCGCTACTGATGTGGGTACTCATTTCCCCACAGCTCAAAACCACTCATTTTTCCAGTGAATCAAACAAAATCCTTAACAGAAAATCTAAATCTTTCTATGCACAATCTACATTTCCCCAATATTCCTTACTCCTTGTGCTCACTCTGTTTATCACACACCATATACCAGAACCAGTCCCTGTCCTGCTGCATTGTCCAAACAGCTTCTCCCCGCTCCGGTGCTCCTGGCAGGCATGGCCGGAGCTGGCAGGGTCAGGCATTGCCCGGTGCTGAGTCCCGGCAGCCCTAAGGCCCCCAGCCTGTGCTCCTGGTCCCACACCTCCACACCTGCTCTTACTGCTCCTTGCCTCAACCATATCTCTCCACACTCCCCTTCAACCAATTCTGTTCCAACACACCAGCATGATCCATCCATCCCCTGTTGCCAAGACTCCTTGACTCCCCTTATTGCCCCCGCTAGGTGTGGATTCTTGAGATCCCTTCCCAACTCCCCTTATCGCCTCTCCTGGGCATGGAGTGTCAAGACCCGTTCTCGACTTTCCCTTATTGCCCCCTTTGGGCATCTATTACCTTCGTGAGAATGTGTAAACCAACTCCACATTCTTCCAAGGAATTCTTCAAAGATATTTTGGGATTGTCATCCCTTTTGCTGCATCCCCTTCCTAGCTGTACCCTTGCAACCCTCCATGGGTGCCTTGTTTTACCTGTGCAACTCACCATGGGTGCTCTCTCAGGTTTGCTCCCCTGAGATCCCATTTTGCTCACTGGTGAAATTTTCAGTGGTCCTTCCCTGCAGACTCTTCACGGACCCCCCCTGGTCTGCCACTCATCTGCCTCCTGGATAGTCTTGGGAACCAAATCCATTGCCCAGTGCTGGCTGCCACCAAGGGGAGCTGATCACCAAAACTGGGTGAGGCGCGCCTTCAGCTCCACTCACTGCCTGCTGGCCTGGACGGTGGAAATATCCCAGATGAATCCCCATTTGTCAGGAAAATTAATCCACAAACATCAGAGGTTTATGTCCAAAAAGGAGACAAAGGAGTTCTTTAACTTTATTCAAATAAAGGGAGAGGCCATGGGGCCTTTCCTCTGGGGTCTCTCAAATTTTTGGAAGGTGCAGCCTCCTTTTTAATCCTAATTTCCCAGCCGCATGCCCCTCTCTCTTTCCCCATTGGCTGAGGTACCTGAGAGGTACAGACTTCCCGGAATGCCTGATAACTAAGATTACCCTCTAATGTATAACCCTTCCTCTTAATTTTTAATTCTTATGGAATTTATAGTGTTTCCCCATTATCTCTTTCATCTTTCAATATCCAATTTCATTTATCAGCAAACCTAAAGTTTTTCTATAAAGGCAAATGCTTTTATTTTCCATTCATCAATCAGTAGAATCCTTCCTATTGTTTCTTTTATCTCTCAGTGCTAGTTTTATCTACCAACATACCCATAGCTTGTTTGTAAAGACAAATCTGTCATTCCTCTTAATAGTACAGCTGAAATGCTCCTACTATAAAGAACTGTTGGGGATGCATGTGCTTGGGTGGTGAGAGAGGTAGCAGAGAGCTTGCAACAAGTGAGGTGGAACAGAGCAGGGATAGGCACTACCAAGGTCAGATTCTTCAGTGTTCACTCCACTATTTTGATTATTTTTGTAATTCTCATTTGATTTTTGCTGATGAAATTTCTTCTTGGATGCCCTTCCGTGGAAAACTTAGTAATTTTCCTACATAGTTAATATTCAGATATAAAAAAACTACTACAGTCTAAATGATGAATAGATGCTAATTTATACATATATACATATACTCAGAATGCCTAATTAATGATCTTCTCTGTCAGTCACAGATATGCAAATGATTATATTTTGCGAGTCTTATCATAATTGTGCTGCCCTGCTGGCTTCAGTTTGGGGGAATGTTTTTACTGCAGTTTAGAAAGGGATAAGAAAGAAGACTGAGCAACAAAGCAGTAAAGAACACAGCTTCTGTGCTGATCAGTCAAAAACAGGTAGATCCTGATTGTTTCCATGGGTGCCAGAGGCATTTCTGGAACAGGAACTAAGTGGATCCAAGTAACTCTCTGGAGAACTCACCTATCCCTGTGTTACAGCAAAGAGATCCTGAGTTGCATCTCTGACCCCAAAGCACACTGTAGAAATGCTGACAATTTAAGATGAAGGGATGTGTTCTCGTCTGGTACTCCGACAACTGGTTTATTGAACACAGCCTTGATAAGGTTTGGGGATGAGAACAAAGGATTGGGTTAAGGGCACAGGGTTAAATGAGGGGCAAAAGGGGCGGATCTGAGGATTGAGGCCCAACAGGGAGAAGGGGAAGTGGTGCAGGGGGTTGGCTAAAGACTGGGAGAACCAAGGGGATAACAGGGGTGGAACAATGTTGCAAAACAGAGCCAATGGGGGTTAAGGGAAGGAGGAACATTCTAGGTAAGGGCACCTGAATGGCGAATGGGGCTGAACAAGGGTGACATCAGTCCTCACGCACTATCAGAACACCGCAACCCAAAAGGTGTTAACATGTGGCTGCAAAGGCCCATGGGAATAAGGTTTTCCTCAAGAGGGGCATCTCTCTTCTCTTGTGTTGTCCCCTCTAGGGTTGAGGCATTTTGGTAACAGGCCCCTGAGCCTCAATATCCCTGACCACTGCAAAGTGGGCTATAGTCACTATATCTTACTGCACTAATGCCTGAAGTAATGTTGGGAGGTCTTCATGAACATAGCATTTCTCATTTTTCTTTCTCTTTGCCATTGATGTAGATGTTCCTCAAAAAGTAAAAGATTCACAGTATATTTTAGTAGAGTTTGTGGGTATGTTTTGCTATATAAATAATTATACTCTCCATAATTCTGGAAGACATTTATGAAAATAATTATTTGGTCCTCTGATACATATGTGCACAGAAGTTGCTCCAAATCTGCAAGTCCTGGAACTGGAACAAAGGAAAATGGACAGTGTTAGTCATTGTTACATGTCTTTTTGATATTGATGCCTTAAGTTTTAGCTTTCATATTTTTCATATTCTGTGCTGCCTAGGTGTGTAGCTTTGAGCTTCATATTAAGTATTATGAGCTCTCTTCACAGAGTAGGTAGACAAAACAATACTTTTTCTAGCTTGATTCCAAGGACAATCATTTTAGGTTTCAGGCCCAAAAGCATAAACAATGGTGGACTGAAGAGAGAAAACAAGAAGGATGGGACTTCGTAACCTGAAGCTGTGATTGGACATTTAACGCTGGTATGCAAATGGACCAAAACTTATACAATTGTGAGACCTCATGACCAGTCGTCCATTTTGTGACCATTTTTAAGTCCATCTTGGGCAGTACAAGAGCCCTGTCCAGGCTCTTGTACTGCCCAAGGTGTTTCCTAATGGCCTTTCAATAACTACCTACTTTACTCTTAAATCTGTCTATCCTCTGTTGTAGGTCAGCCTTCTCAAGGCATCAATATCTTGGACTGAAAACAGTTGTGAGGTGGAAAAATCTAATCCTGAAAAATTTCTTATAATTACTGGCCTTGGAAAAAATATATTTTTAAAGAATGAATTAACACAAGCTTCTAACTCTCTTCTTAACTATAAATTTCTAACTCTCCAGCATTTGTATCAGGGTGCTGTATGGGCTGAGTGTTTGCTGGGAGCAGTTTTTCTATCAGGTCCCAGGTGCTTTTTAAAGGCCTCCCTTTGTTGCCTTAATTCCATGATGGAATTCATTTGTATTTTTTCACCTGAAGCTGTATCTGCAAGCAGAAGGTGGTGGTTGTGCCACAGCCTAGAAAAAAACAGGCTGAATGTTACTTTGAGGAAACTCGGATCTTGCCTCCAGTAAGGAGAGCTCTCAGGACAGCTCTTAAATCACCACTGGGATTTGCAAGGAGTTTGCAACAGAGTAACTATGAAATCATGGCTCTGAACTGATCCGGTGGGCTGGGATGTTGGATCCTGCTTGGGGAAGCTATTGATTCTCCATACACAGTCTCAGAGGACAGGGAGGTGGTGTGACCTGTACTGCTGTGCTCTTTCCTGCCTCATAGAAGTTATGACCATTGTGACAGGGGATCCGGTTCTTCTCCACGAAAGCTGGGTTACCTTGGTTCTTACAGCTGCAGGATTGCAAAGTTGAAGCCTGTGCCTCCTGACATTTCTACTTCTGCTTCTATTCTTTGCTTGCTTATATTGGCTTTGTGGTTACTTTTAGCCATGTCAGCACACTGAAAATTGCTGACAGTAAACACCAAAGGCATGCATACATGCTACTGAAAAAAAATAACAGCCATGAGGAAAACAGCCTTGGGTAAATAGTGGATTTGCTCACTGTTAAATGTTCACAGCTTCCACATACAGCCTGGAGCCTCTTACTAAATACAGGGCTTGGAATTTCGTTTTTAAAGGACATTGATACAGTGACACTGCTCACTTTTCCATGTGACTTTTGGTATATGCAGTAGGAGAAAGGTTCATCCTGCATGGTGCTGTACAGAACAGCAGAAGTATTAAGACTTACAAGAAGAATAGCAGCCATAGGCATGTGGGATCCTGGGTTTTGTGTCAGGAAATTTGGCCATCCATCCACAAGACAGCCTGGGATGTCCTACGGACTCACAAGTCTGATGTTCTGTGCCGTCACTGTCATTCCCACCTTCAGGAAGGTGAATGATGTAGTGTGCAGGTTAGCATTAAGTGGCCTGAACTGCAGCAGACCTGAATTTTGCACAGATTAAATGCTGGGAAAGGGAGGGCAGAAAAAGGTACATCCTTGGGCTCATCCAGGGCTGTGTAGATTGGGGAAACATGCTTCTCTTGTAAGTACCTGATCACATGCCAATATTTGGTATCCCCATGTTCCTGCAGTTCTCCTGTAGTTTCAGAATGGTTAGCCATTAGGGATGGGGTTGAGGAGCTGGATTCTGCTTCTGCCGAGCTTACTTAGGTGTTCCAAGGTCCACAGAATTTGCCACAATTCCCAGAGCCCAGCTTTGAGCTGCGTGTTACCAGCAGCTGGGCCTAACTTACAGAGTGCAGGGAGGAGCAGGCTGGACTCCATCAAAAATGGATTTTGCTGGGAGTGCGTTGCTATATTTATAGTTTACCCAGCTGCTTTGGAGCCATTACAGCTGTCAAAAGCAGTCGTGGTGCATACCTTCTTGGAAACACTTATCCTGCCTGGTGGTGCCAAACCTCAGAGCTATGTCCACCTCTTCAGAGGCTCTCACCAGTAGCCGCTTACCCTCCCACAAGAAGTTCCAGCAACATGGGCACTGCCATGGAGGGTGACCCCAGAGCTTCCTTCCTCTTTCCTTTGCACCAGAAATGGTACAGGATGCAGATGAAAAGACCTGCAAGCTGGACAAGAAACATAGATTAAACATAGGCTAAAGTCACATTTCTCCAGACTTAAAAGACAGTTTCTTTATGGAAATTATTAATTATTCTGATAACCATCAGATGATGCAGTTAGGATTTGGAGATGACCTATATTAATGAAAAGAATGAGAGAGAGGTGTCTTTACAAACAAGCTGTGGGCCTGATGGTAGATATACCCAGATACTGATAGGTGAAAAAAGCAATAGGAGGAGCCATAAATTCCATAGGAATTCCACTAATTGATACAGACTGTTGCTCACCCAAGGCCCTGCTACATTCCTGGACTTGGAGAAAAAAAACAGAGACACAAAGAAAAAAAAGGGAAGGGGGGGGAATGCACATTAGAAGGGGATCTGTATTAGGCGATTGGGGAAGTATGTTCCTCTCAGGTTCCTCAGCCAATGGGGAGAGAAGGAAATGATGGGAAATTAGGATAAAAAGGAGGCTGCATCCTCTAGCAATTTGAGAGACCCCAGGGTGATGCCCCATGGCCTCTCCTTTTATTCTAATAAAGTTACAGGGCTCCTCTGTCTCCTTTTTTGGATATAAACCTCTGACATCATGGATTAATTTTCCTGACATCAAGTATATCTAATTAAAAAGATAGTTTCCAAACTCAGTTTACATTTGGTGTGGTCTCATTCATGCCTGTCAGCCATGCTGCATTTTAGTATGAGCTAGTTGAAGCTGGCTTAAATCTCTGCTTTAGGCTTAATTAAATAAAGACAATCCAAAGCTGACAAAGTCCTTACTGCCTTCCCAATTCAAGGTAAAATGCCATTAGAAGCAGCTGCTGGAAGCTGGATAAAGAAATCAATATTAGGGGAAAAGTCAAGGGTTTGGGGGGATTTTCTTTTGTGCTGTGTGTGTACTGCTGCCTGCTTGAGCCAGCAGGCCTGGCAGATGCTGCTCTTCCTGCCTGTGAGTAGGACATACTCTGCACTGAGCACTGTGAAGGCAAGGAATAAACCAACCAAACTTATTGACGACAAAGACTACCTTAAGTCCCTGCTATAAATTTCTTGCACTGGAACTCCAAATATTTCTTAAAGAGTTCCTAGGAGGAGGCTGGCATATACTTAATTTGTAAATCTTGCATTAGAAATGGGGTTGTACTTCAGAGAGCCTTCTGCTAAATTTAGAATGAAACTCCATGCTCCCACTGTCAGGATGGGAGCTTAATTACAGTGTGCTGCAAACTTTGCTTTTGTGAAGGCTATTTTTCTGCACTGCTTGCTTCAGAAAGCACAGTTTTGTTGCTATTTTTATGATGCTTTTACAACAGCAGCAGCAGGAGTTTAAATGGGTTAGGTGAAACTTGAGAAGGATTCTCTGACAAAACCAGCAATAGTATCTGTGTGGTTCCCAGCATGGAACTTCTCACCAGCTGAAATTAATCAATGTCAGGAGGAAGTTGTCACCGGTTGCTGTTGCTTTTTTTCCTTTCCTTTTTACTTTTCCCCACCTTCCTGCAACTTGCAATTCTCTTTTTTATTACACCACAAATTATCTGCTCAGATTTTTTATATGGATCCATATTTGCTGCTTATGAGTGGGAACCTGCTAGAGGATTGCAATAGAAAAATTGAACTCATAAATTCAGCAAGTTTTACATCCAAAAACAATTAAAAGGTGCACATGATTTACCCTACCTGCCTTAAGAGGTAGCTGCTATTTGCTTACAAGAATTGCAGAGCTCTAAGGAGTCTTTCATCCTTATCATGGAATTCCAATAGTGTTTTGCAGAAGCCAGTATGCTTTGCTGCACGCAGTAGTGTTGTGTGGTGTGGTGGTGATTGAGAGCTTTTGGGGTGGGTGTTGGACATGAACACCAAAGGATCTTAAAGCTACAGAGAAAGCTGTTTAGAAAACAGAAGACAAGAAAAGTTCAGGGAAAATGGGGACTGGGTTGGTCTGTTTGTTTTTCCTGAAGGACTCTCCCTCATTTGGAGGAATCTGTCTCCCTGAGCTGTGTGTGCATATAAGGTAACTTCTGGTGGGAAAGAAGCAATATAAAAAATTTGACCTCTCCCCACACAGCGCTATGTTGAGGGATGCATGTTTCTTACTAGGACAGCACAATTCACATACTCCTGCGTGTTGATAATGGTAAAGATTACAGCCTAAATGACATTGGCACCTTTAAGAAAGTCCTCAAATGTGATGCAGGACTGAGTTCCCATCAGAGTTACTCAACAAAATCTGCAGTGCTGCTGTTACCATTCTACTGCAGGAGGGGGTTTCAGTATTTCACACCAATCAGATGCTGGGGGAAATAAAGCGGGGCCAAGGTATGCTGATCTGTCTGGTCAAACAAAGTAATTTGAAAGTCCAAATTCAGTCTGCACCTAGGAAAAAATTCCCCAAAGAAACAAAATGATTCAAAGTGAGCAGCATCTGCCCACCTTTTATAAAAAATATTTTAACATTGATTAAAGCTGTCATAAAGTGGAAAATCCCCATTTTTTTAATGGTAGCAGAGAAGTTTTCTAGAAAATATTTAGTTTGTCAACATGTTACACTAAAAAGTAGGTATGACATAACCTGCTGGAAAAAACATTATTTTCACTTCCACAAATAGTAATGTAAATGTTAAATTTGATTTTATTTCCCCTCCTTGGTTTTTAAAAGGAAAATAAAATAATTGGCCAGATGTCTTTGAGATTTGATGATAGATTACACAGTACAGAAGCTTGACACCTGCTAGGAAGTATTCTTTCTGTAAAAGTTTTTATAATGTAACAATATAAAGTCATCTATCTAGGGTAAACTGTTTTCCGTTCCCATGGGACTCTCACATGGTGTAAGGATTCTACTGAGACTTCTCACCTGATGAGCAGAAAATTTATACATGCCATTTGCAAAATCCCAAACAGGAGAGACTCTAGTTTTAAATAATAATTGAAAACATTTTTAATTTAACCAGAGCCAAGGACATTCTCAAAGACATTACAGCAACTTACTAGAAAATTACTGCTACAATAACAAACAATCCCAAAGGCATGAGTTAAATAATTCAGGATCAGGAGGTGGTATTTTGACTGGGCACTGTGTTTCTTGGCCTTAAGGGTATCATGGCTGCCCTCCTGTGAGATGGGTTCTAATTTCCTATAGAAAGGATGAAAATCTTCCTCACTTTTTGAAATACTGAAGGTCCCTCAGTTTCTAGAAACTCTCCTGAGTAGAGCTGCTATCTGAAAGCTGAACAAATAAACCTCACCTTGTCCCTGCTTTCCCTGTGATTTGGGACTCTTGGCTCAAGCAATACTTCATACTGTGAAGAAAAGAATTTGTTGAGATTAATTTATTAATTATGGGCCATATTTTGACATTCCAGTTCTTTGCTTATCTAGTCTAAGACAATGTGAAAACAAAGCCAAGACCTTTGTAATTCTGGTTTTCTTTATTTACAGTGTACCGGAACGAAGTGGCATCATCTGGGGAAGTAGAATGAATATTTTGCCTAGAACAACTCTGATGTGCTTATATTTCTTTAAACATAATCTAAGATGTTATCCTTTTTGTCAGTGAGATCTAGGTACATTAGTCTGTACACAATTCTTGCTGCAGTTAGGAATTACATAACAATCTGATTTTTATGGATGAAAATAATAAACTAGTAAGGATTAACAGAATATATGTCTAGAGAAAAGGAGACCAATTGTCCTGTCTTTTGTGGAATGTGTAGAGAAAAGCTCTTCCACAGAGATCAGAGCTTTTAGAGGAGAAAATATTGAAATGGTTGATTTAATATAGCTTTATAGAATAAATGTTTTGACTAATATCTTCCCCAGGTCATTAAGTAAATTATAAAGCAGAATTTCTTTGCTATAGGCTGTTCTATATCCATGAAGACACTTCCATGAATTTGACTTCTTTTTGCTGAGAAATAGTGACTTACTGAAGCAGACTAGGCAAAGGGCTTCATACACAGAGTATTTTTACTTCCTGTTGGTCTCTCTCCATCCCATCTCTTCTCTTTAAAAGTCCTGCAACAACTCTGCATTAGAGGTAGTTTTAAGTGAGGATGCTGTGATTTATTTTTTTTCATCTCCTTACTCCTAGTCAGGGTATCAGTATGCTTCTTTAAGGAAAGCTGTATTAATGCCGTTTATTCTCTCTTTAATGTATTGCTACTTCATTGCAAGGCTACTGCTGGCACCTCAGGGCTTGGTCTAGCAGGAGTAGCCAAGAGGAAAATAGATACCTTGAGACCATCTCTTCTCCAGCTCCCCTGAGAAGTGTAGGTGAGTGGACAGGAGAAGCAGGGAAGCACTGGAGAGAACATTGCTCTGTCTGCCTTCTTCCTCCTGTAAACAGTAGTGCTGGAAACTTCAGTCTGGGGTGTCTTTCCATCTGAGACAAAAATTATAGCAGGTCTGGCTTAAAAGCAGCCTTCTGTCATCTTCTCTGTCCCAGACCCTAATGTAGTGACAGCCAGACTCTGGTTTCACAACACAGTCATCATGGACCTCAGGAAGCAGAAAGGCCCAAAGGATCAAGAGTCACCTGTTACTAACTAAATGTATCAAACCCAAGTTTGATTTGATAAATTAGATCAGGTAAATATTTAGCTGTCCAGCCTGTAAACATCATGGAGTGTATAATATATATGATGGGGTAAGCCACCAATAGCTGGGCAAAGGCTCAGCAAATGCCAGGACAGCCATGCAGGGTATTATCCTGCCCTGAGCCAGGGCACAGCCTCTTGGCAGAGCTCCAGACACAAGAGAGCTGGTCCAGGTAAGGGCTGGCCATGGGAGCTAAATGAGGGAGAGGAGAAAAAAGACATTCTCCTTTCTCTCCCTTCTTAAAATCAGTGCTGGCTAATGTTCCTGTTGTAACTGACACATTTCAGGAATAAACATCACTAAGAGCTGGAGATGCAGAGATGCACCAGCGCAGCCTTTGTGCTCCATGGGGTTTCCCTCCTGTCACTTATTCTTCTGAGGAGAATTTTTTTACTAAGACAATATTAGGCTGCTTTGTTACTGGCTCTCTTTTTTTTTCAGTCCACCATCAGGAGATGCTTTGTAAACTGGAATGAAGATAAAGTCCTGAAAGACAAAGTAATCAAAATGAGGCAGGGTGGAGGAGGCTAAAAGAAAAGTGCAACTCAAGTATTCCCTTAACTTTGTGGTGTTCACATCTTGGTTTCAGCTGACACAAGGGACTTGGTTCCTCATGGATCCAAGTCTTCAACACCGTGTGTCACTTGCAAAATATGCCAGCTTCCTGTCCTGAGTTCATTCTGCCCAATAAGGAGTAGGAAGACAGAAGCTGCTGCAGGTATTAGCTGCCAAAATTGGGTAGCCCAAAAGGCTGCTCACTTGGCCTACCCATGATGTCTGTTGTGGTTTTGATTTGCAGCTGTTACTTAGGTAGGTGATTTATGTGAAGTGTGGATCATAATCCAGAATTATATTAGTCACAGGACTATTCTGGAAGCTCTGGTTTGGAGTGCACACTTGTTCAAATTGCAAGAAAATAATCCCTCAACTTTTATTGGAAGAGCTTCCAGGGAAGGCTTTGGACAGATTTATATGGTTTCTTTCTATTGTTGTTCTGTGGTATACCACTGCTGCTGATAGTTTCTGTGCTTGCTTCTGAAGGACAAATGAAAGCCAAACAATGCAAATTTTGTCACTTCCATAGGCAGAACTATCAGCCTGGCCACTAATACAGACATGCCAAGAGAAACATTATATTTGCCTGGATTTTTTTTTTTTCTCTTTTCTTGAAGCTTTCTGCAGGATTTCCTTGGGTGAAGCAGATGCAAGGCAGAAGTACAGTGGAACAGATGCAAACCGGATAATTAACCGAGAGCTGAAATGTGTAGTGAACTTTCTCACACATCGCCATGTATCCACATCAGCACACATCCCTGTGAGCTCAGAGAGGGGAGGGAAGCTGTTATAGGAAAGGAGGTATGTGCTGGTGTTTCCTATATATGAACACTCTCACAGCATGTCCAAAGAAGCATAAGCTGGAGTTCTGTGGGCCACTGTGGAGCTGGAGGGGATTGGATACCTGTCCCATAGCTGGGTGAGGTTTCCTGTAAGCATCAGTGTTAATTGTCTATGAATAGCATGGCCTCTGAAAAATTACTTTGAAGTCTGAGTTTTAGGTTGACATCTGAGTTTTGATCACTAAGTTACCCTTGTCAGTTACTGAAATTGCATTACTCTGATTTATTGATTTATTTGCTTTATTGTTACCACTAATAACCATTGTTCTGGTTATCTAAATATACCATAGAGAAAAGAGACAGTGTACACTACTGCATGACCTTAAATCTACATTCTATCTAAAGGATCTATAAATCTGGTGTCTCAGGCTACAGAGAGCAGTTGTTCCATTTAGCTGGTAGAAAAAATCCTTGTGCCCTGATCAGCTGCAATCCTTTTTATAAGTGCTAATCCTTTCAATCTGCTGGAAGTGCTCAAGACACCAGAAGCATACTGAAAATGGTTAAAGGTTTGCTCTGCTGACATGGGCACCAAGAAAAACTACCTTGCAGATCAGATCCAGTCCTTATAGCACAGACTGGCCATGCCCAGTCCTCAGCATCGCTGCAAGTGAAACACTTTGTCTATTTCACAGACTTTATTTGAGGAAGTACCAGAATCCACTTCGGAAATTATTTCAGTGAGGCATTTTAAGGTGAATCTGGCACTTTTCAGTTTATTTGAAATGCTCTATTATCAGTTGCAGGAGTCTGAGGACATGTTTGAGATACAACACCAAAGGTTCCAGTGTGAAACACAGCTAATGATCAAAAGTGGGGATATTTTCAGCTGTTTGAAACCAAACCAGCCTCCCTTGTCTGTCAGTAACACAAAGCCCATTGATCCCTAGCTTTCCAAATTCTGCCCCCTGAGCCACTCTTGGGGTGTTCTGCAAAGTGTTTTCCAATAGCATTTAATTTGCCTCCATTCTTCAGGCTACTTAAAGAGCCCAACCAAAATCACATGTAGTCAGCAGTTCCTGAAGTAAGTTTATTAATGCTTGGGCATATTGTAACACTTTTATTAGGTACCTTCAGTGAAGTACAACTGATGACTTGCCATTTTTGTGCACTGTTATGTGGCTGATTTTTGTTTGGTTAGTGACAGTGAATGCCAGTCTAATGTTACTGATTTCAAGGCAGTGACTATTGATGTGAACTGGAAGGAACAAAAAACATTTCCAGAAATGTCTTTCAGTTTTGTGGTACCTGTTCAAAGGTTCTTATGTGCACAGGTCTCATGTTCATAAATCTGATACGTCGCATTTTCAAAACCTGGATACTTTATATGTGTAGCTGAGACAATATTTGAACTGTTCTGGAAATGAAAATGTAGGTGGTTGCTTTTGGTGTTTTGGGGTTTCTTTCCTCTCTTGTTTCTGTAACTGACAACCTGAAATTCCACTTCCTAGGCCAGGAAGTGTATCTTCAGTAGTGGGGCTTGTACTTTCCTACTCAGGACCAAGAAACCAAGATTGAAAGTGGCAGACCTCATTCTTTACGCTTCACACCCCCACTTTCTCTTGCTGCCCTTCCACTTCACAGAAGCGGAGTTCACCCACTCTTGCTTGTAACCGGGTGCTTCCCTTGGAGGTCTCACACTGCAAACAAAACATTTAGTATACCTGTGGTGGTTTGGATTTATAATGATGAAACCTACCTCCAGATTCTCCCTGCAGGAAATGAAGAAGAAAATGGCATCTTCTCAATTTCCTTTACCTCATCATCACACTGTGCATCTTCTGATGAGATGATATAATGGTTGAGGAGCACTTGGGATTTTTTTTTCCCCCTAGGTTTTTCTCCTGAAAAATGTAGTCTCTGTCAATCCTTCCATTTATTTCCCTTGAAAGTGTGAATTATAAGAATGTTCAGGTTTTTTATCTAAACATATTACAGACATTGGGTGTACTACAATTTGTTACACTTTTCTTCCACAATATTGATTAATAGGAATCTATCTCCATTGTGTAAACCTAGGTTTTAGGTTCCTATTTAAAAAAAATAAAAAGCTATTTTATTCTGATCAACTTAAACTGTATATTTATAACTATGCTGTCATGGTGCATTTTATAAAAAAGGGGATGGGAAGGAGGAAATTCTTGTTGCTTTAAACCTTATTGTATTCTTTGTGCATTTCCTGGAGTCATATCTCAAAGAAGGAAATCAGTCAGACCCTTCAGAGGTACCATTTCAAATCAAACAGTGAAATATGTTTCAAGTAACAAGTATGTAATGTATGCCTTCAAGTAACTGAATCTTTAAAAATTGGTAGTTATTTCATTCTCAAAGTATAATCTCCTTGGGGATTCATCTTCAGTGACCCTGTCTACACATCTATTTTGTCACTTGTGCTAGTGTGTGTCAGAGAGCATGTGTTGTGTGGTGCAGGACCAGCTCAGTGCCCAAGGAGGTTCTAGGCTGAAGGGAACAAGTGAAAACTGGAAGTCACTGAAATGAGATGGGAGCTGGGGAGAGGCAGACCTTGAACAAGCTGAAGGTACTACTTGAGTAGTACCTTCCTTGAGTCCCAAGATACCTCCTTAGTGGTTCACCACCAACATAGGGGAAGACAATGGGTGGCAGATCCTCTAGTTGTAGTGCTAGAATTAAGAGAAAGAAAATAACCTCCAGCACACTTTGTGTTATTTGACAGCCTGGTCTGTCTTTCATGGTATAGCTCCCTGTGCATCTCAAAGCTGAGGAACTGAAGATTATCAACTCACCAGCACTGTGGGGTGTCAGGAGGCAGGAAAGCTTGTTGAGGAGTTCAAGGACAAGTGGTTGCAGGAGACAGAGCTTCATCCCATGTTGCAGTGGGATGACACCTTGTGTAGGTGATTCTGAGTTTGCAAAGCCCTTCTCTGACAGAAGCAAATATTGATATTCCTTGTGGGGTGCTGTGGCTAGACCTTCCTGTAGGACTAAATCTGCAACTTCCTCTCACTGCTGAATGTAAGCAAGTGGGAAATCTACCTTTCTTGTCAATCAGAGCTTCCCCAGTAACAGTAGAAGGACAAAAGTGGCAGGATTCTTGGCAGTTTTGCTGCTGCCCATAGGGTACTGATTGTCCTTAATGAGTCTTATTGATTTCACAGTGCAGCTTCTTGGGATCAGCAGAAGCCTGTCTACAGACTCAGAAACATCAATGGTCATATTTGGGAAGTTACCTGTGCAACCACATGGGCTGGGGTTTTGTTCTTGTTGTGTTGTTTTGTTCAAATTAAAGGCTATATTCTGCAGTAGTTGATGATTTTAAGAGCCACATCCTTCCCTAGTCTCATCAGGAAATCATTCCACTTACCACTGGTGAGAAGGTGAGTGGGTTTCTCAAGCCCTCACCATAAACTGTATTCTCAGCTTCAAGAGAGTGAAGGAGTTATATAATGTGACAAGAGTCTCTTGGGGTTCTCTGGGTGTGATGCTTTCAAGCAGCCCAGTTTTTGTTTTGGTGTTGGTTAGGCACTGGCTGCTGCATTACTCCACCCAGGACAATGGTGCTCTTTGCACTGTGTTCTTAATAACAGTCTTCTAAGGTGAGGAAATTAAATCTCTAAATTCCAAGTCCTAACTGAAGAGCAGTGTGTGGAAGGATTCCCCCTTTACCTATACATTATGTCTCCAGATCATCCTTCCTGCTGCCTCCGCTCTGGCAAGGAGTACCAACAAAACCAAGTGCTGTTTGTTCATTGATTGTTTGTGTTTTGCTGTAAAACTGAAAATAAGAAAGTTACTGTGCTTTTTTTTTCTCTCTCTCACTGTTTTTTGTTTTTTTTTAGTAACAAAACAAATGTTTCCCAACACTTTTACCCTCTTGGTTTAAAGCTTCTCATTTCTGTCAAAACACTCATCAGGCAGTCACTCTAACTAGCTGTACTCAGGCTGCCTGTGGCATCCTGTTGCTTGCTCTGAGTTTGGAGTCCGCAGGGGGTTTGCAGCTCCAAGAGTAATTCTAGAGCAGGAAAGGTGAGATTTTGGGATTAACTCCATCTTCTCCCCACAAGTTGTTTTCTTATATTGTAAGAAAATGAATAAATAAGCAGTCTCCTTTTTCAAAATTAGGAAATCCTCCTCCCTGTCCTCCTTGCTGCAGTGTGGAGAATGGCAGTTTCTCCCAGTGGGAGTAATGGCAGTTGGATTATATTCATCCTTCAGTAATCAGCTAATTGGCACAACCCTCTACCTTTCGCCTGCAGTTTTTAGCATCACACTGGATTTCTGACCTGTGAGAACTTTGCTTTGAAGGGACAGCTTGATCCTTAAGCCCATTAGTCAGATGCCAGCCCTGGCTGGGGCAGTGGTCAGGAACTCTGGGCATGGGCTGGTGCCAGTTGTGTTCTGCCAGCCATGCCCTTCCACAGGGCAAATTTGGCCCACAGTACTGGGGACTCAGCTCTGAGGAGGACAGGTTCACCTTCAAAGACTTTTCTCCTGATTCCCAGCAGTACACACAATCCCTTCCATGCAGCATGGAAGGGAGAGGAAAATTTTAGCCTTCCACAGCTCCAAAGCTGTGGAACCCAGCTAGGGGCAGGATGCCAAGCTTGCTGGCTTGCTGGCCTCATCTGGTGTGCCAAATCCCCTTCTCCTAGGTTCCTGAGGGTAGCTGTGGCCACAAAAAGTACATGGAAAACTTTCCATATAATTTGGAAAGCTGCTCTCAGAGTGAGGCCATCTTACAGAGTCTGTTTAAAATTAAAGAAAAAAATATAAAGGATAAAATGAAAACATTCCCTTGCTACCTACTCTCCTTACCTTTCACTTAAAAGTAAAGGAAGTAGAACACTTTAAAGCAGCTTTCTTTCTGTGGATTAAATGAACTGAAATACATCTTCTTTCTCCCTTGACTTTCTGCCCTCAGCCAGGTAAAGAGCAGGTCCATTGAAATATTGGCTATCGTTATTCTGAGATCTGGATTTTTTTCATCTCTCAATGAAGCACAGATCATTTTTGGTTACCATCAGTGCTCTATAGTAGATGCTCCTGTGTAACACTTTGCCTTTGATATGACAATGACTTTGTACAGAGGAAAGAGCCTTCACCAGGGGAAGAATTGTTTCAAAAATTTATGAAGGATGAAACAAAATTGGCAGCATATAATTTAAAATTAAAAAAAAATAAATGGGGGCAAGGAGAAAAGAGAGCACAACTTGGCATGTGGATGAAGAGTGAAGGAGCTCTGTGGAGGTAGGAGAGCATTGCTACCAGGCCAGCTTTAAAGCCCTCTTAACAATGTGCAGTTGCATTCCCCAGGTCATACATTGACTTCTTCCTGCTCTCCACAGGCCTGGTTACAGTGAAATCTTGTGTCTTCCTAATGATGCTGAGCTGAAATCTGATTTTCCTCATAGTCGTTCAATCAAATTTTCCTTCCTTGAGCTAAGAAGGCACACTTGGGACTTTATAGTAATTGCCTCCCCACGCTGAACTGCTGATACCTTTATTGGATTGGCATAGAGTTTCAGAGGACTGTGTTTAACATGCAGTGAGCTGCAGCAATGCAAACAGCTCCAGTGTTTAAACAAGCATCCATTAGTCTAGGAAACAAGACAGTGCCAGCCCATTTGGTGCTCTTTAGAGCTGGCAGCTTAAGGGGAAGGGTGCAACATGGTTTGCCAGGAAGGGGTGGGGGCAGGATGGGAGAGTCACAATTGCAGTGTCAGGAAAACAAACAAAACATCTCTGTAGGTTTGTGAGAAATGAGCTGCAGAGGGGGGGAAACACTTGTGACTGGGGATATGTGCAAAGCTCATTAATATCTCATTATGTTCGAATTGCAGTCTCCCAGAAGAGAATTAATGTGTGATGTGCTGGAGGAAGGGACTACAGAAGAGCAGCAGGGATATTTTAGGCAAACTTCTTTTTTTTTTCTCTTTTTTCCTTTACATCAAAGCAGAAAAAAAAAATAGACTGTGCCAGCAAACCATAGTGTTTTGTGCATCAACCCAATACAGTGCACTTCATCAAATAAGAATAATTTGGCTTATCATAGTACCCACTATCATCTCTCGATATTTCAAATAAACCTCCTTTATTTTTAGCACTGCTTAAGTCAATTGTAAAGTTTGGCTAAGTGTGAAACATTCAACATTCAGCCCATCACAGCCCACCATCCTCCCCAGCTGGAAGGATTGGGGAGTCCAGGGGGTACTTAGATTTTTTTTCCCTCCTGTAAGTTTGTAGGTAGAATGATGTCCAAAATACTTTTTCTCATGCTTATATAATGAAATAGCTTTTGTTTTTTCCTTAACTGGAGCACTGCAGTCATTAGCTTATCAGCTGATAAGCTGCAGTCATTACCTTATTAACTGACATCAGTGCCTGTACTTGCTTCTTCAGGACCACATATCATTTTTCTGATAAGATCTTGACTGCCATGCTACTGGGAAAAGACCCATTAGTTTTAAAGCCAGTTATTCCTTGACTTTCTGCCCCTGAGCATATAAATCCTCTTAAAAAATAAAAGGCAACGTCCAACAATGGCTTATCTAAAGAACTGTCAAGGACTTTATGTGGTGGGAGCATCCTGCTGTGCTCCCAATTCCTGAGTTGCCTGATATATCTCTGTAAACTTTCATTGGGAAGGCTGGAGTCATGAGAGGGACAGAGAATGCGCTTCTTTTCTACTCTGCAGCATTGGGCATTCAAAAAGAAGTGCTTTACTAGCATGTCACAAGAAAACCTATGGGTTTTGCTTTCCTGCAGACATCTACTCATTCTGCAATTGCATATAAAAACTATTTTAATAGGTGGAGGAGATGTTTATAGCCAAACTGTAGGAAAATTATTCTTCTTCAAATCCTTTTATGTTACAAGAGCAAAACAACTGTTAAATTAGTCCTGCCTTTTACTGAATGCTTACAAGCCCATAGATCTTGGTTCAGACTGTGTATTATGTTTGAACTTTATTGCCCAGGCTATTTGTTATGTGTTTATCCTTCCTAGTAAACTTTCTTTTGTTTTAAGAAACAATATTGGAGCCCTCCAGTGGCCAAACTAATCATCCTGAGGAATGGAGTTCAAGTTCTGCTCAATGAGGTTGATTTTTTTCCCTTCCCTATTAAAAAATTAATTTGGTGATCTTTTTATATTCAGAATTTATGTGGAGCTAATTTGAGTCATAGCATCATATGTGAAAAGTAAGGAAAGCTAGGAAAAAGAAAACATGGTCTCTTTGTCTTTCTAGGATCTCCAGATATTTATTCTTCTATATTTTCAAAATTTTAATGAGTTTATTGTTTAATTAAATTCTGTTAGATTTCATTTTCAGATGGGATCCCATTACACATACAAGGCAGAGAAAATGTGTTTTGAGTATCATGACAATGTACATTTTCTTAAGTGACTTTTATCTGTTCTGTGACTTTTTATTTGTGATGTCATTGATCTGTTCTCTAGCAAAATCAAATTTTTCAATAAGACATCATTGTTTTGGGGCCTCAGCACATTGAAGATTTTGGCCTCAAGGCTCTCTTGGCTGTGGCTCCTACTGGTGTCTTTCACTTTCCAAGTGAAATAAAAACTATATATGAAAAAATAGCTGTTAGTTACATTTTATGCACTGGATAATAGTGCATAAATAGATAACTGGATAATCTTTGTGAAAAATGAGGTTCACTCACCTGATAAATTTTAAGGGGTTTAATATAAACAAAATGACAATAGGAGACAAAGACAATAAAGCAAAGGGTTAAAATGGCCGGGTGCTTAGCTCTATGCCAAGGGCACACACTTGGTGCTTTGGAAAGACCCTTTATATAGCATTCCTGCCACATGGGTTCATGCATATTCAAACTTTTCCAGGAACTGTTCTGCGTGGTGGCCACTCCTTGGGTCCGCCTTTTTAGAGCACGCACATTTGGTTTTAATGTCTCTTTTATCATCTTTTTATTTGGTCTGGGGTTGTTTCTTCTACAGCCGGTCAGCGTTGATAGCAGCCTGGGCCCCATCATCTGTTCAATGGAGGTTGTCTTCTTTACTCAGGAAGGACCTAACCCTAATGTCTGAAATTCTTCTTGACTTTTGCCTAAATTTTAGCAGGAGAAAAAGAAAAAGACATAGCAAAAGCTATCTAACATTATACATATAGCATTCATCTTAATACTTGTGAAAAGCCAATATCACAATATGTATTTTTAACACCTTTACAAAGGATGTTGAGATCCTAACAGCTAAAATTGCTTACTTATGCCTCCTCATGTTTGGTGTGGTAGTTTCCACAGTTCTTCCTTCTTCCAAACTGTAATAACAATCTTTCAAAATCCAGAATCAGATAGGTAGGTTTTGGTTGTGTTGGAGCTGCATGTTCTGGGTGAAGGTGGGAGATGAACAGGGGAATAGGACAAAGTATGGTCAGTTGGTTTCCTTTTGATCAGATGACCACAGTCTGGCATTCAGTCCATGTTCAAAACGCAATAAAGCAAGGGATTGCTTTAAGGTTGCTATTTCACACCAATTCCTCTTTAATTAGGGGCTACTAGAAATTAATTTCTACCACATTGCATGGTACATCTACTACTTTGTAAACTCATTTATTATTGTCAAAATGCTTCATAACAAGAACATTGAAAATCTGGTAGAGGGAGGGTTCTGTTTGTTTTATTTCAGTAAATATCTTCTAAGCAGCATTTCTTCTGCAAACACTGTGGGTATAGGAACAGCTATGCTGGGTCATCTCTAAGGGGCATTTAGCCCAGTATCCTCTCAGTGAGCAAGAAGAGTGTAAGAAACAGAACAGGAACACAGTCCATGCCACTTCCCAGGCACACCTTTCAGCTATCCCAGGTCTAAGAACCTCTTGCTGAGCCCATCTGTACACAGTTTTCTTTTGAAGCCCCCTGCATATGTGAAGAAGGTTTCTTAGTGTTCCTGACGAGTAGATTGAAATGAGGAAAGTCAAGAAAACAGCTGTAGCAGAAGCTTCTTGTTTGCACTGCATATAGGGGCCATGTTATACAAATTCCTCTCATCTGCAGTAGATGGAATTCCTGGACCAACCCTAGGCTTTGTCTCCTTTCACGTTTTTCATGTGAGTTTGAAAATTGCTGGAGGAGACAAATGCCCTGCTCCAATTCACCTTCTGAGGAAATTGCTAATGAGGTCAGTTTTTCTCAATGTTTTATTCAAGACTGTGAACACCAGAGCTGGGAAGAAAGCAGTCAGAAAGGTGAGAAGAGGTTGTTTGCAGAATACGAGCATGCACCAGGCAAGCAGAGGCCCTTTAGATGTCACAAGAAAGGCTCATGTTCTAAGGCTACCTTGCTTTCTAGAGCCAGAAAACTTGAGGCTGCAGAAGGCTCACACTACAAGGCTGTGAGATCTGAACTGGGACAGTAGAGGGAAAAAGATGGGACTGTGCAAGGTAGGAGCAAATGTTTCCCACCTGCCTGATGAACATTTCACACCCAGCTCCCTGCAGCCTCACGTCACTGCACATATCTGAGATGGCACCTTGCCACTCAGTTGTTGCAGCCTCCTCTGATCACTGCTGACACTCTGATCACAGCTCCATGACTCCAGCAGAGCGCTGGGAAAGGAGGCAGGGACTAGTTGTCGGTCTTAGGCAGCAGCACAAGAGCCACTTTATCCCCAGGGAATACTCCTGCATCTGTGCCTAGGAGAGGTTGGAGCCAGGAATGCCAGAGCACACAGGCTGTCTGCAGCCCTGCTGTGCTGGGACCAAGAGGAGAATCTCTGCAGTTCTGTGGTTTAATCTGAATCCTTGTGGTTTGAACTTCTGCTCCACAGTATCTAACTGGGGAGACTGCACTCCCAAGAAGGGTGCTGTGCCCTATTTTTTTCTCCCACAGCTCCTTAGGGAGCCTTTTACCTGGGGCCCACTTAATAGTTCTCTGTTTGGTAACATTTCCATGCCCTGTACAGAGAAAACTTCATTGGGTAGGCTATGCTGCTGTAGAGAAACATTGGGAACACTCAATGGGAAAAATATCTGCTTTAGTATCAGGCATTGCAGTCCTTTCTCATTAGCAGGGAGAGGAGAAGGCTGTTACTACTTTACTGATGACTCAGGAAAATCCTCTCTGTTTAGTGTTAAATGTTTCTAATATGATTATTGCAATTCTGACTTTGGCAATATCAGACAGCTTTTGGGGTTTGGGGAAGAAAAAATAATAATGGCTTATGTCCTCAGATACAATGAAATCACAGTCCCCTGCAAATCTTACAGAGGACCCATACTATCCAAGGCTGGTTTTGGCCTTGTATCATCCGCCTGGCACTGAAAAAAAGTCAGTCTTAGGCAGCTGTGTATTTTAAAGCTGGGCCCTTACTCTAATTCTGAAATATGCTAATTGACAGGCTTTTATTTTCATTTTACTGTTTTGAAAAGCTTAGAAGAAAGGACAAAAAAATAAATGAGTTTTGTAAATAGCCCTAGGAAAAAACTCAAACTGTTGCCCATGTAATTTCCTTTAAAAACAAATATTGTACTATGGGAAATTTTATCACACAGCAGATTTGCACACAATCCTATATGCCCAGTATCTATGTGATTTTATGTAATTTCTTTAGCATGTCTGCTCATTGTTACAGTTGTTACTATAACTAACTAAAGAAGGAGGAAGTGCTTGCTTACCCCAAAGTTTGTCTATGGTCTTCTATGGGTCTAATTAAAAATACTTTTTTTTCCCCCTCTCTATAGACTTTGCTTAGACCGTCATGATTGTTACACTATGTACTGTTTATCTGGGATTTTAGCTGAAGCTCCTCCTGCTAACTCTCCCCTTCTCCTTGCCTCTCTTTAACAACCCAGAAGTGATTGAACATCTAAGTTAGTTACTAATGAAGAACTTGGAGCCACACAACCTTCTTTCCCATGGCAAGGCAAGAAAGTAACATTCTTTCCAAGAGTAAATGTAGTATCATTATTATAGGCCAAACTATGAAAATTTCAATCTTATTTTCTTAGAGTTTAGTGGAACAAAACTGAAGCCTCTGGAAATAAAACTGGGGGAAAGACTTGATCCATGCAAACAGAAATCTTTATTAAACACAGGTGTCAATAGCAGTGGCATGTAATTAATGCCCTGTGACTGGGAAAATAACAGTGGCTTGGGGAGGGTCCATATGGAGGCATCTGACTGTGGATGTGTCTTTTTTCACTAGTTACCAAGGCTCCCTTTAAGGTCAGTAAAAAGTAAAAGACACTTTCTGGAACATGATTTATCTCATTCCCATCTCAGCCTGGTACAGGGGGTATGAATTGCATTCTTAATGCAATGGAATGACTTGACCTGTTTTTGCCTGCACCTTTCTTATGGTGCTTGCTAGAGTTCCCAGACTCCTTGTCCTCTTCATAGCTCCCCATATACACCCCTTCTTTTTACTGAATAAGAAAAAAAAAGGAGAACCAAAAGCACATTGATCAGACAAAATAAAAGATATTTTGTATTCCCATTGGCTGGGGACAGGATTTGGGAGATTTGAGTCTAATTCTAACCATGCCACTGACTTTTCAGGCAGCTCCTTGCTCTGTTTTCTCAAGTGAAATTTAGAGGTTTCATGTATGTTTGCATCTGAATGACAACATTTAAGTGATAAATTATGGGAAGGGGCGGGGGGCATTGACACACAATTAGGTTTTTCTTTTAAGAGTAACTTCACCTATGTTTTTCTCTGAGACCACATAATTCTGGTAGCAGACCAAGAGTACTGTCTTCAGACTAACAAATTAAAAGCACTTAGTACTAGGTGGCTTATCATTCTGTCTTGGTTTGAAAAGACAGATGTTTGCTATGGAAAGCAGAAACCTCCCTTGAAAAGGAAAAAAATGTAAACTACCCTCCACCCCTCCCCTCCAAATTTTTATAACAATGAAATCAAGGTGCTCTCAGGCAAAGATATGGGAATATGAATAACAGTTCTTTACTAAGGAAATTAAAATAAAAATGCAGTAGTACAAAAGAAACCAACAAAAAAACAACCCACTGAGAGTCAGAATACAATCTGATACCCTGCTGGTCAGGGTGTTGGTAGTAGTCCGATTAAATTGTGGCTGCAGTCCTCCTGGAGTGACAGATGTGGTTCTGTTGAAGCAGTGATCCTGTAGAAAGGGTGTAGTTTTTCTCTGGAGGTCCAGTGGTGGTGTAGATGGGTCTTGTTTTCCTCTGTGAATCCAGTGGAGAAAGGCTGTTTGTGGTGTTCTAGATCGGTTTATATCCTGGTAGGAATGCTTGTCTCCTCCCTCTGGGTGGAGCATCTCACAATGGGATGATGTAATTTTATCAGTCCTGCAGTGAGACTCAATGGCCCATTAACAGAGGATATCCCCCTGAAGGGAGGATGGGTCATAGAAGAGATAAAGAACACTGCCACACTTGGTTTTAACAGATGGTAATAGAATGCATACTTTTGGTCACATCCTACACTGCAATCCAAGACACATTCCTACAACACGAGAAAAAGGAGGGAAGGACAAGTCCTTTAGAAAGATAAATAAGATTAGTGGAAGTCCATTGTATGAGTTCACACTGGCTTAAAATGCATTTCTCTGGCTTATCCAACAGCAAACTATGATGTCTAGTGCTTCAAGGGATTTAGGAGAGAACTGTAGTGTTCTCTGTGACTTGGTCTTTACCTACAAGAAGTGCTTTATTGTCTTGCACGTATTTAGCACTGTTCAGGGCATAAACTTTCAGTGGTGAATGGGACTTGAAGTCTAAATTTAATTTTAATTAGATGCTAATATATGCTTAGCATGCATAGATTTCTGAGATTAAAATCCATGTGAGTATCATGGGCAGTGACTAACATATGAATGTGTGCACTTGTGTGGAAAAAAACAGGGAAGTTTTTTTAACAGCAAAAGGAAAAACGTAAAAAAAGAACCTGTGTTGTGTACACTGGGAATGTACAGACATCTATAGCATTATGAGCTGCAATTCCTTCCCTTGGAGAGCTGTTTTCAAAATACACAAATAGGTAAAAGTGCTTGGTTGTAATGTGGTGCATGGCCACAACTAACTGGGAATGTGACCTGTTTGGCAGAACACTGCCCACCTTTCTCCTGGTAATCTTTTTGGTTTGTGTAGAGGGATCCCAAAGCCTTACACACCTCTGGGATTTGGGCATCTTCCTGCCATTCCTGACATGAGTTCAACACTGTGTATGTATATTCAGAATAAGAGGGGAGAGAGGAAGAGGTTTATCCTGGGATGGAGACAGCTGCTGTGAATGAAATAAAGAAGGTAAGACCTGAGCAAAGGTCTTGATCTGATGTTGTCATTCATTGTATAAACCATTCTTTCTATTTTAGGTTGCTTAATGTACTCAAGGTGAACCATAGCCTAAATATTGTGCTGAATCAGGGCCTTCATTTGCTTAAAATCTTTTTCTTTACACTTCATCAGTAGACTTAAATAGTACATCTGCAGTTCATGCCACACAGCAGGTCCAGCCTTGTGAGTCTGTGACTCTGGTAATTGCTGGGAGCTAGAAGACCAGACGTGCTTTTCTATCAGTTGTGCCACATGCCTTTGTGAGACCTGAGGTCAGCTTGAGGCGGAGGTACTGAGGTCACAAAGAGCTAAAGTTTGTATGGTTTACTTGGCCATATTTAGGGCAAATCTGCTATTCAGTGTTGTCTGCTCTTTAGCCCATAGCAAATAGCTCCCAAATTGTACTCAGAATAAATCAGAACATGTCTGGGGCATCCTATACAGTCCTTGAATTCCTTGAATCTCCACAGATCTTCAGTGATCCTGCTTTTTGCTTTTTGCTTTTTTTTTTTTTTTTTTTTTAAATTTTTTTAAATTTTTTTCCCCCCCAAGTACTGCCTATAACTTGCATTGAAGCCAAAAAATGAATGCAAAGAGTAGTTGTTCCATCAGACATAGTGTCTATCTCTGAAGAAATTTGGATGTAGTAGAAATGACCTTATCAATGCACTCTTAATTCCTAGTGACCTGAATAGGATTCACCCTGGGTGTGTTCAAGGCCATGTTGGATGGGGTCCTAAACAACCTGGTCTGGGGTGTTATCCCTGTCCATGGAAGGGGTGTTGAAACAGGATGCTCTTTAAGTTCCTTTCCAACCCAGACCTTTCTATGGTTCTATGACCCGAGGGCTTCAGCACCTCTCAGGACTGAGCCATGGGTTTTGTCCAGGAGTCTTTCAAAACTGCTGCTGCCTGTGTTCTTTTAAAGAGAACCAAGATACAAAACCAAGAGGAACAACCAGTTCCTGCATTGCTCTTCTTTCCTAGACATGGATCAAGCTGATTATGCTGATCAGGGAATTGTTTCACTGAAGGAAGAAGCTGTCTCTGACATATTTTTCTATTTTGGGATTTTCAGTTATTTTATTTCATTATTTATTTTTTAAATGGTCAGTAGCTTAGCACAAATTTATTTCCAAACTCATCTGTCCCATGTTGGATTTTTTATTTCCTTTCCCCAAAAGACGTCTCATTACTTTGCAAATAATTAAAATGTAGAAAAAATATGATAATTAATTACTATGCAAAACATTAATTTCTCCCTCCTTCCCCCATGCTTGGGTCTCCTTTGCTATGTTTACTGTATCATTAATTGTTCAATCTGTACCTAGATAACCTGCATTCCTTTAAAGGTATTTGTCCTTGCAGAGAAATCTTCATCGGACCTATGTCCTCAGCCAAGCTGCCCATTCAGGCACAGGGAACAGATGGGGAAGAGGAGGCTAAATTCACCATTTTGTTTGCAGCACAGAATGACTGATTCACAAGATTTTTCTTTTAATGTGTTAGTTGCTGAAATCTGTTAATTTGATATTTAAATTATTTTCAAGTGGAAGTTTCATTTATGATGTTTCCCCAAGAGGGTGACTAAAATGTGTGGGCCTGAACAGGTATGGTGTATAGACTATGTGACTCTCATTTCCTTCCTTTTCCAATTGTATGAAACACTTCGCTTCAAAAAGCATGAACTTGAACTTAGCCATGTAGAAGAATCCCTGAAATTTCTTAGCCCACACTGATTTGAGGAGCTGAAAGGTGCTGCTTCATACAGCTATGGAATAAGTAACTATGTTGCCATGAGGTGATGTGTGTTGGGAGTTAACACCAGTGATATGAATGGAAGACTGTGCCATTTCTGGGTTCAGCCTTCTGTCAGTTTGCTATGTCTTCTAGAGATCCTACACTAGACAGCCTTTGGTAGTAAAAGAGATCCAGTAGAAACTCACAGTCCATGGAAATCTGTGATGTCATCCGGGGACTTCTGTCATGCCTTCACCATCTCTTCTGGCTCTTTTTTTGAAGTTTCTCTGAGAATATTCTGGTGTAGTATATTATGTATGTAGATTGTGCCATGGCAGCATTTTGCAAGCAGCTGGAAGACTTACCATAGGAAGGTCTTTTTCCTTACCTCAGTTAGACAAATTTTTAGTTTGTCTGTTCTGATATCAGGAACAGATCTCACATCCTATTGGGTGCCTCAATGACAAGGAAAGGAAAGGCTGTGTCACAGAGCTGCTCCTTCTTTGCAGAAGACAGGAATACTTTCATGTCTCACAAAACCCTTGCTAGGCAGGCCAGATGCAATGAGCATACTTCACTAGCCTGCTACGTCTTGTGCTCATCCAAGGATGAGCTGGGACAAGATTTTCCCCAGGAAATCATTCCTAGTGTCAGATACACAGTTTAAAGAGCAACTGAGTAGCTATGGTGCATGTGCAACAACACTGTGTGTTATTTTGCTGCTTCTTAGTTTAAAATACAAGAGGTTCCTGCATTTCTTTCTACCCTGATTTGTAGTTCTTTGGGAGGCACAGCTTCAATAATCTCTTTTAATTTTTTAATGATAATAAGCAGACTTTTTTATTAAAAGTCTGCTTTTTATCATTACTCTCTCTTCTATCTATATACAAAGCAGATTGGAAAGGGTGAAGACTTCTCAGGACAGCTCCCAGAAAAGTCAATTGGAGGCTGCCCGACTAAAGCCTTATAACACACCTTGAAAATCAGTTCAAGCCATCTGCAAAGGACAATTTCAGAGAGAGCAGAGTTCGTCTGGTGGGTGTGAGAGGCAGCAGTAAGGACTGCCAGCTCAGTAGTTCAGCTTATAGGCTCTTAGTACCTTCCTAAGTTTCGCACAGATGGAGCAATGCTGGCACTCCCAAAACTATGAGGTTACTGCTTTGCCAGTGTTTACCCCATTGGGCCAAAGCAGGTTTAAATTAGTAGATAGAACTGAAGAGGAGTAAACCATGTGGATCATACACTTGGGTGGGAAGGCTCTTTGACAGTGATAACAGTATTCCATCCATTAAATAATCTCCAAAGTTCAGTTAAACTTGCTGTGCAATGTCTTTGCACTCAGCTTTTCTCAAGCTGCTTTAGCACATACCAACTTCCTTACCTGGCTGACTGAGTGCAGGTGGAGTCACAGCATTCACCTGGTTTGACTTCCCCAGTGCTGTTGCTATTTTGTTCTCATGCAGTGCCTTTTTTTGTTACTCTTCTTCCCTGTTCTCTGCTTGATCTCCCAGTGTGATCTAGCTCCTGCTGGTGTCTGGGAGGCTGACAGGTGGCTGGGGCCCTGACAGCTGGCAGGCAGCTCTAGCAATGGGCCCGTGCTGCCAGCTTTGCATTCAGGCACCAAAACTCTTGCTCTTCAGAGAGCACCCCTTCCTGTCTGACTGGCTAAAATGTGAGGAAGCGGATTGTTTTCCTCTCTGCTAACTCCTGCAGGTTTACCCAGTGCCTTGATCATTGTTTTACTATTACTGGGAGGTATTTTGTTCTTCTGGTGACTGATGGCAAAACCAAGGGTGATAACAAGAGACCCCAGCAGCCCTTTGCAGGGTAACGGACAGAAGGTTGACCCCTTTCCTGAGGCAGAGGGTACTCTGTGAACCTGCAGAGTTGAACAGGTTACTGCTAGGTTGGCAGGATAAGATTTTACCAACTTCAGACAGATTTTACAACATGAATTTCCTGTATATTTGAAACATTGCCCTGGCCAATAAGACATGGGCAGCCACGTCTAGAATGGCGAAAAACAGCATATGCTTTAAATGAGCAATTGTGCTCCAAAATCAGTTTACTACATCAGACTTCATCCAAGTGAGTTAGCAGGCATCAGTGCCATGCTTTCAGCAGCATGAAGAAATTAAGATAGTAGAGGTGTTGTTGGATGTATGAAATACTTTAATTTGTGGGAAGTGGTGATCTGTAACTCACCTTCATGTTGCTTGGCTGCTTGGCTGAGTTCAGCTCTAGCAGGGATTTTTGAAAGGCTGTCCTCTGCTCCCCACCACCTCTGCAGGACACTGCAGCAAGTGTCATTGGGAGGCCACAATGGAGCTGGTGGACTTAGAAACACTGGTGACAAGATGTGGCTGTACCTCACGCAGTGGCGCTCTGGCAACTCCGACTTTTGAATGGCAGCATCAGAGGTGATACAGCAAGGAGGTGTGTGCAAAAAATCCTTTCAGATATTGAAGCTCAATTTCTGGCATGCAAATGGCAATGCAGATTATTCCTTACTAATCTTAGATGCTGTCATGTTGAATCCACTTGTTTATTGTCACTTCATAGCCACTCCTGGGACTCTTCCTAAATTGTTAATAGCATTTGAGTGCAGCACAAGAAGTAGCAATCTTGACTCAGTCTTTAGGGTGCTAGCTGGAGATTGATGAATTGGGGTGGTGTTTGGCAGAGCTCATGTAAGTAGTCCCTGTTGGAGGTAAGACGTGTCAAGATCTTTCCGGAGAAGCTCCAGGAAAAGAAGGGAAAAAAAAAACAGGCAAACGACACATTGGTGGAAGGGAGAGTAGAAACCCTGGAAGAAGGCCCAAGACTTGAATTCATTTCATGGAAAGGAACTGAAGGTCATGATGACTGGTGGGGCAGACTGATTCAACATGAAGAATTGAATAGATCAATTTTTAACAGAAAGAGTCACAGAGGAGCATGTGGAGACGATAATAACCCTTGTTTTTTGAAAACATGCATATCTGAGGAAGATGGACTTTGGGCTTTGGCTTGTCTCTCTGCTTTCCCACAGAGAGCAAAGATAGCTTCAGAGGGGGCACATTCCAGCAGAGCAGGTGAACCAAGTGGACCAGACCTCTCAGAATTGTTGCCCTTGTCTTGTATTGAAGTGGCTAAAACTGCCCTAGGGAGAGGAAAGTCAGTGGCTACATGTAGATGGTACACAAAAACATCTGTAGAAGTGACATCAGCCTCCTTATGTGGGGGCTCACAGAGGAGAAGTGGACCTGTGTTAGACCCTGTGAATTGTATCCAGCTTCTACTGGCATAGAGAAAATTTAGCCTCGGCTTCCCCACTTCTCTCTGGTTTTTGTGTTGTTTTTTTTTTAAGGAGCAATGAAAGGATATTCTGCTGCCACAGCCCCAGTCACTCCCCATCTACAACTGGAACAGCCGCCCACCAAAGGCAGCTCCACAGTGGAGGATGGGCTGCCAAATGGCTCGGCTGTTGCTATAACAACAGTACCTCTGTCTCATTTCTTTTGAAAAATGGATTGCTGCTGGTGAGATGAAGCAGAGCAGCTTCTCCTCACAGATGAAAGCCCTGCTGACAACCCCCACACATTTTTGTTTATCTATTGGGTCTGTCACAGCATGTCCAAGCAGCTCTGCCGAGGATTTCAGGATGGGTTGGATTAGACTGATTATTGGTCAGTGTGTGTTTGCATGCACAACCTCTGTACCCCTGCTTCTCCTCCAATTGAAAGTCATTTAAAAAGTCAGCCTGCCAAAATTTGACCTTTTCTCTCTCTGCAACTGGATTTTTTGCAAAGGCATATAAAGAGTCAAGAGTCCTGCTTCACCATCTTGTACTTTGGGGTAGAAAACTGCAGTGAAATGAAGATTCATCAACCAAATATGTAGTGTGAATAAAGCTAAAGGCTTATGAAGCTGGAAGGAGGTTGTTTTATTTCTACATTTTCCTTTGAGTTTGATATTTTTCTTTTATTTTTATTTTTCTTTTTCTTTTTTATTTTTATTTATTTTATTTTTATTTTAGGTGTCAACAGTCTTCTGCTCCTAGACATAAATCTCTCAACTCTTGCTAGTATCTTCACAATGACGGCTGTAAAACATGCACAAACTGTGTACTTGTACTAAGAAGGAGAGGAGAGTACTTTAAAAGATACTATTTTAATTCAAGGATTGTGTTTATGGAGAGAAGGGAAGGGGAAGTGCTGGGGTTTTAGTCTAAGACACTGTGGAATCCTGGTGGTGGTAAAATGTTTGCCAGTATATGCTCAGCATAGGATATCCAAGCAATTCAGGAGTTAATATGGTGGTTTGGAGTGAAATAATGAAATCATTTGATAAAAATATTTCTGTGCCGTACCTCAGAAAAAGGAGATGCATCTATTGTTATGGCTCACAACTCCACCAAAATGCTTGAGTCAAGGAGCTTCCCCACATGCAAAGGTTGTACCCGTCATGTTGCCTTCAAACAAACTTTTCATGTTCAGTTTCTGTCTACCTACAGTTTTTTAATGAGCAGACAAAGAAAATAAAAATATTAGTGCCTGTTAATGCCCCAAATCCTAAAGTCTCTGAAGGACAACAATGTGGAGATACAAACTTAGAATAGGTTTAATTTAATTTCTTTTTGCAGCAAGGCACAACTTCTGTATGTTTTATATTTGATAGAAAATAGTTTCCATGTCAAGCTGCTTTTTGTTGTAATGCATAATGAACATAATTATGAATATTTATATACTGGGACTGCTTTTAATTTCATTAAAGTCACTGTATATTTGTACAGGGGGACATCCATGTTCCAGCACATGATGAAACTTTAGGAACCAATATTTTTAGAGCTGGTTATTTGCCACTAGATAGTTTTGATTCTTTTGGTAAACCTTCATATACAAAAAAGATGATGGATTCAGGATAAAATAGTAAATGTTTTAAAACTTGAAAGTGTGAAACCATGTAAATGTGTATTACTGTTACCAATATTTTTGTAAAGTATTCATTCAAACTTGAAAAACATATTGAGTCAGTTGACTTATATTCCTCAGGATATAATCACTCTCGTTACTCCATCCCTTGTCGTTAAGACAAAATTTTTTCCCATCTTTTCCTTATAGGAACTTTACTTCACAATGAGAAGCCTGTCACCAAGTCCTGTTCTTACTTTAGCCCATCATTTGGTCAATATGAATTTGGGTTAAAGGCCACAATAGGTTTCAAACATTTCTTCAAATCCTGTTTTAGCCTGTGCATGCCCATTGAGCTTGGTCTTGAGTCACTTGCTGTTTGTTTTTCTGATGTGGCAATAGTGACTTTGTAGTGAGATGGCTTAGGAGTTGAAATGGGTGATTTCAGCTGTAAATTTTGTGAGTGATACATTAAGGGGCAATATTTAAATATGCTATTTTAACCCATTATATCAACTGGCCACCTGCACTTAAGGCCAGTGTGTGCTCTTTCTTTTCTTGCCCTGGGGCTGTGGTGTTGTACTTGTGAGGCGGTGCCATTACTTTACATCTGTACCATCCTTTCCTCTCTCCAGGGTCTGATCCAGGGTTATATAAAAATGAGTGGAACCAACTCAGCTGTAGTATTCTACAGCACAGCAAATACATGACTCAAAAAGCAGCAGGGAGCTGTAATGCCACACACCAGTGTTCAGTTTAACATGGGTTTGTAGGGGAGGGAGGCAGCAGAGGTGAGAGCCATACCATAAGCCCTCTTGTGAGATCTGATTTTGATCCTTCATGCTACTCCTGGACTTCCTTTCCACTGGCACAGTAATAGAATCAATTACAACCTCTGGGCAAGTGCCTCTTGCTAGCAGAGCTCTGCTGCTGTGGCACAGAGAGATGAGAAGGTGACGCTCTCCTGCAGGGCTCTGTGCTCTGCAGCTTGGTGGGTTCCTGCAGACTGTTGCGGGATTTGTGGTTGCTAAACCTGACTATGCCAGTCTTTAACCTAGAGAGAGTGGCACAGTGTGCTTTCCCACCTGCATCTCTGGAGCTCATGGGGACAAGAGCTGCTGCATTTGGGAGAGGAGTGGGAGCACAGTGACAGGGACTTGATAGGGGGCCCCCAAAACTTGGACCTTCACAGCCTTCTTGCTGCAGGCTAGTTCCCCATCACAGCCTGCAACACAGGGAGAAGAACTTGGTGCAAACCAGTGGCCATGCTGTTCCCTCATCTCCAGAAACTGGGGACAGGAGAGACTCAGGGTATGGACAGCTGCTACAGAGCTGCATAAGCATAAATTCACAGAATGCTCCAGGTTGGAAGAGACCTTAAAAATCATCTAATTCCAACCCTCTTGCCATGGGCAGGGACACCATCCACTAGACCAGGTTGCTCAGAGTCTCATCCAGCCTGGCCTTGAACACTTCCAGGGATGGGACATCCACAGCTTCTCTGGGCAACCTGTGCTAGCACCTCACCATCCTCACAAGGAAGAATTTCTTCCTAGTATCTAATCTAAACTTACTATCTGTCAGTTTGAAGCCATTACCCCTTGTCCTATCATGTGTAGAAAGTCCCTCTCCTGCTCTCTTGTAGGCCCTTTGGGTACTGGAAGGTGCTATAAAAGTCAGCTCAGAACTTTTTCATCTCCTAGATGAACATCCACAACTCTCCAGGGTTTTAAGACCAGACACCAGAGGAGGAGACCAGCCATGTGGCACAGGCTGTGGTTACAGAGCATCTGGTCTGTGTGGCACCACAGAAGGCATGAGGTGGAGGAATTTCTACCTGCAGGAGGCTTGGCATACACTGGCTTTGTGCAAGGCAGAACAGGCAGCAAAGTCTTGGTTATTTATTCCAACAGTGACCCACTGGGGACTCATATTCACGTATTAGTTATTTTCCCACATTAAAAAGCTGTTCTGCTCCAGTGCAAATCAAGGAATTGGTGGTCTGCTTAGACTCCTAGCCTTGTCTTTCTGCTTGGCTCTCTGCTGAAGAGAAGCTTCACCTGTAGCTTAATGTCCCATGCATGCTCAGTTGTGGCTGCAGCAATGCCTGCACTGGCTACGTTCCTCTGCATTGTGTGCTGAAAGAGGCCAGGCTGGCCTGAGGGGTAGGCGAAGAGTACAGCCTTCCAAGAACCACTCCCTCCAAAACCTGGGCAAGATAGGGGTTTGCTTGTCTGTCTTACACATGGAATGAAAGGGGAACCAGCCCTCTGGGATGGGAGGAATAAATAGGATCTGGATTGTCAGAGGAAAGAAGGTTGAGGACCTCTAGGTTAGGGAAAGGGTGGGAGTTGCATATATGGGACTTTCTTCCCAGCAAGAATACTTTAAAAACTGATAAAATCTTTCAGTATTTTGTCTTCTATTGTTCTAGTATCAAGGATGCAAGTGTGTCCTGAAGGCATTTGTTAGACCTGTGACCTCTTTGCTTCCTCCCCTCCCCATTATTGTTTTCTGCCTTAGCTAAAGAGAGATGCTTATTTTAGCCTTGTATATAAGTAACAGACTCATCTTGGGTGTGAGTGGGGAGCACTGTTGCTTGCTAAAGTTCTTTGCTGTGCTTCTATAACCTGACTTAAAGCTGATGTTAATACACAATTTTTATAAAATTCTTATATTCCAATTTATTTGCTTTTCTATATATCTGTCATGCTATTATTTCTGTTAGCTATTTATGTTTTATGTTAGCTTCTAGCACATAGCTGATTTCCTTTTTTTCATTATTTGATTAACATTATGCAAAGTGCCTTCTATTTTCTAGGGTGGATATATTTTTTTTCTTCCTTAGAAGTGATTCTCAATATGTTAACCAAAAACACATTGCTAATAAAAAGAAACTATGTTAATTTTTTTTTGTCAACAACACATTTCAATATAAGTAGTCAATCTCAATATTGCAGTTATTTTTTAAGAAGCTTCTAGAAACTTCCAACAAAAAAGAAATTCAGAGTGAGTAGTAAATTTTAATGATTCCTTTTTCCTTTTTTTTTTTCCAGTTTAAGAATCCTCACTGTGTTAGGCACACTGTTCAAATCTCATCCCTGTATTAGACACTAAAATGCTGAATTAGACAACTTGCTCCCTAAATTTCTTAGAAGGTAGCACAGACTCATCTTGGAAAGCAGAGACATATTGTACAGTTCTGCTTTCCTAGTTAAGGAAAGGTTTTGTTTGGGAGAGGGGGAGGTGTTTGGTTGTTTGCTGGTTTTTAGACTGTTTTCAAATTGATCAAGGCATAAGAATGAAATCAGACAAACTTCCTAATCAGTTTTAAAATTTATTGTCACTGGCTTGATGAGGAGTACCTTGTCACAGTGCCCATGAGCACTTCTTTTACATCTGCAAATGGCTAATTTTTTTCATTCCTCTTGTTTTCTTTAAGCTTCAAGAGACAGTCAAAAGGAAGTTGGAAGGCACACGTTCACCTCTCAATGGAGAACAACAGAACAGAGTTTGTGATGGGAACTTTTCTCCAACCAGCAAGCGGACACGAAAGGATGTGCCAGGCATTGAGGCAATCAACAGCTTGCCCATTAATTTGCCTTTGCCTGCTGTCTCTCCTCTTCACCAGCTTGACATGAAAGCTGCTCTGCCCCTGCAGAACAGTGGAACTCACAGGAGTGGTCTAGAAGACTTGGGTGAAAATGGTGGGCTTTCTGAGATAAAGCTCCCTGTTAATGGCTGCAATGAGCTGGATGATAGTTTTAACATCCTGCAGAACAAGGAACTAAAGCAAGAGCCTTCAGATGACTCCAACTGCATAGACACTTCTGAAACATCTCTTTCGAATCAGAACAAGCTCTTCTCAGACATTAACCTAAATGATCAGGAGTGGCAGGAGCTCATAGATGAGCTGGCAAACACTGTCCCAGAAGATGATATACAGGATTTGTTCAATGAAGACTTTGAAGAGAAGAAAGAGCCCGAATTTCCCAGGCCTGCCACAGAGACTCAGGAGAGTGCAAGCATAAAAAGTGATCCATCCCATTCTCCATTTGCTCATGTCCCATTAGGGTCTCCCCAGGTCAGACCATCTTCTTCTGGTCCTCCATTTTCCAACACTTCCATAGGCTCCAGCATTGCTTCTGCATCCAGCGCACCACCAGTCCCAGTCCCTGCTGAATCACCAGCAAACTGTGTTGTCCAGTCCCCTCAGACTCCCAGCCAGGCCCACACTCCTGGACAGATGCAGGCACGCTCTGGAAACGGCTTCCGGATGAACCCAGCATCAGCCATGGCAGGATCGGGGCCTGGGCCAGTGAGCCTGCCAAGTGCTGAGCTGTCCCCAGCTGAGCAGCTCAAGCAGATGGCAGCCCAGCAGCAGCAAAGAGCCAAGCTCTTGCAGCAGAAGCAGCAGCAACATCCAAATCAGCCCTCATGCTGGTCACCGGTGGGGCCTCCATCGAGTCCCTATGGAGGACCCTTTGGTGCAGACAAACCAAATAGTCCAATGATGTATTCTCAAGCCTTTAACAACCAAAACCCAATAGTGCCTCCTATGGCAAACAATTCCCAGAAGACCACAATTAATAACTACCTCCCTCAAAATCACATGAACATGATCAGTCAGCAGCCAAATAATTTGGGTACAAACTCATTGAGTAAACAGTCCAATATGCTTTCTTATGGCAACACCAAACCGCTGACCCATTTCAGTACTGATCTGAGTCAGAGGATGACTCCACCAATGGCAAATCCTGGGAAGAACCCCATGATGCCATACATCCAGCAGCAGCAGTCCCAGCAGACACAGATGCCAGCTCAGATGGCACACCTGAGTGAGGAGCAGAAATGCATGCTCATAATGAAGCAGAAAGGAATGATAAATCAGCCCTTGGCATATCCAACACTCCCTGCCCTTGGTCAGGTAAGTGTGAGTGCACAACATGTGGGCAACAACAAGAGGCCAATACAAAGCTTAGTATCTCCTTGTCCAGTCTCCTCCATTTGCCTCCTTTTTCTCCTGGAAAGTCTGGAATATCATTGCAGACGCTTCTTGGATTTTTCATGTGGTATTGAAGCCTGATTATTTTAAGAAACAACTTAAATTATATTGCATTATACTTTAGACCTGCTGTTAATTCCCTTTCCCTGTGCCTCTTCTGATGAGTGCTTAGGGCAACTCTGGCAAATTTTGGGTCAGAAGTCACTCTTCCTTGGAGGGTTTGTTTCCTTTTTTTTCATAATGCAAGACTTGGTGGGTTGTAGATCCCAAATCACTGCATGGCTTTGTTTCCCACAGTGTAGTTAGCATTGTAACAAAAAGATGGAGCAGTTGGTCCCTTCTTCTTGGGGTAGAGATCAAGCCAGCTTTTAACAGCATTTTTGGCATTTTGGCTCTGGGAGCAAAGGAAGAACATTTTGGGTGTCAAGTACCTTTGGTTTTGACCAGAAAAAGTAAGAATAACAGAATGCTTCTACTGGCACTTGGACCATGGTGATGAGATGAGATGGTTTTTTCTGGGACTTTCAAGCAGTCTTTAGCAACCCCAAGTATTTTGTCTTTCAGCAAGAGGCTAAAGCCATGTTTGCTTCAGAGCCTTGGCATCACTGTCTCACATGTATTCCATGCTAAACTCTGGTGCAGCAGTTGCCAGGCTTGGGAATGAGCTTTGTAATGAGTTAATAACCAGTCAATGCCCTATTGCCTCCTGGGTTAGCAGGGTATCCTTAGTTGTAATTAATAATGACTTCCCTAAGCAGGTGATGCCTTCACAGAAGTTATGTGACATCAGAACATGTCAAGAAGTCTGATATACACTGATAGTGTATAATACACTAATAGAATTGTTGGTTGATAATTTTAGCATGACAGCTCTTCACTAAATTAGATGTTTCCACACCACCTACAGGGAATACTTCATTCTGACTATGGTTTATCTGTGACTCACACTGTAATGCATGTAGAAATATAGCAAATTTTGTCATTCCTTCAGCTTGTAGAGTTTGGAGATCAACCAATAAGGAGAAGTAGGAGCTTTACCAGGTCAGAGCACATCACGTATTATTTAAAATTAATTGCAAAACAAAAAGAAATGTTCATCTGCCTCCTGGTTTTGGTTCAGGATGTATGGTGACAGCTCAAAGGTTCGTATTTTTATATTCATTCTGCTTGCCTATTTTATTAGACATAGGTGGTCTAAAACCTTTTCTTTTTGGGAAGGCTCATAGAGAGAAATACTGCAATAATTACATGGAACTCAGACTGTAATTGTAGCTACAGATTTGTCAGTTTGTAACTGAGAGGCTGAGGATTCTTGGTCATGCTGCCTAATGCTTTATTCTTCCTCTCTTTTGCTTTTGTTAAATCTGTTGAACTCAAAGACATATCAAACAGCTGTGAGGATGAACTGCCTGAGTGAAAGAGTTAATTCCACCTCCTCCATTTCATAAGTCAAGAAATTCATGTTAATATCTCTCTGCAATTCCACAATATGAGTGGGTAGCCAAGGTTTCTGTGACAAACAAAGAAGAAACTTAAGGCAGAGCCATACTTTGTTATATATTATGTGCAATTCACATTTATTGATCCACCCAGGATAAGGGACTTCTTGCTTTTGTCTAGACATCAAAAGGTCCTTTACTACTTGTGGAACCCACTTGCCTACACTGGAAGGATTTATTTTGGTGAGAAAGGTTGAAATAATAAGTTTCTAACTGTAATGTATTTCTTCCTGCTTTCTCTCCTTCTTCCCTGAAAAGCATTTTCCCTATGGGAAATTAGAAAGCTTATAATTATGAGATGTGCTTGATGGAACTTACTGTTTTTGCAAAAGTGGTAAAAATGTTGATATTGTGAAGTTAGACTGATGCAGATTATCTGATTCTATGACTTATTACATGCTGATAGTCACAGATGAAAAATAAGCATATTGCACTCTTCAGTTTGAAATACATATCTGAATGTAAAGTGAATGTATCTTTCTGTCAGTTTATACTTTCTACTTTCATTGTAGTTTTGGGGTTTGACAGAGATTTGTAAAAGTGTATGTTTGTATTAAATAATCACAATGATTTAACAAATTATGTTTAAGGAGAAAAAGAATCTACCTGTATGCTTCTGTCAAGTTACTCTTACAAGGGCATATTTGAGAACCAAAAGCTGATTTAGAGATCATCTGACATACTTAAGTGCCTTGTCTTATTTTCTGTGTATTGCTGTTAAATTTAGGTATGGCTTAGTTCTGTGCATATGAACGGATGCTAACTAAAACCCATTTGTGCCTGAGGTACTTCTGTTGTAATAAGTAGCATACTTTTATTAACTCATTGCTTCAGTCATTGAGTATATTTTAGAGAGAAGCATAATTTTTTTCAGTCAGCTGGAGCCTTGCAAATGCTCTGTGGAGGTCAGCTGTCCGTGACTGTCTTTTTAATGTGTCAGTGCTCTGGGCTTGTATCCTGGGCATGCTGAGCATCACTGCCTACTCTTGTCAAGAGAGGAAGCCTTTCTGCTCAATATGTGTGTGAGTGGTTGGAGAGGCAGAGTGCTAAATTAGCAGCCTAGGTAGCAGAACTAGTATCCAACAGAAGAAGGAGTTCTCTAAAGGATCTTTGCACTGTGGGTATTGAGACTCTTCCTATCAGATGTGTTGGTCCTTTGCTTTCCTGTGGAGATTCAATACTGGTACTGTCACTGCAGTTGTAGCCCTCAACATACTGTTGCTGAACAACCCATGTACCCTGAACCATTAAGTCCTACATCTCATTTTATACCTTGTTTCTCTTCACAGGAGCACTGGTTGGGACATTTTTACACAAAGCAGATACTGGTTTGGATTTTTGAGTCAGGGATTTTTCCAGAGGTGGCTTGAAGGTAATTTTGATGGGATTTTTTTCTGGAACTGGGTGTTAAAACCATAGGCAGATCCTGACCCATCTATATCCAGCAAAACTCATGGTGGATCCTGGCTCATTTACCTTATCAGGACTCTGTCCTACTAATATTACCTCATGTCTGACTGTTCTCCACTTTGTCAGACTCATAATTCGAATTCCCTAATCTCTACCTTGCTCCATGTACCCTGAACTGCCCTAAACCAGTTGTTAGTTTGTGACTATGTGGCAAGTGTTGCCCTTTTTGCTCTTGCTTTTTTCTGGGTGGCTCTTCCATTCTTGGTTATCTGGGACTCATAGGCTAATCCAGCAAGTAGGTTTTCACAGGGCTGATAAGTTCTTTGGTTATTTGAGGGATAGAGGTCCTCTTCTTTTCTGGATCTCATCTCATAAAAAAAGAAATCAGTTCCACACCAAGATGCAACAGTGGCTTTGTTTAGACTTCTTATACAATTTTAGAAATAAAAGGAAGACAGCCTTAATCCACCTCCTTCTCAAAAATCACACTGTTGTTTAAGCTAAAATGTCCCATTAAATTTTTGAGATGTATGCAAGGTTTTGTGGGAGGCACTTTTTTTCTCTTTTTCCTCAAACCAGAAAGTAATTTCAAAAAGGAAAAAGTAAAAATGTTTTCTTTGGGAAATTTAGGAATAATTAATTGTGCTTTTTCTTGGTTCCAGCTGGTCAATATGAATGCACAATGGTAAAAGAAAAAAGCAGCCCAAAGGAATAAAAGTTGAATGGCTGAGGCAAAATTTGAAGTTTGGAGCCGCTTGTTTGAGGGAAAGTAATAAGATGTCAAAACAAAACAGAATTCTCCATGGGTGTAAGAAAAGTAAAACTAGACTACAGCTATTTGCCTGCATGGTGCTGTGTTCCGCAGTTGCAGGATCAAGTCCAGGGAGGTTATGGATTCTGGTGACCGACATGGGACTCAACGAGACGTGTTTCTGCTTGGTTGATCTCAGGAAATGATTTATTCTACACAAGAGCAAACTCAGCTTAAATCCAGAGCCAGAGAGCCCAGAATAGAGACAGGGTAGGGGTTTTATGGGACTGACCCACAGTATAGTTTAAGGTTGGGGTCTTAATAGGGACATAGGAAGGGAGAAGCTCCAGGGGCACAGAACAAATCAGAGCACCCTGGGCTCCCACCCCATGAGGGTCCGTGGTTGGGGCAACTCTTCCTGGGCTCACAAGGCCTATCCCCAGAGGCAGAGGGTGGAATTTATTTTTCCTGGGCTTTAAAACCACGCCTCTCACTTTAACACTGCTTATCTGAAACGAAATCTTTGCCTCCCTGGGCGGGGGTACCCCACAGCATGGGACTGTGAGAATGCTGCAATTATTTCCTAGTAAAACCACTAGTTATATTGTTTAAAATTGTTGGGATGTGAATGAAGGAGAGAAATTACACCTTCCTGCAAACATATCTTCATATTTAATTATCTGTCCTTTGTTTAAATCTTACATATTCAAGATGTATCATCTGCTCAGTCTGGTTTTGCATGCCAAAAATAAAGGGAGACATGTGTCCTAAGAATATTTCCGAAACATAATCATCATTGTCCTTTAGAAGTGAAAGGGTGTGTCTGTCTCTGAAATTGTAAAAGAGATTTTACACTTTCTTGAAGGTTATCTTTCAGATAGTGAGAAAATTGATTACTGATGTTCTGGAATTTGGCCTTTTTAAAAAGTTTATCTGGAAGTAAAGAAGAAAGATTTGTATTCACTGCATCAAAATGTGACAGAAAAACAACTGTCTAACGAGATTTTAGGGGAGACAGTGAGCACCACTTGCTGAGCAGCCTACAAATCTGTAGTGAATGCCTGTCTATGCCATATTTGACTTGTAGATACTGCTTTCCACAAAAGCTTTGACTTGGAGTTTAGATGCTGTGCCTGCCTTTTACAAAAGTCCAAATGTATTCCCTGGAAATCGGTCTCCAGTAGACTTTTAAGGACAAATGTGTTAACAAAATGTGCTTGGGTGAATTCTATCTTACCAGGCAATTTGTGACCATAGCCTAACCTTCTTACCATGCCTGCTGTCACCTGCCCATTGTATTGTAAAGGAGGCCATGTTAGCATAAATCACTAGAAACAAACACTGAATAGCATTTGGCTAAGATCTCCGTGGCATAACCCTAAAACCAATTTTGTTGCTGTTTCCTCATTTTGTGACCTTTGGGTTATTAATGTAATACAAACTTCGTTCATTTTATTTGGCAACGTTTTTTCTTTAATATCAATTTTTTCTCCAACCTAAATCTTGCAAAATCAAAGTATAAGAGCATTGCTCCCATGCCCCAACTAAACCACTCATCCTATTGTAAAGAAATAGGAACAGACTGCCCAGGCAAGTGATTGATTCACCATCCCTGGAGGTATTTAAAAGATATGCACATATGGCCCTAAGGGCCGTGTTTTATTGGTGAACTTGGCAGTGATGGGTTAAAGGCTGAACTCTGTGATCCTAGAGGTCTTTTCCAGGCTAAATAACCCTATGATTCTGTTAAATTCTTTGGTGAAACCTACTCTTCTGAAACCATGCTGACCAGTATTCACTGTGAAATCTTCCAAATCATTGCTGGTAGAGAGTTGTTCCATTGTTTTGCTAGAGTGTGTCAGATTAACTGGTCTTTTCCACTTTAACACAGTTGTACTGGTAACTCTTTGATTCATAGAAACTTCTCAATTTGCTTAAGATTTATAAAAATACATTGTTGTGTGATTTTCTTCTTGTCAAGCTTCTTGAAGACTTATAGTGTGTATTATTCAGATCTGTAAAGAAAATATTAGAAGCAGATAATTTGTATTACTGACTGCACAAAGTATATATTAAATGTCCCTTATTTTACTTCTTTTTTTTTTTTCAGTTTTCCTTCCTACATCTAGATCTAGATTGCTACGTAAGGAGCAGTTTATCCTGTTATTTAGCAGGTCTGATAGTTTAATTATTCAATGTATGCCAATCAACTCTCCTTCAGTTTTATTCATTACAACTGCGGTTGTGAAGTGCTGTGCTTTTGAAATGTCTATAGCCAGTATTAGCATATTTTTACATAGAGTGCTACCTGGTGGGTAGCACTCTATGTAAAACCTGGTGGGTTTTTTGTAAAATTTTTTCCTGAAAGGGCAAGTTAGCATCAGCAGCTTTAGCGTTCCAGTCTCATGACCCGTTCCACCAAAATACCAGCTGTAACCAACTTCTTATTGTCCTCAGGCCCTTGTAACTCTCCATGTTTATTGCAAACCAATAAACTGTCCTGTTTTCATGTAGACAGTGAGTTCAGCTCATGAGTTAGATTTCCATTTTTATTTTGAGAGAAGACTCATTCCAAAGACAAAGAGTAAGGTTCCTATCCTTGAGAGCACTTTGTCTGTTTAGCCTTTACTACCTCACTACTAGTTGCCAGAACTTGATGACCACTTGTCTGAGTATTTTGGTTTCACTTGCTCTGATTCTTTTTTCTCCAGTCTGGGATCTTGCATTACCCAGCCATGATGCAGATTGAATCATAGCTTGCATTTAGATGATATCTGAGTTTTAGATTTGTCCTTGTGTAAATTCCATAAGTCCATATGTGTCCTTAGCTTTACCTTTTCCTGGAGTGTAGACATTTAGAATGCTTCTTGCTCCTGTATTTATTCATTTCCCTTCTACAATTCCTTTTTTTTTTGCCAATTTGCTTCTTGACATCTCAAAAACATTAATCAGAGCTTAATTTTACAGGAATGTATATTCCTGTGTTTAAATTCATAAATATAGAAGTCTGAATGTCTAAAACAAGTCAATTCATGCCTCACAATACTGCTGGTTGGAAATATTCAGAAATCCTAAAATTGCTTTAAAATCATGAGCTCATAAAATTAATACATATTCAAGAGAAGGTAGTAATTGTCTTCCTGTTTTTTCAGCTCCTAGGATTCTTGACTTCCAGCTGTTCTGTATCCATCTGGGACAGCAGTTTGCTTGTTAGAGTAAAGCTTTGATTCTTCCTTCCCCTTTTGGTTTCAGAATATTAAAGCGAAGGGGAAACATGTTAAGTTATGAATCTTATAATGATAAGATAATGTAATACTGGGGATTTTTCTTACCTCCATTCTAATCCAACCTGTTATTTTACCCAACTGTACCATCAAGATTCTGGTGCAACTTCAGACCTCTTTCTTGGAAGCTCATCTTTGGTTGTGCATGTATTTCTAAGGTTTCACGTAGTCCTCTTAGAAAATACACATCACAAAACGAAATGACATTGTTTCCAAATTGCAGTCCATACTGAATACACAGGAGACATAATTGCTCAATGTGTACCAAAATTCCTTCATCAGCCACAAGCAAGAAGGTTGTGAGTGCAGTGGATTTACTGGGCCTTGATAAAATCAGCAGCAGGTCTTGGTCAGATTTAAAAGTACAGATCTAGGGCCAGGAGGAGCTCTCTACTTCATCTCTTTTTCAGAGGGATAGGGAAGATCTTTTCTCCCTTCTTTGCCCTATCTTCCAGGTCTCATGCTAACTAATGAGATTGATGGTCAGCTTTCCCTTGCAGGTAGTGGGAGTCAAGCAAGTCTTGCGATGCATTTGAAGGCTGGAAAGGCCAAGGGAAGGCTTTGCAATTGTCCACCCATTTTCTCTGGCACTGTTTTGGATCTGAACACACTCAGACCCACCTTATTTCCACAGAATAACCATTTAAAGGGGGGTGGTTGGGAGTGTCCTTATAATTTCTAAAGATCTGAATATAAATGTATAAATCAATGAATGATTAGCCTTCATCAGGCATATAACAATGAACTTTAGATTATTGAGATCTGAGGCTCTTCCTGCTCTCTATACTGATTATAAGAGATGAAACAGACCATCTTGGGCTGCATTTCCACCCTCAGCAGCATTTCTAAGCCTCAGTGTTATTTAATGTATCTCTGATGACATTAGATTTGACATTAGATTTAAAATTGCCTTTTCACTATTCTATTTTGCAGGAAACAAACTGTTGGCAAATCCCATTGCTAGGAAAGCCTTTTTTGGGTAGTCTGGGAGCTTATTTTTCAATTTAAGCATTATGTCATTGTCTTTCCCACCCTTTGTAAAGAGAACAAGAGACTGGATTAAAAATTAACTCTTTCCATCTCCCTCCAAAGTAGGGATATACAAGCTGAGATTTAATTACAAGCAAACTTGAAATTTAGTTTTTTAAGTACTATTTCAATAAGAGTTTAATTGTACATATAAAAATATTATTGCAACAGAAATTATTCTTACACATTCTGCGCTCTCTTTACTGTGTGTAGGATGGAATGTCTTTGCTGCTTAACTCACTTAAGTAGGTTTCATGGAGTTTCTGCTCCACAGTGATCACCCAGCCTGCTCTGCCATGGACCTCCTTTTCTTTCCCTGCATTCTCCCTCTGCTCTGATTTCTCTCTGTTAAGGAGTTTGCAGCAAAGAAACTTATCAAATAATCCACTGGTAAGGATAAAGGCTATAGGGTATCCTCTAATTAAAAATACTACTTTGAACTAAATTGTGATTACCTTAAAAGCAGCCTCCATCTTGTTCTCTTTATTTTTCCTCAGTCTTTTTATTTTTTTTTCTATTTTTTTTTAATGTGTAGGTGACTTCTTCCCTGCTAATGGCTCTGTACTCAGGTAAACAGACATCACTGGGGGAGGAAGTGGGGCTGAAATTATGAAAAGTCAGCATAGGCTCCTCCCCTATCTAGAGGACTGTTTGCTCCATGCTGTATACATCCTCCTTTGCTGTTTCCTGCATCACCTCCTCTGTCTTGTTTGCAAGCTAGCTGGGAATGGTGCTGGCTTTTATGGTGGGCAGGACAGAAGGGCTGGTACCCATAAAGAGCCAGCCTAGGGAACAAGGACAGCTGCAGGGTTCCTCTCCCCATGTACCCATCACTAGTTACCAATGTAATGGGGAAATGGGCTCTTTGTGAACAGGGGAATACATGGCAATCCTTTCCCAACTGCTCCTTCAGGCAGTCCTGTGCACCTGATCAAGCTGTAAAAAAAACCACCCAATGCTGTGAGGGAAGAAAATCTAAGTATTTCTCCTGTGGTGGAGCTTTGTGGAGGGTTTCAGAGCCACACATCAGAAGAGGCAGTTCCCACCTCAGAGGTGTTGCAGCTAATCAAAGATTACACACAGTGACAGCTTCATTTTGGGTAGCACTGTGAAGAGGTCTAAAAATCATAAATGACATAATTATAGTGTCCACAATTATCTGTGGTGCTCTGTAAGGTGCAAGAAATGGCAGAAGAGGAAGAAATACAGAGGGAAGTCTGGGAGATTAAGCACTGCCAGAAAGAGAAAATCCCCTGCTTTGTTGTAATCCTTGTGTTTCTTAAATGTCCTCTCTCCACCTCCCTCTCCTCAATAACATTTTGATGACACTGAAAGAGGCTGTTTGTCCCAGGAGCATGAATACATCCCAGCTCTTTTGCTTGAGAACATCAGTAAGTACTGACTAATGTTCCAGCTAGGAACTTAAGACCAAGTAAGGCTCATATTTTCAAAGGAAAAATAATAGTCCCATCTTTAGGGGCTCATTTTTGCTCACCTTTCTTTACTGCAGTTCATGACTGTAGCTCAGGAGTATTCTGACTGTGTTTTGTGGAGGGTTTTTTGTGGAACCCAATAGCCTTTTTTAAACTTGTGTTTTCATACTCCTTTGTGGCTAGTATAGCTTTTGGGGTTTTTGGACACATATTACAAGGAGGTTTTTTTGTCCCTTTTCTAAATCAGTATGGCTTACAGTCTGGTCGTGCCTCAGCAGAGGGCTTGGCCACCTGAGCAGTGATACCAGGACCAGTGTCATCATTCATTCAAAGCTCTGAGCTCAGCATCTACCTAACCTGTGTTTGTATGAAGGAGTGCTCTCTGATTATCAGTCTATGCTCTCTGGATGGCTAAAATGTTCCAGCTCAGCAGCAAGGTGTACCTCTCACTTCTGACTTACTATTTTGTCTTTCATTTTATCTATCTGGTTCCTATTTCTGGTGCTTTCCAAAGCATTTCTAAATATTCAAGCCTAATGCTACCTAGAAACATTATGTTATCAGTATGTGTGTTCCCTCCAGAAAGATTTCCTAATGTTGTGATGTTCCTAACATGTATGTGACCATAGTAGAAACACTTAATACCTCTTGAAAGACTGGCTCAGTAAGTGCTTAAGTGCAGATTTGGAGTTCTGCACTAACGAGGTTCTGCCAAATCCCAGCTGATGCATCTAATTTGCTAAAGAATGTGACTTCTGCTCTCTCAACAAAGATTTCATTCCTCGTGGGCAATAGGAAGCTTGCCCTCTTTATGTTAGTGTTCACCAGCTCAGTGTTGTCTGAGACAGCCAAATTTGTTAATAAGGAGAGGAACCGATCTGTTGGTCCCTATGTTCTTTGTTCTCTTGTTGCATTCTGGAGTCCTCCCTCCTTGTACTGAGCTCCTTTTTCATGTGTGAGAGGAACATTTTGTATGCATTAGCCTGCAAAACATATCTTACACACTGGAACAAAACCACCCATTCTGTGATAACACATCTTCCGAACAGATGCTTCTTCATTTACACCCGGTGTGAGCTTGTTAGCAGCTCTTCCTCTACACTAAGAGAGGAGCTGCCTAGAGAGGATCAAGTATCTTGTAAGAAAACAAACCCAAGTATAGCAATACTGTTACAAAATCATGTTTCCTCTGTCTCCTTTTCATTTCTGTTTCACACTTGGGCAGTATTAAAGCTGATTACTCACTCCAGAAGCTTTGTCTTTGGCTGCTTATGCTAGCTACCTTTTGTAGAATCTGTTCTGTCAGGTCTGTCACTTCTGGTTAAAATCTCCAGATTTGAAAAACAGTTAAACCTATAAGATCCATTTTGTTTGCTTATGCTGTTTGGAGAAATTGGACAAAAGTGTCTTTAAAAAACAGGAAGAAAAATAATTTGAAAGTGTCTACCTAGGGAGAGTATAAGGTCTGTCCTGAGATGACTCCTCCTTTTGTGATATGACATTCCTTGAAGAGTAAACATCCTCAAAATAATCTGAATTTTAAATTCATTTTTGTACATGGTATTGCCTAGAGAAAGCAAGATTCCTGAGACTGCCGAGGAATTTTCCAAGATGCATTTTCCAGGGAATTATTTTTCCAGTGTGTATTTCTTTCCCTCTGAATCCAGCAGGTGGTTGGGGAGGATTTTATTTTTTGATGTATTTTTTTCTTTTGGTTGAATTTTTTGTTTGTTTTGGGGGTTTTTTGTTTTGTTTTATTTTAATCTGTCCTATATTGGCTTATTTTCTCTCTTCCACTACTCCATGAGCCATTTTTCTTTATCTCTGTCTAAGTTTCCTGTTCAAGTCTACCTCCTTTTTCCCCTCATCCAGCTTTTATCTCTCTGCTTCCCCTCCATACCCATTTAATAGCACAAGACATTTTTTTGGTATTGTCACAGTTCACAGGAAATTACTGCAGACACCATGGCTTTCTATGGTCTGTATACCTCTGGCAGATGGAAATAGTATGAAATATTTGTTATCATATTAAATGGGTTTTTAACCAGTCATGGGACAGGTGAAGAACTGGGGAATCTTAGCTATAATCTCACTAATGTAGTAGCACCATCCATGAGATAAATTTGGCCTCTCTACTTAAAGTCTAACCACTAACCCATCTCAACCAGAATTTATGTTCCAAACTATGGAACCACTTCACTGGATCAAGATTATTTGTAGTATGCCCTTATCACAGATGGCTAAAACAAAACTAAATATGTAGGAATTTTCTATAGTTAAGTGACCAGGTTTTGTCTATGGCAGGAGAATACAGTAAATTAGGGTTACAAACCCTTGCAGTCTTACAGATGGAAAAGCGTGATTAAGTGGTTTTTTTGTAGAGTAATTTTTAAACCCTTTATTTCATGTAAAACTGGTCCCATCACTTGAAGGCAACTTCACTGTTCCCACAGACGTGCACAGAACAGAAATATTTAAAGCCTTTTAAAGACATTTCTAGAACAGTTACTGTGTGTACCACAAACTTCACAATGCACATGGATGTATAGTAAAATTTAATGTAAGTGGTCACTTTGAAGATGTATTCACCTTATTCATCTGACTACATGGGGGTTGCTAGTCCAAGATCAAGGAGAATAATTCCTGTCTTTCCCCAAGTGCCTGTTCACATGCCTCACGTAAAAGACAACACAATAGGGAACCGTGTGTACCAAAAACCTTGTGTGTCTGAAGTAGGTGAAGCTCTGGGTGTCAGGGGGAGATGTCAGAGATTTCTCACTGTGACACAAGAGTAGTCACAAGCTGTGCCGCTCTAGCAAATTTCCCTTTGCACTTACCCATTCCTGCACCTGATTTGCAAACAGCACAAGGATTACATCCCCAGTCCTTCCCAAGGTGCAGATAGGAGTAAAAACTTCTACCAAAAAAAGTAATCCTTGACTCAGGTTACATAAGGGGTGGGCTGTTTTCCAAGTGCCCTGCTGAAAGGGACATGGATGTGAACTGCAGGTGTACTTGCACGGAGCCGGCTTTGGCGGCGGGTGGACAGTGTATCAGATGCACTGAAAGCCTGGGATTTTTGTGCTAATGGAGCAGTGGAAAAGACCCCAGCCTGGCAGTGACTGGGGGTCAGGGAGGGGGAAAACCACAGGTACCAGTGCAGCACTTCAGGAGAAAGCAGCCTGTGGAAAGAATAGGGCCCCTAAGCCCTTCTGCCTTTCAGTAAAAGCTGCAATGCTCACACCATGCACATCAATCCTGCATTGTTGTCAGCAAGGTGCTTCCCACTGCAGCTGGCCAGGGAAAGCTGAATGAAGACCAACAGAACGCCTTATTATCCGCTCACCTGTCTGGAGCATCCTGCTTGCCTGTTCTGCTTCCTAGCTACTTGGCAAGCATTGTGCCAGAGAGGGCTTTGGCTTTGGCAGCACAGGTCAGAGTAGAGTGGAAATGTCAGGTCTGTAACTTAAGCAGAGCTCCCAGCTTTGTGCTTCCTACAGCAGACAGCAGCTGTGGGGCGGCCAGCACAGACTGGGGGTCTTCCTGGGTGCACTCTGGCATTGCTCTTTCACCAAAGGCAGCTGATGTGTCCGCTTCTGCCCACACTTTCTGCTTTAAGTACAGTGTACTGGGTCAAAAAACCCAAAATATTAATATCAGTAAAAAGCTGGTTTATTCATTCTCCGGAGCAGCACATTCCTCTGTAAAAAGCATGGACTTCTGGAAAATCCTCAGGGTAAGTCTGAAATGCATGTGCCAGAGAAGATACTGAATGGTAGGGCACTGTTTGTTTTTTTTTTTAAGGTAGCCTTAGATTTCTCAAAGTAAAGAATGTGGGTTACTGTGACTAATTTTCAGTTAATTGAGAATATGTGGTCTCTCTTTCTCTCTCAATTTTTCTTATCTATCCCACCACTTTTTATTTCCTGTTAACAGGCTGTGCTTTTCCTTTTCAACTTAGCAAGAGATTTCACACCTACACAGCCTTAGTCAGTGGGAACACTTACATAAGGACTGCACAATCTGCCTCTGTGCATTTTAATGAAATTGGAGTAATGGTAGTTAGGTTTTTTCTCCTTGTTCTTTGGGATTACAGTCTTCTTTCTCAAAGACTTTGGCCTCACAAAATTATATCACCACCATCCAAAAACAAGCCACTGTGATCACAGCCTCATTGCACAATGCCTGTGCTTTCTTGAATGCTGTTCCCATCTCTTCAAGATTAAGATTAACATTTGATCTGCATAATAAAAGGCAAAGAGGTGGATTGTAAATCCTTCCTTTCCATCTTTATTCTTTGCACTTTGGGACCTGAAGGCCTGAAATTATTTTTGGTTGCTAGGAGGAAACTTTATGTAATATATGTGGAGATGCTATTATGATCATGAGTGTTAGGAAAAACAATGTGTGTAAGTCATCCAACAGCAAGAAATGATCCTCTCACCTTCAGCAACTTACCATGTGTTGCCAATGCAGGATGACTAGGACTATTTTATTCAGATAAATTTCTCATTCGTTTAGTCAGTAAATCATGGTGCACTTCTTGTTAGTAATTTTTAATGTGACTGCATTTTGTTAAATTTTAATCACACATAATGGATTTTGTCTGACAATGAGGTCAACCTGTTGTGTCTTCCTCTGTCATTTTCATCTTACCATCCCATCATGGGGAAGATCACAGTCATACCTGGATGCCCCAGATTGTAAGGAGGTAGAGAAATACAAGAGGCACAGGAAGATGAGCTGTTAAGACTAGTTTTTGAAAGCTGAGGCTTAGGTGAGGATTTACTCTCAGTGGAACAGCAACAGATTATACTTGATGTATCTTTGCATCTGAGTGTAGATGAATTTGTTTGAAAACTCTTTGTATGAGCTCTCCAATGACATTTTTGAGCCCAATGACCATTTGAGTCAGGGCTACAGGAGTACCTTTAATCCATTGGATACCCAGGGAGGGATGTAGTTAATGCTTCTCTTTTGTCTGCATTCCATGGTGAACTTTTTCATTGGAAAAGCAATGGAAGATGAGGCGTAGAAGTGGGGCAGGGAACCTTTGTGGTTTCCGGTGAGATACAGGCTCTTTTCTTCAGCATCTTCATCTTGAGTCTGAACTCTGCTGTGACTTGCTCATTCTTAAGCTAGTAGAAAAAGCCCTGTTGTCCTCCTCTACAACATGTATGTGCCCTGGATCTCCCTTGCAGCTTCAATACAATTCTCCAGGTCTTGCTGTGGCTGTGGAGTGTTTCCATTTGCTTCTTATATATGTGGTTTAACTTGATGTCTTTCCCCTCTGAAGCAGCTGTGGCTCTTTCCTCTTTCCTGCTATTTCCCTCTGTTTTAGTCATCTTCTTTTCCCCTACATCCCCTTGCACAAATCTGTGTTACATAGTCAGATCCAGGCTTATTAAATCTCTGGGGCAGAAAACTACACCCAACATGTAGGTGTTCCTGTGCTCCTTCCAGCACAGGAGCTGTCATATGACTACTTGCATGGACATGGTTTTCTCTGTTCCCTTTCACTGGATGCAGCCTTTGTGTGAGGTCAGGATATCATTAAGAGAGGTGTTTGAGTTCCTTCGGGATGAAAGGTACTACAAAAGTATAAAATCCTCATAATGTCCCAGAAGGCTGGCCATTGATCTTGGAAGACCCATTTCATTTCTCCCTCAGATCCCCTGATTTCTTTCTTTTGTTGTACCTCTGAGAGAGTGACAGAGAGGGGAGAGGGAGAATTAATTGCCCATTAATTTTGCAGGAGTTTTTCCACCTGTGTCAAAAGATTGGTATTCCTTGTGTGTACTGAGACTGTGACTCACCACCCTGTGACGGCTTCCATGTGGAGCCTGACCTGCTCTTTCTCGGTCAGACTCTCTCTTGTTACACTTCTGCAAGTCAGGAATATTCATTGGATAATGAACTTACGTAGAAGCAATCTAGAAAAATAACAAGGTCATTAGTTTGGTAAATGGAAACTGAATAAACCTTCTCTGATGTTTTGTTTGGGCAGTTTGGTTTATTTTTTTTTGTTAGTATTGAAGAGAAGAGAAACCTGAAAACATTTTGTCTTAGCAGGTTTTAATATCTCTCTATGTGTCTTTCTCTGTCTCAATAATGCAACTTTGCCTACAGCCTCATGCATTAGCAATGCAAAGCAGATTTTGAAAGCCAAGAGAATCCAGGCGCTTCCAGATGAACACTGATATAAAAACAGAGAAGAATCTAGAAAAAATAAAGGTTGTTCAAGTGACATATGGTGTAACAGTGACAATGATAATCCTACATCAGAGCCAAATAACATTCTGAGGTTAGGAAATCAAATCCCCATACTTTGGCTTAGCAGAGAATAAGCATGTGGAGCCTTTCTCTGGAAACAGGGCAAATTCAATTCTTAGTCATGTTGCATTTGGGTCTTTCAGCTTTGGTAGCAGCAAGATCCTACCTCATCCTGTGCAGGAAAATCAGACCCATGTAGTTTAACCAGGGAACAGAGTGTATTTAGTAAAGCTTCAGTGTTTAGATGGATTTGTGGAGAAGATGTATACTCATTCTGACAATTAGTTCTGAGAAGTTCATGTCTATTACTGCAGAAACAGGTCATACACTGCTACAAAGTTGTGGGGCTTTTAAACTGGGGAATAAGTGCTGATGTTCAGAGAACAGAGAAACTGGAACAGAGGCAGCAGAAGTTGGTACCCAAGGGATGTTTTGGAGCCTTTTTCACATGGGGATCCCAGGAAGTAACCTACAGAAAACTATGCCTCAGGGTTGTACAAGAACCACCTCTTCACACAAAAGTTTGATATCAGCTAATGACAGAAGTGAATCCCAAGGGTTGGAGTGCAGCCGTGATTCCCTTGAGCCCCAGCACAGGCAGCAGTTTGTGGGCAGCTTCAGGTGGTCAAGCACTGTGCAAAGGCATATTCTTCTTCTGTAGAGGAGAGGGGAGTACACATGATGCAATTATTTTATTTCCCAGTGGCTTGGCATTTACATAAATGCTGTGCCTTGTTAAAAAAAGGTAATGATCAGTAGTGGAAACCAGGAATGTTTTGTGTTCTCTGGCAAACTACCTCTACCTCACTCAAGCCCACCTCTCTGCCCTACTGCTTGTGACTCCTCTCTCTTTCATCTGTTTTTTAAATATATTTAGCAACTCTGTGAGTCTTGCAGGCAAGGGGCAGGGCTTCCTTTGGTGGTGAGTAGTGGGCTGATTAAAAAAAGCTTCTAAAGGTGCACAGCGAACTGGAGCAGGCAAACAGGGGTGTGGCATAGCAGTTTGCGCAGCAGTTTGCGCAGGCAGGGCAAGCAGGCAAAGTTGCAGGTTTTTCCTGCTAGTAAGGTTAATTTGTTGTTTGCTGTGCTTCGGTTGGTTGGTTGGTTGGTTGGTTGGTTTTTGGGGTTTTTGTTAGTAATGGTTTTTACACGATGTAAAACTGTATTTAGTACCAGTGTGTGTAACCAAACAGAACTGTCCAAAACGGATGTGTCTGCACCAACCCATTCCTGTGTGGAGTATTTGAGCTTACCAGTGGTTCCAGGGTTGCAGAAGAAGCCTGCCTGCAGTGTAAATAGCTGAATGATCTCCTTTTGCTGGTGGCCGAGCTTAGGGAAGAAGTTGAAAGACTAAGGAGTATTAGGGAAAGTGAAAGGGAAACAGATTGCTGATGTTCCACCCTTCCATCCTTGAGGGAGGCTCACCAGGAGTCAGAGGACTACCATGCCTCCCATGGTCAGGCAATAGGAGGACACCTGGTCGATGAAGGGGAGTGGAAATGCCTCCCTGCTCAGGGAGGTAATAATAAAAATTCCTCCCAACCCCCTTCACTTACCCAGGTACCACTTCAGAATAGGTAGGAGACCCTGGATCTAGAGAGTCAGCCAGATGATTTAGAAGAAAATGATCTGGCCAGTGAGCCTCCCAATTACACTTCATCTGTAGGACAGATCACCACAGTAGTTGTAGTGGGTGACTCCCTTCTGAGGGGAACAGAGGGCCCCTTATGTCAACTGGACTCACCCCACAGGGAGGTCTGCTGCTTCCCTGGGGGAAGCAGCTATGGGATATCACTAAGAGACTTCCTGGGCTGATTCAGCCCTGTGATTATTACCTGTTACTGATACTCCAGGCTGGCAGTGACAAGATTGAAAAGAGGAGTGTCAGGGCAATTAAAAGGGACTTTGAGGCACTGGGTCAAGTGGCTGATAGGGCAGGAGCACAAGTAGCCTTTTCCTCAGTCCCTTTGGTGGCAGAAAAAAATAGTGAAAGGAATAGGAGAGCCCACATTATCAACAAGTGGCTGAAGGGTTGGTGTCATTGGCAGAATTTTGGGTTCTTTGACCACGGGGCAACCTTTACGGCACCTGGCCTGCTGGAACTGGATGGGCTGCATCTCTCTGTTAAGGGCAGAATAATTTTAGGTCATGAACTGACAGAACTTGTTGGGAGTTCTTTTAAACTAGGTTTGAAGGGGGAAGGGGATGCACATGGGCTGCGTAGAAGCAGGCCCAAGGATGGTAAGCCCGAGTTAGGGGTGAAATCTCTAGCCCAGCTGAGGTGCCAATGCACCAATGCACGCAGCATGGGTAACAAACAAGAACTGGAGGCCATGGTGCAAGAGCAAAGCTAGGATGTAGTTGCCATCACAGAAACGTGGTGGGATGACTCAAGTAGCTGGAGTGCTGCACTGGATGGCTGCAAGCTCTTCAGAAGAGACAGGAAAGGGAGACAAGGTGGAGGGGTGGCCCTTTATATTAGGGAAGCTTTTGACACCATAGTTACTGAAACTAATGATGATGCAGTTGAGTGCCTATCAGTAAGAATTAAGAGGAAGACCAACAAGGCTGGGAGTCTCTTATCATCCACCCAACCACAAAGAGGAGGTGAACAATTTATTCTATAAGCAGCTGGAGAATGTTTCAGGATCATCAGCCCTTGTTCTTGTAGGCAACTTCAACCTACCAGACATCTGCTGGGAACTTAATACAGCAGAAAAAAGGCAGTCCAGGAAATTTTTAGAGTGCGTGGAGGACGACTTTTTGTAACAGCTGGTGCATGAGCCCACCAGGGGAAGAACTATGTTAGACCTGTTGTTTGCAAATAGAGAAGGGAGATGTGGTAATTGGGGGCAGTAGTTGGGGCACAGTGATGATGAAATTCTAGAGTTCTCAATATTTGGTGAAAGCGGGAGGAACATCAATAAGACTTTTACACTGGACTTCCGAAAGGCAAACTTTGGCCTGTTCAGGAGATTTATTCAGAGAGTTACTTGGGAAGCAGCCTTTAAAAACAAAGGAGTTCAGGAAAGATGGGCATGCTTCAAAACAGAGGTCTTGAGGGCACACGAACAGACTGTCCCTGTGTGCTGAAAGATGAGTCAATGAGGCAAGTGTCCTGCCTGGATGGGCAACGAGGTTTTGGAAGAACTTAGAAATAAAAAGAGGATGTATCATCTTTGAAAGGAGGGTCAGGTCCCTCAGGAAATATTTACAGGGCATGTAGGAAAAAATTAGGGAGGTCAAAGCTCAGTTCGAACTTAAATTGGCAACTTTTTTAAAGGGTAATAAAAAGTATTTTTACAAATATATTAATGGTAAAAGGAAGGGTAAGACCAGCCTTTGTTCCTCATTGGATGAGAGAGGGAACTTAGTAACCACAGATGAGGAGAAGGTGGAAGTGCTCAATGCCTTCTTTGCCTCACTCTTTAGTGGGAAGATGGCTTGTCCTCAGGACAACTGTCCTGCTGGGTTGGTAGATGGTGTCAGGGAGCAGAATCCAGGAGGAGGCAGTCAGAGAACTGCTGAGACACTTGGATATTCATAAATCTATGGGACCGGATGGGATCCATCCCAGGGTGATGAGGGAGATGACAGATGAGTTTGTGAAGCCGCTCTCCATCATTTACCAGCAGTCCTGGCTCACTGGTGAGGTTCAGATGACTGGAAGCTGGCCAATGTGATGCCCATTCACAAAAAGGGTAGGAAGGAGGACCCTGGTAAGTATAGGCCAGTTAGCCTGACCTCAGTACCTGGTAAGGTAATGGAACAGTTTATACTGAGTGTCATCATGCAGCATGTGCAGGATGGCCAGGGCATCAGATCCAGCCAGCATGGGTTTAGGAGGGGTAGGTTGTGTTGGACCAACCTGATCTCCTTTTATGACCAGGTGACCCACCTGCTGGATGTGAGAAAGGCTGTAGATGTTGTCTATTTGGACTTTAGCAAGGCCTTTGACACTGTCTCCCACAGTACACTCCTGGAAAAGCTGGCAGCCCAGTCCTGCTTGGACAGGAGCATTCTTTGCTGGATTAAAAACTGGCTGGATGGCCAGGCCCAGAGAGTGGTGGTGAATGGTGCTGCACCCAGCTGGCAGCCAGTCGCTAGTGGTGTTCCTCAGGGGTCTGTGCTGGGGCCAGTTCTGTTCAATCTTTTTATTGATGACATGGATGAATAAATTTCATTAGTAAATTGCAAATGACACTAAGCTGGGAGTGTGTGTCGATCTGTTGGAAGGGAAGAGGGCTCTGCAGAGAGACCTGGAATGGTTGGATGGATGGGCAGAGTCCAGTGGAGATGAAGCTTAATAGGTCCAGGTGCTGAGTCCTGCATTTTGTCCACAAAAACCTCCTGCAGCATTACAGGCTGGGGACCGTGTGGCTGGACAGTGCTCAGGTGGAAAGGGACCTGGAGGTACTGGTCCACAGCCACAGGCTGAACACGAGCCAGCAGTGTGTCCTGGTGGCCAAGAAGACCCATGGCATCCTGGCCTGTATCTGGAGTAGTGCTGCCAGCAGGAGCAGGGAGTTCATTCTTCCCCTGCACTCGGCACTGGTGAGGCCGCACCTTGAGTGCTGTGTCCAGTTCTGGGCCCCTCAGTTTAGGAAGGACGTTGAGATGCTTGAGTTGGTCCAGAGGAGGGCAACAAGGCTGGTGAAGGGTTTGGAACACAAGCCCTATGAGGAATGTCTGAGAGAGCTGGGGTTGTTTAGCCTGGAGAAGAAGAGACTCAGAGGTGACCTGATCACTCTCTACAACTTCCTGAAAGGTGGATGTAGTCAGGTGGGGGTTGGACTCTTTCACCAGGCAGCAACTGACAGAACGAGAAGACACAATCTCAATCTGCACCAAGGGAAATATAGGTTGGATATTAGGAGGAAGTTTTTCATGGAAAGAATAATAAAGTAGTGGAATGGTCTGCCCAGGGAGGTGGTGGAGTTACCATCCCTGGATATGTTTAAAAAAAGATTGGATGTGGCACTCAGTTCCATAGTCTAGTTATGGTGTTAGGACATGAGTCTCTAGATGTCAACTCATGACATCTAGAGTCAAGTCTAGAGAAACCTCTTAGAAACAAGGTCATAATTTTTTGGAGAAAGACATCTGGGACATCCAGCTGCAGGACACAGTTTTTTCCCTAGAACCAATGAGCACCTCTTTGTCATCAGACTAGAGCAGAAGACTCCAGAGTGGCAATGCTGTCTTGGAAAATGCCTTTTCCATTGCAGAGCTGAACTGCCCAGGGTCCCTCCAAAACAGTGCTTGTCAGCAGCTCAGTCTTTGACATACTCAAATCTTATCCTACTTATCCTACTTCTGTAGGAAGTACTCTGCACTACTCTTCCTTTAAACATCCTTTGAAACCTTGAAAGGGCAAAGGAATGTACTATTAATTCTTGCTTTCTGTTGAATGATGACCTTAAGTGGCTTCTGAGAGAGATAGCACTTCTCAGGCTTATCACCTTTTTCATATGGAAAATCCTTTTTTTCCCCTCCAAGGGAGGTATGAGTGTCCTTGGGTCTCTTGCCTTGAAGCTCAGGATAAGCCTTTGCTCTCTTTCTATGACAAAAGCACAGTGAGTGGAAGGAGAAGGGGGCATTCACAGCTGACATAGAAACCTTGTGAAAAACAGAAGCTTCCTTGACTATGGAGTAGCTAGAATGTCCAGAGCTTGTCCATGGATGTAGAGAGGAGGCCAGGTCTCTCCTGTTGAGCAGACAGACAATTACTGAGAAGTGTGCCTTGCTGCAGTTCTCCTTGGGCTCCTCAGCCCTCACTCCCAACACAGCTGCCAAGGACTATTCTTAAACCTGAGAGATTTCTTACCCTCTGCACATTAAGGTGACTTTGCCAAAGAATTAAACAAAGGTGAGATAGAGAGAGTAGCTAAGACATCATCTCGCAAGACAGTAAATGTTGCAGTACTCATCAAATTCCAGCAGAGAAAGAAGGTGCCTTTTTCTGCCTCATCTGTGGATGCTCAAGGTACGATACATACAGTCTCCTTGACCTTACATATGATTAGTGCACATCTCTGTAGTTTCCAATATTGTCTCACTTTAGGAGATTTGATCCTGACTAGCTGGGAGTCTGGCAAATAGCAGAGAGTATATACGGGGTACAGACACAGAACTACTAGACTTTCTGATTTGTGAGCTAGAATAATGTGTAGCAATAGTTACAACTTCATACCAAAATGTACTAAAATACAGAGATTCCTATTTGTCTTGCTTTGAGCCACACCTCCCCAAATTGCAGCACACCACCCAACAAATGAAGCACCAACAGCTTCAGCTTGACACCTTTAAATATAGTAAAAAGCTCTTGAGAAGACTTCCGGGACAGCATACATTTTTCAGGACATGTAAATCCATTTTTCTCTGTAAGAAGGAGAGGCTGCTCTGTGCAGTTCTGTGAACAGGAGTATGAAGCAGCAATGGGGATTAGAGTGAATTTTTCTCCATCACTCTAGAGAGTGATCACTCTAGAGTTCCACGTTGTTAAATGGCTGGCTGAAATGGTGCCTGATTAATGGACAAAATGAAAATTAGATTATGTGTCTTCACTCTCCCTGTGACCTCTACTTTCACCTGTACCAACTGAAAGCAGCTGGGGGGAAGACAAGGAAAGAATTAAAATCCTGTGTAAAAATCCAGAAGAGAAAGGGATAAGGAAAGGGATAAGGAAAGGAAAGGGAAAAAGAAAGGAAAGGGAAAAGGAAAGGAAAGGGAAAAGGAAAGGAAAGGGAAAAGGAAAGGAAAGGGAAAAGGAAAGGAAAGGGAAAAGGAAAGGAAAGGGAAAAGGAAAGGGAAAAGGAAAGGGAAAAGGAAAGGGAAAAGGAAAGGGAAAAGGAAAGGAAAGGGAAAAGGAAAGGAAAGGGAAAAGGAAAGGAAAGGGAAAAGGAAAGGAAAGGGAAAAGGAAAGGAAAGGGAAAAGGAAAGGAAAGGGAAAAGGAAAGGAAAGGGAAAAGGAAAGGAAAGGGAAAAGGAAAGGAAAGGGAAAAGGAAAGGAAAGGGAAAAGGAAAGGAAAGGGAAAAGGAAAGGAAAGGGAAAAGGAAAGGAAAGGGAAAAGGAAAGGAAAGGGAAAAGGAAAGGAAAGGGAAAAGGAAAGGAAAGGGAAAAGGAAAGGAAAGGGAAAAGGAAAGGAAGGGAAAAGGAAAGGAAAGGGAAAAGGAAAGGAAAGGGAAAAGGAAAGGAAAGGGGAAAGGAAAGGAAAGGGGAAAGGAAAGGAAAGGGGAAAGGAAAGGAAAGGGGAAAGGAAAGGAAAGGGGAAAGGAAAGGAAAGGAAAGGAAAGGAAAGGAAAGGAAAGGAAAGGAAAGGAAAGGAAAGGAAAGGAAGGAAAGGAAAGGAAAGGAAAAGGAAAGGAAAGGAAAGGAAAGGAAAGGAAAGGAAAGGAAAGGAAAGGAAAGGAAAGGAAAGGAAAGGAGGAAAGGAAAGGGAAAGGAAAGGAAAGGGGAAAGGAAAGGAAAGGGAAAGGAAGGAAAGGGGAAAGGAAAGGAAAGGGGAAAGGAAAGGAAAGGGGAAAGAAAGGAAAGGGGAAAGGAAAGGAAAGGGGAAAGGAAAGGAAAGGGGAAAGGAAAGGAAAGGGGAAAGGAAAGGAAAGGGGAAAGGAAAGGAAAAGGGGAAAGGAAAGGAAAGGGGAAAGGAAAGAAAGGGAGGAAAGGAAAGGAAAGGGAAAGGGAAGGGAAAGGAAAGGGAAAGGAAGAAAGGAAAGGGGAAAGG